>NC_135572.1:272507630-273132630 GCF_965152235.1 Eretmochelys imbricata | reverse complement strand
GCTGTGGAAGTGAAAGTCTAGTCATTTACTTTACACATGTTTAGCGGCACACTCTCTTTGTTGTTTTCCTTTGACAAGTGGCAGGTAATCCATGTGGCTCAGCCCGGGCAAGCCATACACAGATCAATTGCCCATACAAAGTTTCATTCTAGACTGAAAAATAAATCAGTTAATTCTGTAATGCAAAAAGCTCTCTCAGGAGACTTTAATGAAATCCGTGTTTCAAAGATAATCCATACAAAAGTGAATAGGTATCAAAAAGAATGGCATCCAGTGCCAGGTTTCCTTTTCATAGATTGCACTGCTCCAAAAAGGCTTTGTCAGTATACTGTAGAGGCATCTTCAGTTACCTGTGCATTATGAGAAAAAACGAGTTGGTAGCCAAGCAAGATAAACAATAATGGGGGGTGTTTGTTTGTTTGTTTACCATGAAGCTCAATGAAGATTTAGAATATGAGCACTGAAGAGGTAGTCGGAATTCTATTTGGATGGAGTTTGAACTCAAATTTCACAATGCACAGTTTAAAAAGTAGACTTTTGACCCATTTTCCTGGGATGTGTCTAGAATTCTTTATAAAGTAAATGCTCCATGTAGTTCACAAATTACAGTCTTTTACACAGAATGCAAAGGTGGCAGGCAAAAAAAACTGGTGTGAATGTAGTAGGAAATGTTTCATTGAAAGCATTGATGTGCATTTGAAGAGACTAGAATAGCTAGATAGTATTAAGAAACTGGAAAAACTGTTTAATACCAATGGACTGAAAAAAAATTTTCTGCGGAGAAGTTCAGCATTTTTCTCTTGACATAGTTTTCTGTTACCCACTCTTTGTAAATCAGGGAGTTTAAAACCTTTGGATGACACTGTGTTCAGAAACATCTGGCCTACAAAGGATTATATGTGGAGCACTCCGTCTGAAGAGGAGATAATTTTTCATTGAACATTAATATGTTCTGTCTCAGACTCAGACTTTAAGGCCAGAAGGGACCATCATGATCATCTAGTCTGACCTCCTGCACATCGCAGGCCACAGAACGTCACCCACTTTCTCCTGTAATAGGCCTCTCACCTCTGGCTGTATTATGGAAGTCCTCAAATCATGATTTAAAGACTTCAAGTGACAGAGAATCCACCATTTACTCTAGTTTAAACCAGCAAGTGACCCATGATGCAGAGGAAGGTGAATCCCTGCCCCAGGGTCTCTGCCAATCTGACCTGGGGGAAAATTCCTTCTTGACCCCAAACATGGTGATCAGTTAGACCCTGAGCAGCCAGACATCTGGGAAAGAATTCTCTGTAGTAACTCAAAGCCCTCCCCATCTAGTGTCCCATCTTTGGCAGTTGAGGATTTTTGCTACTGGCAGTCGCAGATGGGCCACATGCCATTGTAGGCAATCTTATCATATCATCCCCTCCATAAAGTTATCAAGCTCAGTCTTGAAACGAGTGAGGTTTTTTGCCCCCACTTTTCCCCTTGAGAGGCTGTTCCAGAACTTCACTCCTCTGATGGTTAGAAACCTTAGTCTATTTTCAAGCCTAAACTTGTTGATGGCCAGTATATAGCCATTTTTTCTTATGCCAACATTGGTGCTTAACTTAAAATAATTCCTCTCCATCCCTGAAGTTTATCCCTCTGATGTATTTATGCACAGCAATTATATCTCCCCTCAGCCTTCATTTTGTTAAGCTAAACAAGCCAAGCTCCTTAAGTCTCCTCTTGTAAGGTAGGTTCTCTATTCCTCTGATCATCCTAGTAGCCCTTCTCTGCACCTGTTCCAGTTTGAATTAGTCTTTCTTAAACATGGGAGACCAAAACTGCATACAGTATTCCAGATGAGGACTCACCAGTGACTTGTACAGTGGTACTAATACTTCCCTATCTGTACTGGAAACACTTCACCTGATGCATCCTAGGATTGCATTAAGCTTTTTTCATGGCCACATCACATTGGAGGCTCATAGTCATTCTGCGATCAACCAATACACCTAGGTCTTTCTCCTCCTCTATCGTTTCCAACTGATATGTCCCCAGATTGTAGCAAAAATTCTTCTTGTCTTAAATGCATGACTTTGTACTTTGCACTATTAAATTGTATCCTGTTTCTATTACTCCCATTTTCAAGGTTATCCAGATCTTCTTGTATGATAGTCTGGTCCTTCCTGGATTAAACTGTAATTATTCCATAAAATATATTTTTTGTAGCTACATTGATTTCATAGCAGAGTATTTGTCCATTGTAGACTCTAGGATAACCTGTTAGATCCAATAGTCTGTAGCTACTTAGAGCACACTGAGCGCTTTAGATCCTCAAGGATTGCAAGACAGGGCCCTTACAGTACAGTTGTGCTGATTTGGTGGTCAGAGCTCTAAAATTGCCCTGAGTTAGAGGAGAAGCAGGTCTCTCTGAAAATGCCAGCCAAATGCCTACTAGTGTCCCATTGAATTCTCTAGGCTTTAACACTAAGTCACCCTGAAAAATGGCATCTTACTTACCCCTGTTCACCTGCATGTTCAGAAATATTGTAGCAGCCTCATAGAATCTTAGGGTTGGAAGGGAGCTCAGGAGGTCATCTAGTCCAACCCCCTCCTCAAAGCAGGACCAATCCCCAACTAAATCATCCCAGCCAGGGCTTTGTCAAGCCTGACCTTAAAAACTTCTAAGGAAGGAGATTCCACCACCTCCCTAGGTAACGCACTCCAGTGTTTCACCACCCTCCTGGTGAAAAAGTTTTTCCTAATATCCAACCTAAACCTCCCCCACTGCAACTTGAGACCATTACTCCTTGTTCTGTCATCAGCTACCACTGAGAACAGTCTAGATCCATCCTCTTTGGAACCCCCTTAATAGAGCTGGTCAAATTGCACTGAAGCCAAAATGCTTTGACTAAGTTTTCATCGGGAAGGGTTTTTGGTTCTTGAGCACACTGGTCAGCAGAGAGCATATGTGCTACATTCACCCGCTGTAACCTGGTGGTTGGAGTGTAAGTCCCAGGTTCAAGTTTCTGCTCTGCTTAATTCAGAGTGACCTGCATTGGAAAATTTTACTCGGAATCAGGCAGAACAGAGGCTTGAAGCTGGTTCTAATACATCCCAGTGCCCTAACCACCAGACTACAGAGTGTGAGTCTTACCCTCAAAAAGCTCAAGTTTTGATTAGAAAGCTGAGACTCTGACTCAGAACATTTTAATGAAAACAAAACTAAGGGCTTGTTTCGGTTCCAGTGCTGAGCTAAAACAAATGTCAAAAGTTGCCACAAAACAGAATCGTCGTCCTCTAAACAGCTCTCCTGATAGGGCCCGCCACTACTCCACCCCATGCATGAGCAGATGATGTAGCAGAGTAAGGGTTGCCTTATTTTCTCTTATTCCCCTTCATGGGTGCATAAAGCAAGTATAGTCTCCCCCTTAGAGAGATACCATATATACCCACCATATATCTCTTAGTTTTTATTGGGGATCTTGAGGCTTAGTGTGTGATCAGAGTTCACTACAATAATATTCAGTTTTAGCTTTATTTGTTTCTTGCCCTTTCATGGATGTAATGCAGAGACGATTTGAGTGAGGTTTAACAAAGCCCGAACTGGGGGAAGCATTCTGTTGAGATAGCCATGAAGAATGAAAGCCTTTGCCAGCTAGTTAGACATGGCCTTCTGTTTAAGCTATTTTCTAAATTGCAAAACCCCGTTCTGCTCATGTAAACCTTTTATATTCAGACATAAAAGCTTTTCAAATAATCCCTCAAATGCCTTGTAGGCAAAACAGTTTAAAGTAACATTCCTTTGGCAGTTTTAGTACTACAGTATTTATTAAGTCTGTTAGACAGCCTTTGTAATTTGTATTAATAGGTTTACATAGAGCTTTCCATTTACAAGGAACAGCACTGACTCCTCTGTGAAATATTCACTGTTAAGCACTAATATAAAAACATTGTACTTATCTTTTGAAGTTACATCTCTCTCCTTTTCTTATCCCTGTTTAAAATTTGAAACTGTCCTCAAAGATGAAGACCTTCAGAGCTAAATAAAGATAGAAGAAGACTAAAATGGAGAGCTGTTAGTTTTGGGGTCTTGATCCTACAATTGTTCAGTCTGCAGAATTCCTGTTGGTTTCAATGAGAATTCTGTACATGGCATGTTGGCTGTTATAGACTTTGGACCTTCGTGTTTTAAAATTTAGCTTGCTGACCTTTGTTTTGAGTTTCATATATGAATGTCATATTTTGAAATATTGCAACTGTGGGATGTTAATTATAGCTCAGTGCCCAGGTATGTTTTCATTTGCACAAATATGCCCAAATATACATTTCTGGGAAATACAGTTATAATTCTTTCCCCTCTAGAACCTTACATATTTTGATGTCTGTTTAATAACAGATGTCTAAAAATGAAAATAAAACATTCAAGTGTTTAGAACATAAAAACTTTGACTCTGGCATAAATAGGTTTTACAATGAAGTCGAATCAGTTAGAGAATTAGTTTCTGTCCCAAACGGTTAAAATCCATCAAATTTTAGTGAATTGTTTTTCATATATTTTAGTTTAACATGCTTGGTCTCAGAACTAGAAACTGTTTCTGAAACACACATCAGCAAGTTCCATTGTCTGTTTCCTATTAGCTTGATTTCTACTTGCCCAAGTCAAAGGAATGTTCTCCCCTAATATTAACATTCTTTCTTTTGAGAGGAAAAATTACATAATGACTTTTTTCAATGTCATATGACCTCGTTCATCCAGGTGATTCTTTTAAAAAATGGTCACGGAATTCAGACACTTATAACACTCTTCCTATCCCACTATGTATCTGAAATATACAACACTGTTTTTTTTTCTGAATTACCAAAAATAAGAGAAAATAGCATGTTATGTAATTTTTCATTTAAACTGTTCATAAAATAGAAGCTGTTACAGAGATACCCATGGTATGGGCAAAGCTTCTGAGGCATATTTAAGTATGTCACTCTTATTTGTTGCTGTTCTTTATACAGACTTATAAAACGGTTTTGGATGTAAGCGACAATCAGATGGGCTGAAGAGGCTTAGAACCCATTTAATTATTTCTCATAATGCACAGTTGGGATTTACAGCCCTTTCACCGTCCATATCATTAAGTCATTTCCAAACATTTTTTTAAAAAATCAAATAATGTTTTAAAAGTATGGAAAATGCTTAAAATGCATATAATTTTTATAATTTGTAGTTTAATCAAATATATATACATATTGTTGTGCATATCTAAAATGTGCTTTGAAATTCATTTGCATTTCTCTTCTTCCCTTCCCATCATTGTAAGTGAAATGACAATTTTCTGAGTGACTCAGTATCAAAGTTTGCCACTAAATTCTGAAATCTTCCACCCCTGTAGCATTGACACTGTCTGGAATCCTCATCCCTTTAGACGTGATAATGGTACTCCAGTGTATTTCCTGTATGATCATTGTGTATATAGGCACCTAACTCCCATTGATTTAAATGAGTTTTAGGCTCCTAAATACCTCTGAGGATCAGGACCACAATGTCTCTTGTCTACTAGGAATCTCTTTATCTACTCTACACAACATGTGAGTCATCCTGGCTGACAAGCCCCTCTGTGAGACAACTGTAATTTTTGTTTGCTATGACATGACCCAGCCAATGTTGTTTTCAATGTGTACGTGTACAATGGTGATTGCTAGGGAACCTGCATATTACCTGATTGCAGTTAGTGTCCTGGGTGATGTGGATCATTTATTCCCTCTTATTTCCCCTTCATTCTTCCACTGTCGATTCAATGCCTACCTCTGCTCTTCCCATAGCTAGACATTAGCAGGCCTCCAAATGATTCTGCTGCTGTCATGTTTGGAAGGATAACTACAAAGAACAAAGGTTAGCAGATATAATGCTGCTGAACAATTGAGCAGACCAAAGCTGGCAGAAGTGGCTCTTTCCTGAAGTCCACTATTCCCATTCACTATGAAAAAGCATGGATTGGGGGAATGATGGGGAGGGAGAGGAGGAAGTAAGAAGTCCTCCTCCCTTCTCCCACTTTTCTTTCTCCCACCTTCTCATAGGGCTTTATCTGTGTCTCCTGCTCTTCTTCCTCTACAATCTCTGTCTGGGTAATCTCATGGCCTCACACAACTTAAGCTATATCTCTATATTGATGACTCACAAATGCTAACTCATGCCTCCCTCCCTCACTACCTGCCTCCCTCCATCAGAACAAGTGTTTCAGTTTGACTTTCTGACATCTCATGGATGCCTTATTTTTCCTCTCAAATACTTACCTCTAGCCCTATTCTTGATCATTGGGAACAGCGCCGTCATTTTGCTCCAAGTTTGACTCCTTCCCTTCCATTGCCCTTCACATCCAGGCTGTGTCCAATTCCTGTTGCTTCTTCCCCCATAGTATTTCAAGATTAGACCTTCTTTTTCTGTCCAGACTTCTAACAGCTCTTGAGCAGGCCCTTTATTATCTCCCATCTTGTTTACTGAAACCTCTTCTTCTCTAACTTTCTGTGGCTATCACTTGAGGATCTCTCACCCTTAGTGGATAACTGGAGGAAACTTGTAGCATGCAATGTTTGGCTTCCTATAAAACAGTGTAGAAGAATGTCACATTCCAGGATCCAATCCAGACCAGTGGTGGGTTGTCACCTCCTGCCCTGTGACGTGGGGTGCCTCACAATGTTTTGCCGTTGTAGCTCCCAGCCTGGGCCACTTACAAACAGCCAAACAGCATGAAGATCATATCCTGAATCTTTGTGTATAGCTGCAGCCCTTGTCCCACAACTCTGACCACAACAGCCTGTCAGCAACACACCAGCCACACTCTGGCTTCCAACAGCCTTGGTTACTACTTGCAGGGTGAACCCAACACTCTCCTGATCCTGAATTTTCCCGAAAATGTGTGTTCTGCAGTGTCCTGTCTCTTCCTGGATAGTTCAGATATTATAGATCCATTGCCCCTTAAGGGGTCAATATCCAACAGTTTGTTACTTTAAACAGAGTTACCAAATAGCTCGGTTAAAACACAATACTGGATTAGTTTTGATTAAAAATGCAACAAGTTTATTTAATTAGAGAGAGATTTTAAGTGAGCATAAGGTATTAGAAATGGTTACAAGAGAAATCAAGATACAATGGTTTCTAGTAGCTAAGATTTAACAAACTAGACTCGATTCAAGGTAAAATCCTTACCTCATGTTCCCAGCAACATTTCTGACCAAATTCTCAGGTCAGGATGCCCTTCCCCTTCCGCCCCCCAAAGTCAAAGGGCTGGTTCCTTTGTTGTCTTAGATGGAAGAGAGAGTGAAAACCAAAACTTTTCTCAGAAATGTCTCTCTCCTTGTCTCCTGTTGGAGCTGTTCCACATTGTGTAAATAATTAAATATTCCTTGGGACATCAAGAAAGACACTAAGTCTATAGTGTGGTAGTTAGGGTACTCGGTTGGAATGTGAAAAACTCTGGTTCAATTCTCCCACCTCCCAGGTGAGTGCCCTAACCACTGGGCTATTGGCAGGAATGTGTGTGTCTCTCTCTCTCTCCCACAGACACATGCCTGAAATTTTTTAAAATGTCTCAGTTTTGTTCTGATGCAAAAGAAAACAAATGTAACGCTGCATTGTTTTGCAAAATGGAATTCTTGTTTTCTGACCAACACTACTACTGACTACTACTACCGCTAAAGACAATTCCCTATATTTTACATAAGACACCACTTAACAAAACAGGAAAACAGAGTTCACACATACACACACACACACACACTTTGTGTGACTATGGCAAGGTAAAATTAGATTGAAACTCTACCACCTGTAGTGCAAGGACTGTGGTTGTGTCCAGATCTTATGTGAGTTTGTAAGGAACTGGGCAGGCTACTTGTATATTTCTTCCCCCTCTTGCTCAAAGACAGGCACAGTCTGGCCCTAAATATTTACCATCAGATCCTCGGTACATTGTAGGTATTCTTTAGTATTGATAGTTTGTATTTGACTGCAAAGTACAGGTATGTGTTCCCAAAGACAAAGTATGTTTCTAAATGCACTTAATAAATTGCATGGTTTTAAATTGGCTGTGTTTTATATCACCTAAGAATTTTGATTGTATCCTTTTACAAACTCCATAATATGGGCTGATCATTTTATGTCTGGAAATCATGCCAAATGCAGGTTTAATAATGCATTGTGTCCCTGTTCAGAACATACGCTACCTAATTACATCAACAGATGCAGTTCCCAGGAGCAATAATAACAATTTAATATAAACATCCAAAACCATAAATCTGTTACACTAATTATATTACTGGGTACTCAGCCACCTGGTAAATCGGATTGTTCCTTTATGAATTAAATTGATGGCTTTCATGAAGAAGAGGCTTTCTTGTCATGCCTTTATACATTTGACTTCAAAAACAGTTATACTTGACACAAAGAATCAGCTTCTACTTTAGCTAGTGATAAGTATTTGTTGATACTAAAATATTCTGCACTAATACCTACTGATACCTTTTGAAAGTATCATCAAATTACCTGAAAAGGGGAATTACCAGGAAAAGGGATAGTTTGGGGAAAGCTCCCTTCCAAAATACCACTGTGACCTGAATAATTTTTATTTTTATTTTAAAAAGTCTTCATCTCTTGATTGATTTTTTTTTTTTAGACAGCAAAATCAAACTGTGCCTGAGAGGAATGAAAAATATCAATAAGAAACAAAAATCAAACAGACACTTTAGAAAACTAAAGTTCCGGACTACTTCTTCACCTTACCTTGATAGCATCTCCATAAGTCTCATCTGCTTCCTCTGTTCTGTTCTGTTCAGGTTCATATACCCTACTCCCATTAATGTAGCATTTGAGCACCTTCTAGAGTTAGAAAATTAAACAAGGAGACTCATGTCTGTCAGTTGAAGTTTCTTCTGCATCCTGCTTCTCCTTGTCCTGCCCCCCAGGAGTAGGGGGAGAGGTAATTGTAGTGTTTTTAGTTTGTTTGGGGTTTTCTCAGTGAGTTGATGATCTGTGTTAATCTTCGGGAAGGCAAATTAGAAGAAGTACTTCATGGAGCTGGATTAGCACATGGTGAGATTTGCAGTAGTTCTGATGGAAAGAGTTTCCCAGGCTCAGGCCAATCCCCACTAAAACCCAGTCTGAGAAAAGCTTTACTCTTGGGAAAGACAGTTCCATTTTTCTTGAGGCGTGGAACAGCTGAGGATGGTTGAGGGTCCTGAGGATGAGGTGGTCCTTAAGGTGTCCTAGGATCAGACCATTTAGCACTTTGAACATAAGGTTGGGGGCTTTAAACTTACCCCGTTGTTCCAGGGTGAGCAATGCAGAGACTGGAGAGCTGGGGCGGAGTACTGTTAGCAGCCTGTTTTGCTGGGGAGGCACACTGCTACATTCTGCACCAGCTGCAGTTTTTCAAAGGCTGAGGGTTTCCTGCCCAAATAACCTGCAGTGCCATAAGCCAGACAGGAGATGATGAAGAGATGTGTATATTATCATTGCTAAGTCACCATCAGCCACAGCATTTGCCTTCATGGCCTCAAGCGGCAGAGAATTCCACAGGTTGACTCGGCTGTGCATAAATCCTCTCTCTCTCTCTCTCGATTCCAGTGCAAAGTGACTAGAATCATTATAAAATCTGAATGGTTTGAGTAAGTAATGGTTTGCACTCACCTAGCACTGATGTAAATGACTTCATAAGGTGTGGGGCTATGGAGAATCAGGCCTCCTGTGTCTTGAATTTATCAGTTTTTCTCTTTCTCAACTACCTTAGCTTTCTCTGCTTTTGCTGCTGGCTCTTCTTATTCATCTTAATGATGCTGACTGCTTTCCTCATCTTTCCCGCATTTAGCATTTTGCAGCATCTTTACTGTTTCTGCTTTCTATGTCTTGGATTTCTTATGTATTAACTAGGGCACTTCTTTGTCAGACCTAAAGAGCTGCTTAAGAGAAACCATTTTCCTAAATACAGTTCAGGGTGATTTTTCCTTTTGCCTTGTTCACATCATGTACTGAAGCGCTTCATACACTGAGAAGAGTTTATTACTTTGGACAGTTGCCAACATTTAGAGCACCAGACTTTCTATTTTCCTGTTAACTTTGCTGCCACTCTGCTTTCATACCATGTATGGTAGTGCTGTTTTCTCAGCAGTTGCACAGAACTCTTTCCTCATTAGTGCTTTGATAGTTTTGTGGTCATCTGTGCCTCCCAAACTCCTAGGTTAAATGCTGTTTGAAACGCTGAATAAATGTTGAGACATCTTTTATCTTGTCCCTATTTCCTCTGAGAACACTGTTTTAACAAGTCAGTGGAATATGGCCCTTCTAGAGCCCAAAGGGTTTTAACACTTCCTCCCTTAAGTAACTATTCATGAAGTTTTAAAACAAAATATGGGAACCAAAATAACTGATTCCAGTAGGCCAGTAAAAAAATCTGGATTCCATTAACTATGGCAGTGGATATAGAACTGCTCTACACAATGTGACTGTGATGGGTTGGGTCACAGAAACCCCCTTGGGAGTTGCCAACCGATCTGCCAAGACTACTTCTGCCCCTGATTTCCTGCCGTAGCAGCTTAGGATTTCAGTGCCCTGCCCGGTTTGAGCCAGACTTGCTCGTCTGCTGCATTCCCAGACCCAGGTCTGAACCACGTCCCCTAACAGCTGCAGGCTTAACTGAAAGCAGTTTAAGAAGTGTTCCTGCCTTTAACACTCAGATGCCCAACTCCCAATGGGGTCCAAACTCTAAATAAATCCGTTTTACCCTGAATAAGGCTTATACGGGGTAAACTCATAAATTGTTCACCCTCTATAACACTGATAGAGAGATATGCACAGCTCCCCCCACCCCCAAGTATTAATACATGCTCTGGGTTAATTAATAAGTAAAAAGTGATTTTATTAAATACAGAAAGTAGGATTTAAGTGGTTCCAGGTTAGTTACAGACAGAACAAAGTGAATTACCAAGCAAAATAAAATAAAACACGCAAATCTATGTCTAGTCAAACTGAATACAGATAAAAACCTCACCAGTTCCAGTAAGCTCTCTTTTACAGACTAGCCTCCTTCTATTCTGGGTCCAGCAAGCACTCACACCCCCTGTAGTTACTGTCCTTTGTTCCAGTTTCTTTCAGGTATCCTTGGGAGTGGAGAGGCTATCTCCTTAGCCAGCTGAAGACAAGATGGAGGGGTCTCCCACAGGCTTAAATAGACTTTCTCTTGTGGGTGGAGACCCCCTCCTCTCTCCTATGCAAAGTCCAGCTCCGGGATGGAGTTTTGGAGTCACCTGGTCAAGTCACATGTCCATGCATGACTCACAGTTTTTACAGGCAGAAGCCATTGCCCACATGGCATCTTGAATGTCTCCAGGAAGACTTCTTATGTGGATTGGAGCATTCCAAGATGCATTGTTCTGTAAGTGCTTCTTAACTGGGCAGGTTTCAGAGTAACAGCCGTGTTAGTCTGTATTCGCAAAAAGAAAAGGAGTACTTGTGGCACCTTAGAGACTAACCAGTTTATTTGAGCATGAGCTTTCGTGAGCTACAGCTCACTTCATCAGATGCATACCGTGGAAACTGCAGCAGACTTTATATATACACAGAGAATATGAAACAATACCTCCTCCCACCCCACTGTCCTGCTGGTAATAGCTTATCTAAAGTAATCGTCAGGTTAGGCCATTTCCAGCACAAATCCAGGTTTTCTCACCCTCCACCCCCCCACACAAATTCACTCTCCTGCTGGTGATAGCCCATCCAAAGTGACAACTCTTTACACAATGTGCATGATAATCAAGTTAGGCCATTTCCTGCACAAATCCAGGTTCTCTCACTCCCTCACCCCCCTCCAAAAACCCACCCCCATACACACACAGACTCACTCTCCTGCTGGTAATAGCTCATCCAAACTGACCACTCTCCAAGTTTAAATCCAAGTTAAACCAGAACATCTGGGGGGGGGGGGTAGGAAAAAACAAGAGGAAATAGGCTACCTTGCATAATGACATAGCCACTCCCAGTCTCTATTTAAGCCTAAATTAATAGTATCCAATTTGCAAATGAATTCCAATTCAGCAGTTTCTCGCTGGAGTCTGGATTTGAAGTTTTTTTGTTTTAAGATAGCGACCTTCATGTCTGTGATTGCGTGACCAGAGAGATTGAAGTGTTCTCCGACTGGTTTATGAATGTTATAATTCTTGACATCTGATTTGTGTCCATTTATTCTTTTACGTAGAGACTGTCCAGTTTGACCAATGTACATGGCAGAGGGGCATTGCTGGCACATGACGGCATAAATCACATTGGTGGATGTGCAAGTGAACGAGCCTCTGATAGTGTGGCTGATGTTATTAGGCCCTGTGATGGTGTCCCCTGAATAGATATGTGGGCACAATTGGCAACGGGCTTTTGCAAATTCCTTTCTCTGGGAACTGACCAAATGCTTTACTACAAGGTTATTTAGAAATCAAGCCAGTATATGGCCAATATTCATAATTTCGAATACAAAAATGATACATGCATACAAATAGGATTAATAGATTCAGTAGATCAAAACCTTTACATAGATATGTTACATGGCATATGTAACTTAGAACATATTCCAGTTATGTCATTTATAGTCATAAGCATATTTCCATAAAGCCTTATGGGGGGCACCGTCACAGTGACATTGTGGTTCCTCCATTTCAAAGGGATGGGCTTGCTTACTTCTAAAAATTCTAAACCTAATTTGAAAATTATAGTAATCCAAAACTGTTCCTCCAGGGTTGTAAATGGAAAAGGTTTTTGATGCTGGAGGTGTTCCCACTCCACGTTCAGTCATGCTATAGTGGATGTGGTGCAGTAGTGAGCTCAAAAAGTAGTATGTGTGATTAGTAGTGTTAAATGATGGTGTAGGGGAACATCTAGAGAGAGAATAGTGCAACATGGTGCAGAGTGAGTGAGAGAGACTGCATATGATGCTGAGTGCTGAAGTGAAAGAGTCCTTGTTCTTAGCTTTTACTTTAAACTATTTCACAACTGATGACCACTTATCTTCCACCTTCTCTTTTCTCTCTAAGGCAATGTGATAACTGTAGTCAGTAAGACAATATGGTCCCACTGGTAAATATTGTATTAAGAAATCACACATACTATCTGTGGTTAAGCTTTCAATGGTCCAGTTATTCAATATTCATTTCTTTTCAAAACCTAATAGAATGAATATACATTTATATGTTACTGTGCAATTTTTTAAACCCATTTCTTCCCTAACTGGCACACATTTCTATCCTGATATTTGAAAAGAGATCATCCACAATCGTACATATTCTTTTTCAATTGAAGTCAACCTTGTGACACTGCAGTATTGAATGACATAAAATATGGTGTCTATGCATTACATTTCTTGAATATGTTGGGTGTGATTTTATATTAAAAAGATATGGTGAAATCTTCATCTTATAAATCATTGTATTTCAGAAATGATGGTTTGTTAAGAAAATGTTCAGTGTTTTGGATATCTTTCTTTTGTCTCATGCTATAAGGTTGATGAAACTTTACCCCATACTTTACCACACCTACTGGAGAAATGATTAAATGTTTGGTGATTTTTACAGGTGGATATTTCTTTTTGAAGTTGTATTTTCATAAATTCATCAGGAAACTTTATATATGTGTGTGTGTGTGTGTGTGTGTGTGTGTGTGTGTATAAATGTACACATATATAATATAATAGACAAGCCCAGGGTTAAATTCACCTCTTTACAACATATGTAATCAGATCAGAACTGACATTGCCTCATGCTATGGTGGTGTTGGACCTCTAACCAAAAAAGATACAATTAGGACTAACTTCTTTCCCAATAGTCTCTCCCCGCAAACCCCAGGGTTAATAAATCTGTACATGCAAGCTCAGAATTGGGATAGCAGACAAAATCTATAATTTATTTATTTTGACCATTAAAATAGTTTTATATCTCCTAACTTTTTTGTCATATGTAAAATGTTTTGTATCAGACATACTTTATCAGTAGGTACATTGTAAAAAGGCAATAACTGGCCAGTGGTGGAGAAAGTGGTTAGATTTTTAGCCTTTTCAGCATAACATGTGAAGGGCAGATGTTGCGTTATGGCAAGGAATTAGACAAACCCTAAGGAAAATCATGAGTTGTCCTTATCATGTATTGACCTTGCTTAATGTAAAGCACATCGTTCAAGGCAATGAGAATTGTGTGGTTCTCCATAAGGTCCATTTTTTCATTTGTACTCAGGGATATGATTAAGTATTTCAGCTTTCTGCTTTCTCTCCAGTTATAATCAGCCCATTTAAGAAACCTCAAGAGCTTCTATAGAATCATCAGTATTGTCTTTTGCAGACTCTTCCAGTTCTACTAAAACATTTTTCCATCTTCAGGTAATCTAAGTAGCTACATAAACCAGGATAATCCACTCCTAGTCTGGCTGGATAAAGAGGGTTGAAGAAATGCCTAGCTCATCAAGTTGTGTTGTGTGTGTGTGTGTGGGGGGGGGGTTGGTTGGTTTGTTTCTTGCCCACTGAACTGTAACTCTTCCTCCTCTTGGTCAGCCTAAAAGTATAACAAAGATTAATCCACTACATTGTCTATTAAGTTTGATTTCCCTTGGTCCCTTGTTGCGTCCTATACTTAGTTTATCAAAGAAAGCTTTACACAATCTAGCACAGTTTTAGGATTTGGGGGAGAGTGACATATCAGGATTCAATCCAGATGAGTGGGGGGCTCTGTCACCCCTGCCCTGTAACCTGGAGTGCCCTGCAATGCCTTACTGCTGTAGCCTCCAATCTGGACTGCTCATAAACAGTCACCAGCATGCAGGTCATTCCAAGATATATGTGTAACTGCAGCCTGCCAGTCACACCCTTGGCTCTCCACCAACCTTGGTTATACTGCAGGGTGATCCCAACATATCCTCCGTTCCAGACTTTCCCCCAGAAATGTATGTTTTTTACTACCCAGCCCTCTTCTGGACAGTCCAAATATATTAAGTCTATTATTCCTTTAAGGGGATAATATACACTAACTTGTTTTCTCAAATGGGGTTACTCAGACACTTCAATTTAAATACACTGGATTAGATAAAACAATCTTATTAGCTACAAAGAGAGAGATTTTAAGTGAGTACAAATAATGAGGCATAAAGGTCAGAAATAGTTACAAGAAAAATAAAGATAAAATACTTTCTAGGTGCTAACTTAACAAACTATATTTGATTCAAGCAAAATTTCCTTATCACATGCTTCCAGCAAGATTACTGACCAACCTCTTCAGGTTAGGACCTCTCCCCCATAGTCAATGGCTGTTTCCTGTGTCTTCTCAGGTTAAGAGAATGTGATGGGCAGGGGGAGAGAGAGGGGTGTGGTATCTTGGGGTGTTTGCCCCTCCTTTTATAGTTTTTAGTCCCTCTTTGAAAAATATTTCCATCTGAGAACCAGGAGACAAAAAGTGTATGTGGACAGCTGGGTTTTTTTTCTACCTGTTTGAGCTTCTTTTGTTTTCCCTTCCTGCTTGATGACTCTGTTTACTGCTTAAGTGCAAATTAAGGCAAGCACACATTCCTTCGTTTAGGACAGGTTTAGAACATGTGTTAATAACATCCTACAGGGGGATCTAATAACTTCACATACAGTGTTGCCACACATATTTTATCAGAACATTACTGATCAGCAAGTTATGAGTTTTCAGATGATACCTCACAAGGGATACTTTGAACGAAGATTATTATTATTTATTATTATAGCATGTAAAATATGAATGCAAGGGTGTATTCTGTCATAGGGAGGAATTTTTTTTTAAGGAGGGACTTTCTCAATAGAATTAAATTGAATTTTTTTAGACAGTTATAGTCAAATATCATCCAAATGAGTCAAGCCTATTCCTACCATTTCATTTTGCTTTAGAATAATTTCACTGATATCCTGAGTGGTTACAAAAACTCTGCCATTTACTCTGCAGATTTCTGAGAGTCGCTCTCCTGATTTGTATCTATCAAGTTTACAGATTCCTGCAGTGTACTGAAATGTTTGTGAACCATTAGTAGTCTGTATGTCATAGCTGCTTGTAAATCTACTATGGTAGTCTTCTTAAATGAGTATGTTCTGCTGTTGACATAGGGTGGAATTCACAGAGGTACTTAGGTGCCTAACTCCCGGAATCTAGGTGCCTAAAAACCTTTGTGAATCCCAGCCATAGTGGAGAAGAGGAGAGGGAAGATGGCTAGCTACCAACTGAAGAAGACTGAAAGGGTCTTTGGATAGATTTGGAACATACCAAGTTAAACAATTTAAAATTAAGTGTCAAAAGACAGCTCTTCAAAATATCACCATGTCCAGCAATCCCAAGGGCAGCACAGCTGCTAAAAGTCAGATAAACAAAGTCCTGAGTCAAAAGAAAAGTGGGACAGGAACAGACACGTGGATCAACCCATCCTTACAGAGTTTTTGTACAGACACAGTACAGACAGGCATTCTCCAAAGCCATCTTTCCTCCCATCTACAGATAGCTCAACCTCTTGTGTTTTCTTTGGTAGTTTTACTCTTCTCTGCATCATGCAACAAAGAGGGGCAGAGAAGAGTCTAAGGCCCCAGTCCTGCAAGCTGTTTTGTATTGCGTAGACCCTGGCTTTCACTCATGCACAGCCCTGTTGACTTTAATGGGGTTCTCCCTATGCAAAGCAGCTTGGACAATCGGGTTTTAAGTGACTAACTTCAGCTGTCTATTGTTTAATGTTTAAGGTAGTACAATAGATCCCTTTCTGTCATAAGATAAAGCTATAATAATTCTCTCTGAAATCTTTGTGTGTATTTGTTTTTGTTAAATTTGTAAGAATAATTGTTGGAGAGAAAATAAATGACCTTTTTCAATGTCAAAGCAATGTTTCTTTAATAGCATCTACAATGCCTCTAAAAGCAACTATGAATATTTAATAGGCAATTCACTAGATGTATTTCCTTCTTCAAAAACTGACTAATGTGAAATATGTCTGAAATGGTGAAGAGTTGTTTTCATTCTCTACATTTGGTACATATCACAGAGAAAGTCCTCTGATAAAATCTGCTACATCTGTAGAAATTAATGTTCTCTGTCTGTGGTGCTAAAAGTAATATAGGGCACTTGAGAGATTTAGCCCTTAGCAGTTTCAAACACAAGGTTTGGATGCTTACAGCTCCCACTGTACAAAATGAAAAGTTAGTGTTTTAATATATCATTGTTTCCTCATCTGAAAAGGTTTAGTTTGATATCAGTGTGCCCCAGGGACCACTTGATGCCAACTGGCAGAGGGCATAAGGTGTGCGAAAGGATTACAGGAGTCCCCTGGGTCTGGTATTTACATTCTAGTTCACCAGACTGCCATGTGAAGTCTCTAATAAAAGCCAGTGTCACACTGGTCATCAATATCATTGTGAAATGTATGTATGAATATTGTATAGGGAGTTATGTATATACACTGAAAATGTGTTCTTATGGTTTGTGTCTAGGGACTGGTCACTAACAAAGGTGAAAAACAGGTTCTGTTTCTGATAAGGAATGTTTACCTGTCTGTTTACATGCAAATTAAATATTGTATTGTTCACAATGGGCTTCCATTCACAAGTCTGAGCCAAATCCTAATGAAGGATTGTGGACACTTCAAAGATAGGAAATTAACAGGAAGAGATAAACAGCAGGAGTTATTCTGTGCAGGGTAATACAATGAACCTTTGAAACTATATATCTGAGGCACAGATGAATCCCTAGAGATTCCTTCAGTCTCTGATGACAAATGTCAATGGGATTGGTCCTATGAGAAGAGAGTGGTTGAAAACACTGGCGAAAGAACTTGGGATAAGCTATCTTGTAGGAGATAGGGGAATGCCTTGTTAGTTAAATGTACTCTTTATGATTTTGTTTTATATGTAACCATTTGTTTCCAATATTCTTACTCACTCTCACTTGAATCTTTGTTCTTTGATAAACTTATTCTTGTTTTCACTATAAATATATCTAAGTGCTGAGTGTTATGCAGAATTGTGTTTTAAGGTAAAACTAGTAAGCAGTGGTGTACTGTCCCTTTGGGAACAGCAGGCCTTGTAATTCTGTGAGCGTTCAGTGGATAAGGGGCTGGACACTACAGGGAATGCAGGGAGCCCATCGTTAACCTGTACAGAGAGGGCAAGGCCTGCAGACACATAAAAGGCAGTGCTTGGGTTGCCAAAGGCTGGTGGAGTCAGGGAGCTGACCCACAGCAGGGACAGACAAGACTTCTTCACGCTACAGGCCCGTGGTGGTGAGGCGCAACCCTGATTACCCCTGGGAAGCATCCCAATCAAATACATGTGTTTGCAGGTGTATAAAAAGCCATCTTCTTGTTCATGTCCATTTGGATTTTAGGCATATGCCTTTGTAAACCTTCACATAGTTAATATTTCAAATTCCTGTAGTGCCTTTCAGTTCAGAAGAAACCCTAACTCTGTTACCCGAATGTAAATCCATTGAAATCAAGGAAAAATAGATATTTTAATTGTTGCAGGTTTCTGTCCCAGATGCCTCAAATCCATATTCATTCAATGTTGGCTGTTATGGTGTCCCTTGAAACCTCTGAAAGTTAGACCATAGCTGTGCAAAACTCTCCCATAGGACTATTTATGCCTCGTCTGCCTCCATTCTCTAGGAAGCATTATCCCAGTCGGGGGTATTGTTTCAGCTTCACTGATAATAATTCTGTATTATCTCACGGTAGTGTCTACTTTTTTCATGGCGAGTGCATCTGAAGTGACAGTAATCAGATTTAAAAGGCTCTTTTGTTGTTCCTTGAGTCTAAGGAACGTGCAGCCCCTTGTTTCATACAACAAATTATATTGCTGTACAGTAAACTCAGATATGGAGATGTTACTCACACTTCGGGCAAATGGCCTGGCCTAACGTTTTGCTCAAATCAGCCCCCTCAAGCTTTTTCTACACTAGGGCAAGTTTTCAAACATCCACTGGTGTTGGCAATGTTGGGAGTTTGTCAGCTGTTGGTTGTATTTAAGCATTGTGTCATTTAGACCTGCCCTGAGCAGGATTAGATGACACGTTGCTTATATACTGGCAAAAGCCAGCAGCCTGTCTATGCAATCGTTTCCAGTGTTGCTAACATCACTGGAGCTGAACTGGTGGAAAAGTTGTACAACGATAAAGTTTAACTTTATGTCCCAGTTTCATAACAGGATTTCACACACTCAGTAAATTATTTTACAATGTCATGCTGTGGCTGAGTTTCTTCATTTCAGAGTTACTCTATTAATAACTACCTGTTTCTTTTGTTGGACAATTTTTAAAAATCATCCTATTTGTATCCTTATCTGGATAATAAGACTACTTCATTTTCTCTACAGTTTTTCTACAAGTCAAAGGCTTTACTAAAACTGTGTGCACTCTATTCCCCTGGCTCTCCAAACCTGTAATATTATTGAAAATATTTATCATTATCTAGGTCTTAAAGAAGACAGTGTCCATTATTTCTTAAATTTCTCTAATCTATCTGCCTATCATATTAGTATAATATTATGCCTGGAACTAAGGCATATTGACAGGACAGTAATTATCTAGATTGTTGTGTGTGCACATTTTGAGATTTTGGCACTAGCTTATCCTTCCTCCAATTTTAGGACATTGCCTCTGGATTTTACTGCAGGTTTGCAGAACAGTTTTGTTAAATTGATACAATATGGGTGCTTGGTTTCTTTGTTTTTTTCGGTAATTCACTCGACAATGCTTATTAATGATTCTGCACTGTTGATGTAACAACGTAACTCTTGGAAGCCATGGATTTTGTACTTCCCATACTACTTAATTCTAAGAAGCTACATTGAGTCTGATTGTACAGACGGAAGATCATTAATGCAAACAGACCAACTTTGAGAGAGAAGAGAAAATACAATCGCCTTTCTCTTCTACTTATTGCGTAATGGTCTCAGCAGGAGCAATTCTGTCTTTCTGTCATTATCTACGCCTAAGGTGCCTATCACTGTGATAACTCAGCACCATTCATATCAGTTTATTTAGACCTGGTTTACACATAAAGTTTAACAGTTGTGGGAGTGACTTTTTTTCTTTTTTTTTACCAATGCTGTTAAAAGCTCTGATGTGGAAGCAGTTATAACCCATAGAACTGTGCTTCTATCAGTATATGTTATGCAGTTCGGGGGAAACAGGATAAGCTATAATGGTGTAAGCACTTTTATCCCATATAGCAGTGTTTATATTAGAGGGTATAGCCTGTTCAACTCTTCCCGTTGTGACAGGGTCAGGCCAGATGGCTACAGGAGAGTGATCCTATTGGAATCCAGGAAGTGGGCGGGCCCGCCCCCGCCCACTGCTAAAGGATCCCCACCCAGCCTAAGAGGGGGATCCACAGGACCTGGACACCAAATAAATACTGGGGACAACTAATGAAATAACAGGGACAGGAGTGTAGTCAAAGGGTCAAACGAAGGGAACCGGACGGGGACACCGAGCAGAGAATCCTGGACAGGGCCCACTGCTCATCAAAGGCATCAAGGGAGTCAGTAGACGCCGCCCAGAGGAACTCTGCCCGGATACGTGAATGGATGGAGGATCGGAAATAGGCCCCACAGTCACAGGAGACTCCATCGGCTAACCTCCTCATTCTGGTTTTATAGATGGCCATTTTAGCTAGGGCCAGGAGGAGGTTGACCAGGAGATCACATGACTTTGTGGGGCCGCGGATAGGGAGTACATAAATAAGAAGGTGAGGAGAAAAGTGCAACCAAAAACGTAATAAAATATTGGTGAGGAGCCGGAATAGGGGCTGCAGCCTGGCACACTCCAGATATATGTGTGCCAGGGTTTCCCTCACGCCGCAAAAGGGGCAGGTGTCTGGGATGGGGTGAACTGCGCCAAGTATGCGCCCGTGCTCACGGCTCCGTGAAGGAGCTGCCAACTGATATCCCCAGCGGGCCTCGGGACCAAGGTGGAATATAGGGCAGGAATGACCCACCGGGGCTCCTCACCCTGCAAAGGTGGCAGGAGGTCCCGCCATTTTGTATCAGGGCGGGACATGAGGGTGAGGGCGTGAAGGGTGTGGAGCACAAGCATGTATAGATGTTTCCTTGGCCCTGTCTGGAAGCAGACCAGCTGCAGCTTGTGCAGCTGGCTCACGGTGAAGGGGCAGGAGGGTTGGTTGGGTCCAGGGGGTAGGGGCCCAATGAAAAGGTCCGGTGGGCCTGGGGTGGACGGGGCGCTCCCTCGTGCAGGACCCAGTCGAGGTAAACCTGAGCAGTGGGTGGCAAAGCAGCCCTCACCTTCTCAAGTATGCGCCAGGGAGTACGAGGTCTGGAGAGCCCCATGGAGAGCATCAGCGGATCCAGCCAGTCTCCCTGGTCGTAGTCCAGGAGGTCTCCGACTCTTGTGACTTCTGCCAGGACCAACCTCTGGTGCACCGAGGGGGACTCCGCCACCTGCATGTGAAGCTGGGGGTTGTGTAGCAGGGGCTCCGCGAGGAGATCTGCCCCCTCAGTGGCCTCCATGGACCTGGTCATTGAAAGCAGTTTCCAGGTCCGAAGGAGGTCCTGGTAGAAGACCGGCAGCCTGGAGAGGTCTCGCAGAAGACTTCTCGGATGGAGATAAAGAAGCTGCCGGTCGTATCGGAGTCCTCGGAAGTGGCGCAGGAAGGCATGTGCCAGTATGCTCCACACCGGACTACCTGCACTATAAAGGAGCCTCTGCAGGGTCTGGAGGCAGAAGACATGGGCCTGAGTGTGCAGACACTTCAGACCCTGCCCTCCCTCCTCCAGAGGTAGATGGAGAACCCTTGCAGGGACCCACTGTAGTCCTGACCAAAAGAACTCCAGAATCGATGTCCGGAGGTTGGCCAGGAAACCCGAGGCCGGGACCAGGGTGTTGAGCCAGTACCAGAGCATGGACAGGACTAGCTGATTAAGCACCAGCGCTCTCCCTTGAAGGGAGCGGTACCGGAGTAATCCTGTCCATTTCCGGAGCTGCTCTATCACCCTGCCCTCTAAATTGTGCCAGTTCTCCGGTGGAGAGGGATGCGTGGCGGAAAGGTAAATGCCGAGATAGAACAGTGGACCTGCTCTCCACTGGATGGCCTGAAGCGTGGATACGATATGAAGCGTGGGTGGGAGGGAGCTCGCTTGCCAGCCGTCCCTGACCACCAGGCCAGAGCTCTTGACCCAGCTAACCTGGGTGGAGGAGGCTGCCGAATAGATGGCCTGGCAAGCCTCCACCTGCGCCAAGTCGCCCGGGTCCTGGACCACGAGGAGCACGTCGTCGGCGTATGCCGACAGGACCAGCCACAGCTCCGACTCCCACAGCACCAACCCTGTCAACCTCCTGAGGAGGAGACAGAGGAAGGGCTCGATCACCAGAGCATACAGCTGGCCCAAGAAGGGGCACCCCTGCCGTACTCCTCGCCCGAAGCTGACCAGTTCAGTCAGGGTACAGTTGAGCCTGACCAGACACTCTGCGGAGGTGTACGGCACCCGGAGAAAACCCACAAACTGGGGTCCGAAGCCAAACGCCTGCAGAGTGCTCAGGAGATACCCGTGGTCCACCCTGTTGAACGCCTTCTCCTGATCCAAGGACAGGAGGGCAAATGACAGACCATCCCTACACCTGAGTTCCAAAAGGTCCCAGACCAGATATACGTTGTCAAAGATGCTGCGGCCCGGGACAGTGTAGGTCTGGTCTCGGTGGACCATGTCCGCCAGCACGGACTCTAGCCACAGCGAGATGGCTTTTGCCACGACTTTGTAGTCCGTGCTGAGGAGCGAGACGGGACGCCAGTTTCGTAAATCGCAGAGGTCCCCCTTCTTTGGCAATACAGCGAGCACGGCTCGCCTGCACGAAAGAGGGAGGACCCCGCTCTGCAAAGACTCGGCCCAGACAGTGACTAGGTCTGGGCTGAGGACACCCCAGAACACACGGTAGAACTCCACGGTCAGCCCGTCCATGCCCGGAGATTTATTGGTGGGCATGCGGCGGAGGGCTTCCAAGAACTCAGCCAGAGTGAGAGGCAGCTCTAGCCGGTCTTGGTCGCCCACGCTGACCGTAGGGAGCTCCTCCCAGAGCACTCTGCAAGCGTTAGGATTGGTCGGATCCAGGGAGAAAAGGCTTGTGTAGAAGGCTCTTGCCCTTCTGCACATCTCCACTGGGTCCGTGAGAGGGGTGCCATCTTCTGCCAGAAGACTGATGACAAGTTTCTTGGCCCCTCTCCTTTTCTCCAGGGCATAGAAGAAGCGGGAGCCGCAATCCATCTCCTGAAGGAGACGGATGCAGGTTTGAACAAAGGCGCCCTGGGCCTGATGATCCTCGAGGGCCCGGAGCTCCTCCTGCTTCTCCCGGCATGCTTCGCAGAGGGGCGGCTCCTCGGGGCTGGCGGCCAGATGCCTCTCCAGCTCTAAGACCTCCCAGTCCAACTGCTCTATTGCCACATCCCTCCATCGGCTGGCGACCCGGGTGTAGTCACGGCAGAAGAGCCAGGCGCACACCTTCCCCAGGTCCCACCACCGCTGCGCTGAGGGAAAGGCACACCACTGCCCTTGCCAGGCCAGCCAGAACTCCTGGAAGGATGCCACGAAGCCCACATCCTCCAACAAGCTGTTATTGAAATGCCAATAGGCCGGCCCTGGCCTCTCCACACAGGGAGGCCGTCACTGTGGCTAAATGATGGTCAGAAAATGGGGCCAGCCAGATGCTGGAGGAGTGGGCTCGTGAAAGGTGGAAGCGTGATAAATAAATGCGGTCCAACTGGGAGTGGCGCAACCCATGGGCCTCTACCCGTACAAAGATGAATGTGGAAATGTCATCCGGGTGGTGGTTGTGCCAGACGTCCACCAGGGAGTGATGTTCCACTATCTCCCAGAGGACGTCCGCGGCAGCCGGGCATTGCTCAGTCCCCGAGCTGTCCCATTCCTTGAGAGTGGTGTTGAAATCCCCGCCCAGGACCAGGCACTTGTGAGGATCCAAGGTGCCGAGGAAGGCGGATGCCTGCTGATAGAATCGCAACTGCTCCAGGCCTGATGTCGGGGCATAGACGTTAATGAGGTTGACCACGAGCCCCTCCATACGGACCCGGAGGTGCAGCAGGCACAATCTCGGCGACCCCCAGCACCTCGGGCTGTAGGTTGGGGGAGAACAGGGTCGCCACTCCAGCCGTACGAACTGTGAGATGGCTAAAGTAGACCCTGTCCCCCCATTCTAGCCACCAGCTCTCTTCGGCGGCCGGATCCGTATGGGTCTCCTGCAGGAAAACCACAGAGTACCTCCCCTCCCGAAGGAAGGAGAGCACCTGGCACCTGCAGAGACCCATCCTATAGCCCCAGGTGTTCAATGTTGCAATGATGAGCGGTGCCATGAGGAGGGCTGGGGGGGATCCTCGCCGGCAGGGACGCTTGCGGCCCCCATTGGGCCACGCAGCAAACCGTGACCTACCCCGTAGGTGAGTAACAAGTCACGGAAGCCGTGGACCCGCTGGTAGGCTTCAGCAGCCTGGTTCCCACTCCTTTTCCCCTCCCCCATAAGGACCCTTGCAGCCTGGAGGATCTGATGAAAGTCCCCACATCTCTGGAGAGCAAGCTGTACCTTGTTGTGGGAGCCATGGACGTCTTCTAAAAACTCCCGCAGCTCCTCTTGCAGTGCATGGGGGGGTGGGATTACTGTCTCCTGGTCATCCCCTGATGGAGCCCCTGGCACAGCCCCATGGCCCACCGAGATGGGCAGGCAAGTTGTGGACCCCCGACGGGGCGCCCGACGGACTGGCGCCACGCGGCCCACCTCAAACCCTGGGGCAATAGGGGGCAGCGGAGGAAAGATAGCAGCTCCTAGTGGGTCGGGACAGGGAAACACAAAGGCCGCTCCCTGGGGGTCATTTGCTGGAAAAGGGAAGGAGACAGCCCCAGGGGCAGTAATAACATCGCAGGAGGTGGAGGGGTTAGGGACAGGGTCGGCATCGGGGCAGAGCCAGGGGCAGAGGTGAGAGTCTGGGCTCCAGAAGCCAAGCAGCTGGGTGGTGGCACCTCCCAGTCAGGCTCAAGGATTTGGGGGGTGGGGAGGGGGCTTTCAGCAATGCCGGGTGCAGGCTCTATGGTGGGTTTGGCAGCCACAGTATCAGGAGGTGGACTATCTTCTGTAGGGCCCCCACCCGGGAAGGAGGTCAATTGCTCCACACCAACGAGGGGTGCCCCTGGTGGCTCGGGTCCTGGCCGCGTGGCACTGGCCATTGCCTCAGCAGGCCCCACCCGTCTCGGCTCCCGCCATCGTGAGCGGGGAGGGAAGGGGAGACACCAGAAGGAGAAGGGGAAAGGGGAAGGAGGTCAACCACTCCTCCACGCTAGGCTGCAGGCAGGGGAGGAAGGCACCAAAGGGGGTGGGCTGGATGGGGGGGAATCAGGGGTTAGGGATCAGTGACCAACACTGGGTGGGATTCCGGCTCCTCTAGCTGCACTAGGGGAGGAGGGGATACAACAGCATTGGGGGTGCAGTGAAGAGGGTTTAAACTAAAATGGGGAGTGGCACAAGCACATGGGAGGGGGCATGGGCGCACGGAGCGAGGGGCTAAGCGGCTGGAGGTAGGACCGGAAAACCAAGGGGCTAGCGTCAAAGGCTGGGGCGGGGCAAACAAACAAATGCTGCGGAGGGATGCGGGCAGGGCAAGCAAACAAACTGAAGCTAGTAAGGGGGGCTGGGGCAAAAAGGGGGGGCAAAAGGCTGCAAGGGGCAAATGGGGCAGGTAGCAAAGGGCAAAGCTGTGAGGTGGGCAGTCCGGGGTGGGGAGGGGGCATGTGCGCCTACGTGCGCTTGCACAAAGTCAGTTTGGGCTGGCTGCTGCTTCTGGCCCAAATGGTGGAAATAGGGCGTGGCAAGCCAAGCAAGCAGCTGAGTCCAGAGGCAGGAGCTGAGGCAGATGGTAAACTGCCAGTGGGGGTGATGGAGGGGGCAGTGATGGTGGTGGGGGTTGTGGGGGACAGATGGATTGGGGGGCAGCTCCACGCCACACCCCCTGTGTCCCCACAAACACAGTCAAGACCCCCACCACAAGAGCACAGTTTGAAAGATACTCAGTTCAAAAGGCCCCCTCCACGGTGGTCTGCAAAGTCTCTAGGTGCTCCCCCACTGGTAGATGGTCCTCTTTTCCTCCTCGGGGCTTGAGCAGCTCCAGGCAGCAGACTCCGCAGCAGCCGCTCCAGGAACTCCAGGTGGTGGTCCGGGCAGGTAGAAAGAACACCTCTCAGGTGGTGGTGGTGGTGGTGTCCACAACAGCAACCGCTGGGGCTGGGGTCCCTCACTCCTCTCCTCTGGGGAGCAGGCCAGCAGGCTCCCCCACCCCCCCAAGGGGCTGCAGTTGGAGCAGTAACAGCTCCGAGAATGGGGGTCCAGCAGCTGGCTAGCAACCAGGTAGCAGAGAAGGGGGGATGGTGTCTGGCCTAGCCAGGGGAGCAGCTAGAGCAGCAACAGCAGCAGGGAGAGCCCAGGGCCTAGCAGCAGCAGTACCAGCAGCAGCCCTCTCCCTCCTTCTCCCTCCAGGCCAGAGGGCTACAGGAGAGTGATAGAAGGGAGAGCTATTGGTCCCAGGTAAAGCAGGTCCCTTTTCTCTGGGTAAGGGAACAGGAGAGTGATAGAAGGTAGATATATTAGCCCCAGATTAAGCAGGTTCCTTTTTCCTGAGTAAGATAATGGGTTGTTCCAGAACAATCAGGAAGTTGCTGGAACCAATTAAGGCAGGTTAATTAGGACACCCGGAGCCAATTAAGAAGCTACCAGAATCAGTTAGGACAGGCAGGCTAAGCAGGGCACCTGGTTTTAAAAAGGACCTCACTTCAGTTAGTGAGGCACGTGTGAGGAGCTGGGAGCAAGAGGTGCAAGAAGTTGAGAGTGAGAAGGCATACAGCTGGAGGACTGAGAAGTACAAGTGTTATCAGACGCAAGGAGGAAGGTCCTGTGGTGAGGATAAAGAAGGTGTTGGGAGGAGGCCATGGGGAAGTAGCCCAGGGAGTTGTAGCTGGCATGCAGCTGTTACAAGAGACACTGTAGACAGTTGCAATCCACAGGGCCCTCGGCTGGCACACGGAGTAGAGGGCGGGCCCGGGTTCCCCCATCCCCCCAACTCCCTATTTGAGACAAGAGGTGACCTAGACTGTGGGTCCCACCAGAGGGGAAGGTCCCTGGCCTATCCCCCGACCCACTAGGTGGGTCAGCAGACACTGTGGGGATTGTTCTCCTCCCTTTCCCCAAGCTAGCCAGTGATGAGGTTAGCTGAGTGGACGACAGGTTTGAGCCACTCACAAAAGTGGCCAAACTGAGGGCTGCTGTGAATCTCTGAGGTGAGCAAATCCGCCTATGAGCGCAGGACCCACCAAGGCAGAGGAGGAACTTCGTCACACCGCATAACTGTACCAGCAAAATGCTCCTAGCATAGAAAAGATTGTTAGTAAATAATTGAGGGTATCATGCAAGTTGTGGAAACTTCTTGACACAATTTTAAAACATTTTTCTAAGTTTTACTTTCAAGGATAAAAGAATCTGATCATTCTAAGCCAGTTCTATTTTCCATTTAAAAGAAAAGAAAAGAAAAAGACAACGAATTTAATGCTTATGACAAGTTAGTAGGTTGATGGCACTGGAGACTGAAACCCATTATTTGTGCTACACAGAAGCAATGAAAGTTTCCATGCTGGCGTGTTTTGGAGGCTGGAACTGGAAGCATTTAGATTTAAATGTAAGAGGCTAATTTAAAGGATTGGTCAGAGCTGTTTTTTTTAATAGAAAATTGGGTTTTCAACTAGAGAAAAATTTTAGTGAAAGTGTCTGCTTGCCACTAAAATTTCTGAGGTTTATAAAAAAACAATTTGCCCCAAAAATTTGAGTTTTCAACCAAAAAAAGGGTTGTTGTTTGCTTGTGTGGGATTTTGTTGTTGATATTTTGTTATTTTTAGATGAAAAGACCATTTTTCTTCTCCTGACCAGCTGTACTAATTAAGTCTCCCTGGCCATTCAGTTTGGGCCCTTCTGAAGACTGCCAACAAGGTACTAAGAGAAATATATATTTTACTCTCCTCTAAGGATTGGATTGAGAGTACCAACTCATTTCAACACTGACCACCAGACAGTTATCATCTGGTGACAACTTTTAGTCACTAGTGCCCCGGCTCTCATCCAAAGAAGTGATATAAGCTCCCTATCTCTTTCCTATTCCCATGAGTTTCATTGCCAAGGTTTGTATTTGTTTATCATCTTCCCATCACTTTCCAGTCAACTGTTCCTGTTGAGAAATATGGTTTCAGTGTGTCACAGAGGAGGACTGTTGTATTATTTTTTGTGTCAATAATGTGGAAAAAAAGCAGTCGCATGCAAGAGACTTGATTTTTGGATTGGAGTGATTTGAGTACTTCATGTTTTTCATGCTAATAAAGATAATTTATTATCAATGATCAAGTAATCAAGGAAAAGGGCTAAATTCCCCCTGCTTTACCATGGCTTTCCCTGGTATGGCTGAGGCACACAGCTCCCAGAGGTAGAAAATGTGTGAAAAGCAGAAAGGTGTGAAAAGCAGCTGCCAACTTCCCCTCTACTAGGGAGCTCATGGAGAGTTAGCACGGCCTTAAAATTGGGTGGGAGTGACTGACTGAGGCTGTGTGGCCAGTGCAGCCAGGAAGTCCATTTTTTCAAGACATCCCTGCTCCTGTCTGGAGCTCCTGTAATGTCCCAGTGGGAAGAAAAGTTGCCCTCTCTAGGCAGCAGAAACCTGAGGGAGGAGGCAGTGAAAACACCAACTCACCTCCCTTGAGGCTGCATCCCCCAGAGGTGCAGCAACAGTAAAAGTGAATCAAGCTCCGTACATTTACTCATGAAAAATGCAGGTATAGGTGTTGTTAAATATCGCTTTCCAAGGGCCACCTGGCCAAAACCTTGGGAAGGCTGGGGTGAGTTATTGCTTCCTCCCAAGGGCGGTCTGGAAACTCCCTTTTTATATAGCTTTCTAAATAGTTGTATGTGTGGAGGGGATGGATGGCAGGGAAGACTGAGATTTGCCTGGGGCTGGTCTGCTGTACTCTTTCTTAGCACTCTGCACTGAACTGAGCAACAGGAGACTTCAACTCAATTTTCAAATGTGGGCCCAGTGAATGCCACATTAATCCTGCATTTGGGTCCACATTTCAGTATTTAGGCATGTAAATGCCCATTCAACATGTCAAAATGTCAATTTGAGCATCGGGATGCAAGCCTTCGATATTCTATTAAGGTCCCCAGGTCTGGAAACTGATCTCAGTAAACTTGGCCCGACAAATGAAAAGGAAAGATTTGGTTGCGGAAAAGGTTGGGGGTGGAAAAATGTATTTGTGGTACAGGCCTCCAAAGAAAGATGTGACCTGTAGGTTGATACTGGATATTATCATCCATAAATGCTTTGGATTTTTCATAAAGATCGGAGATCTAAATTGACAGCAACTCACCATTATCTGTTGCTTTTCTGCAACTGTGTAAACATGGTACTAAGTATATATACCACCTACTCACTAATTATATACTGGAGGAGAAAGCTATAGATGAAGCACAGAAAAAGCACTTAGAAGTAGAGAGAGACCGTATTTAATTACTACTCTAATGAAGAGAAGATTAACAGAAGCTATCCATTGAAATATTTTTGTCGCTAAGATGATTCACTGGATATTTTCTGTCAGGTATTTTATTAGGACCTATTTTCTCTCTTCAGCATAGAAGAAAGCTGCATTTCATTTTTTATTTCCCTTGTTTTGCATCCACCTTTCTTTTTTTCTTTTAGAATTTCTCACATTTTTCCTCATGAATTTTAACTGTTCATAACTACTGTGAGAATATGACTTTTATATGAATAATTTCTCACTCATCCTCTTCCTCAGAAGAAGCCTGAAACCCTCCAAATGTGTTTTGTTTAGATTTTCTACCAATAAAAACTGATGCAATCACATTGCAGGGTATCAGTGAAACAAACCACATCCGATAAAGGAAACATTTTATTTCTCTTGACTACTTACAGATTTATGAGGCTCCTGTGTGAAAGGAAATGTTTAACATCTGAGAGATTAAATTCAGATAATTGGGGAATATCCATGCACCCATATCATTAACCTCATCCTCAGCAGTGAACAGGCCCCCTTTAACTCCAGTCATGTTTCCTGGTTATGTGTTGGTGGGTTTTGATGGTTAATAGAGAGCTGCTGTGGCTGTCACGAATTACATTATAAATAATTCTGTGGGAATTTCACAGGCTTTTAAAAAATATGTGAACAGCTAACATTGTGGGTACATGGACAGCTATCAGCATTCTTCTTCATTACCTCTTTACGCCCTGTCTTGTCCTCCAGCAACCACACAGTCCCACAGACCCCTTATGTTTCCCATGTCCTCTCCATACAGAGCCTCACTTTCCCTCCTGGCCACCAGCAGAGCTGAATTCCTCCCCTCATCCCTATCTGTGCACCACTATACATTATTCTCTTAGGGTGATAGTCACTCTGACATCCCATGGTGGATTCAAGGATTGCAAGGATTGAGGGCAGGAGGGAGGTCTCCTCCCCCTCTACAGTCTGTGGAATTTCCCCAGGTGGGAGAATGCAGATAGCCCAAGGTCATGCTGATAAAACCATGTCATTGTGTATTCTTTTTCTTTCATGAAAACATACACACATGCACACGTGGTAATATCTGCTGTAGTATAACATAGACCCCCCAGGTTAAGAGGTCCTTGTGTCCCTTAGAGGGGAGAAGTAATCAGGCCCCTTGTATGCTATAGTGACAGGATCAGAACCAAGCCTCAGCCTCAGTCTGTTTCTCTCAGGCTAGCAGGAGCTAGGAGTGCATGTGAAGCAAAGCACTCAAACCTGAGGCTCAGATGAGTATTCCTTGCATTGTTTCCTACCCATCCCCTGTAATGGACATGCTTTTCTGGAGGAAGACAGCCCATTGGAAGGAAATCATCAGAGCAGTGTCAAGGATAATGTTTTATATGTGCATTTGTGGAAAGAAGAAACCCTTGCAATTCTGAAACATATCTGTGGGTGGGTGGAAATTGACTAGTGTTAAAGGTTCTTTGGCCCTCACTTGGCTTGGTGGCTGTTCTGTTTTTCTGTTGCAGTCATCTTTAACAAACGGTGATATCATCTTTGTGAAGTTGCACGCCCCCTGGGAGGTCCTGGGCAGATATGCAGAAGTAATGAATGTAAGAATGCCTTTCAGGTAGGTGGAGCTACATTTTGTGCTCAGGCTTTACTGTAAAGAGAGTGTAAAACTAAAACTGAAATGCGCCCGGAAAAGCTATTCTATGAAATACCTCACATCTTTAGAAAATATAAATGGAGTGACACTGATACCAGAGTCACTGATATGTCTTGTTAATTTGCCCGCAATTTTAGTACAATAGCAGTTTTAGCAGTGCTGCTATTTTCATGGGGTATTCTGTCCGTAGGCCCTTTAACCCCTTCACTGCTGGAGCCCCCTGCATACTCGTGCGCTGCTGTTTTTTAAATGGACATGTCCTTGAAATCAATGGGCAGTTGAGACGATCCAGGTACGTACGGCAGCACAGAAGGTGCATGTCTGTTAGACGTATCTGGCATGTACGGCACCTGTAAATTGTCTGTCTGTATAGTGTGTAGTTGGGGAAATACAGAACATAAATAAGCATTCAATCTAATAGAAGATAGGAATTCAGATGGAAGATTTTCTTTTGAAACATAGAGTTTCTCTTTGAAAGAACAGAAATTGTATTCTGTGCTATTGATGGCCAAATCAATTCCAAATGGTCATTCAGACCAATTTTTCCCTCTTGTCAAATATGATTTATATGATGGGTTTCAATCCTGATATTAAAAACAGTTTTATTCTACTGGTTATAAAAACTGTGTTAAAATAGTGTAAAGTGTTTGGCTTAAATGGGCCAAACCCAAAGCTTCATAGGTTCTGGTTCTCCTTTCACTTCCTGAGATTACATCAGTAGAGCTCCACTGATTTAAGGGAGTTATTCCTGATTTACTCTGATATGAGCAAGAGAAGAAGAAAGCCCAGAGTCACAAATGGTGATTGATCCCAGAGTAAAGCCCCTCAGAGAACTTCTATGGATGTCTCCTCCCCATTTTGAGATGAAAATGTGCCTTTTATGTACTACATCCTGTTGTGTTGTCATAGTCTTAGTTATTAGGAAAATTAAAGATGAATTAAGGACAGATTTTCAGGCTCAATCTGCATTTAGTAGGATTTTCATGTTAACACAAACCTCAGAATTCTTTAGCCTTGTTTAACTTTCCCTTCTGTGTGTTTTTAACATTAAAAAGGAAAAACTATGTAAATTGTATCATGAACAACTGCAAGGGTTTTTATACAGTAGTTTAAAAAGTGTGCTACAAATATTAAGACAATGGGCCAAATTCTCTCAATGTAACTCCACTGATTTCATTGGCATAACAGTGGGATGAATTTGGTCGAATAAACTTTAACAGCTCTTGTTTGTCAGATGGGAGCATGATCCAGCAAAAAGTAAAATTTCGGGTAGAAAACCCGGGCCTTCCTGATCTGGCTTGCTTACCAGAAGTCACCATTTTCAATAGACAGCCATTTCAACATGCATTTAGCCTATATTTAAAAACTAAAAAATGACATTCAGTGGTTCTTTGATGTGCTGTCTGTCCATGGCTTCCTTCTTTGCACAGCCATTGCAAAGTATTATGCCAGTATTCTATAATATGAAGTCACTGCAATGTTACTGCAAAAATGTGTATTAGACAAAGTTTTTTGTTAAACATTTTATACCCAATATTTTAACAGTAACTTAACTGTTTAGACTGTAAACATGAAGGCCAACATTTGTCTGCCTTGGTTTTTGTTTTCGGTGCCTAATCTGAGACACCTGTGCCCTGATTTTCAGAGCTCCTGAGCACTTGCAGTTCCTGATAACCTAAGTCTCAGCACTTTGGTAAACTAGGCCTTTTGTGCCTCAAGCAGGGGACCCAACATTGGTAGAAACTTCTGAAGATTTGGGCCAGACTAAGCAGCATTTTCAAAAGCACTCAGTATTGGCCTAACTGTGCTGCCACTGAATTCAGTGGGAGAATTAACACTGACGTCACCAGAGGCAGGTTTATGCAAAGGGGGCAATTGCCCAGGGGCCTGGGAGATTTAAAAGGGCCGGGGGCCCCCAGCTACTGCTGGCAGCACAGCGGGGCTAAGACAGGCTTCCTGCCCACCCTCGCTCCGCACTGCTCCTGGAAGCAGCCGGCACGTCCCTGCAGCCCCTGGAGAGAGGGTCTCCGCGTGCTGCCCCTGCCCTGAGCACCAGCTCTGTAGCTCCCATTGGCTGGGAACTGAGGCCAATGGGAACTGCGGGAGCGGTGCCTGTGGGCAATAGCACACGGAGACCTCTGGGCCCCCCCGCCTATGAGCCGCTGCCAGAGGGGTGTGCTGGTTGCTTTTGGGAGCCGTCGAAAGTAAGCACCGACCCTCTGGCCCCCTCCTGCAGCCCAACCCCCGGCCCCAGCCTAGAGCCTGCACCCAAACTCCCTCCCAGAGCCACACTCCGCACCCCCTCCCACACCCAAACTCCCTGTCCCAGCCTGGTGAAAGTGAGTGAGGGTGGGGGAAAGTGAGTGACTGGGGGGGGGGGGAGTGGATGGAGTGAGCAGGGGGAGGGGCCTTAGAGAAGGAGTGGGACATGGGCATGGTCTCAGGGAAGAGGCCGGGCAGGGGCAGGGCAAGGGTCTTTGGGTTGGCGTGATTAGACAGTTGGCAACCCTACTGGGCGGGCATGTAGAAGCCCCGACCATGCTGGAAGAGTGCGCCCAGCAGTGCAGCCGGCAGCTCGCTGGACAACAACCAGCAGGCACAGCACTGCCCAAATGTCAGGCGGACTGGCGCGGCTTGTGTACACATGGGGGCCCATTGACCCCCTGTTCTGCCCTGGGGCCTGGAATTACTGTCAGCGGCCTGGCTAGGGGTAGTGTTAGGTCAACACGGAGTGCTTTTGAAAATCTACTCCACAATCTGGGCTTTAATGATCTGCAAAATATCTTACATTATTTAAATTCTAAATGCTGAAAGTAACTGAAATTGATAACTAATTTTCCTTCCTCTATTGTTTTAAGCAACAATACAGCTTTTATTTTAAAAACTTGCCAAACATAATTGCTTCTAAGGCACTAATGGATATTGCCATGGTATTTTAAAATCTGTCCAAATTCGCAGAATGAGCTGTGTGGTGTGAACCCTTCGTTTTCCAGAACTGGTATAGATCAGCATTAAATGATGGAACATTTCAGAATACATAGAACCTGCCTTGGGTTAACAATGACTTCCAGTGGATGACAAAGTCAAACTAAGGAGCAGGAGACTGGAGTTCACTAAGACATCCAAATCTTGCTGTAAGGAAGATTAAGAAACCCACGGCTGAACTGCCCTCAAATTTTTGAAATGTTTTAAGATGCTGAAGGCAGTGGTCCAAATTCTGGCAGGCACTGTGGACAGGAGCATACCAAGAGAACAACGACCAGCAGCAGGAGAACGGGGTGGAAGCTGGACACCCCATTCTGGCTCCAACTGGAGCTGATAGGGATGTTGCTCTGCAGGCCCTCTGTGACAAGAGCCAGGAAGGGGCAACCTGGGGTTGGGTCATAGGAGTGAGGGGGTGTGGTCAGAATGCTTATACTTGTGCACTCCTGACTCCTCACTGACCCCTATGCATGTATCCCTCCTCCACCCCTGCCCACACACACACACAGCTTATTCCGTTCACAATAGGAGTTAGGTATGCCTGATATGAGGGGTGGGAGAAGTGGGCTGCACATGGGGCATGTGCCAACCACATATTAATTTTGCTTCTGCAGTCTATATGTTCTTCTGTTTGGGGCGGGGGGAGATTACTTCCCAGAGACCCAGCATTTGTCCTGATAAATACTGCATGTATGATGGTATAGTTTAGTGTCAGGCTTTGGTTTCCACTTTCCTGGATTTTTAAACATTCCCCTATTTAAACAACATGTAATTTATCCAATGCTATATTTAATGATTAAATTATTGATGTTAAAAGCATACAGTTTAATTTATTCACATTTGTATTTGCCTTGTAAAGAGCAGACATCCATTTGCTGAATACTGTGAAACCAAAATGCCTCTGAATCCCTGTCCTCCAGGCATTATAAACGGCAGAAATAAAAAAGTAATGACAGAAACCATTACTTTCCTGCAATTCAAACAGTGTCATAATTTGTCTTGGGCTCCTTTGACAGTTCTGTTAATCTCTCTTTTTAGTCTCTTCCTCCACCTCTTACAGGCTTCTATCTTCAATTTCCTTCCTTGCTAGTTCATACTGTAACTGACGATGGGTTTTCTTCTCGACTGGCTTCATTTTTGCTGTTCTTCCAGGAGAAAAATCTATTACCTGCACCGCCGGCACAAGTTCATGAACAGGTTGGTCAATCCCTCAAGCTGGTGTATTTCTTTGGCAGATCAGAGTTGATAGTCAAACTCTTGGGAAGGTTCAAGTTGTAAGGAGAGTTATTAATGTACATTCAAGCCTACCATTCCTGCAAATACAGTAGTTGCACTTTCAAGGTTTCTACCATTTGAGAGAGATTATCAGTTTTTCCCATTTTAAGTATAGGGAATCTCAAACTGGTGGAATCTTTCAAAATGGAAGAAGCTTTTTCAGGACAACAGTTGCAGCTATTTCTCTTCCCATGTAGCTCAGTAAGGAATTTTGGGAAGCTAACAATATCATTAGAATCTGTTATTTATTATTCACTTTCAGCAATACACCCTTTCCCCCTGATGGTAATGTCAGCGTTATTTATTTATTGTGCTGTCAGTGTGCATAGTGCTTTAGAGTAATAGACAATGAACCATATTAATCTCTGGTGTAACTCCATTAAAATCAATTCAGTAACATGAGAGATTAATCTTTCCCAAGATCTCTGCCTTGAAGCACTTCTGCCCAGTTGCCAAATGCATTAAAGACATGTTTGATGCATGCTTTGTATCTAATTTGTAAAATAATCAAAGGTTTTCAGTCTTCACAATTTTCACCCTTTTTGTTTGACTCAAGCATTTCCTTGGCCAACTAAGCAAAAATGTTTCAAAAAATATCGGAGGAATGTACCAGAGAAATGTGGCAAGGCTCAGTCTGTATGCTGGGATTTAGGCTCAGTCTGTATGCTGGGATTTAGTGCCTGCATGATGGTGGGATTTTCAAAAGTGCTCAGCACTGGTCATATTCTTCTCTCCTGGAAGTTAATAGTGACGCTCCCATTGATTTTGTAGTGGTGTGGCTGCTTATTGCCTCTTGAGCACCCCCTAATGGACAGAGGTCACTGTACAGCACCCTGCCTTTGTTGCTGGCCCATATATTCAAGGCCCTTTAAGAAGTCAGAGTTCACAAAGTAGTTCAAAGAAACTCCAGAAGGGACCCCAGGGAGCTGTCTGGTGCACATGGTCGTCCCCTCCCTCCAGGTCCCCAAATCCAGTTCAGTGTCCCTCGCCCATTAGTCCAACACAAATTCTTTCAGAACAAAACACAAACTGACTCAGTCTTCACCCCTGTTTCAGATGGGCACAGCCCCTTCCTCACTGAGGCTCAGTCTCTCCCCTGCTTGTTGGGCAGGGTGTCTCCCAGGTCTCCCAATTTAGAGAGCTTCCTCCTGCTTCTTGCAATCTCAGTCACTCTCCCAACTCCTCCCCCCGGCCCCCACAGCTTCCTGCTGCCTTTTACCCAGGGATCACCTGATTCCACCCAGGCTTTGTAATCAGGGCTGACTTAGCCCCGGGTTCTCCAGCCCATGGGAAAACCAACCTGTTACAGACTTCCAGGGGAGCAGAGTTAGGCAAACATTGGGCACTTGTGAAAACTCCTGCTTGAGAGTGATGGGTGCTTCACACTGCAGATTTGATAGAAGGTAGATATTTTACAGGTAAAGATAATTTACTGTAGATTGACAAGTTTATTTGGAATTTATTAAAAATTCAATCTTTTTACTTTATTATGATATTAAATCCCATTATTCCCTGCTGATGGTATGAGGGTATCAGCATTGTTCTAATATTATAGTAAACACATGGTTTCATTGGTAGATGGTATATGATCTCTCCATGGAATACAAATCATTTCCTTGGTGGACAGAAAACTTTCATGAATCCTAAAGCTTGTTACTTCCCCATCTCCCAAATAAGTGCTGTAGGGTTTGGTAACTTTAGAATCTCAGAAGGTCAATGACTTTTCTAAGGCAATGTCAAGTATGAGGGTACTAGTGGAGTTATATCAGCCCAGGGATGAATTCAGCCACAAAGTGCTATAAAAGTCGTCATTCCCTAGAAAGTGGGCAGATAGTGCATACCTGAAGCAACACATTGTTTTTTCGCCAGACGGAAAGAGTTAGTGTTTCGTGACCACTTGCACTGAATATAAAAACATTCCTGGTCCAGAACTGGTGCAGTGCTTGAATGGAGTCACTACTGAGTGTCTCTCCTGCCACCCCAATCTTCACAACTGAATGGCACTGAGTTGATTTGGATTGAAATTAAAGGCACATGGTTGGTTTGACCAAAATAATGGCACACATTGAAGGAGCATGCATAGGTTCATGTGTGTGTGTGTGTATGTATGTATTCATATTCAATTTTTTGTTTCCACTTGCTTGCATAATGAGTCAGTGTGCCATTTGAGCCCAGTATAATGAGTGATTTGATCTTTTTATAGTGTTTAAGTTCCTGGATGACGAAAATACCTGGCTAAATCTAGACCTTGTATTATATCAGTCCTATAAATAGTTCCTTGAGACAAAAATACAAACCAAACAAAAAATCCTGGAGAAAAACAAGCACAAATAACAAAGTGTTCAGATTTATTTCCAGTTCTGTAGAACACTAATATACAAATCCAGTATGAGGCAATGGAGACAGGTTCAGTTAAAATGAGAAATGACTTGAATGTTTGTCCATTTCTTGAGCTAAACCCAAAGCTTTTTTGAAGTTTGGGCAATTTTGATAAAGGACATGTTTCAGGGTGCAGTCTAGTGCAGGCCACCCTGCAGCATGGCACAACAGTCACCCTGCCCTCAGTTTCCCACTCAGACAAACGCAGATGCACCCAGGCATTTTAAATAACGTTCTCCCTCTGATTGTCTGTTTTATTACCATAACATAAAATAAACTTTAGAGCTGATTTTTAAAAATGGAATTTCTGTACCACAAGAAATTCCAATATTTTTGTCCATTTGTTTTCATTCAGAATTGAAATTAAAAAGTGTTGATATTTCTTGGAACAAAAAGTTCCAAAAATTTTGATTTGGAAACTCTAAATCTTTTTTTATTGAGTTTGTCAACATCATTAACATCATGGGAGTACCATGTGGCACCATGGTGGCCAGCCACAGGGAGAAACTGCAGTGCATCATGAGAAATATAGCCCTATAGGGGAAGACGAGGGCATGAAAGATCTGGAACTACAACTCCCATGAAGCACTGTGGCAACTCAGACAAACACTGAGATTAATGTCAACCCAAAATGAAACACTTTTGATTTTCCTAATGGAACATTTCACCAAAATCAATCTTTGCCTACAGAAATTTTTGAATTTGACAAAACTCCCAAAACCCAATGAGAACGTGTTTTGTTTGAATTTCTTTGACAAGCCCAAAGAAACATAAAGTTTTCTGTGGCTCTGCTAGATTTAAACCATTTCTCTCCTAGTTGGCAGAATTCTCTACAGCCCTCCTTCCAGCAACTGCATCACTTACATCCTTGGTGCAGGGTTCTCCACAGCCCTCCTTTTAGGTGCTGCCTTAGCAATCCTTTATCCCATACGTATAGGTTCTCTGCAGCCCCCCAAGGAGTTTCAGTCCTTCTGCCCTTGGTGCAGGGTATCTCACAGCCTTTCTTCTAGGAGCTGTGTCTGAATCCTGGCAAGCTCCCTGGCAACCTACCACCTTGCTCTATATCAGAAGAAACTTCCTGTACTCCCTGCAGGCCTCCCTCACTATATGAACATCTTATAGGCGGTCCCACCTTCAAGCTGCTGTCATGTGATCCTTGGTCACATGACTCAGGTACAGGCCACAGCTTGATAGCTTAAGCCCTTACAGGCACAGCTCACACTGTGACAGGATCCAAATGAGGGGATCCCAACATAGATCTGCACACCTCCTGTCATCCTCCATATTTCTTACCCAAAGATCATTCCTTTGGTGGGGAGGAGACCAGACAGCTCATTTTCCTCTTCCAGGAGGTTGGGGTAATAAGTATCTGTTTTGGCCAAGAGGGAGTTACCGGAAATGGAGAGTCACAGGCGAGGCTGGGATAAATTTGGGAAAGGATCTGAACTTTGAAATGCTAGCTGAACTAAGTCGCTGAGCCTTTAGATGGTCACCTGTAAGTCCTGCAATGTTTTTGAGAAAGTAGCTCAGGAGAGGGACGTCAGTTAATTTTTCTTATGTGATTTTTCCCTGCCTTTTTTTCATTATGGTTTATATTGCTCTAAAAGGCACAGTAATCCACACATAACTAGCTAGAATGAATTATTTCTGTGTAGGTAGCTGTGTGTGCTTCTCTGTTTTCCAAATTCTATCCACTTAGGGCTCAATTCAGCAAAGCACTTAAACACATACTTAAAGTTAATCACTTGCTTAAGTCCTTGCTGAATCAGGGCCTAAGTGGACTTCTATTCTTGCGTGTTCCTACATCTGAAGCTCAAGCCATAGTGAACAGTGATTCCTGGTGAAGAATCCTAGAAATTAGAAATGTGCAAAGTTCTGCTATATTATGTCATCCAGTCCATTTCCCTGCCAATGACAGATGTGTCAAAAAGAAGCTTTCTCTGGTCATGCTAGCAGCTAGTCTCAGCTGGAGTGTATCCATTGCATATCTTACCTCTCTACCTCTAAAAACTGTTGTAATGTTCTGTATCATTTTAAATGTTCAGTTTTCCACTGTTTCACGGTATGTCTACACTAGAGCTGGAAAATGTAAATTCCAGCATAAGTAGATATACCTGCACTAGCTGCACTAAAACCAGAAGTGTAGCTTCAGTGATGTGAGCGGCAGGATAGTCTATCCACCTCAAATATGTACCTATGGTCTTGAAGGGAACCATACTCGGGATGGCTGGCCCCTTCCGCTGCTCATGCTGCCACAGCTACACTTCTATTTTTAGCACACTAGCTCAGACCTAGTGTGGGTATGTTTGCTTGAGCAGGATTTTATACCTTCCAACACTAGTGTAGCCATGCCCTCAGAATCTTTCCAGATCCTCGATACCCCATTTTGGGAAAGGATTATTACTATGTTGTATTCTTCTCAGTATCGCCTACTGTTCCATATGGCATGTAGTGAGAGCTACCCGGTTGATATGTGTAATGCTAATGAGCCATAGATTAGCCTCAAAGAAGCAATGAAACACAACACATTTTAACTCTTCTTGTCTGAGTGTTGAATGAAGGGCAGTGTTTGTTAGTGTCAACCCTTTGCCTCCCCCTGCTTTTTTGGGTGAGTGAGAGAGCGAGCAAGCAGCACGAAGTAAAATCCTGCATCAGTGGCTGGTGGTCATGCTAAAGCAGCATGAAGGCATCTTCTAAGAATCTGATCCTTTTGATTGTCAGAAGAGAGAGAGTGGCAATGTATTCTAGACCTGTTGGAGCATGCATCCCCTTGAGAGCTCTGAGTCATCAGGGAAGGAATGAGTCCACTGAGCATGCCAAGGAATCGGAACCTTATGAATGACAAACCAATCAAATTCCAAACGTGCTCAGTGTGAAGTCAACATGAATAATTTATTGTAAGCCCTGTGTGTGCTGAGATAAAGCTACAGCAGACATATCTCGAATGTGCACATTGTCTTACAAGATGAATGAGGAGAGGATTGCAGATTAATGAGCTTTCTAATACTCTTGAAAATCCAGATGATTTTACTCAATTTATAAGCATGAAACTGGATGCTTGAAGACATTTGTGTTGTCCTCCTCCCACCCCACATTGTCATTAAACTAACACAAAATGTAGAAATATTGGGTACGGTTTTCCCCTGCAGGAAAAGCTGCAGGTCAAAGGAGATTAAATCCTGTGAGGGAAAACTTCCCTGCTATCATCTTGGGATACCCCTCTGACCTTGCAAACAATGTGCATGAAGTGCAAGGCCTTCTGTGTGGAGGCTCTGTGCTGCCACAGTAGATATAGCTCCTGCAGCTCTAACCCTATTTCTTGGCAGTGTGGTGCCAACGTACCCCCACTGGGAAGGAGGGGGTCACAGAAAAATAACACATCCCCTGAAAAATCCCTGACAAACTCCTGTTTAAGACTCAGATACTTCTCCACTTCTGTCCTGGGTCAGCAAGTAAAAATGCTGGTCACCTTAAGTAAGGGTGAGGATGGTTTGGAATAAAAGTGCTATCCGCACAGGCAGACCCTATTAATTTAGAAGAACAATTAATAACGATAAACTTGTCTGCTAAAACTTAGTGGGCACTAAAGCTGGGGAAGTTATTTTCAAAATCAATTCAAATATTTAATTTATCCCTTTTTCCCATTTTGAAACTTGCGTCTAAACAGATCTCAGTTTTCCCATATTGATTTGTTTGTTCAAGATTATTCAATGAATGTTTTAGATGAACATATTTCAGCCTGTGGTCAGTGCTTAATTTGTGCTGGGGCTTGCTGAGGCTGACCCCCGCCAACTCTTGGGTTGGCAGTTCGTAGTCCCAGCACCTCGGGGCTCCTGGCCAGCAGCTGCCGCTTTCTGGCCGCCCAGCTCTGAAGGCAGTGCCGTTGCCAGCAGCAGCACAAAAGCAAGGGTGGCAGTATCCTATCATGCCACCCTTACTTCTGCACTGCTGCTGTCAGTGGTACTGCCTTCAGAGCTTAGCGCCTGGCCAGCCGCCACCAGTCTCTACCCACCCAACTTGGCACCTCCTTTGTTACAAATTAAACACTGCCTGTGTTTTGTTCATGAACTAGTCACTGCAAGTATTGCTTTGAGTATTTGAGGTTCACCATTTGAGCTGATCACATGGTATTGTTACTGTAGCCTAATTGGATGAGTGTAGTTCTTAGGGTATGCCTATCCTGGAGCTGGAAGGTATAAATTCCAGCTCGAGCTGACATATCTATGTTAGCTCTGATCAAGCTAGCACACTACAGATAGAAGCATAGCCACGGAAGTGCGAGGGGCGGTATGGGCTTGTCGCTGGAAGTCCGAGCCCATCTGAGACCAAAGGTACGTAGCTGGGTGGCTCGCCCATCCTGCTGCTCTCGCTGCTGCAGCTACACCTTTATTTATAGTGGGCTAGCTCTGTCAGAGCTAATGTAGGTGTGTCTGCTCCAGCTGGAAATGATACCTTCCAGATCCATTGTAGAATCAAGCTTTCAGTGCAAACATGCACGATTTAAGAATTTAAAATTTATATTCTGTGAATATTCTTCTATGTTCACTTAAAATTTCCTGTTCTGGCAAGCAGTCCTAATGGTAAACTCGTTCACTAGAATACTTACAGAAAGAGAACACGCAAGACACACAAACACAGGCAGAGTAAATGTGTTTAAAAATTTGATCCAGTGTTTGTGAATAATGGTTTGTAGTACTTACCTACCTTTAGAGAAGACATAAAAGTGACTCCAGTTTCAGAACTGAGGAGCCGAGGATGAAAGTTGCTATTTTTTCTGTTCTGAATGGGAATTTGAAGTAATTTTCTCACACTCTAAACTACTTCAGTAGGAATATCTGAAACCCTTCTGATCAGAGATGACATCAGAGAAATCTCAATAACATTTGTTTGGGTTGTGGAGCTATTTAGCTGATTTTTGATTGGAGGAGAAGAGGCAGATAAATTTCCAAACTCTGGGCTTCACCTAACAGTCACTGAAACAAATGGAAGGACTCGCGTTGTCTTCGGATGGTGTTCGATCAGGCCCTCTGCCCCTGTCTAGCAAAGACTTACCCAGTACTTAACTTTAAGTATACAAATAGTTCCATAAATAGGATTATTCACCTGCTTAAAGCTAAAGCCTTTGCAGGATTGGGGCCCATGTCTTTTACAGACAGGAAGTAATAGTGCAGATGCTAAGGTGTTAAGTGCTCTTGAGAAAGCAAAACATGTTTTGCAAAGCAAATTTCTTATCTGTGTTTTCTCTGTAGCATTTTTGTTTGGAGTTGGTTTTGATTTAGAATGTTACCCCCAATCATCTATAATTCTCCTCCTTCCCTTGGTGACTGTGTGTATCTTTGAATGAGTGCATTGCAGATAAACCCGGCCTTCTTTACCTGCTTGGCCTCTGTTTGTTTTCACCTGCTGAAGTGAGATTATTAAATGCGAGAACTGGCTTTGCTGTCAACTCTCAAACCGTGCGCTTTAAGTAGTGTGTGATTTGATAAAGTGTGCAGTACCTCAAGATGTTGCAGTTGAAACAAATAAATGAAGTGGTTTGTTTTGATAGCCCCCTATGTGATATATGAATCTGTGGTAAATAGCAATGAAAGTTTTTTATTTTTCTGGGGTTCTGTTGCCAAAGCTTTCTGTCCTGGTCTCTGCAATCCTAATGTTTACTTGTCCTGAGTGTAGAGTGTCAGTCAATTCCCACATATAGATTAAGCTTTCTGAAAAGCCAGGAAATGAAAGCTTAGAGAGTTGCCAAGAGTTTACTGAGCTTTGTTACGATTTGCAGAGTCATGTACTGTAAATAAGAAGATGCTGCTCTACCAAATTCTGGTTATTCATAATCTGAGTACACTTTGGCTCAAAAATGTCATATTTGGCTTCTTAGTAACCGTTAATTCTGAAGTCTCCTTATTTGTGTGGGAGGGGCGGGGGAGGGAGTTGTAAGTGAAATCTCTCTTTGGCTGATTATAATGTAATGGATAAGCAGGCACTGCTTGTTCTCTGTCTCATTTGATTTTACCTTTTGTGTACTGCAGGATTGAGAGACAAATCAGCAGGTTTCGAGGATGGTTACCTAGAAAACCTATGAGACTGGACAAGGAGACACTGCCAGACCTGGAGGAGAATGACTGCTATACTGCCCCTTTCAGTCAGCAAAGGATCCATCAGTGAGTATTTTATGATTTAGTTTAAATGCAAGGCAAAACTATACTACCAGATTAATCCTGACAAAGCCAAAGCTCAGTATATATATTTAAGAATATATCCGTGTAGTTTCTTGCCATATCATGAGGGTCCACGCAGACCATTGAAATAGCTAGAAGTCTGTCTACGTTTTGGAGGGCTTGTCTAAACGAACACTTAGTTTGAGGCAAGCTGGGGTGTAAATCTACCCTGCATTAATGTCCTGTGCACTGCATGTCTCTGTGGTCCCTCCTGTTGTTCACTAAGGGTATGTCTGCACTGCAGTTAGACACCCGCAGCTAGCTTGTGCCAGCTGACTTGGGCTTGCAGGACTTGTGCTGCAGGGCTGTTTAATTGCAGTGTAGACTCTTGGGCTCAGCTGGAATCTGGGCTCTAGGACCCTGTGAGGTGAGAAGGTCCCAGAGCTTGGGCTGCAGCCCTAGCTGGAATGTCTACACCGCAATTAAACAGCCCCACAGTCCGGGAACTTGTCGTATGTGGCAGCAGGGTCTACATGAACACTGCAAGCTAGTGCAGGGTAGATTTGTACCCCAGTTTGCTGCAAACTAAGTGTTCATGTAGACAAGCCCTGAGTGTTAACATCCAATCCAAACTCCATGGAAATCAATGGAAATATTCCCTTTGATTTCTGTGGGCTTTCAATCAGGCCCCTATGTAAGTAACTGACTACAGTTCCCATAATAACATCTAGGGCCAGATTTATAAAGGTATTTAGGTGCCTAAAGAGGCAGGTAGATGCCTGGTAGGATTTACAAAAGCACCCAACTCCCATTGAAAGTCACTAGGAATTAGGCACAGACTTATTTTCTATACCTATTCAGACAGTACCAAAAATATATCAGTTAGAGACTATAGTAACTCAGCCTGCGTAGGAAACACAACAACCCTTTTCTTCTGTTTACTTAATGCCAAACGAAGGGTAAAGTGCAGCTGTGCTCTGAAAAGACCATGTAGATTATGGCACCTTCTTACACAGCAGATCTATGCCCTGTACATACTCAAAGTCAGATCTGCTTACATCAGTGACCAAAATACATTTGTATTGCTTTTTATTCCTGTTAGCACTGCAGAGCAAACACAGCTCTGGAAGAGAGCTGAGTTTTCTTTCTTTGTTTGTTTTCATTGTGCACCATCAAAAGAATTGTTTGCTAAATTCCAGCTTCAGGGCCAGTCAGTTCTACCTGTGCACATGTATGAAAAGCCATAGTATTGCACAGATGTCTCTCGGGGCATAGGTTGGCCTGTAGACTGATGTATAAGAAGGAAAGAAGATTTTTTTAATGTTGTTACTGATATAATACTGAGGCAGCCTGCACTCCTTTCCCCTGTGCATGCTGTGACCTGACATGATTCTTGCACTCCCCCATTTCCTATCCTCTTTGTTGTTCCAGTTGATTCCCCCTCATTAGGCACCTTCTGAAACTGAATGAGTTGCTATTAAATATTCTGTTAGTGAAATGTGTGTTGGCTTTTTAATTGTTCTGGGAATGTCATCCCATCTAGGTGAACAGGGTTTTTTTTAGGTGCTTTTAAATAATTTTCTCATTGGCTGTAGAAAACAAGTGTTGACCAATTGGAAGTGTAAAGCTGAAAGGAAGTACTTTAGTAGCGTAAATGAAAAACCAAGGAATTGTGTATACAATTGAGTAAGAGATGCCCTCAGATAAAAAATCACTTCGTGTAATAGTAGAAAGTGCTTCTCACAATATGCTGTATTTGGAGATTTTCCTGGATTTAGGTCTAGTCTACCTGGGGAAATGTATTGGAATAATTATGCCAGAATAAGTGTCCACATGGGGAGTTATAGTGGTGTAACTAGAGGGCTATAATTATACTGGTATAATTATGCCAGAAAAATTTCCCCAGGTAGATAAACCCTTACTTAGCTCACACATATATAGCTGTGCACTGGCCAATACTTCCAGCCCATGATCTAGCAGTGCACTTTCCTGTGTTCGCATTGGCGACATGTTGTTTGGCAATGCGTTGGAGCCTCTTACAGCACTGACCGGCTGCACTGGAGGCTGGAGATGTGTGAAAGTGTGGAGGTGAAATTGATACACTGGATAAAGAGAAGAATGTGTCAGATTCCAGGCTGTTTTGAAACCTCACCTTTCTACCTTAAGGACCATTCACTGATATTGTACCTACGGGGTTGCACTCCTTACTGAGAGCTGTCCCAGCACTAGCTGGCTTACAGGCTAGGAAGTATTTTGTTTAGCATAGTGCTAAGGCTTCTCTGGGTATCATTATGGTAACACCTAGGATTTGTCGGAAACCATAAGGGCAAAGAAGACAGTCCCAGCTCCAGAGAACTTACGTTCTAGGTGTCAGTCTAGAGTTGCCAGGTGTCCAGTTTTCAACCGGAATGCCTGGTCGAAAAGGGATCCTGGCGGCTCAGGTCAGCACCACTGACCAGACCGTTAACAATCCGGTCAGCGGCGTAGCAGTGATAAGGCAGGCTCCCTGCTTGCCCTGATTCTGAGCAGCTCCTGGAAGCAGTAGCATGTCCTCCCTCTGTCTCCTACACACAGGGGCAGCCAGGGAGCTCTGCACGCTGCCCCCGCCCCAAGCACCGTCTTTGCAGCTCCCATTGGCTAGGAACCACGGCCAATGGGAGCTGCAGGGGTGGCGCCTGCGGACAGGGCAGTGCACAGAGCCACCTGGCTGCGCCTATGCATAGGAGCTGGAGGTAAGCTGCTTGAGGTAAGCGCCGCCTGGCCCCTGCACCCCTGAACCCTTCCCACACCCCAACCCCCTGCCCCAGCCCTGATCCCCCTCCCGCCATCCAAACCCCTTGATCCTGGCCCCGAGCACCCTCCAAACCCCTCATCCCCAGCCCCACCCCACAACCCGCACCCCCAGCCGGAGCCCTCACCCCCCCCCGATGTCACAACCCCTTGCCCCAACGCTGATCCCCCTCCCATCCTCTGAACCCCTCATTCCCAGCCCAGAACACCTGCACCCTCAGCCGGAGCCCTCAGCCCCCCACATGCCCCAACCCTCTGCCCCAGCCCTGATCCCCCTTCTGCCCTCCGAACCCCTCGGTCCCAGCCTGGAACCCCCTCCCACACCCTGAACCCCTCATTTCTGGCCCCACCCTGGAACCCACACCCCAACCCCCTGCCTCAGCCCAGACCCCCTTCTATACTCTGAACCCCTCGGCTCCACCCCGGAGTCCCCTCCTGTACCCCAGTCTCTCATCCCTGGCTCCACCCTGCAACCCCAGCCAGAGCCCTCACCCCCTCTTGCATTCCAAACCACTGCCTCAGCCTGGAGCCTCCTCCCTTACCCTGAACTCCTCATTGCTGGCCTGACTCCGGAGTCCTCACCCCCTCCCACACCCCAACCCCCTGAGTTGGCCCAGTGAAAATGAGAGAGTGAGTGAGGGTGGGGAGAGTGAGCAATAGAGGGAGGGGGGATGGAGTGAGCAGGGGGTGGAGTCTCAGAGAAGGGGCGGGGCAAGGTTGTTCATTTTTGTGTACGCACAAAGTTGGCAACCCTGTGTCAGTTGGAATGCAAACATGCACAGAAGAACAAAACAGACAAATGGGCTGGGAGTGGGAGGTAACAATAAAACAGAGTTTAGCAAAAAAGTGGAAGTCTTAGCTCACCACTTGCCTAACTAAGACTTCTGCTGTTCCGCTAAACCCTGTTTTATTGCTGTGTCATCCTCCCAACCCATCCCAGCCTATTGCTCTATTTCATTTACCTGCTAAGTCTTGTGTGGCACCTAAACTGTACATTTTCTGGGGCAGGGAGCTCATTGGTGATGCCCAAGAGATAAAAATATTACTTTGTTTACTTTTGGCTGGGATTTACTTATCTGCCAAGACCTGAGTTCCAGAATCTGTGATGTCAATGCTAAAGCTGATGACATAATTAACATCTAAAGCGGTGTAAACAGTGAAGCTAATGTACTAGTACAAGGATCGGCAATCTTTGGCTCGCGGCCCACCAGGGAAAGCCGCTGGTGGGCCAGGACGGTTTGTTTAGCTGCATCGTCTGCAGGTTCGGCCGGTCGCAGCTCCCACTGGCCGCGGTTCACGGTTGCAGGCCAATGGGGGCTGTGAGTAAGGCGGCCAGCGCATCCCTCAGCCCGCACCGCTTCCTGCAGCCCCCATTGGCTTGGGACGCTGAACCACAGCCAGTGGGAGCTGTGATCAGCCAAACCTGCAGACGCTGCAGGTAAACAAACCGTCCCGGCCAGCCAGCGGCTTTCCCTGGTGGGCTGCGTGCTGAAGGTTGCCAATCCCTGTCCTAGTAGCTCTTGACATTGAGGTCATTGGCGTCATCAGCTGCTGCAGGAGAGACATGGAACCCTGAACTCATATCTTCAGTTAAAAAGATGTACAGTTTCCTTGTAAAATGCATTAGTTTATATATTTTTAGTGGACACATTCTGTATTTAGAATATCTAGCATTTTTTAAAGAAGCATTTCAGTTCACTTTTAAACTATGTAGATCATTACCCACCTTTCACAGGAAACTCAATCCAAAAGTTACACAATTTCAAATTTGAGCACTAGAACTACAATTGTTGGTGTACTTTACCCATAAACCACTTCCTTAGTTTTAGTTTGCTTGAGTCAAATGACTCCTTAAATTAATTATGTAGTATACTGGAGCAATTTACCCAGGGGCCAGGTGGATTCTCCATCACTGACCATTTTTAAATTGAGATCGGATGTTTTTCTAAAAGCTGTGTTCTAGAAAGTATTTGGAGGAAGTTCTATGGACTGTGTTATAGAGGAGGTCAGACTAGACTATCATAATGGTCCCGTCTGGCCTTGGAATCTATGAATCCATGAATATTTACTGTTTAGCTGAGAAGGGAGGAGCAAAATAGATATGGGGAGTTGAGGGGCAAAATTAATTGCTGGTCAGGGGGACTGGCAGATTTGGGGATGTCATAAATATAAAGGGAAGGGTAAACACCTTTAAATCCCGCTTGGCCAGAGGAAAAACCCTTTCACCTGTAAAGGGTTAAGAAGCTAAGATAACCTCCCTGGCACCTGACCAAAATGACCAATGAGGAGACAAGATACTTTCAAAGTGGGGGGGGGGGGAAACAAAGGGTCCTCTCTGTCTGTGTGATGCTTTTGCCAGGACCAGAGCAGGAATGCAGGTAAGAACTCCTGTAAAGAGTTAGTAAGCAATCTAGTTAGATATGTGTTAGATTCTGTTTTGTTTAAATGGCTGATAAAATAAGCTGTGCTGAATGGAATGTATATTCCTGTTTTTGTGTCTTTTTGTAACTTAAGGTTTTGCCTAGAGGGATTCTCTATGTTTGAATCTGACTACTCTGTAAGGTATTTCCCTTCCTGATTTTACAGCGGTTTTTCTTTTACTTTTTCTTTAATTAAAATTCTCTTTTAAGAACCTGATTGCTTTTTCATTGTTCTTAAGATCCAAGGGTTTGGGTTTGTGTTCACCTATGCAAATTGGTGAGGATTTTTATCAAGCCTTCCCCAGGAAAGGGGATGTAGTGATTGGGGGGGATATTTTTGCGGGGGGAGACGTTTCCAAGTGGGCACTTCCCCTGTTGTTTTTGTTAGACACTTTGGTAGTGGCAGCATAAAAGTTCAAGGACAAAAGGTAAAAGTTTGTACCTTGGGGAAGTTTTAACCGAAGTTGGTAAGAATAAGCTTAGGGGGTCTTTCATGCAGGTCCCCACATCTTTACCCTAGGGTTCAGAGTGGGGAAGGAACCTTGACAGGGGATGATAGACATCCCCCCACACATGTTTTTTTCAGACCACTTTAAGCACTATGTGTAACTCCATTGACTTTGAGAGCTACTCCTGTTTATACCATTGTGAGAACAGAATCAGGAGATTTGTTCTGTTGGCTTTCTTTAGATGTTCATTATAAATTTCACCAGAAAAAAAAAGCATTCATGAAGTATCAGGGATTGGTCAATAAGAGAATTAATTATTTCTCTTTCATCTCGAAATACTATTATGTGTAGAGGTCTCATGCCTAACTCTTCATAGTAATTCTTCAATATATATACAACATTGATAATGATACATTCTGCGGTCAGCAATGGCCTGTCCTAGGAAGCAGACCAAAGCTGAATGAACATTCAACCAGAATATTGTGTGGCATGCTCATAAACGTACGCTTCCATATCAGATTGGCAGAGCTTCAGCTGTCAGTGTTATCAGCCTTTCACCCCTAAATCTGTCATCAGTTTTTTTTAATGAAAGAGAAAAAGTTACAAGTTAAAGTGAATTTAACATGCAGGTTTCAAACCTGGCAGGTCCTCAAGTGCCATTCTCGGAACAGAGAAATGAGCATTTATTGAAGTATTGGGGAGCGAGGAATGGAAAGCTATCGTCTTAGAAACGTTATGGTAACTTAGCTATTTGTTTTTCAATGCTAAGGTGTGCCGGATGAATTTTCACACTGTGTCTAGCTGAGTCAACTCAAGTAAATTTGCTAAAGTTCTTATACAAAACTGTATGTTCATCAGGGACAAATTCTGCCCTCACAAGTAAATGGGCTCTCCCATTATTTTCAATGGGAGTTGTATGTGCCCCCAAGGGTAATATTTGGCCAACTTGTTTCTGCTTGTAGGTGGTTTTAGTTGGTGGCAGAGGGAAAGGTTCGCTGAGTGTTCAAAATGGGTGAAATTCACTCCACTTGCAAAAAGCCAGGTGCAGGTGCCACTTCAGCCTATGGCTTGGAATAGCAGCCATATCTCCTCCACTCCTGTTGCATAGTGTACTGGTACAGAACTGCGGCCACCGCTACCCTCCCTCCCCTCCCCAGACCAATAGTAACATTGACTTGCCATGCCAACCTTGCAGTGGGGAAAGGCTCTGGCAGCTTCCTGCTGCTTAGAGCCTTTCCCCACTGCAGGGAACAACTCCACCAGCTCCCCACTGGTGGCGCCCTCCCCCCACCACAGGAAAAACTCTGGCAGCAGGGAAAGGCTCCTCCAGCTCCCCACTGCTGAAGCACTTCCCCCACTGTAGGGAAAGTGGTGAGCAGCTGAGAGCTGCCAAACGCTTTCACCCTCCATTGCTGCTGAAACCTTTCCCCACTCCCTCCCCCACCATAGGCTTTCACTGACATATGTAGCTACACACCACGGCGTGTTTGCAGCCTGATTTTCTCTGTGCTGTGTCGCTACACATACCCTACAAGCTGCCGCCAGGGGTGTGTGGTGTAGACGTAGCCTAAGCATCCCTTCCAATGATTCAAGGTGTCTTTGTTCAACTGATTCCTTGCCCAACATGAGCTCCCAGTGCAACAGTGTGGCTAGCTAGACTAACACAATCCTTGGATGTATAAACAAGGGAATATCAAATAGGTGGGTGCCCAAATAGGAGGGTGCCCAAGCAGGGGTCATTCAGTGATGGACCCTGAAGAGACCACTAATGGAATACTTTGTCCAGTTTTGTTTAAAAGGATGTTGAAAAATTGGAGAGGGATTCAGAAAAGAGCTACAAAAATTATTTGAGGTCTGGGAAACCACTCAACAGTAAAAAGAAAAGGAGTACTTGTGGCACCTTAGAGACTAACCAATTTATTTGAGCATGAGCTTTCATGAGCTACAGCTCACTTCATCGGCATACCGTGGAAACTGCAGTAGACATTATATACACACAGAGACCATGAAACAATACCCCCTCCCACCCCACTGTCCTGCTGATAATAGCTTATCTAAAGTGATCATCAAGTTGGGCCATTTCCAGCACAAATCCAGGTTTTCTCACCCTCCCCCCCCCCCAAAACAAACTCACTCTCCTGCTGGTAATAGCCCATCAAAAGTGACCACTCTCTTCACAATGTGTATGATAATCAAGGTGGGCCATTTCCTGCACAAATCCAGGTTCTCTCACCCCCCTCCAAAAAACACACACACAAACTCACTCTCCTGCTGGTAATAGCTTATCCAAAGTGACCACTCTCCCTACAATGTGCATGATAATCAAGGTGGGCCATTTCCAGCATAAATCCAGGTTTTCTCACCCCCCCCCCACCCCCATACACACACAAACTCACTCTCCTGCTGGTAATAGCTCATCCAAAGTGACCACTCTCCCTACAATGTGCATGGTAATCAAGGTGGGTCATTTCCAGCACAGATCCAGGCTTTCTCACCCCCCTCCCCGGGGAACACACACACACACACATAAACTCACTCTCCTGCTGGCAATAGCTCATCCAAACTGACCACTCTCCAAGTTTAAATCCAAGTTTAACCAGAACGTCTGGGGGGGTGTTAGGAAAAAGCAAGGGGAAATAGGCTACCTTGCATAATGACTTACATTAACTCTTAACAGTGAGCAACTTAAAGAGCTTAGGTTTCAGAGTAACAGCCGTGTTAGTCTGTATTCGCAAAAAGAAAAGGAGGACTTGTGGCACCTTAGAGACTAACCAATTTATTTGAGCATGAGCTTTCGTGAGCTACAGCTCACTTCATCGGATGCATCCGATGAAGTGAGCTGTAGCTCACGAAAGCTTATGCTCAAATAAATTGGTTAGTCTCTAAGGTGCCACAAGTACTCCTTTTCTTTTTAAAGAGCTTAATATATTTAGCTTATTGAGGAAGGGTTAAGAGGCAACTAGTTCAGGTCTAAAAGTACCTACACAGGGAGAAGATGGCTAATACTTCAGCACTCTTTAATCTAGCAGACTGAGAAATAATAAAATCCAATGGCTAGAAGTTGATTACAAAAATTCAACTGGAAAAAAGGTGAATGTTTTTGTAATCATCAGAGCAAGGGATGTGATAGATTCTTCATCACTTGAACCTAAAATTGTTGGTCTCAATACAGGAATTACTAGGGAGGTTCTATGACCTTTGTAACGCAAGCGGTCAGACCAGATGATGATAATGGTCCCTCCACCCTTAAAAGAAATGGGCTGGTGTAAATCAGTGTTGCTCCAAGAATCTGGCCTTACAAATCCCTGAATCAACACTAGATGGCAATGCAACAAAACCATTATAAATCCTGTTTCAGAAAATATAAATACACAACAATTGCATTTTGAAATGAGAATTTCACTTAATTATCGTGCTCACTGGTCACACTCACTGTAGTTAAGGTTGTAGAACAGTTATCTGATCAACCTGATTTTATATGCTTATAACTTTCTGAAAAATTTATCTTTTTGAGCTGAAATTTTTCATACTTAATTTCTGCCTGAAAGCGGTTTTGTTATTTTCTTTCTTTCTTCTTGCTTTAAGTTCCCTTTGGCTGTGTTTGAGTTCATCAAGGGTGGAGAAACAAATCAACATTTTCCTATTTTTTAAATTCTAGTTACACTTTTCATATGCAGGTCTGCAGCAAAAATATGGCTAAAGTTTGAAGCTTGAAACTTGGTGTGGACATAGTCTTCATTGGTGATGGTTCACCAAGTGACAGGCATTTTAGAAATGCCTGGATGGATAGATTATTTCTGCCACAGTTCAGGGCAACGACACCTGTATTCTTCCTCAGTGGTACAGCAAGGGCACCCACATTTGGCTTCCAGCTCCCCACCTGTTGCCTCCCTTGGGTAGAGAGATGCATGTCTTTAATTTCCGACTGGAGCATTCGCAGGCTGAAAAGTTCCCTTGTCTTCACTGTGTAATTCCCAGCACAGACAGGTTGCCTTAAAACACCTGATTGCTTTCTCTTCAGAGACAGATAACAGTGTAATTGCTACAGATATAAGTTACCACCCAGTTCTTTTTAAGCAAGCCTACTTTATTCTTAAGCTACAAAGCATTAAGGAGAAAACATTAAAAACAATAAAAGAACCTATGTGCATGCTAATAAGTTTACCAGAGTTCATCCCAACTCTTACATGGGCTCCGGCAAGTGGCATCTTTTAATACCCCACTGTAGGGGCATCTTTGTGGTTGCAAGTTTATCAGAGATTTAGCTCAGAACAAGCTTCAAAGGGTTGGTAATGAAGGAAGTACATTAGCATCGCCCCTCCCTACTAGAGAAGCAGTAGCATCGCCGGGGGGGGGGGGGAAGCAGCCTCTGCCCCTCTGAGCACAAGCGGTGCCTTTTTAATTTATAGGCGCCTTTTTTAATTTTTACTCCCGCGGTGGCGCCCCGGGTCTTCAGTGGCACAGGCCTTCACCTGCTCCAGCTCAGCGGGGGCCTTCACACGCTCCAGGTCTTCAGCGACATTTCGGCGGCGGGGGCCTTCAGTGCCGCCGAGGACCCAGAGCGCTGCCCGGTGAGTACAAGCGGGTGGCAGCTTTTTTTATGTCAGCTGCCCCTGTTGGCTCCACCTAGCTATGCCACTGTAGCGAAGGTACATACAGTGCCCCAACAACACATACACTATTGCATTTTTAATACAATATACCCCAAAGGTGTTAACCCTAATTCAGTATGGCTTAATTTAACTCAGTAAAGTTATCTTAATTCCATAAGGTTTGTTCAGTCTATTACAAGATATTGACAGTCTATCACAATGTTTTGCTTTGTTTGGGGAGAAAAATACTTAAAATACTCCTATGCTAAGATATTAGCAGATTGTAAGTAAGGCCTTTCCCCTTCTGAACGTCACAGCACGCTCTTCCTTGCCAGCCAGAGTAAAGGGCCAGGCTGGGAGAGGAATGTATGAGAGAGGCTTTAAATACACACTGCTAAATCCGCAAAAACCTGACAACAGCGACAGGAGAAAAGAGCAGATCTCAAGATTTTTAAGGTGTGACTACAATTTTTGCAGTGTAGCCTAAGCTTTTATTGTGAAGGCATATCTCACAGTGTGCATCATAAAACTGTCAATAGTGAAAGCATTCAAACCTTCTCCTCCTTTCCAAGTAGCAATAATGGGGAAGGGGGAGTCTCCGTACTAAAGAGAAATTGTTCTATTCAGGCAAGGTTTTTTAGAAGTCTGGGAAGGAAAAGGGGAAAGATAGAAAATAATAATCTGGCCACTAGGTGTCCCTGTCCTTCAGCGGTGTTGGTTCATAAAGGGTCTTTTTGTGCAGGCAATAATTTTTCTGAAGACTGTCGGCTATGGGAATGTTCACTGCACAAGATCTGAAATAATTTTTCGTTCAGAGATCACAGTAATTCATTGTTATTACATTAGATCTTAGCTATATTTTTAAATACGTCGCTGCTCAGCTGGGAATGGAAAGTATATTAATTAGCTGTGAATTTCTAACACTCTACCTTCTGGTTAGGAAAAATCTCTATGCAGCAATTTTGAGCATTTGAGCTGTGTGTCAGGATTTGTTTTTTCCTTTCCCCTTCTTTCAAAGAAAAATATGGAAACAATTCAACTTCTCATTAGAGATTTATCTACCATATAATTGGATAAAACACTAAAAATAGTAAATGGAAAATAGTTCCATGTGCAATCATACCGCCTCAGGCTGAAGAGGGCTGTGCTGGAACAATATCTAGATAGCTTAAAATGTTGTAGTTGTTTGCAGTGTGTTGTAGCTGTAGAGGTACTATGATATGAGAGAGACAAGGTAGATGAGGTAATATCTCTCTTATTGGACCAATTTCTTTTAGTGGAAGAGACAAGTTTTCAAACTTCACAAAGCTCTTTTTTAGGTCTGGAGAAGGTAACCAGATTGTCTAAGCTAAACACAAGTTGGGACAGATTGTTCAGCATAAGGGGTTCACACTTGCTGTAGGAGACCACTTAAAATGAAGTGTGTAATTAAGGGTTATTAGGCAGTGGGGTGTGTACAAACTGTTGTAATGAGCCATAAAACCAGTGTCTCTGGTAAGTCCATGTTTTTCAGTGTCTAGAACAGTTATGAACTTAAGTTCCCAGGCTCATCTTTTGAAGGTGTTGTGCAGGTTTACTTTGAGGACTGACAGGTCAAATGTGGAGTGATTGCTTTGTGAAAAGTGTTCACTCACACATGGAATGGTATTTCTGTCTGTCATCATTTTGCTGTGCAAGTTCATTCAAGAGTGTAGTGATTGTCTGGCTTCACCCACATAGTTGTTGTGCGTCACTTGATGCACTGGTTGAGGTACACCACGTTTTAATGGGTATGCATAGTGCCCGTGGGTCTTGAAAGATGTGTTGGGGGAGGTATTGATCATCATAGCAGTAGAAATATATCTGCAGGTTTTGCATGTGTTGTTCTGGCAGGGTCTGATGCCACTTGGAGCTGGTGTGTCCTGGTCTGTGGGGAGCTTGTTTCTGATGATAAGCTTGGTGAGGTTGAGAGGTTGTTTGAAGGCCAGATGTGGGGGTTCAGAAAAGATTTCTCTCAGGATGTGGTCCCCATCAAGTATGGGTTGTAACTGTTTGATGACACCCCATACAGGTTCCAGTGTGAAGTGATACGTGACAACTAGTTGTGTGTGGTCAGTGGGGAGATTTTTTCTGTATTGAAGCAGGTTCTCCCAGGGTATTTGGGTGGCCCATTCCATGATGTGATCCACTTGTCAGTTGGAATGTCCTTATTTACTGAAGCTGTGTAGGTGTGTATCCCGGACTTTGTCTTCAGAGCAAATTCTGTGATATCTGAGTGCCTGGCAGTAGATAACAGATTTCTTGGGGTGGCTACTGGATCTGTAAAGGAAAGTTTCTTGATCATGAGGTTTCTTTTATATAGTTGTTTGTAGGGATCCATTGTTGATGCTGATCATGATGTCAGGGAAGTTGATGCTGGTGTGGGAGTGTTCTAAAGAGAGTTTGATAGATGGGTGGTGGTTGTTGAAGTTGTGGTGGAATTCTGACCGAGTATAGGTCATCTGTCCAGAGGATGAAAATATCATCTCTATATCTCAGGTATATATCATTGGTTTCATGATGTATTTTTCCAGAAATTTGTCCTTGAAGAGGTTTACATATTGGGGAGCCATCACAGTACCTATCGCTGTTCCCGTGGTTTGGATAAAGTGTTTGTTGTTAAATATGACTGTTGGCGGGGATGATATAGTTGTGGGTGGTTTCATCTTAGTTGTGAAAGAATTCCTTGAGGTGAAGGTGGTAGAAGACTTATTTTAAGTTCTCCATGTGTTAGTATGGTATCGGGTTCTGAGGTTGAGCAGAAGTTCAGTCCTTGGAAGAATACAAATATTTTAGGTCTGGTTAGGGGTAGTCTTGATAGATTGATGATGTTGGGATGTCATGTAGTGTCCATGTGGTGGTTGCTAGTGTCATGGTTTCGCCTAGAAATGGTGTTCTGTTGGCTGTGGAGTAGTTGTAGTTGGTTCCATTTTTTATTTTTATGTCTGATGACTGTCAGCAAGTTTTTTTTTATAGTTGGTTTGGGTTTCTTGCACGATCTCCAGGTAGATTTCCTGATTTATTTATTTTTCTTCCAGTGTGTGGGAGAATGTGATGTTTTCTTGTTTGAGGTGGTCCCTTCTGGAGTATGTTAGGAGCAGGAGCTTGTCAGTTTTTCTGCGTTCCTTCTGCAAAGCTGTTCAGCATATTTAGAGTAGTATGTAGTGGTCAGCGGGTTCTAAATGGGGAGTCCTCTGGGGGTGACGTTTTGTTTCTTGCATGTGATCGGGAAGTAGATGTCACTGTTCAGTCTGGCTTCCTCCTCCTTCATGTTGTGAAGTTTCCATTTTAAACAGCAATATTCAATATCTTCCATAGTTGTTAGCAGTGTTGTTGTAGCCATGTTGGTCCCGAGATATATGAGAGACAAGGTAGGCAAGGTAATATCTTTTATTGGACCAACTTCTGTTGGGATAAGGGATGAGCTTTTGAGCTTTACAGAGCTCTTCTTCAGGTCTGGTGAAGGTAACCAGTGTCTAAGTTAAATTTGAGTTGTGACAGATTGTTAAGCATAAGGGATTCACACGTGCTGTGGAAGACCATTTGTTGTAACTTGTAGATACTTATTTAAATAAGCATACTTATGTATCCCTGAGTTCAAAGGACTTATTTTCATTTCCACTAAGTTCCCTTGAGGTACATAAGAATCCAGCCCCACGTCTTTGTCAAACTTCCAGAGTCTCTCCCTCTCTCTGGGTGCAATCCAACTCCTTTTGAATCTATGGGACTTTTTCCACTGACTGCAGTTGGGCACTGGATTGGGCCATCTAGTGCCTCTACAGTACATTGCATTACAGTGCCTCTGAGAGGTGGAGTCACTTCTCTCTCTGTCAGCATCACTGTTGAGTCTGTTATAGTTTAGCTTATTTTGCTGTTTTGAAGAGACCATCCCACATGGCCATTCCTGTCACAAAGTCATCTTTTGTATCAGCCTATATTTCCAATCCAGTAAAGCATTTCATTACATGGCTAGGATTAAGCTGAATAGGGATAGGCTGCTGAATTGGGGCCATAGGCAATATTTTGTTAAATTTAATGTCTTTAATTCATCTTAGTATTCTTATTTCTTTTTATATACCTCCTAGAACATACATGCAGAATAGTATTAGTATTTATGTTCGTATTATTTGTCTTTATGGTATTGTTAACTGTGTTCTGGACCCCCCTCAGCAATTTTGAAATATGGATCCAGTCAAAGATTCCTTGCTAACATCACAAGTGTGGATAGTGTGGTGTATTTCTCTTTATTTTATTCTCTCCCCCCCCCCCAATTATTTTTTAATCTCTTGTTGTCTCCTATTTAACCAAAAGGTTTGCATGATGGTAAGTCATAGCCTAGGCTCCACCCTCAGCTTTAACTCATGCCAAAGTGCAAATTGCCTTGTCTTGACTAGACTTTTACTAGGTTTTAGTTAGATTGAGCTGGCTTTCATGATCAAACGTCACTCCTTTAAAACTTAGTCAACACAAAGCTTGTTGGAGCCTATCTAGCCTAGAGAAGAAGATGGTGGTGTTACTTTGTTTTTTAATGACAGGTTTCAGAGTAACAGCCGTGTTAGTCTGTATTCGCAAAAAGAAAAGGAGTACTTGTGGCACCTTAGAGACGAACCAATTTATTTGAGCATGAGCTTTCGTGAGCTACAGCTCACTTCATCAGATGCATACCGTGGATGAAGTGAGCTGTAGCTCACGAAAGCTCATGCTCAAATAAATTGGTTAGTCTCTAAGGTGCCACAAGTACTCCTTTTCTTTTTGTTTTTTAACTGAGTTAGCAATCTTGAAGTAGCTAACCCTTTTTGAAACATCACTTGAGCTGCCTCCTAGCTCAGCCGCTACCAGCTAACACAACTGTAAAGGTGTTCAGCTCCATCTAGGCTGTTAAGTGGTGTTTCAAAGCTCATGTCTGAATATTTTCAGTGTAACTCTTAGTTATGTATCTAGCATCAGGATACTACCGTGCTGGACACATTAGTAATGGAAATGCCTGTGCAGAAAAGGTTTTGGAAGAAGACCTCTGATTATTTTGATTGGGAGACTGTTACAGGCATTAAGGGTCAGCATGGAAGAATGCACAGAGTGAAGATTAAGCACAGTCAGCAAAAAGGCAATTAGGAGTAATGTTTGGGCATGGTGAACGGGCAGGATTGGATAAGTGATTGGGCCCAAGACTATAGGCATGCACCCTTGTTGGGTGTGTTTTGAAATGATGAGTTTCAGAGCCTTTATAATTTATCTGTGCTTACTCTTCGCCTTCTCTTGTCAGATCTCCCCTCCCCTCAAGAAGCTTGCTATGTCATCTCTGGCTGGATGACAGTTGTCTGGTGTTTGCATATCATATACGAGAGCTGGTTGCCACAAGACATCAGTACTAATGCCTCACTTGCCAGCAGAAGCCGTAATTGAATGTGGTTTCACAAAATAGCTATGACAAGTTCCTTGCCCTTCTCTGAGCAGTTGGCAATCTGTAGTTACACCTGCTGAGCCCTTTGTATGTGATGACAGGGCACTTTCTCACCGTAGGGTCCAAATTGTGTTAAACTTTAATCATGCAGCATTGTGTCCATCTCTTTGTCTTGACATCTCTCTTATGCCATACGGATAGACCAGGGCATTTGGCTTTAAAATCCCTCACGTTGTCTTGTGTTTATGCAGCCATCATTTATTCCTCTTTGATTTTTGTAAGGTTGGTCATATTTTTCCCTATGATGTTCCTGTTCAAAATCTTTGTGCACCCAAAACTGTAAACACTGCTTAATCATTTCATTGAATCCTTTCCAATTCTTGTGGTTTTATAAGCTGAAAAACTGTGCAGAAGCAGCAGATTTCACTAAAAACTGATAAACCACATCTCTGGTGAACGTTCCTGGGAAAACCAATTTAAATTTACAAGGCACGGTGGCTGGGGGAGACCTTATTACTTTCAAGAAGATGCACTGCTGTGGCTTGACACTTTGCAGTGATGTGCCTGCTTGGAAATAGACAAAGAAACTAACACATGCCCAAAAAAACCCAACCCCTTGCTACCCACAGCTGGGAGTTGTCAAAGGGAACATTTTTTTTTAGATAAATGTATAAGGCCTCTGGTATTTCATACTTTGCACACAATGGAAATGCACAGGCAGGAGCAATGATATACCCGCTTCAAAATGGCAAAATATGGTGCATATTGCGATTCTCACTTTATGCTTGCAGGACTATGTTGCTAATGATGATAGTATTTCTGCCTCTGCTGGTCCAGTAGTAAGGGCTGCTGTTGCCCCACCCCAAAAATAAATGCTAGTAACTAGTTAGTAGGGGTATATTTTCAGGAACAGTGGAGGGAAGGCCCTTTCCCCGTAATAAGGGAAAGCTTCTTCCCTTAATGTACAGCTTTCTTAGTTACAAGGATTACTAGCTCACAGTCTAAGAGCTGAATGTCTGCAGCTTCCGATGCTTTTAATGGAAGTTTTGGATGCTCAGCATCTCTTACGTTCAGGACATCTGACTAGAGCTCCTAGTCCTTGACTACTAATGGAATGTGTTTAGATTTCACTCTGGTTAGCATCATTGGTTTGACTTGAATACCTAATGTTTGGGGTGCCCTGCCAAAGAAAAGCTGGTAAATGCAGGAACATTGGTGTTTAAATTGTTTGTCTCTTTGGTTAATAGAAAATATCCGGTTCTTTGTTTCCCCCAGATAAGTTCAAAAATAAATTAAAGAAAAAAGGAACAAAATCTGCCCCCGGGTACCTACACAGAACTTCCATTGAGTGAGAGTTAAATACACTCATCTGAGAGCAGAATTTGGCCCCAAAGTGTTTGCACAGTGAAAGTTTACAACCTGAAAAGTTCCCAAAACAGAGTGTATCAAAAGGAATTAATTGGGTGCTTTGCTCCTGTTTCCTTTGCATTAGTTTGAGACCATTCTTTAGATGACAGTTGGCTTTACTGCCTTTATTCTGCCTTGTTAGCTGTGGCAAGATAGTTTGATATCTCCAGTTCCGAGCCTAATTAAGAAAGCTACCAATTTCATTTCAGAGCAGTTAACCTACTTTTGTGCCATATAATGTAACAAATACAAGAGCAATATGTTTCAGCTGTATGACATTTTCCAAAATGGGCTTTAATTAAGGACTGGTGTCTTTCCTCATCTGGGTAGTCTCATTAACCTTAGCTGGAGTCTGCATATGAGCAAGGACTACACACAGGGTCTGGGTTGTAGGATCAGGCTAATGGATTTAAGTTCTGTGGGCATGGACAGCGGGTATAAGAGCCAAGGGGAGGCTAAGTCTCCCCAAACAGGATGTGGTGCACCTCCCTTTGGAGGGGTGCCGGGCTGCTGCCTTTGGAGCACTGCCGCCAGAAGGGCACCCAAGATATGGCCCCACCACACTCCACTCAAGGCCCCGCTCCCACTCATCCTTTTCCCCCGTGACCCCGCCCATGCTGCTTCTCTTCCCATCCCCCCTCCACTTCTTCCCCAGAAGCCTCCTTCCCACACCTCTCCTGATGGGCCCCCCCCCACCCTGCTGGGGGCAGAGAGTCACAAGTGGCAGGCAGGGGAGCCTCAGGGGAGGGGTCCAAGCAGTGCAAGTAGCAGGAGGGGGACCTCAGAGGAGGGGGCCAAGCAGGAGCAGGGCCTGGGGCAGAGCTGGGGCAGGGGAGATGGAGCGTGGACAGGGCCTCAGTGGGAGGAGACCAAGCAAGGGCAGGGCCACAGTCTGGAGCAGGGGAGCAGGGCTATGGTCTGGGCGGTGGTGCCCCCCCCTACTTCTAGGGAACTTCCAGTGCTTATAACCAGCCACCCCAAATGTAGGGGTCATGCGCTGCCCATGTCTGTGGGGCAGAGACCTTGGCTCCATGCATGTCTATAAAATGCCTAGCATACTACACACATAATGTTAATTTTTAAATATATATATTTTTATACTATGAATAAGCAAATCAGTTGGGCTAAAATTAGAAGTTTATCCCAAATTTATAACAAACCTACCCTGAAGTTTTAATGAAGATCAAAAAAATTTATTGTTTAATAATCGTAGTCAGGACTGCAAGAACAGAATTGCTGAACAAATGCTGTTCTCTAGGCATTTATAATGCATCTGAAGGCAGAAGGGGCTAGAAGTCTCTCAGGAGAGCTTAATCTTATGCCGTTTTCAGTTTAGTGAGGTGCTTATTAAGTTTAATGGATGCTAATTCAGACCAAATCTTGGAACTTTGTGAGGTTTATCCATCATGAATTGAAACATGTAGTATGAGGCGCTTCAGAGAGCATCCTGGAAATTCCTTTCAGATTTCAGCTCTAGCTCCATCCCTAAATGTTGTTCATAAAACAATCTTTAAATTTATTCCAAAGATACCAGTTCACCACTCAAATCAACAGAATAGCCACCCAAGAAGACCTATCTTGTACAAAAAATTGGGAACAGGTTCTATGCTGCACCTCACAAGAGGAGCAGCTCAGAAAGCATAATACATGAGAAAGCTGGCAGACCTGGCTTTAAACCACTTTTGTGCTGTCTAAATTCTAGGCTGAGTGGGGTCCAGTGTGATCCCTGGTACAAATTAGAACAGCCCAGGGGGTGCTCTAATTACAGCAGTCTTTACCTGTGTGTCACTGAGGCCGTGTCACAGCTCAAAGCAGTCCAGAATTTTTATAGCATTCAGCTTTATGGAGACTCCTCACTTCTGAGACACACCCTCCATCTCTATGCATCTGCTGTGGGTTATGTGGGAGAACAACATAGAGCAATAAGACTATGTACTATGTAGGCCTGACACTGTTCCTGCCCTGGGGAAATTTTCTCCTGGATGGTTGTGGAGCCTTTATAGCTCCTATATGCCACTGGAGTAATATATGAGGGAGTGAGAACCTAGTTCTGCTATAGGTTAGTATTCAAAGCAGTGTAGATCCCAACCACCCAAAAGTGAAATCTGGTGTGTGTATTTTTTAAACTGAGTGACACAGGCTCAGAATAAGATAAACGACAGAACATAGTGGAGAAATAAAACTGTAAAAAAACCCTGAAATTATGGGAGGTTTTCTGTAGTCAGAACAGTGTCAGTTACAGCTTGACTAAATGGACTGAGTACATGTGTGGTATAACTCCAAATGTCTTAGCGGAATCGCTGTACCCGAGGGTTGACGCCAGCTCCATGTCTTTTCAGAAACTATTTTCAGGAATGTTGGATTATTACAATCAGGAAATAGGGCTATGTATAGAAAATCACCTTCAAATAGGTGTGAACATGTATGTGTGTGGTGTGTACAGTAGTAGGTAAAAGGAAGCTCTGAAAGATATCTACATTGTAATAAGGCAAGTGCCAGAGACACACAGGCTGCATTTTAAGAGGGTGACACACATGCTGTGGAAGAGGGACAGAGAGAGAACCATGGGTTCAACAAAATCACAATGAAGGTTCCTGAATGCCTTAAAAATCACTTTATTAGAGCTGATACTGTTTTGAAATTATTTTCCTATGCAGAGTTGTTGGGAGCAATTGACTGAGACCTGTGGTATTTTAGAGAGCCCCCATAATGTTGATTTAGGGTAAATAATGCTCCACATTTTGTTCAATGACTCTGCTAGCATGTCTTTTCCTGCACTTGGTACAGGGACGGACTGGGTCACCTGTTAAATTTGTTCCATTTCTAACCTCTGCAGTTTTAGTCCCTGTGAAATTTAGTATCTTTCCCTGGTGTCACCAACATACACATTCAGATTGATTCAGCCAGTTCTGGAAAAGATGGGATTCTGCTAGACGATCAGCATTTCAGTATGTCGATGGAATTTTCATTTGTTTTTTTCCTTCTCCACTCTCAGCAAGATAAATCAATACTCTTAATGCTACAGTTACTAAATTTAAAAATAAATGCAAGTAGCTAAAGCAAGGCAGCCTTTGGAGCAAATAGTTGTTCAGCTCCTTTGCATATTCCACCAACATTCAGTTCTGTATCTTTTATACATCTTAGGCTGTGTCTACACTGAGCACCTTACAATGGTGCAGCCGTGCCCCTACAGCCATTGTAAGGCACGCAGTGTAACCGCTCTTTGTCGCCAGGGTCTCTCCCAGTGACTGAACCACTAAAAACCACCCCCAGTGAGGCGTGATAGCTACAGTGGCAGGAAAGCGTCTCCCACTGATGAAGCGCTATCCACACCGGCGCTTTTTGGTCGTTAAAACTTTTGTCATTCGTGGGGGCGGGGGTTTCACACCCCGAGTGACAAAAGTTTTAACAACAGAAGTGCAGTGTGGACATAGCCTTGATTTTGGACGGTCATAATAATATGACATAGAAATGGTTATAGAGAGAGCAGCTTTCAGTGTGCTTGCGCAGCCATTTAGGAACAATCTACAGTTGTATCACTACGTACAGTCATAATCGTAGATGTGCAAAATAATTTCACACCTGCAAGGAAAATGGACAAACCTTTTTGCTGTCTTATCTGGGAAACGGGTAGAATGAACCCAGAGAAGGAATGTAAGCTTCTCAATGCAGGAGCTCAAGGTTAAGTTCAAGTGCAACTTGCTGTGTGAGTTGGTCTCAAAAGTGATTGCCATGGTGACTAGTATTCACTGCCACCCAGAAAGGGAGGCCTTGGAGAGGGAAGTCAGGCAGACATCAAATGGAAAAAATGAAAAAAAAAATTGCTGAAATATTTTTTAAAAACTCACCAATCTGCTTTACACATGTCTTTGAGTTGATGTCTGTTATAGAACATGACAAATTAGCTGTGGCACGATGCCAGAGTTTAGGATACTGCAGTGGGAAGCAGAACGATTCTGCTGACTCATGTTGGTTTATGCTAGAAGCCAGATGTGGGGGGGCTTATTCGCTCCAATCCAGGCTGTAAAGGGTTTGTGTGCCCCTTTGAAGAGGGGCAGAGAGAACTTGCACCTGAGGCCAGAAAGGAGAAACCTCAAAACAAGCCAAGCTTGGGTTGAGACTGAAGCTTTATGATCATTTAACAAGAAAGGCAAATCCCAGGAAGTGGTAAACTTGGACAATAAGGACTTGTCTTCACTGCTCACTGGCTTTGTATTACAGCACTAAAACCAGCAGTGTAGAACTTGGGCTCTCATGCCACCTCCCTGCCAGCTCCTGCCTGAGGCTGAAGGTCTCCACAGCTGTTTTTAGCTCTGTAGTGCAAGCCCAAGTTGGTGGACCAAGGCTCCGAGACTGGCTGCTGCTGTTTTTAATACGCAGTGTAGACCTAGCCACTCAGGCTAGGCTAACTTGAGAGGAGTTACCTTGAGTATAAATAATGCTGTAGTGAAGACATGTCCTTAGCAGTTCAGGTGCAAAACCTGTGTGTGGATATGTGCGCACTTGTGATGTGGAGAGAACAGTGTGAGAACATTCCCTATTCACAAATCTTATTATGTTGCAGCAAATAGAAGGGACATTTGTATTGGTTATTGAATTTCAAAAGATTTGGTGTTTCCATTGGATAAACACCCAAAAATGTAGATGTTTATCCAAACCCCTTGGATATAGAGCTCTTACACAAGCTTTCTCATGTAAGAAACTCAGGACTCTGTTTTTGTTTGGGCCAGAAGTACTTTGAGGACAGCTTTTTTCATGGCATTCTAACATTTCTGCTTCTGGTCCCAAGCAGAACCTGGAAGTAAAAAGGGCAAGTAAATAAAAATGAAATATAATGGAGGGAAAAGTTAAGCAAACTTTTTTTGAACTTCAGAAAAGCTTTGATTGTGGAAAAAAGATCAGGGAGAGTGTCTGTAGACCCTGATAATTTTCTCCCATCCCTATAAAGTAGTATTGTAGTGTGTGGGAGAGACAGGAAAAACACAAAGTTTGCCCAGGATACAGAAGAGGGGAAAAGGCATCAGTCCATTAAAGGGAGAGTTAAAAAATATCAAAACCTGCCATGTTAGCTCTGTAAAAGGCAAGGGCAGCCAGTAGTAAGCCAGACCTAAAGAAGCACCATAGAGACAAATCTCACATTAGTGAGATTGGTGGCTGAGGAAAAGTTAATAGCATTCCAGCACTGAAAAAGCAAACTGGTTTCCCGCCTCATCAATGATTGAGAAGTGAAATAAGTCAGAAACACCACACCTGAGGGCTGGACTCATGCAACTTCTACTCCTAATAGGAACACCAAGGAGGCAGAAAAGACAGAAGATTTTAAAAGCCACTAGGGCTGTTCATGCTATGAGAGCATTAAATGGGAGCTGATGAAGATCCTGGGTGAAATGCTGGCCTGGTTGAAGGCAGTGTGAGTTTAGGAATTGCCTTCAATGGGACCAGGATTTCATCATTTGTGTATTGTTAAAATAGTTGAAAGTAAAGTGGGTTTTTTTTAAATGTGGCAGCAAGCATCACAAAGGGAAATAACCTAAACTCAGGCCCAGGAAACTTCTATAAGCAGGGGTAATAGAGAGGTACGGGCTGGTGTACCACTCTTATGTACTATAATATTTTGTTTAATATCTCTAGTTTTTGGATTTTTCTGTGTGTCTTGGAAGCAGGACACCAGAACCCTCTGGAGCAAATTGTATGTGGTGAGGAAGACCTAAAATACAGTAGGAACTTTTTGGCAGGAGAGAGCCAGGACATGGGTATTTCACACAGCCCTGCACAATAGGGAGCTATTTCCCTGACTGCTTTTCCCATATGAATGTGGAGGGGGAAATGACCATGTTGGGTCTGTGGCTAGTGAATCCTCTCTGAAAAGGGTATATTTGTTTGGTCAAAACCCTGTGGGGGGAAAACATTGAGCCCCAACTCCTCTACGCTGCAGCAGGGGCTCTGACCTGGCTACATGCTGGATCTACTATTCTGGTTATTTCTGTTCCTTTAGGGTTGTTTCTGACCCCTGCTCTGAGTCCACTCTGCATTCCTGTGAGCTGATCTCTCTAGGAAATCTGTATGATTGTACCTGCTCATTCACTCATCAACTCATTCACTTTCCCACTGCCTCACTAGCTGACGTGGGGGGAAGCCTGTTGAAAAATGAGTCTTTCCATTGACTTCAGTGGGCTTTTGATCCAGTTCTAAGGGCCAGATTTTGAAAGGTAGGCAGGTGCCTAGTGTGTGGAAATCCCAGTAGGCCCCTATGTGCATCTTTAGGAGCCTAAATATATATGTATTTTAAGTATTTAGCCCGAAGACCCTATTTTCCTCAGGAGAACACAGAGACCCTGTGAGTTAGTGTCCAAATTCACTTCCTCTTGGTGATAAGTTTAGCTGGTACCTCAGAGCCCAATAGCACAACATACACTATGCTGCCTACAGTTTTCTAGTGAGCTTGGTAATTATTAAAATGTCAAATTCCCCCCAATATGTGTGTGAAATGTTGTTAAGAAATATATAAGTTATATAATATGCCAACCAATCTAGTAAACATAATGCAATTTGCAGTTAATCCTTCACTTAGTTTTCTTGATTTATTATAAATTTACCCATGCTGTTGCATTTGAAACTGAATTTCATGTAATTTCATGGTTAGCTCCTGAAAGTTAATTTTCTAATCCATTTTAGCTTACAGTATCAAACTGTCATATATGATGTTTTCACTTTATAATGTACAATATTTATAATGTATTATTTCATTTTCAATATTCATGTGGTTAATCTGATCTGTGTGTTCTAGAGCAGCACTTTTAAATCTCATTTCTTTGCAAAATGTGTGCATGTATTATGCAGTGTTCAAACATTTTTTTTAATGTAATGCTTATGAAAGTGAATGACTAAGTAGCAAGACCCACTGCAAACATCTCCTGTTTAGTCCTGGCTTTCAACACTCCTGAGGAGCAGAGATTTCCTATTGTGCTAAATTGAATCACAGTGTCAAGTTCCTTTATTGTGTATTCCCTGTACTTCGCTCATACACCGTAGATTCTTGATGTGCTATAAAAATTTATGGAACTTAACCTTTATTTTAAATATTATACCATTTATTCAGGGGCCAATCTTGTTTGTGTTTTTTATTTAGCTTCATCATACACAACAAAGACACTTTCTTCAACAATGCTACAAGAAGTAGAATAGTACACCATATTTTACAGAGAGTGAAATATGAAGAAGGAAAAAACAAAATTGGTAAGTGCTCAACAAGGTGCCTTTTAATTTGGTGTAAAAATCAATAAAGCCTGGGCATGCTCCTTATAGGTCAGCTTTGGTTTTTTAAATCTCCTCACTGGGTACATAGCTCACACATTTCCAAGGTGGTCACTTTTTCTTGGTATGCCCAGTCATTTTGAAGACAAGGCAATGGAATGTTGGGCTGCTTTTCCATGAAAGGATATGGCTGACACCTCAGAAGACTATTTCCCTGTGCAGTAGGAAAGGCTGATATAAGGTAAACAAGAGACACACAAGGTATTGACTGATGACACTAAATAGACGTATTGTCCCATTGCAAAAGGAGAACTTGCAACTCTCCTTGGGTCAAAGTGTGGAGGTGCTTGGAGGGATGGGGAACTTATGCAGCCCTGAGTTTCAGACTCCAGCAATCCTGCATGAATCCCTGTTTCCCTCTCTTCACTCATGGAGGTCATGGAGGTTACTACAGCTCCCTGATTCCTTTCCATGGAGGGACAGGGAGACCAAGATTGAGTTCTCCACAAATTTCCTCTGCAAAAAATGGTGTCTTGACACAGGTGTGGGTTGGCTGGAGAGCTGTGTCTTCCTCCTCCTCTTTTCTGTTTGCCATGCAGAAGAATGTTCTTCATTCTAGTGGGCCTTTGCACTGCTCCTGGCTGAGAGCTCCATGTCCGAATTGTCAACTGGAGGAGCCTGGCTGGGGTAGCAAAACCCATTTAGTTTCCCCAGCTGACAACAAGCCAGGGAGGAACCTTTTTCCCCGTGCTCCCAGAATTAGGGAAGCACCACACATGCTCAATGCATCCCTGATGTCATCCTCAGCAGCATGGCTGGAGTCAGATTCCACCCCTGAGCAATGGGAAGAGTCAGGGGGCTGCATATTCCACATGCAGATAGCGCCTGGGCTGCTGTGTTCTCCTACTTGCCTCAGGATCCAAGTATCCATCCATCCATCCATGTGGCTCCCACCGCTGTAATATCAGAGTGTCTTCTGCATAGACTTCTGGACTGTAGGAGCCTCGCCAGGCTAAATAGCTCTGGTGGGCTTCACACAGTAGACACACCAAGAACCAAGATGTGGCCCATAGCAGAGACTAATACTACCAGCAAAAATGATATTTAGGATAAATTAATGCTTTTCATTGGACTATTCTTATAAGATTTCCTCAACTGATTAAGAATAGAATATGGAGTCTTTTGCCTCTAGCTCACTGATTTGAATATCCCCAAGTGAATACTGCACTGTCCAATAGCTGTTCAGTGGCCTTTGAGTAAATTTCCAAGTAAACAGTCATCTTCAGCACAGCTGGCACTAAGTACTTCTCTTGTGTTGTTAGTCTTGGCTGAGGGGCCAAAGCCTTAATGGACAGGGAGAATGAGCTATCCTTTGCCCCCCTATTAGTGGTCCCTTTGGGTCAGAGTTCAGGTATGTTGTTGGGCTTCACACTGCTACTACCTGTCTTGTGGCTGATCTGTCAGTAGATAGCTTCAGTCTCCAGGCCATCAATCCTACAGCTCTCAGAGCAATAAGTTAAACATGTAATGATGTTATTTTCATATGGAGATTAAGGCTTTTGGCTGTTTTGTTACACTACGATACAAAAATTCAAAGGTTTTGTCTGAAATTTGCAGAATGCCAAGAAATGTGGCATCTCGCCTAAATGAAGTTTCCAAATAGATCCCCACACAGACTTTAATATATGATTATTAGACCAAAATATTTGGGGTGAAAGTCAACCCCTATTGACTTCACTGTGGCCCCCAAAGCTTTAAATTCAAAGCATAGTGAATTGTAGATTGTGAATAATATGATCAAGTACAGTAGCAAGTATCTGAATGTTGTATTCATCCTTCCCTTGTGTCCACCATAGTATGACAAACCTATGAAAGAAGTATTTTGTTACTTGTATCTTTCACTGAACTTCATTTACCACTCTCATCATGAAAATGTGCTTTGCCCTCCTCATTTTACAGTTATTCGAGCCCTGCTTGTAATTAAATTAATATTTTTGACTTTTAGGTCTGAATCGATTGCTTACTAATGGCTCCTATGAAGCTGCATTTCCTCTTCATGAGGTACTTTTCTAACATTTCTTGTTGGCTTTTAATTCAAGTTTAATACCAATATCATTGGGCCTGAGTCTCCTCTTACTCTGGTTTTACACTATTGTATCCCCACTGGCTTCAGTGAAAAGTTACTCCTTATTTACACAGATGGTGTGAGCATTTTCTGTGCTTTCTTTCATTTAATTCAGCTCATTAGAAAATGTTGATGGCTTTTCCTGAAAATTCTTGTGCTTCAGACTCACACACTGTCCTCCATTGGTGGCCATGAATAATGTTATAGTAACAATCATGTATTACAAAAATTCTCAAACATTTTCATGGTGTGGAACACATCCAAATACAGAGTGTGTCTGGGGGCCCCACCTCCCTCCCGTTTACAATCACACAGATCATTCCTACTCCTTCACTTGCAATCAGAGCTCCCACTGGCAATCCCTGTGGCAACTACCACAATTGTTTTGCATGGAAAAGCAATGTTAGGGATGTATTTAATGTGCATTTAACTCCTTTTAATGCTGTTTAGCAGCTAGAAACAAAGAGGAGCCAGTATCATGTCACCAGCTGGCTTGTCACAGTCTAACAAGCAACATTACTGATTTTATGAATCACACTTTGACAGTTACTCATATATTATATATTGAAATCCAAAACTCTTTATCTGAAAGCTTGAAATCTTCTCCTTTTAAGCTAATAAAATCAATTAAAACAGAATTATGCAAAACATCATCTGTTGTATATTGGTTCTTACACTGCCCACATCACTGTGGCATCTGAGCACCTTTCAGTTGTGCATGAATCCTTTACTTTCTTCAGTATTTTTACACCCCTTGCTATCCCCACAACCTCCTCACTTGGAATAATTCCATCATCAGTATCGTGTTAAACACATATCTCTCAAAGTGAGCAGCCTCCTTCAGAGCTGCAATTAGTACCACTTTGAGGATGGTTATTTCACACCACTAATTGATTATGCATTACAACACAGGTTTGAGGTAAGTGTGGCTTAGCTTGTTGAGTTAATGGCAGAATACAGGTAATAGAACTCAGGATTCCCGATTCCCAGTCTTAGGGTATGTTTACACAACAACTGGAAGTCAGATTGCAGTTTAGGTAGGCATACCCATGCTAACTTTAATCTATGCCCACCTGAACTGCAATCACACTTCTCATTTCAGTATAAACATCTAATCACTAGACACACTGCATCTGCTGAGCATGCATCTCCCTTAAATGAAGATTTCATGGAGGGACCCATTTGTTCTTAACCTTTTGCATACTGCAATCCTCTTTTCTACATCAGGCCTGCCCTGGGAACCCCCTCCCATTTACCAATATGGAAGAACAGGGTGGTCATGAGCACCTGACATCTGTTTGCAACCCGTGATCTGAACAATGCCAGTTACCAAATACAGGTCTAAGAAAAATCAACCTTTAAGACAAACAAATTCAACCAAGCCGATGCTAAATTTGTCTTTTTGTTTTCATGCAAGGATTTTGTATAAACTGTTCCATTAAAACACACCTCTAGTTCCAGAGATTTCTTGGCAACTATTATTCTTTGCTCAATATTTAAATCTGTATTTTAGGGAAGCTACCGAAGTAAAAATTCCATAAGAACCCATGGAGCAGAAAATCACAGACATCTGCTTTATGAGTGCTGGGCCTCATGGGGCGTGTGGTATAAATACCAGCCCTTGGATCTCGTACGGTAAAAGTTTTTATTTGCTTTTAAAATGTTGCACTGTGTACTGGGATACAGAGTGGGATAAGATGGTAGGAAAGTCTAACAGAAACATGAAGGGCTCAGTTAATTCCTCTGACAAATGAGCCTAAATTCTCACAGTATAAAAGTGTGGGGGCCATGGCCTCCCCAGCCCCCCAGGTCTGGTGTCCCTGGGCCCCGAGGGTGTGGGGAACCTGAATGTTCTTTGTGCCCAGGGCCCCAATAAATCTTAATCCACCTCTGGCTACAAGGATCTATACATAAAATCTGTATTTAAAAGGTAGCAGCATCATTGAATATACTGATATGTTGGCAATTTGGGTGGGCCATTAAGAGCCTGCAATTGATAGAGTTAATTAGTTTTTCTTTTTTAAAGTACTGTAGTACTGTAACTGATAGGAGCCTTTTGCTTTTATTGTTTTTTTAATTGTTCTGAAATAGAAGGATTTGTAAAAGATTCCCAGGAAGCACTAGGAGTTATTCTTTAAGGCTCCATAAAGCTCATTTTTCTGCAACTTCATAAAATGGGAATTTGCTTTTTCTAGGGAAAAAAATGCTCACAGAGGAATACAGTCATAGGGGTTTGCTTGAGTCATGTAGTTTTTTTTAAATGTGCTAGAAACCAAAGTGAAGCACGGTAATATATTTTTAGTTAGTACATCAACTGTTCAGATGTTATCATTTCTTTCTGAGCCCATTGGCCAAGTCTACACTAAGGAAATTTACAAAACAAATTATACTATTGATTCGGTGGTGAACCAGTAATTGCATTGAAGTAGTTTTGAGTTTGTTTTTTAAATTTCCCTAGTATAAGAGATTACATTAGTTTCACAGTGTAGATTGTTTCTCTCTTTTTTGAAATATTTCTGGTAATTGTGTTTGAAGTAACCTGCAGACAGGGCTGTTGTTCTTTGGTAATAGTTTATATTTGTGATTGTGTCATGGAACAATCATCATCAGAAGGCATTAATTGGGAGTGTCACATCTGAGCTGTGAAGTTCAGATCCTGATCCAAGTTTCCCTAAAGTCTGAGAGAATTTGGATCCAGTGTTCTTTTTCGGTGTTTGTGTGTGCAAAATGGCTCATCGGGCATTTAAATGGCCATTTATATACGGAAGTGTGGTAACTGGGTAAGCACACAATTGCACTTGGACTTTGGCACAGACTTCCTTTAGAAATCTAAGCATAGCATTTAAGGGCACTAACTCATTCAGTTTCTCTTCCCAGTCAGTGTCATCCAAAGATTATTCTGAAAGAAATGTCATCAGAGCAGTTTACACAACGAGTGTACAGGTGATTCAATGTACAGGGCTACATGAGCAGGAGGAGAACTAGTGACGGGTATGACGCTTCCTGAGTATTCACAGGTGACTGAGTAAAAGGAGACCTCAAACCCAGACTGACCTTTGAAGTTACTGCCATATATCCTATTAGCTGTTGGCTTACAACAAACCCATTCCTGATTGTAGTGCAGGCACAGAAGGAAGGGTGGCAGGAAAGGAGTGGGCACCCTTTTCTGTCTCCCCTCTCAGCTGCTAAAACACTCCCATACACCCTTCCCTAACCCACACCAAAACATCCCTCCGTACCACCTCTCCTTCCTCACGTGCCACGTGCCCTGGTTTTCCACCTTGAACAGTTGACCACATTAGCAAAAACTGCTGTTCACCTCAGTTCTAACTGCGTGAACCTGTGTACCCAAAACAAAAGGGTTTATACTAATTCTGCCATGAGTGCTCGTTTCATAGCTTTCCCCAGCCATGGATACTGTAGAAAAGCTATGGAAAGCCCATGCCCAGAGGAAGTGGGAGTTGAGGGTTAACTGTTACGTTCCTAATGGGCCAGCTTTCCAGTACCCACCATTCCCAACCAATATTTGTGTTGTCAGACTCTTTAGAGAGGCCAAGGACTGAGTGAGCTATGGATAGTGAGTAACCTTCTCATTCATAGATATGATACTCTCAAGTCAGGTTAAAGTCACATTGCCAGGGTGATAAGAGAAGCTGTTGCTTTTATGCTTGTTTTTTCTTGCCATTAAATGTAGTCTTAAATCTCCAGTGTGCTCAGTCTGGCACCTTCCATGGCCATTAACTTTACTTTAATCACACCAGTTGGCCAGTATGGAGATCTTAGTCAGTAGAAATAAACTCGGAAACAGCATTTGAGGGGCATCGCACAATTCGGTGTTCATTCTGCCTGGAAGCACCGGGGAGTATGAGAAGTACCAATTCTGCACAATTGCAAATGCGTTGTTGTTAATCAACAGCTGTGAAGGGGTCAGCTTACTCACATTGCTGCCTGAAAATTTAATTTCTATACTGTTGTTACAAGAATCATTCAAAATCATGAGAACTGAAAGTGATTAAAGGGGGACAATCTCTCTCTCTCTCTTCCCTTCCCTCAGTTCATTCACTTTGACCTTGCTGTGTTGAAGTGAATGAAAGCAATCCCCATCGACTTCAGTGGGCTTTGGATCAGTCTCTCTGTGCACTTGCCAACTCTTTGTGCATAGTCTTTTTTTTCCCCTCTGCTAGACAACCATAGCTGCATTAAGTTTGTTTATGTGGTATAATAAGTCCTGTATAGGATTTTGTACTGAACTGTCAAAGGATGAATGAAAGAATGAATTAAATAAATTTTCTTGGCTCAGATCCAAATCTGTCTCTCTTCTAACTTCCCGAGTGCCTTCTAGGTATCCTGATCCCAAGCAATCATATAATTAAGCTTGATAAACTTAGAGAACCCCAATTATAAATTGTATAGTGCTAAAGCCAGACTTTGCTTATTCTTTTACAAGGCATTATCATTCTAAACACTAACAGGCTACAAAATCTGTGTGTTGTTGCTAAATATCTAGGGTGAAATCTTGGCCCTACTGAAAGTCCGTTGTGGTTCTGCCACTGACTTCAGTCAGGCTCAGTTTCACCTCTACATACAGGGGTCTTGGAAGGCTGATTTTCCTACTGGGATAAAGTTACGGTTGTGGCATGTTGTCTGTAGTGTTGTGGTTGTGCTAATAGTGATGTGTCTCTGGATAGAAGCAAGAGTATTGGCTATTTGATTACTTCACTTTTCATTTCCTTGCTTTTGAGGTTTTGCGTTAGGGAATGTTTTCAGTAGAGTGACCTTATCAGATACACAGAATGTTTGTTAGTATAATTACTAATGATCTGGAAAATGAGGTGAAACATGAGATGGCAAAATTTGCAGAAGATACAATGTTATTAGGGTGAATCAAAACAAGAGAAGGCTGAATAACTTCAGAGGGACCCACCAAAGCTACGTGAATGAGCAGCATGATGGTAGAGGAAAGTCAGTGTTGACAAATGCCTGGTAATGCACATTGAAAGGAATAATTTCAACTACCCATATACATTACTGAGTGCTAAATATACTGTAAGCACTCAGATAAAAGACAACACTTTGGGCAGCTCAATGAAAATCTCTGGTCAACATATAGTGACAGTCAAAAATAGGAAACAATGCATAGCTAAGCTCATGCTTGGTGCAGCTGATGGGAAGAGAAAGGTAAACGTGGCTCTAAGCCACCTTTGTCTCCTGGGACTGACTAGAGTCCAAACCAGCCCCCAGTGTAAAGTAGAACAGACACAGAGCTGCTCTAACTGCTGCCAGCTGTAATGGTCCCCTAGGGATCATTCTGTTGGCCTGGGATAAATAGAGTACATTTCCATAGCGCTCATCACAATAGTATGTAAGCAGAGATTTAGCTGATATATTTGTAGAATGAAAATACTGAACTACTGATCATTGCATATGAAATATGGGCCTGATTCCAGTCTTACTCTCAGTGCAGTACATGGAGTTGTCACAGTGTAAAACGTGAGTGTGACAAGAAAGATGCCACTTCTCGGTATGTAAATCAGTATATAGCAAAGCAATGGCAGTAAAGAGTGCTCTTTAAAAGATAAGTGTTCACAAGTGGCCTCAGTTATCTCCTTCCTACATTGCAGAAGTTTAGATTGTCAGTGGCAGCACCTATTCTTTTTGCCATTTAATGCACAAATTAAAACTGAGATCAGCCTTGGTATTAGAAGAAGCTGTTGACTTGATCTCTGGATCATAAGAGGAGCACTGCATTTTGCAACCAGCAGACACAAAGGGTTCAAATAGGGAAAAAAGTTGTTTGTCAGGAACGGTTTTCAGTTAAGGGGGCGGAAAGAGAGACCATCCGTGCTGGAGTGTGAAAAGCACCATAACACAAGAACGAGGAGGACTTGTGGCACTTTAGAGACTAACAAATTTATTTAAGCATAAGCTTTCGTGGGCTAAAGCCCACTTCATCAGATGCATGCCTTGGAAAATACAGTAGGAATATATATATATACACAGAGAACATGAAAAAATGGGGGTTGCCATACCAACTCTAACGAGAGTAATTGATTAAGGTAGGCTATTATCAGCAGGAGAAATCTCATCTATGGGGGTCAGAGTTGCTGGGTGAGCTATGCCTTAAATCTCTTTTTGTCCCTCTCAAGTGCACCCTTCCGGTGAAACAGGCCTGGCTTCCTACACCTCACTCTGGGTGAAACCCCCATGCAGTTTAATCACTCTCAGCCTGGATCTCTGGGCTGCAACTACCCCACCCCCCTGTTTACCAACCATGTTAACACAACAGGCTCAACTGCATTTGGCACCTGTCATCCCTTTTTCTCAGGGAACCAGTGACTAATTAACGTGGCTCAAAAGCAGCTTCTTCACAACAAAGTTAGGACTTAATTGCAATAGGAAACACAGAATTTAGAAAAAGAGGTTATTGCAACAAAGAATCTTATATGCATATTTCCTACCTAACCTTTATCTATCCATAGCTCAGGTAGGTCCAGCATATTCCCATCTCTGGGTTGGGAATGACAGCCTCCTTGCTGCACTCCTTGTGGCATTCTGTCGCCATGTGTCTCAGTCAGTTTGGGGTGCCAGATTCAGTCTGCTGACAACTCACTCAGCCCTCTCCTCTTTCCTGAGGCCAGCATCTTTAAGGTTTAGGAGCCCCTTTGATCCTTGGTTTTGGTCTGGGAAGAATACACCACAGCAGACTAGCTGGAGGCAGGCAGGGGATATCCCTAATGAATAGCTTCCCGATTGTTCCCCAAGGAGTCTTATCTTTGTCATGGTTTCATTTTCTGTTGGTTTCTCCCTTAACAGTCTCCTGTGACTTAACTCCTGGCAGTCAAGCAGATTAATATCGAACACCTAACCTGAGGAACATAAAAATACTATACGTAACTCCCTCATTTGCCATAGAAAACTGTCTTTAATACTTTGCTTCACTACTTTGAATTATATACATCGGTGAAAATAGGTGCTGATGCAAATAATCTCATAAAATGTAAATTATCTTTCTCAGTGGAGCAGACAGATTGTCAGCCAAAAAATTAGGCCACAGGGTTCACTCATGCAGCTAACTCATGCATCTGAAACTGATGTCAGTGTGTCTTTGTACAGCGAGACTTGCTACCCTTGTCAGAATTGACCATATTACTGTCATGTTTCTGTCTCTTTAGCCAGAAGAATTGTGAGGTCTGTTGAATGACAGAGGAATAAAAGCAATATGACAACATTGGCCTTTGGTACAGTGAAGCTGAGTTTGAATGATGATGATCAGTGTAGATCAGTCTTCACATTGCTTTAAAAATACAAAATATAATCTTAATTCAGACAGATGGATTGCTCAAGATGGAAACTCTTTGACATGCATTTTAAAATTGATGATTTCATTTATTCCAGGCCAAATGTTGCTCACTCTTTCTCTCTCCTCCACTGCCTCTCACCCGAGAAACAACATGCGTGTTTTCTTCCTTAGTGTAAAAGACTGACCAAGAATGGTTTCAGGTAGTCTAAAGGCAACAACATTGGTTTGTTTCACTCTTTGACCCTGGCAGTCAGTTGCCTCAATAGGAGCATAACAAGTTGTGCTGATGTAAAATACATTTAAACTGACCTGACACCCCGCTGTGATTTGACCCTAAAGTTTCTGAAGCACAGGAGGATTATATTTCCTCATTCCTTAAAATGAATCTGGAGAATGATCTTTTAAAGTATTCATTATTATTATTATGTATTAATTTATAAAGCATTGGACTTCATGGTCAAGGTGCGGTACGCTTTCAATCCATGTTGGAATTGTAAAATAAATTTTCTAGAGACTGGTAAGCAAAGTTCCAAACAGAAATATGAAAGCAAGGTAGAAGAATGCTCTCTGATTCATCAATTCTTCTTCGGGAGATTACACATATGCATTCCACTCTTGGTGTCAGTGCACCCAGCACATGGCCATTGGGAACTTTTTCCCTCGGAGGTACTCATTGGCCGGTTCAAGCTCCCCCTGCTGCCATGCATCACTGTGTGCAGGTATAAAGGGCAGAGCTGCACCTAGTCCTCCTCAATTCCTTCTTACCACCCGTTGTGGTTGTTGGAACTCTATACTATACCAGACTCTGTGTGTGTGTGTAATTAGTCTATTTGTCAGTGTTAGGACAATAACTTTTAAATGCATTATATAAAAAAAAATTCAGACTTGTTGTTTTCCCCGTTATTGTTTATTCCATTCACAGTACCAAGGTACGTCCCAGTCACTGGATTTCAAGCCGTGTGCTTTTTGCTCCAAACCTGTGCCAGTGAGTGACCTGCCCAATAGCTGCCTGAAGTGCTTAGGGGACGCACACGTGAAGGACCGGTGACAGATTTGCAGGGAGTTCAAACCTAGGACAAAGAAGGATAGGGAGGCTAGGCTGAAATTCCTGTGATGGAGGCGGCGCTCAGGCCACCATCGGAGCCAACCCAGTATGACTCGGTGCTGAGTGCTGCAGCTTCAGTGAGCAGTGCCAGTGTTGTCTTCCCTGCACGTCGCCCCTCAGTACCATCCAAGGGGAAACCTGTTATGATGGCATCGCTCCATCCATCACCAGGCTCTCAGCACAGGTCCCTGGCACTGACTGGATCAGTCCCGCCATGGTCAGAGGAGGGGAATCCTCGTTGTCAGACTTGGAGGTGGGATCTTACATATCACAACCCCACAGCAGCACCCGCTGGTCTCTGCACAGATCCTATCTTCCCATCTATCACCACGACCCTTCAATGGGACCTGCCTCAAGAATGTGGCTGGGACAACGGCACTCTGCCTCATATCGATGGCCATTCTGGAGTCCTTAGGCATTTCCCACAGCTTCCAGATCTTCCCCACACAGTGCCATACTCAGTGCCCTCACCGATCAGGGCTGAGTCCACTCACCGAGTGGCTCTGTCCCCAGAGTCTAGCACCAGGCTTGCAACAGGGTCAGTGTGTTCCTGTTACCTTTGGGGAATTTGCTGGTATCGAGGTGTTCTGGTACCATCCTTCCGGAATATGCTTGCATAAGTGCTCTGTGCCTAGCACTTCTCAGGAATATGTGTTTTTGCAATATCAGCCCTGTGCTTGCCAAATTCTGTGAGCAGGGCCTGCCTCTTGCGCACAACCTGACTTTGCTTCATATCAGCAAAGTTTTGCTTTGGTTCAGGCCTCATAGCAGGCCTCTGATACAAGCCTTATGTCTCAGACTCTCTTCCTACTACACCAGACACTTCCATAAATCCTCCCAGTTGTTCATAGCAGGGGTAGAAGAGTAAGAGGTCAGTCCCCCCCACCCCAAGAATTTATTCCTGGATTGCATTTTGCATACTCTTGAGCTATAAGTTGGCTAATGTCTAGGGTTGCTAGGCATCAGCTTTCAACCAGAATGCCTGGTCGAAAAGGGACCCTGGTGGCTCCCTGCCTGCCCTAGCTCTGCATGGCTTCCGGAAGCAGCCGCCAGGTCCCTGCAGCCCCTAGATTCATGGGTGACCAGGGAGGCTCCACACTCTGCCCCTGCACTGAGGACTGGCTCCGCATCTCCCATTGGCTGGGAACTGTGACCAATGGGAGCTGCAGGAATGGCACCAGTAGGTGCAAGGAGCCTCCCTGGCCGCCCATTCATCTAGGAGCTGCAGGACCCTGGCAGCCACTTCCTGGGACCCACGATAAGTGCTGCCAGGACCTCAAACCCACACCCACACCCAAACTCCTGCCCCAGCCCGGTGAAAGTGAGTGAGGGTGGGGGAAGCGAGCGATGGAGGGACGGGGGATGGAGCGAGTGGTGGCGGGGCCTTGGGGAAGGGACTGGGCACGGGTGCTCAGTTTTGTGCAATTAGAAAGTTGGCAACCCTACTAATGTCGCTCCATCCAACAGTGTCACAGCTTATTCAACTAGGTCACAATTGGCCTCTGTGGCCTTTCTGGCAAGTGGCAATCTTGTTCTTGGTCCACATACTTGCTTCCTGCTATGCTGTGGCTCAAGACTCCAGAGATGATGCTAGAGTGGGATGAGTTGTTGTTCAGTCTTTCTTGAAATAGATTCCAATCCTGCCTCCTATGGCTTGTGAGTTATCAAGAGAGGAATGCACATGTGGAATCATTCAGTGACGAAAAAACAGTTACTAATCTGTTCTGTAACTGATGTCTTTGAGCACATGCCCATTCTACGACCTGCCCACCTACCACTCCTCATCAGAGTTACAGCAAAAAGGAATTGAGGGGGGCTAGGGTTGGCTCTGCCCCTTCCTTATACCTGAACACAGTGGCATGCAGCAGCAGGAGGAGTTAGAGCTGCCCAACAGCTACCACTGAAGGGGAAAGTTTCCTGCAGCCATGCACTGGGCACACCAACACCAAGAATGGAATGGACATGTGCAACACTTCTTGAAGAACAACAGTTATGGAACAGGCTAGTAACTGTTTTTCTTGGAAATGCTCTGGGGCTGATTCTCCTTTCCCTTGCACCAATTTTACACCAGTGTAACTACATCAATTTCAACAGAGTTACTCTGGAAACACTCCTGTATAACTGAGAGCAGCATCTGGCCTTTTGTTTCCTGGACATACAGAACCAATTACCACATTTTCAAAAAAGTTCAACATCCAGCACTTCCGCCCTCGATAGGAATTGTTGACTGTGCAGCATTTTTGAAGAACAGGCAGGCGCCTAAGTATGGATTTAGGCTCCTGTTTTAGAAAATCTTAGCCCCAATTTCTCCCCTCAAATATGACTTAAATCTTCCTTTTCTGTTAGCAAACAATGCTAAATAAAACCTACAGAAGCTGGCAGGTAACTTTGCTCTGTTGTGTTTTAAACAGACGGTATTTTGGTGAGAAAATTGGCTTGTACTTTTCCTGGTTAGGCTGGTACACAGGAATGCTCTTCCCAGCTGCCTTCATTGGATTGTTTGTCTTTTTGTATGGAGTCACAACACTGAACCACTGCCAAGTCAGGTAAAGTGAGCACTTTTATTAGTGACGTTACCTGTATTTGTACACATTTGGGGTTGTTGTGTACAATTTGGTTCTGTTTTATTTCTTCTTTTAAAATTCACCATATGGTATCAAGTCTATAACACCCTATGTGTTTACATTGTTTTTAAGATTGTGCCCAGCTTTCACAAGGTAGTGGAGAACGTGCATCAAGTCTCCCTTGTGTTGTGCTCTGGCACATAGGCTGGATATCATCTGGTCTCCTGAGTGCATGGACTATGTAAAGCAAGGGGTGCTGCCCAAGCTAGCTTCTCACAGCGATGGGGAGATGGTGGAGCCATGGCTTTCTGACTGGCTGGCAGAGGGGAGAGGAAATGTCACACCCCAAGGAGAGTGTGCTTCCAAAGCTCCAGACGGCACTCTTCAGGCATTGTGCCACCTGGAGCTCCTCTGGGGGTGTTGCACCTCTACACTGCTTTCCACCCTGAGGCAGTGCCTGAAAGAGTCCTTTGAAATTAATGAAATTCCCTTTAATCTGTACTCACCATATTCCTATCTCCTTCTGTTAGAGACCTCTCTTGGCTCAGGGACAATTTAGAAATGGTAAAAGTGCTAATAACTCATCCTGTCAGCCACTGCAGGACTATTCTCTACGTGTTTTCTAGTCCTTTTTGATTTTGCTCTTTTTTTAAAAAAAAATAAAAGGACATGCCATCTAAAGATTTCAAAGTGCCTGTGTTTTCTTGAGAAAGGCATGATTCATTTATGAAGTTGAGAAGACCTACACAGTCATAGTGTATGTATCTCAAAGTGTTGAAGACAGCAAGAACATACTGACATCATTAACAGAAAGCACTAGAAATGTATGATAAGAGAAATTTAATTCACCATCTGTGATTTCAGAGAAATATGTTGGTCCATTTTAAGAATGATAGTTGTGTATGAAAGTATCAACCATTATCTTCTCTCTTTTTCCAGTAAAGAAGTCTGCCAAGCTACAGATATTATAATGTGTCCAATATGTGATAAATACTGTCCCTTCATGAGGTTGTCAGACAGCTGTGTTTATGCCAAGGTACATTTAAACTATCCAAATAGAAAATGTTTATTCTTTCTCAGTATTTTGTGAATATCTTCAATAAACTTGGTTAAATAAAAAAAAGTTCCAAGTGACGGATCAAATTCATTTAACTTCACTTCAATGAACCCACTTTTACTATGACTGAATTTGGTCTTTAGAACTTATTTACACGTATATGCAATTGCACTTGATATATTCAGCAGTCACAAAAATTATGTCCTAGCACTTGGAATAGCACTTATGAACCATCTTTTGTGCATAGCTTCTCAAAACAAATTACCTTAGGCTGAAAGGATGAACTACACCAGAAGTTATAAATCTATACAAGAATAACTGTTCAGCTGATACAGGCCTTGACCCCGAGAGGTGCTGAGCACCTGTAACTCCCATGCTGAGCACCATTCAGGGTAAGGGCCTCGGAGAGGATGTTGGTCTTCAGGACAGTCAGTCTAGTGGCTCTCCTAAGCACCACCCAGTTTAATCTTTTAACAAAACAGAATAAATTGTGAATAGAACTTTCAAATGATGAACTCATCAGGTTATTGGTCTCATTCACAGGTAACTCACCTTTTTGACAATGGAGCTACTGTCTTTTTTGCTGTTTTCATGGCAGTGTGGGGTAAGTCTTTCTTTGGATTCGTGTAATGTTTAGTACATTTTCCTTTAAATGTATGGGGTGAGATAGGACCCTTTAAACTCCAGCATGCCTAGTTTCAGATGCTGAAATGCAGAGTCTTGGCTTGACTCTTCCCAATCAAGTCTTTTCTGGTTCAGTGAAAACGTGGAAGGAAAGGGTAAAGAAATTATATTTTTAGTGTTCAGTTTCTGGACATTTTAATTTTAAAAATGGGTCAAATAAGCAGTATCCAGGTGGACATTTATATCCTGGTTGAAAAACTAGAGATTTAAAATATGTTGCTATTGAGTCAAGTTCAGGAGTCTTTTTTCAGTCATTCCTCAGGCCTTGTCTTTTCTGGGGAAAGGCATCAAGTTATATCCAAGCATAAGTGCTGGAACAAGGAATGTGCGGGGTGCTGCAGCACCCCTTGACTTGAAGTGTTTTCCATTATATACTGGGTTTACAGTTTGGTTCAACGGCTCTCAGCACCCCCACTATAAAAAAAATTGTTCCAGCACCCCTGTATCCAAGAAAAATTCTCAGAGATATGGGATGCTTTCCTGAAGTATATGTATGATCCTATTAAATGCATGGGCCACCCCTCGCTAGGCATGTAGATAGGTGGCTAGCCACTCCCATTTCTTGTACTGCCATGGCTATGCTTTATTTTTAGTGCACTAGATCTATCAGAGCTAGAGTGGGTATGTCTCCTCAAACTGGGAATTACATCCCTAGCTTGAATTGTAGACATACCCTCAGAGACATGGAATTTTTCTGGGGAGGATATTCTCACCCAGGCTTACCAAATCTCAGAAATGGACAAATACTTTCTCCTATCAAGCATCTGGGCTTGATTTTCAGAGGTGCAGAACATCTGCAGTTCCCACTGACTTCAGTTGGAATAGTGAGTACTTAGCACTTGTGAAAACCAAGCCCTACATTTTCAAGTTTTCTATTTTAGAGGAAAAGACCTAAATGTCATCCCTTATGCCAAAAGATATATTGTGCTTAGTGGAAACATTAGTACAGACTCTAGGGAGGAATGTCACTAATTTTATTTTGCCTACACTAGTTCTTGCTAAAGATACAATAGCTGTTGGCTAAGGACCAAGTTATGAGAAACCTCCATCCTCTACTACACACACACATACACGTTCACGATTTGTACAGACTTGTCATAAAAATTGATGTTTGTCAAAAATTAAGCAACAAACAAGTTCTTGTAAGGTCAGGTAACATTATAGCAGTTGCTTATTTAAATGAAATTTGACATAGAGGGGGAGAATATTACAATGATTTTGTTGTTCAGCTTTGTTTGAAGCTCAACACCAAAATTGTGTCAATCTTCAACCGGCGCTGTTATCCAGAGGCAGTCATTATGAATCCTTCACCAGAGAAGCAACTGAATGACTTTAATTTATATGCCTACCTCTTCCTTTCTCCACAGTTTTTTTTTCAGGAGGCTAAGAGACACTAGAAAAATTCTAATTATAGTTCCTTCTTGACTACAGGGAAGCTTGTGTTCTCTGATAAAGGAATTAACACTGGAACAGTCGCTGAAATGCAAAGTTTAAAAAACAGAAACTAGTGGAAGTATTTAGTATTCTTATTAGCGATAAGAAATGCCAATATACTCCTCGGAACAAAAAACATTCTCCTTCTTCTGCTGTCAAAGGGGGCAGAATCTGAGGAGGTTCTTTAATATAAATCCAGGAGAAAGTAGTGTATTCAGGAAGGTTAGAAGAAATTAGAGTATTCATCAATGCTCTGAAATAAAGTAGGGTAAGAAAAGAGAGATGAACAATAGGTAATTAACCACTAGAGGAAGCCAGCCTCGGAACTATAAAAGGTCACAAGTTAGACTGAAAGTGCTCAAGGAAGTCCTGTCTAGGAGAGTGTTTTGTAGAAGGTTGCTGTTAGGTTGAATCTCAAGACAGATTGAAAGGAGGGCAAACAGTAGTGTAGCAGAACTATACTAAAGTATGTCTGTAAGTTCTGAACTTCAGAGCTTTCCAATAATTTTGTTTGAGCATATGGGATAAATGTACATTTTGAAATATCCTAACAGAAGTATGGCAAGTATGATGAAATAATGTTATATGCCGTGTTGTCATAGAATCATAGAATATCAGGGTTGGAAGGGACCCCTGAAGGTCATCTAGTCCAACCCCCTGCTCGAAGCAGGACCAATTCCCAGTTAAATCATCCCAGCCAGGGCTTTGTCAAGCCTGACCTTAAAAACCTCTAAGGAAGGAGATTCTACCACCTCCCTAGGTAACGCATTCCAGTGTTTCACCACCCTCTTAGTGAAAAAGTTTTTCCTAATATCCAATCTAAACCTCCCCCACTGCAACTTGAGACCATTACTCCTCGTTCTGTCATCTGCTACCATTGAGAACAGTCTAGAGCCATCCTCTTTGGAACCCCCTTTCAGGTAGTTGAAAGCAGCTATCAAATCCCCCCTCATTCTTCTCTTCTGCAGGCTAAACAATCCCAGCTCCCTCAGCCTCTCCTCATAAGTCATGTGTTCCAGACCCCTAATCATTTTTGTTGCCCTTCGCTGGACTCTCTCCAATTTATCCACATCCTTCTTGTAGTGTGGGGCCCAAAACTGGACACAGTACTCCAGATGAGGCCTCACCAATGTTGAATAGAGGGGAACGATCACGTCCCTCGATCTTCTCGCTATGCCCCTACTTATACATCCCAAAATGCCATTGGCCTTCTTGGCAACAAGGGCACACTGCTGACTCATAGCTGTGTTGGTTCCATGATATGAGAGAGACAAGGTGGGTGAGGTGATATCTTTTATTGGATCAACTTCTGTTGGTGAGAGAGACAAGCTATTGACCTCACACAGAGCTCTTCTGCAGGTCTGTGGAAGCTCTGTGTAACCTTGTCTCACCAACAGAAATTGATCCAATAAAAGATATTACCTCACCCACGTTGTCTCTCTAGAATGATGTTATACTGTCTTGTTCAGAAATGAATGCTGAATACATGACAAAGGATATTAGAGATGATCTGACTAGAAAGGAAGCAGGGGGATTTCACAATTTGATACTTTTAGAAGCTCTCAGTATTACAGAAATGCAGTAAGATTAGCTATCAACAACATATGATATAATAGTCAATGGTGGAAAGAAGGGCTACTGACCTCAGTAGAAAAAGAGTGTAATACAATAAAAGAAAATAGAATATTGGAGATCATAGTAGTGAATACTGTATAAATGAAAAATAGTACCAGAAAGAAACTTCAAGAGCCATAGGCAGAGATAGGTTTCAGAGTAGCAGCCGTGTTAGTCTGTATTCGCAAAAAGAAAAGGAGTACTTGTGGCACCTTAGAGACTAACCTTAGAGACTAACTTACAGAGCTGAGCTGTAGCTCATGAAAGCTTATGCTCAAATAAATTGGTTAGTCTCTAAGGTGCCACAAGTACTCCTTTTCTTATAGGCAGAGATACTAACTGTGGATTTTTCCCCCACTGTGTACTTTAAAAATTAGAAGGGAAAACAATTTGATTCATCTTGGATTAGTCTCAAAAGTTCAGAAAATTGGACAGAAAATCTCACAAGATTCCTAATACAGTGTGCTTTTGAGGGAAGGAGTTGTGAGGACAGTAGTCATTCTCGCTGTACTTCGCTACTGAGCCTGAAAGTGTAGAGCGGGGTGATGGGGGAGAGAGAGAATCCAAGCTCACGTGGTAGTAACTAAAAGTCATTACTCTCTGAGGGCTGATTTCTAGCCTGTATAAAATGAGTTGATGCTCTGAATCCGGTTACTAGGAAACAAAACTATCACCTGTGTGCATCACAAAAACCACCATAATAATTGGCATTCTTGTTGGCAGTAGGCAGGCTAAGGACTGAATCAGCATAGAAAATGAACTGCATTCTTGTGCGCTAAGGTGATCCCTCTAGGACAAGACTTGAGGCACATTGTCAGGCTGTTGTTGGGGAGGCTTGCACAGTCACTGCTGGGAGCATCCCTGCTCTGGTCTGTGAATAAACAAAGGTTTTCCATTTCCAGGGCTGTCAATCTGGCACCTCTCATGACCATTAAGGGCCAGATCCAAAGCCCACTGAAGCCAGTGAACGACTCCCATGGATTTTAGTGGGCTTAAGTGTAAATAAATAATGTGTTTATAAACAATGCCAGTTTGACTCTCCAAGACATGGATTATGATCAATTGACTAAATACTTCCCGATCTTTCTTGCCAATATAAAACACGGTGGCAAGCACAACCACTTTTCTGACTACTGTAGTGCAGTGAGTGCTGTACTTACGTTATACTCCAGTGAGTTATGTAATTGTGGTTCATTTGAAAAAAATTAACTCAGTTATCAATGCCAGAAACATCTGTTCCTGTATTTTAAAGGCAATGCCTTGGATTAGAAAGGCAAGGCACCAGTTCCAGTTTCCTCAGCAGCTCTGTACTGAATTGCATGTGCACTGGAATCTGATTAGAAACTTCTTTGCTTCCTCTGGATACTGATTCCTGTGTATTTTAAATAGTCTTCTGATAAGGCAAGCTACCTTTTTGATATACATTGTTCCCAAGAAACCTTTGTCTTTCCCATTGGTCTATCTAAATTTAGCTAAGATGACTCACAGAAGCCATTTAATTCTTTTCAATCTGTAACTCATTTGATTGGAAGTTAAACACGTTCTGTTAGCACTAAATGAAATCACCAAAGCTTCAACCATGTCTGACACAAGCCAAAGTAGAAAGAAATACCTTGTGAATGCAGCTTTGATCATCAGAAAGATTTGCTGTCAAAGAAGTCCATTTATGCAAACAAACGAAAATTATGGAACAGCTTAATTCAACAATAATGCTAGTAGTTAGTATATTTTCTTCATTTGAAAATGATCTTGTGATTTCTTTTTTCTATGTGCTCCAGCAACTGTTTTCCTGGAGTTTTGGAAAAGAAGACGAGCAGTAATTGCTTATGACTGGGACTTGATAGACTGGGAAGAAGAAGAGGTTTGTTGATAATTTACTACTTTAATCTTGGGTAGAAAAGATTCTGGTTAAAAATCAGCAGCCAATTTTTCCCTTAGTTTTATTATCAATTTCTCTTTCACATCAGAAGCTATAAAATAAACCTTATAATTTATCTTTCTGTAAGGATGAGCATTTTCTCCCAAGATGCTTCATCTAGAGCTGTGAAGAAACTTGCTGCAGACCAAATTGTGCTCTCATTTTTCACCAATGTAAATACAAATTAACTTCAAGGAAGTTTTGGGGCATTCTCTGGGTTTATGGCAATGTAGGTTCGAAAAGGATCTGGCCTCCATTGTGGTAGAACTAGCAACAATCACACTAAAAAAATCTTTCAGCATGATTTAATTTTTTTAAAGCAATTACTTTTTAGTCCATAGACATTCAGATTTTTAAAAATGCAAAAGGTTGACCTTCCTGCCTGCCCTTGAATAACTATACATCAACCATCAACATCAAGATGAGCTTCCTAAGGTGTTGCTTTGGATAGCTGCTAAGAATACTGATGGGGAACCTCAAAAGGTTTTCACAGCTCCCAAAAGTCTGGCTGGTCTTTGTTTTCACATCATAGTAGGTGTAAAACACAGTGCCATACAGACACTGAAATGGATAACAATATTATTGCCCAGAAGGCTTGCAGTGAAGCAGCTAAATTCACCCAATGCCCAGTGAAGGAAAATCCACTAGGATAGGAGGTTGGGGAAGTGAAAAATAGCCACAACCTCCCTTCTGCTGTGGCTGCCACACAGGCATGGAGGGCTTTGATGGCAATGGAACTATACAGGGAAAGGGCAGGATGCTAGGAACCTGCAAGGTGGATTTGGAACCCCTGCATGGCCTGGAGCATTGCTGCTCTGAGTTTCCTTGCTCCCAGGCATGTAGGATTCTTTTGTGGGCAGAGTCAGAGAATGGCAGGCGGAGCTATGTTCCTTTCCTCCACAAGGGGTTCATTGCCATTGTGGGAGGGCTACAATAGTCATTAGGCTGCAGTAATGGTCACAGTGGCTTGACTGCTAATCTGCTGCCTGTGGGAAAGAATTCCTTCCCCAGGGTCACTGTAGATTTTCCCAGCACAGAACCAGACTTCTCAGCCTAGGGACGGAATTTGTCTCTTTGGGAAGAGGCCACATAATGTTACATTTGCTTATTTGATGACAAGATGGGTTTTCTTTAACCTTGGTGGTGAGGGAAATAAGTGAAAAACACAAAGGAAAACAAATGGCTGCTTTGGGCCAAGTGGAGAGTCCCTGTGGAATCCCAGAGTATAAAGGGGCTGCTAAAGAACTTAAAACAGACTCCTATGCAGCAGAGGGCTTCACTGGCAGTGCACACATGCTGTCAGACCAATCCCAGGATTGCTTTGGGACTGTTATCAATGTGTCTACAGCAGTGGTGGGCAGCCTGCGAGCCACATGCGGCCCATCAGGGTAATCCGATTGCAGGCCGTGAGACATTTTGCTGACGTTGACGGTCCGCAGGCACCGCCGCCTGCCGCTCCCAGTGGCCGCAGTTCGCTGTTCCTGGCCAATGGGAGCTGTGGGGGGCCGTGCCTGCGAATGGTCAACGTCAACAAAATGCCTGCAATCAGATTACCCTGATGGCCCACAGGTTGCCCACCACTGGTCTAGGGGATAGTTAGGTCCTGAATCTGCTGGAGCGTGCCAGTGAAAGGTCACCTGTAATAGTGAGAGTGGCTTCAAATGGTGCTGTTAAGACTTAAGATGCTAATTAGGACTAAGCTGTATTGGTCTTGCCTAGGTTGCCAACCCTCCAGGATTGGCCTGGAGTCTCCTGGAATCAGCATTGATCTCCCAATGACTATGGAAAGCAATCCAGGAGATTTTAATAGGATATTTTAAGCAAATGACATTACATCATTTTGGGGGGAAAAATCTCCCAGAATAGCTTCAGTCAGCATTGGCAACCCTAGGCTTGCCTCCTACTGGTTAGAAGCCCACACTGATTAGGAGCACAGAAAAGTTCAAGAGGCTGAAGTGCTGAATTTTGATTTGAAGGGTCCAGATTCAAACCCAACAGGGGTGGATTCCTCTCATTGAAAAGACACTTAAAGAAACTAACAAAACCTTGTAACAATTATGAGCATTCAAACTGCCTTTCCATGAGCTCTGGTGCCCCAGTATTAGTTATTTGCGCGCTTCTTAGGCATGCAGCCCCTTTACAATTTAACCAGCCTGGCTTTGGGATTGGGATTTACCTAGCATTATGGATATCAGTGGAGCAGCCAGGCCAAATCTGAGTGAGTGGCATTGCGACCTGGTGCATGAAGCAGGTTGCAAGGAGCAAGGACGCAGGACAGGAGCCATCGCTGCTGGGTGAGTGGGGGCACATTTGCTCTCCAACCCTTGCCTTCCCGGGCCTCCCCAACTGGCTGGGGCTGGAAGAGGGGGAAGAGAAGGGAGACAAGAGAGTCAGGAGGCTGGGGGGAGCTGAGCAGGGGGCTTGGAGGCTGGGAAGGGGAACAGGGGTATTCTCCTATTTTGTAGCCTCCTTGCTGGGAGGGGGCATCTGTGTTGTTTTGTGTCTGTTTCAGTTAGGACTGCCCTCTTCCCCCAAAGGATCTTTGAGAGGCTAAGGCCAGGTCTACACTATAAACTTACATCAGCATAACTACATCGACCAGAGGTGTGAAAAGTCCACTCCCATGAACGATGCAATTATACCAACCTAGCCACCTGTGTAGACAGCGCTGGGTCAGCAGGAGGGCTTCTCCTGTCATCATAGCTACCGCCTCTTGTGGAGGTGGATTAGCTACACTAACAGGAGAAGCTCTTCCATTGGCATAGCAATGTCTTCACTGCAGTGGCAGAGCTGCACCATTGCAAGTACAAACCTGTCCTAATTCTCTCCCAGGACAGAGACAACCTGGAGGGCTGGTTTGTGTTTTGTTTTGTTTTGCTGTGCCTGTCTTCCACTGTCACTTAAAGGAGTGATGATGTCAGACTACAGCCTACAGGGGGATAGCAGCATCCTATCGGAATTCCCTATCCACAAGAGAGGGCACAGCTGAGAGAGCAAGGGGGCTGGAGGCAGCCACTTAATGCAGCTGGAAATGAGGGCCAAAGAGAATGTTGCCTGAGTAAGGGGTGAATGAATTCTGCAAATAGGAACAGCTTTAAATACTGCCCTTTATCTAACTTTCCCCACATTCAGAGATAAATCAGTTATAATGAGGCGCAAGATACTTTTTCAAACTGTGAGGAACCTCTTGCTAAAACTCGGAGGGTACACAAGTATCTAGCAAGCAGTTTTATTTACAAGTGAGCTTGGAAACAGGATTAAGTTCAATTTTATTCCTGCTTTGCCGAATTGCTACTGTCTACTATCAAAATCCTAGAAAATTTCCTGGTGTCATCTTTGAAACAATATTGTTTACAGATATACATTTTCAAACACTCTTGTTTCTGATAGTAACTAACTGGGGAGTTTGTTAAATTTTATGTATGTAATTCAGTGAAGTTAGATGCTTTTTCTTACAGTGATCTGTTTTCCTCATTAAGAGCTGCTGATTTCCCAACTGATTTCCTGATATAAGTGTCTGGCGCTTAACATCACTGAAGTATTACTAGAAATAATTTTATGAAAAAAGTGATCTGAAGTTTGATGTTGCCTAGCTGTATTGTATGTAAAAATTGTTCCTCTCTTTTTTAGGAAGAAATACGTCCCCAGTTTGAAGCAAAGTACTCCAAGAAAGAACGGATGAATCCCATATCTGGAAAACCAGAGCCTTATCAAGCATTTGCAGATAAATGCAGCAGACTTATTGTTTCCGCATCTGGAATATTTTTTATGGTTTGAGAACATTAATTTCCTTTCCGGTTACAAGAAGAAAAAGTTTAGTTTAAAAATGGCAAACAGAGTAGTAATTTTGGAAAACAGATAATTTGGTTTGTCTGAATGCAGAGGGTGGAATTATAGTTTATACTCTGGTTTAAAGATTGTACTGTCTGTTACAGCCAGAGTTGAGCCCCCCGCTCCCCTTGTTGATGGTTACCAGTCTGCTATACTGAACACAACCTTTGGATCCCATGTGCTTCTAGCCAGCTGGGTCTGCACAGAGCCAAGACATTGTTTCTACTTTTGGCTTCTCAGGCGCACTCCTCGGGTGCAGACTCCCTGCCTGGTCCCCTATCTGAGGATGTGGGACTCCACGTCCAATTGCCCTTAGCCCTGAAACCAGTGCTGTCCCTCAGCAGCAGGTTATGCATGCCCCACTTTCACTGTCCCAAATTGCACCTCCATGAGCACTCCAGTTTATAATTTTACTCTTTGGGGATAGCAGATAAAGTAAGGAACACCAGCTTTGCAAAGGAACTTCTTAAATATGCACACTTTACTCTTAGCAGAGGAGAGTACAGATCTAGGCAAAACAACAAACACCTGAAGACAACTCCTCTCCCCGCTCCCTCCCCGTGTCCTCATCACTTTTGAGAGCCCTTTGGGTTTTGGTCAGTGTCCATTGGGGAAGGCTTCTGTTTCCCTTTCTCCAGATGTGTGTGTCTTCTCATTCTACTGTTGGAATGATTCCCCTTTCTAAAGAGCATTTCACTTTCAAAAGCAATTTCTAGTGCCTTTTTTCTGTTTCTGTTCTTCCACTGAGATTTTCCATGCTCCAACCATGTGTGGCATTGCTGGCAGAGAGTTGTTAAAAATCAGTGGCTCTGCCAATAGCAACCAGGATAGAACTATTCAGTGTTGAGGCCCCTTGGTGGTCCTGATGCAGTTTCCTAGACACACACTGTTCCTGCCACAACATCAAGGTTCTAAACCACAATGAAGGTTACAATCATAAATGCTATTCATAAAACAAAAGGGAATTCATCAATTGACATACACACCCACTGTCACACAATCTTTCAGTAAAAAATACCCCTGTTTTAAAAACATAAAAGAGGATTTGTTTTAATTCATGCTAATCAGCATTGTTAATTTGGAATAGCTCCACTGACTTCAGGAGAGTTACTGTGGATTTACACTGGTAGAACTGGGATCAGAATCTGTGTGGTATCCAGCAAGCCTCCAGCCAGGGACATACGCAGGGAACTGGCTTAGAATGAAAATGTGGACTCATTCACAATTATTTAGTTACTGGCTTACAAAAAATAAATAAAAACAGGGCATATCTCAAAGTCCTCACCCAAGTTTTGCTCGATCCTTATTCATGCAGCATCTCACTGACTTCAGTGAGAGTTCTGTTGTTGTAAAAACTGAGGTTCAAATCCCTGAAGTCAAAGGGAATTTTCCTGTGTGACAACTTGAAAATCAGATCCACTGGTAATTTTAAAGAAAAACCTTTGAGGAAATATTCTTCTTTGCTTCCAAAATACATCTGTCAATCGTTAAGCTAAATCAGCTTTCCAATACAAAGTTATAAAGGCTACCCGAGGACTTTGTAGTGAAGGCTGGCTGTCACCACCTTTTCATAATAGATTAGACACAATATTATCTTTAAATTCAGGATCTTTCTACCTGCAACTGATCTTATTTTCAGAATGCAACTCTTGAGTTAAAAATAAAAATACACAAGAACCCTGTTTGCTGCCCTCTTTCTGAGCCAGGTTGCACTAATTCCCATCCAAAATGAGCAGTGTTTTTTAGGATTTCTGTCACCAGCTGTTTCCTGCCTTCTTAACTATTGATAATCAGTGCAAATCCATTTGTACACAGGGTGAAGTATGTATATAACCTTTTTGAGCTATGAGGGGTCTTTTAAACTTCAGCTAATGTTAACTTCAAATGCTAAACACTTAATCAAATATCTCACAATCTAAAGCCAGCCTGAATTTATCTATCTTCCAAATTGCCTTTTTCTCTTTTTTAAACAGAGTGCTTATGCTTTACCTTCGTGAAAAGTCCTTGAAATTATCATTTGGGATGATGACACTTCTTTTGCCAAAGTCAGAGATCACTTGAAAAATCATGAGATTTAGATTTAAGTCAGAACTTGGAAGCCTGGATATTCAAGTACTATTTGGCTTTGACAAAACAAATTCTGGACTGTATTATTTTAGCCTCCCTTCCCCCACCTTGTTAATCTTAGAAACAAGCCAAGAATTATTTTCAAAATTGACTTTTTGTTGTTGTTGTTGTGTTTGTTGTTGTTGTTTGAATAGCACAGGCTTCCACTGGGTTAGAAATACATGGATTTTTAAAACTGAAAAGGAGTACTTGTGGCACCTTAGAGACTAATGTTATAATTCTTGACATCTGATTTGTGTCCATTTATTCTTTTACGTAGAGAGTGTCCAGTTTGACCAATGTACATGGCAGAGGGGCATTGCTGGCACATGATGGCATATATCACATTGATGGATGTGCAGGTGAACGAGCCTCTGATAGTGTGGCTGATGTTATTAGGCCCTGTGACGGTGTCCCCTGAATAGATATGTGGACACAGTTGGCAGCGGGCTTTGTTGCAAGGATAGGTTCCTGGGTTAGTGGTTCTGTCGTGTGGTATGTGGTTGCTGGTGAGTATTCGCTTCAGGTTGGGGGCTGTCTATATGCAAGGACTGGCCTGTCTCCCAAGATTTGTGAGAGTGATGGGTCGTCCTTCAGGATAGGTTGTAGATCCTTGATAATGCGTTGGAGAGGTTTTGGTTGGGGGCTGAAGGTGACGGCTAGTGGCGTTCTGTTATTTTCTTTGTTAGGCCTGTCCTGTAGTAGGTGACTTCTGGGAACTCTTCTGGCTCTATCAATCTGTTTCTTCACTTCCGCAGGTGGGTATTGTAGTTGTAAGAATGCTTGATAGAGATCTTGTAGGTGTTTGTCTCTGTCTGAGGGGTTGGAGCAAATGCGGTTGTATCGCAGAGCTTGGCTGTAGACAATAGATCGGGTGGTTTGGTCTGGATGAAAGCTGGAGGCATGTAGGTAGGAATAGCGGTCAGTAGGTTTCCGGTATAGGGTGGTATTTATGTGACCATCGTTTATTAGCACTGTAGTGTCCAGGAAGTGGATCTCTTGTGTGGACTGGACCAGGCTGAGGTTGATGGTGGGGTGGAAATTGTTGAAATCATGGTGGAATTCCTCAAGGGCTTCTTTTCCATGGCTCCAGATGATGAAGATGTCATCAATATAGCGCAAGTAGAGTAGGGGCGTTAGGGGACGAGAGCTGAGGAAGCGTTGTTCTGAGTCAGCCATAAAAATGTTGGCATACTGTGGGGCCATGCAGGTACCCATAGCAGTGCCGCTGATTTGAAGGTATACATTGTCCCCAAATGTGAAATAGTTATGGGTAAGGACAAAGTCACAAAGTTCAGCCACCAGGTTAGCCGTGACATTATCGGGGATAGTGTTCTTGACAGCTGGTAGTCCATCTTTGTGTGGAATGTTGGTGTAGAGGGCTTCTGCATCCATAGTGGCCAGGATGGTGTTATCAGGAAGATCACCGATGGATTGTAGTTTCCTCAGGAAGTCAGTGGTGTCTCGAAGGTAGTTGGGAGTGTTGGTAGCGTAGGGTCTGAGGAGAGAGTCTACATAGCCAGACAGTCCTGCTGTCAGAGTGCCAATGCCTGAGAGGATGGGGCGCCCAGGATTTCCAGGTTTATGGATCTTGGGTAGTAGATAGAATATCCCAGGTTGGGGTTCCAAGGGTGTGTCTGTGCGGATTTGATCTTATGTTTTTTCAGGGAGTTTCTTGAGCAAATGCTGTAGTTTCTTTTGGTAACTCTCAGTGGGATCAGAGGGTAATGGCTTGTAGAAAGTGGTGTTGGAGAGCTGCCTAGCAGCCTCTTGTTCATATTCCGACCTATTCATGATGACAACAGCACCTCCTTTGTCAGCCTTTTTGATTATGATGTCAGAGTTGTTTCTGAGGCTGTGGATGGCATTGTGTTCTGCACGGCTGAGGTTGTGGGGCAAGTGATGCTGCTTTTCCACAATTTCAGCCCGTGCACATCGGCGGAAGCACTCTATGTAGAAGTCCAGTCTGCTGTCTCGACCTTCAGGAGGAGTCCACCTAGAATCCTTCTTTTTGTAGTATTGGTAGGGAGGTCTCTGTGGATTAGTATGTTGTTCAGAGGTGTGTTGGAAATATTCCTTTAGTCGGAGACGTCGAAAATAGGATTCTAGGTCACCACAGAACTATATCATGTTCATGGGGGTGAAGGGGCAGAAGGAGAGGCCCCGAGATTGGACAGCTGCTTCTGCTGGGCTAAGAGTATAGTTGGATAGGTTAACAATATTGCTGCGTGGGTTGAGGGAACCATTGCTGTGCCCCTTGTGGCATGTAGTAGTTTAGAAAGTTTAGTGTCCTTTTTCTTTTGTAGAGAAGCAAAGTGTGTGTTGTAAATGGCTTGTCTAGTTTTAGTAAAGTCCTGCCATGAGGAAATTTGTGTGGAAGGTTGGTTTTTCATGAGAGTATCCATTTTTGAGAGCTCATTCTTAATCTTTCCCTGTTTGCTGTAGAGGATGTTGATCAGGTGGTTCTGCAGTTTCTTTGAGAGCGTGTGGCACAAGCTGTCAGCATAGTCTGTGTGGTATGTAGACTGTAATGGATTTACCTTCAGTCCTTTTGGTACGATGTCCATCTGTTTGGATTTGGAAAGGAAGATGATGTCTGTCTGTAACTGTACAAGTTTTTTCATGCAGTTGATAGATTTCCACTCCATACGGCTAAATGCAGTGACTTGCATAATGACAGGTTTCAGAGTAACAGCCGTGTTAGTAACTAACTCGGCTGTTACTCTGAAACCTTTTAAAACTGAAATATCCTTGAAAAACAGTAGCTTAAAATAAGAGAAAAGGATGTTTTGTAAAACTTAAAATAAAGGCAGTTCTATATGTGTCAGTAAACCCAAACGTCACCAGGTTCTGCCTGAACCTTCATTCACGTCCATAAAGAGAAGTGGTTGAACCACAAAGCTAATGGGGCTGTCGCCCGCTCCACCTTCCAACTGCCATCCTGAAAATCTACTTACTTTGCTATCTGCATACCTTAATATAGTTTGGTTTTGAAGCTACCCCTGCAAAGTCAAATGTGTTCTGTTGTTACCAACAGAAGTGTCAATGATAAACACACTGCAGGCTCCTTAGAATGTTAGTGCATTGAAATAAGAGTTTTGTCTAATCACTCCATCTACTGGTGAAGATCAGTATTATACTTGTCTTAAAATATTGTCTGGTTAGATCCCACTGAGTGATATTTCCTTAACATCAAAAGTAAGCCTGTGCAGTCAATTTAAAATCCAGAAATAAAATAATATCAATGTTGTGATGACTCAAAGATCGCTATATGGATAATTTTATGGTGTTTTCCAAAGTAAAGTGTTAGTGAGATATCCTGGGTAATTTAAGGGAAGATGGTAGAGGTGGGGGCTGCGTGGGAATATTTAGGTGATTTTTTTATATATATGGATTGGATGACATGAAAATCTTTCAGATATGCTGTAGCATTTAGTTGTGCCAACCTAGATTTCCCTATAAATTTTGCATCAGAAGCAGAAAGTTTGCCAAACAATCAGTGGGACCACTGAACGATCGAGGTGCTAAAAGAACACTCAAGGAAGACAAGGCTATTGCAGAGAAGCTATATGATTTTTCTGCATTGGTCTTCACAGCAAAGGATGTGAGGGAGATTCCCAAACCTGAGCCATTCTTTTTAGGTGACAAATCTGAGGAACAGTCCAGATTGAGGCATCAATAGAGGAGGTTTTGGAACAAATTGATAAACAGTAATAAGTCATCAGGGCCAGATGGTATTCAGAGGGAACTCAAATATGAAATTGCAGAACTACGAACTGGTATGTAACCTAACACTTAAATCAGCTTCTGTACCAGATGACTGGCGAACTGGTTGAAACTATAGTAAAGAACAGAATTATCAGACACATAGATGAACATGCTATGTTGGAGAAGAGCCAACACGGCTTTGGTAAAAGGAAATCATGCCTCACCAATGTATTAGACTTCTTTGAGGGGGTCAACAAACATATGGACAAGGGTGATCCAGTGGATATAGTATACTTGGACTTTCAGAAAACCTTTGACAAGGTCCCATACTAAAGGCTCTTAAGCAAAGTAAGCCGTTGTGGGATATGAGAGAGGGAAGGAATAAATGGTTAGTTTTCAGAATGGAGAGAGGTAAATAGCAGGGTCCCCCAGGGATCTGTATTGGGACCAGTGCTGTTCCACATATTCATAAATGATCTGAAAAAGGAGGTAAACACAAAGTTTGCAGATGGTACAAAATTACTCAAGTAAGTCCAAAGTAGATTGCGAAGAGTTACAAAGGGATCTCACAAAGCTTGGGTGATTGGGCAACAAAATGGCAGATGAAATTCAATGCTGATAAATGCGAACTAGTTCACACTGGAAAACATAATCCCAACCATACATACAAAATGTGGGGGTCTAAATTAGTTGTTACCACTCAAGAAAGAGGTCATGGAGTCATTGTGGATAATTCTCTGAAAATATCCAATCAATATGCAGCAGCAGTCAAAAATGCTCACAGAACAAACATTAGGAACCATTAGGAAAGGGATAGATGATAAGACAGAAAATATCATCATGCCACTATATAAATCCATGATAAATATAAATCCACACCCTGAATACTATGTGCAATTCTGGTCGTTGTGTCCCAAAAAAGATATATTAGAATTGGAAAACGTACCAAGAAGGGCAACAAAAATGATTAAGGGTATGGAACAGGTTCCATACAAGGAGAGATTAAAAAGACTGGGACTATTCAGGTTGGAAAAGAGAAGACTAACAGGGGATGAAATAAAAGACTATAAAATCACTAATGATGTGGAGAAAGTATGGAATTCAGCATATAAGCCTTTACCATACTTGAGTAATTGGTGATTGATCCAACCCTAGAGGGTTATTCTTGAAGAAGCCAAAACAGCTTTAAAATGGCTCATATTGTTAAATTTCTGAATCTGTGAACATGAGACAAATTTCTTCATATTTGTTGTTATGTGGTTACAGTCTTCCCTGAAAGAAACTTACAAATCCTGAAATTAACACTGGGAGCCCTAAGCCAGAAATGATCCTTTGTAACTGTGAAATTTGTATGCCTATCAGAACCTTTGTGGCTTAGAGTTAGCAGAATAGAAGAGTTTCCGCTCAAATTTTTAAAATGAGCGGAGACAATTTTAATCACTTTTTTACCATGAGAATAATTTATCTCAGTTTGTTTTACTGATAATAATTTATCTCCTTGTTTTACTGTCAAACTAATGATTTTCTCTCTCAAATATTTATGACTGACCAAATGCTTCTTTAAACATTAAAGCCAAAACACCGAGCCCCCAAGGGAAGGTGTTGGAAAGTCCATCCCTGTCCCCTAAACCAGGGCTGTCCAGCCTCAAGCTAGTGCCTAGTGTAAATTACAGCAGCCTCAGGACTACTGTGTTTTGCTCTGGCTGCCCATCCATTCCAACAGGTAAGGAGCATATGGGCATAGGGATAGCCACACCTGGGTCAAGAGAAAGGGTGGGTATAGAAGTTTCTGATGCCACTCTATACCATCTAGGAATCCCCTTCTCCACAGGGAATAGTCCTCTAGCTCACTAGTAAGGTAACTTTGTGGCTGCTATATGCTTCCAGAGTGGCAAAGAGTAGCTTTAATGGATCAGATGAACTGGTCCTATGTGTTCACACACACTTTAACCTTCTCCTTGTCATGTTTCTCTACATATGGATTATGCCAACCTCTGTTAAACCAATTCTGCAAATAAAAGAATGTGAAAATGGCTTGAAATTCTGGGGTGGGGGAAGGCGTTGATTGTTTTTTCCTAAATAACTATGATGTATCACATTTTTGTCAGGTTTTACAAATGCATTCGGGTTGTAGTAATGCATGTGTACACACCAAACCTGACTGGTTTCTATTCAAGAAAATGTAATTGCATGGTAACATAGCTAAGATATAGTATATAATGTAGCCTGGATAAGATGAGTCACCCATGCTAATAACAAAATGTTTGAGATCTAGGTTACTGGCTCAAATGGGACACAAGTTGGTCATGACAGTTTAATGCCCAACTGTTCTGTATGGTATGTCACAACTGACTTAGTGACCTCAGATCAACTGGAAAATTTTCTACATCAGACATCTTTTCTAAGTATTATCAAAGATGCCAGGGATGAAATTATCAAAGAGATTGAATTTACCATCCCTAAATATAATCCCTCCAAAATAGTACAGTGAAGCAGCTTGTTAAGGTAGTGTGATGAAATTCTCTGTTGCTTCCTGAGTAGCATTTAACACAGGGTGAAATTCCCCCAGGGCAAAGAGGCAGCACAAAAGCCTATGTACCACTTTGAATATTCAAAGTATGACTTATGTGGTCCATAAGCCATGTACTGACCCTCTCCAGAGTGGTGAATTTTACTCAGTGTCAGTAAGGCAAAGCTTTAATTTCCAGGGCTAGCAATCAAGCACCATTCACTAACTCTGGAAAACAGAAAATAGTTGTGTTTTTCAAGAGAATGATTAAATGTAGACATGATTTTAATCAGATATCAAGTGTATTTATATTATAGGAAATGGAGAGGAAATCAGATATTAATCCAGATGAAATCCCTCTCAGTGAAAAATGATGTATGTTTCAGGACTTGTTTTTTTAAGATAGGTTTATTTTTATAGTTTTGAGAATGTCAGGAAGAAATCAATTCCAATTGTGAGGAATTTCAGGCTTTTCTGTTTTCCCCCCTTTAGATCTGTGTGGTGATTGCTGCTGTTTTTGGCATTGTTATTTACCGTGTTGTGACTGTCAGCACTTTTGCTGCCTTTAAGTGGGCTTTAATCAGGAATAACTCTCAGGTTGCAACTACAGGGACTGCAGTGTGCATCAACTTTTGCATCATCATGCTACTGAATGTGGTAAGTAAAGATAACCAGGATCCATAAGCAGTGGGTATAAAAGGCTAGGATGCTGGGTTGTTGGTTTTGGCGATTTGCATGGGCTGGGCTTCCCCCGGAAGAAGTTTTTGCTTATTATTATGCACCATGCAGGTTCCAGGGTGGCTGAGGAGGTGGTATCTGCTACTCAGCTTCCTGGGTTCATCAGCAATCTCCCTGAACTCCAGAGAGATTACTGATGAACCTGGGAAGCTGAGTAGCAGATACCGCCTCCTCAGCCGCCCTGGAACCTGCATGGCGCATATAAAAAGCTCAGATTCTTTGGGAAGAGCTTTTGCTTTTCCTGCTGGGGGTCTTGGGAGGGGAGTCACGGCACAGCTGGGATGACTCAGGGCTCCTCTGGCCATGGGGGCGGCTCAGGAGTCCTCCGGCCATGGCGGGGAGGCCTGGGGATCGGCCCTCCAGCAGGTAGGGGGTGAGGTTCACCCACCGCCCATGCTAGGATCTAAAGCAAAGTGCACACAGGCACTTGATCTATATGTGCCCCAGTCTGCATGTTGCTGAATGCCCTCAACTGCTATTGACTTTAATGGGAGCTGAGGATGCTTGTTGGGTTTGACTCTTAGTACCTACCATACCTGTGTAATTGGCTTCAAAATTCACTTAAGTACAATACATGTTTGAAAAAGTCTACAAATTATATAATTTTAAAGGGACATATTCAAGCCTGGTTGGTTCAAATTTGTTCTACACAATATTCCTTCTATTTATTTGCAATTTGCAAGTAAGTCTTTAAATATGCTTTTTTAAACAAAATGGTTCAGTGTTCTTTTTTAATATAAAGGCCAAACTTGCTCCTCACTTACTCACGGCAGAATTTTCCCCTTAGGGATAGATATATACAGACTCTCTTTCTACAGGAGAGCACTTACCAGCATTGAAAACTTCACAGGGAGGGATTGACATTGAGTGGCTGTGAATTGTTCCATCAGTTACTTCTAATGCTAAAAGCATGCCAATCACTGCATTCTAGGTGAGAATTCTGGGAGGGTGGATTGAATCTGGCTTGTGAGTCTGATTGGGCCTGGGATAAAGGGATTCCTAGGCCATCTGTTCCTAGGTGGTTAAAGTTCCAGTGGGGTAGATCACAATGGGTTGGGTAGGTAAAGGGCGAGTTTACCCATCCTCTAAGGTGAGAGAGTTCTTTTGGTTTCCCAGGTGCTTCTGGATATTTATGTAGCAGCAACTGTCAGATGTGTTTTTCTGTCACCTGCTCTTGGCAAGAAGGTTGCATCCTTTTCCTTCAGATGCACATTTTGCCAGTTACCCATGTCGTTGCCACCTCGAGGTTGTGTTATTGCAAACACTTTACAAAGAGCTACATCTTCAAGCCATCCAAAAATTGCAGCTAATTCAGAATGTCTTGCCCCACTTAGTAAGTGGAGTTTCTTGCTGTAAGATTATTATTCCTTAGCTCCATGAGCTACACTGACGGGAAAAGTCGATCTAAGCTACACAATTTGAGTTACATGAATAGCGTAACTCAAGTCGACGTAGCTTAGATCTACTTACCGTGGGGTCCATACTATGCAATGTCGACAGGAGACGCTCTGCCGTTGACTCCCCTTACTCTTCTCGATCTGGTGGATTAGAGGAGTCGACAGGAGAGCGATCTGCGGTCTTCATCGATTGCCGTGTGTCGATCCCCCCCCCCCGCCGCCCCCGGTAAGCATAGACTAGCCCTTAGTTTCCAAGTGAAGTATAAGGTGTTAGTTCTAACCAATACATGTACAAATGCTGCCTACTAGAGAGACCACTTCACTTTCTATGTGATACTGAAGCATTTGCAGTCATCTGAGATATTCAAACTAACAGCCCTGGTTTACAGGCAAAGTGGCTGTGAGAAGCCGTCACCACAGGAACTCACTTCTCCTCCTTTTCACACTCAAGCCTGCATTTGATGTCCTTTAGGACAAGCTGAAAGATTTGTCTGGTTTCCCATGCATTTCCCAAGGGAGAGAAAGGGGAGAGTTGATTGAGAAATTGGAGGGAGAAGGATAGGATAGAGACCAATAGTGAGTTGGGAAGTTGGTTTGAGGACTCTGTTTGTAAAAGTTTTTTAATGTATTTTATTTAAAGTCTGTGGCTTTTAATTTTTTTTTTTTGGAGGTATGCCTAGATCATGTGATAGGAATTATGAAGAATAAACATAAGTCAGTGTATACCTCTGTCAGCAAAGAACTGACCACCAAACTTCCAACCATCTGTGCACTGAGGCAACAATGAAACGACTCAGAACAGAAGTAAATTTCACTTTCTAGCCCCAAAGACTTCTACTGTTAAGGGGCAAAAATTAAAATGATGGAAAAAGCCATGAATAATTTCCTTGTTGATTTTTTTACTGACTTATCAAGTGGAGTATTGCAAGAAAACTTCTTAAACCTTACAGGTTCTAACAAGAAATAAATATTGTCTGTGAACTGGACAATAAGGAGAGGACCCGGGAAAACGAAATCTCATAAGTATACTAAAGCATGACTATGAAACATCTTTTAAGGAGGTGGTGAGGTTTTGAACTTAACATTTTGCTTTCCTCACTGAGTTACAATAGGTAGTGGGTTACAATAGGCAACTAATGGAGATCTTCTAAAATACTAACAGCTTCTGGCTCCCATGAGCAATCAGACAGTTAAGTCCTATACAAGCTGTGAGCACATAAAAATGAAGAAAAATCGCATGGGGCAAGCAAAGAGAGATTAATATAAAACAGAACTTGAGGTGAGAAGAGAAAAAAGATGTTTAGAACAGTCTGGGAATCCCTGTAAGACAACATGGACTGCAACCAAAGACTCTAATACACTTTCACAACCTGTCTGATATAAGCATCAGGGGAAAGCTCTGGGTCAAGCAGCTTCTAGGTTGGATGCTTTGAGAGCTGGATGGATAATAGAGTTATGCATTCATCTTGACAAGATTTGATGACGTTCAAGCTGACTGTCTCCCAGTTAATCCTGCAGCCTGCACTGAGAGCAATCACAAGCTTCATCTTGGGTAGTAAAGCCCATTCCTATCAATAACATCACCCAAAGAAATATGAACACTGAATAAAATGGGATCCTAAATGAAGCCCTTTGAGATTTGTAGTGATAAACTGTAGTCGCAGAAAAACCGTTCCAAGCATCGTTAACAGAATCGCAAACACTGTCTGATCCAGGAGGAATAACAACAAAACATAATATTCACACACAGACATGCAGGTCATTGAAGATCTGTAAATGGGCACTCACCCTGATCCTGGCAAGGAATCAAACACAAGGCCCTCTAGCACTTTTATATTCTCCATAGGGAGGTGCTTTTAAAGCTGAAAAGAGACCACCTTTTCAATTATTTAAAAAAAAAAAGGATTCAGATCACCACTGTTTATTTCAGACAAGGCAGAAAGCTCTACAGGAGAAATGTTGTTAATAGCTATGATAGAATGTCAAATTACTTGGATTCCTAAGCAGCTGGTTTAATACGTAGCCTGTGTATAACTCACTAAACCTTAGCAACAGTTTATAAAGTAAATTGTATAAAAAGGAACTGTATAAAAGGAATTGTATAAAAAGGGATGGGTGCACTTTGGAAACTAAGGGCCCAATCCTAGAAGATATTGAGTTCTTTGAAGAGGTGTTGAGTCCCCTCCACTCCCATTAATGTCTATAGGAATTGAGGACACTCAACACCATGCAGGATCTGGCTCCAGATCAGTAGAAAGGGTAATACCATTTGAGACAAATGGATACAGTGATTTAGTTTTATAATAAAAATGAATTCTGTGCATTTATATAGTATGTTGTATGTTCACCCCTGCATCAATACTAACTCATGTCAAAGTTTCTCTATTAAATAAGTTAGCAGTCTTTCAGAGGAATTTGAGACCATGATTCCTGCTATCATAGACAAGTGCCAATAAGGATTTAGAAGAACATCAGTGGTTCTGAATAAAGAAACGCATTTGGCAACAGTGATGTTCTCTGACCTCCTACGTCTCTCTCCCAAAGAGAGACAGACAAGGTCTGTTTTTGTTAGGGCTAATTTGCTTGTTAAGTTTTCCATAATTTCCCTTGCATTTGCAGAATTAAATGACTTTTTACAGATGGAACACAGTGCTAAACTTTTCATTAAAATCCACACACTTTTCAGTTTCAATGTCAAAGATTTCCAAGGTGAAAATTAGTGATTCCTCTCAGGTGTAGGAGAGAACATGGTCCAATGAATATGGCATTGATCTGAGAATGAAGAAACCTGGGTTTTATTCCTGGCTCTGCCAATTACCTGGTTTCTGACTTGTATTAATTTAGAGGGAATAAAGGGCCCAAAGAGTCAAAGGTATTAACAAGACCCTCTCACTGTCCGACATTAAACAGTGTCAAACAGGGTTGGGTTTACAGAGACGTCATCCTGCTTGCTACCATGTCAAATGCACCATTAAAAATCCTTTTACTAAAGATACAGAAAAAGAAGAAAAACAGTTATTAAAGCATTTGAAATGTAAAGTGTTAAGTTAGGCTGTCACTTTAACAACATCCCTTGTTCCCTTTAGCTGTAGAGCCTTTAGAAGGGGGGGAAAAAACCTTGTTTGACAGTCTGTTAGTTGGTTTTAAAGATGTTAGTAACTGCCCTTTTGGGGAAAAGAGAAGAAGTTAGTTGAGATGGCGGGAGCTGTTGTTTTTACTGTTGTTAAAGTCTGATCTCATTTCCTAGAAGGCAAAACAAGACACACACGCACAAGGGGAAAGAGAAGAACAACAAAGATAAAAAATGCAACCTCTGTTTCTGGTGTTGACTCTCACGTACAGCCTCAATGTTGGAAGAAAACAGGCCCAGCACACAGTTTTAATCAGCCACTCCAAGACCTGCAAACTCATGCCAGCATCAGGCTGTTTAAGGCATTGCATTTAGATGCCTTCCTGGTCACTGGCTTACAGCAGTGTTGCAAAATATATAGTCTTGGTTTGCTAAGCCAGAGCCTTACCAAACAGAAGGCAGAAGGAGACGGGTAAGAAAAGAATAAATAAGTTAGAGAAGGGAAAGGGCACACTGAATGGATGTGAATGTCTGACAAAGTCTTTCATCCCAGGTAGTGTTGGATTTAGCCAAAGCCGGTGGAGGAGGTGATGTCATCTGGGTCTTTCTCTCTCTCTGGCCTGGTCAGGCCAGGACATCTCTTAGGATTAGGAAGAAGGTCCACTGGTGTCACACTGGGTCCTGAGATCCCAGGAGATGGAAGGGGTGGCAGCCATGATGGTGAAGCTTGCTCCTTCCCCTTCTCTTTGTCTTTCAGTCAGCCAGCAACACAGTAGCCAGCGTACCCCCCAAAAAAAGTTTCTTTGAGGATCCCAAAAGGGGAGTGATGGGTGGAATATCTTGTCCTCTTATTATTTTGTCCACCAACTGACACACCAATTTTGGTTCACTGATTTTTGGTTCCACACTTTTCTTGTTTACGAAGTATGATCTTACCAAAGTCCTTCAGTGATATCAGTGGGCCTTGTTTGGACAAGTTCAGTCTGTCTCTCTCATTTTTAAACCTTTTCCCATCAGTATTTGTTAAATTGACAATTAAGGGTAAATTTGTAGATCCAGTTGTCATAACAGACCTTGGACAAATTATTTAAGCTTTCTGCACCACATCTGTACAAGGGGATAATAACTCTCCTCCTTTGTAAAGTGCTTCTATGGATGAAAGGCACCACATAAGAGCTAAGTAGTATTACTGTTATCACAATGCCAACAAATTTTACCAAACAATGAGGATCAGAATTTCAGTTTTAAAATGGAATAATTGTTGTTCATCCTAGAAAACAGATCTATATTGTTAATGATGTTAAACTGTGCTGGTCACGTTTTTCAGAAGTTGTTTCTTATTTGTTGCAGTTGTATGAAAAAGTTGCTCTTCTTCTGACAAATTTAGGTAAGTGGTGATAAATATACAACTGAAATAATATTTTATTGATTTTGGTTTATACCTCAGCTCTCGCTTCATTCTAAATATTGAGCATGAAATTCTAGCTCCATTGAAGCCAACTGGAGTTTAGCCATTGACTCCACTAGGTGCAGGATTTCTCCCTGAATCAGTATCCCTGTCACATTTACAAAATGCTGCCTAGGTTAAAATAATACATGTTTTTGAAATATTGTACTGTGTTTCTAAGCACATTTATACCTGTGTTTATATTTAAAATATCTGTCTATCAATACGACTTTTAATTTCAAGTCCCACCTTCAAACCTGACTGTTGCCTATTAACAAGAACACTGCTCTCTCTTCCCCGTCCTCTCCCAGCTATGTCCAGCCTGATTCCTGTCTAAGCTTTAATTCCTAGATACTATAGGAATGAAGCTCTGATCTGAGATGCTGCAGCTGGGAGAGGAAAAGCCTAATCTCCATTTTCAGTATGAACTATTATTTTATTTACATAACTGTGCATGGTGCTTTACAGACAAATTAAAGTAATGGGCCCAGATCCTTAATTTGTGTAACCTGTCGGCGCTCAGTTGAAGCCCATGGAGCTATGACAGTTTACGCCTGCTAAAGATCTGACCCACGATTCCTGTCCTAAATATCTTAAATGCTAAGGACTCAGCTAAGCATATGTTTACCACAGGGCCTGATTTTCAGAGATGCTGCCTACCCACAGCTTCTGTCAGCTTCAGCTAGTGTTGTGGGCACTCAACACTTCTGAAAATCTGGCCCATAGTGTGTATTACTGCGAGTACTCCTACTGAAGTCTGTGGGGCTACTCAGAATGGTAAATACCATGCCCAGTACTGGCAAGCATTCGCAGGACTGGGCGAGGTGTGTAGACATAGCACAACAAGTGTTGACTGTTTTAAATCTAGTTTTGAGCACTGCTCAGAATGGGAGTCAAGGGTCCGGATACTGTGGCTACCGTTCCCCACTCCTTCCTTATTTATCCAACTGTTTCAATGCATTTTGTCTAAATCCTAGAGTGTGAGCTCTCTGGAGCAGGGATTGCATTTGTGTTAGTATAGTGTCTAGTACAGTGCTATCCTGAGGCCTGTAGAGGTTCCCTGATGCTACAGCAATGGAAATAATAATTAAAAAGAACCATGAAGAAAGCATTTGTTTCAGTTGTGCGAAGTCTGCTTCAAGTTGAGAATATATCATGCTGCATACTAGTGTGCATTCTGATAATCTAATTGTAGTAGACTGAAGAAATGAAAACAACAGAAGAGCAGCTCAGTTTTTAGTACATGGAAGAATCCAGGAGTTGTCTATTTTGTGTCCAAATGAAGGAAATTGAATGTGCATGTTACCTCTAGCAAACTGGCAAACCATTTCTTATAATCACCTGTAATCTTGCATATCCAGCTATAAAACATCAGATGAGGTTTGTCAGAGTTTTTACAAGCCCGCTTCCTGTGGATTATTTTTTTATACAAATTCTACTGTCATCTTATAAATTGAGACCAGCAGGCAGCTTTGCCAGCTCTAAAACGTGCCTGCAGTCCCTCAGTGTAGTGAAACTCCTAATCTGATTAAACCTCTCAAACTCTGTTTTCTTTACTCACAGAGCAGCCTCGGACTGAGTCTGAGTGGGAGAACAGCTTCACTTTGAAAATGTTTCTTTTTCAGTTTGTCAATCTGAACAGCTCTACCTTTTATATAGCATTCTTCTTGGGAAGGTAAGAATCAGTATCTGCTCACTCTGTGCTTGGGACAGAGAGCAAAGAAGAAAATGATAATGCCATTAATGAAACAAAATGGGCCCATGTGATCACGCTTGCTCAATTGCAAAGTCCAAGTTAGCAAAGGGAAAAAGTTTAAATTTAGATTTTCCTTTAAAAAGGTATGGAATATGTAGATCCCATTCTCAGACATTTCCTTCATACTAAACTCTAAAAATTCCACTGCAGAGAACTAATGTCTTCAGCTGATAAGACATTTGCAGGTCGCTTTGCTCTACTTTTTATATGTATAATTTATACAGATAAAAGAAGAACTTAACGTTTTGTCATCTAAGTAACTTTTGGTTCACCTGATGTATACTTCGGCCAGTTTGCAGCAAATTCATAATTATTACAAGTGATGGAATTTGCTTTTTCTGCTGAAAATAAGATAAATCTTTGCATGTCTGTTTCTGTTTGTTCCCCACAGAAATCAGAAAGGCATGTGAGCAGATTTGAATTACCCATTAACTGAGCTAATTGTTTGAGCGAATACACAGTATAATTGTGAAAAATTTGCACCCTTGGTGAAAACATGTTTTCACTGGATTCACAGGAAGTATGACACCAAATTTTTCATTATGTCAAAAGAAAGTGGACCAGATGGGGGTTTTGCATTTCATGGTCTCTTTCCAGCTAGTAATAACACATTGTAAAGCAGTTCAAAATGGAGCTTCAAAGCAAAATTCTCTTGACAGTGTTACTCAGTCTTGATATTCTGCTCTTCCTACCTGCTGAACATCAGAGAATGAAATATCAAGTATAAGAATGTAGGCATTTAGCTAAAGCACAGATGAAAATTTGCTTAGCTCTTAACATAAATTATATTAGAGATACTTCAAATCGTTCTGCATAATTACATCTTTGATATTTAAATCAATCCTGTTTGGGAAAATGGAGTTAAAACAACTATGTTGAGCTTTTTTCTAAGATTCTGAACAGAGATCTAGTAAGAAATAGCTGATGTTTGCTCTTATGTTGAAGATTTACAGGACACCCTGGTGCCTACTTGAGGCTGATAAACAGGTGGAGACTGGAAGAAGTGAGTATTCTGTAACTCTCAGGTTTTTAGGGGCAATCAGATTGAAGCCCATGGATGGCACAAGATGTGAGCAACGGCAGACTCTGGCTCCCTGCTTAGGTTATTTTGAATGTATCATTGAGTTTCCAGGAGCTCTCTGACACTACATCATTTATTGAATTCCTCTTCACCTGCTTCAAAAAGACATTTCCATATTGATAACATGTTTTTTAACCCTTAGCTTTTGGGGTCTATGTATCATATTTGGGTGACATTAATAAATGGCCTCAACTTGATTTCTCTTTTTTAATCATGTAAACAAATATCAGACGCTTTCTATTGTTCATCATCAATATGAATCAATTCAGATATGAATCTGAGTCATTTTCCACCTCTAAAATACTCTTTTCCACTCAGTCAAAAAATTATGAAGTCTATTTCTTGTTTCATTTGTTAGGATATAGATATTCAGGCCTGTCTGTAAAGGCCTATACTCTAAGAATTTAGGTGTATTCTTATCACTTAGCTAGTTATAGAGGTATAAAAGAAAGAATCAAAATCACTGTCTGCCGGTGTAAGGGCCTTCTCTTACTGTGACAGTCTGACGCCCTGTTCTGAGGCTAAGGCCTTTGGCTAAGCAGCAGAGGCAGCCATAAGCTAGGAATCAGAGTAGCAGCCATGTTAGTCTGTATCCACAAAAAGAAAAGGAGTATTTGTGGCACCTTAGAGACTAACAAATGTATTAGCGCATAAGCTTTCGTGGGCTACAGCCCACTTCATCGGATGCATAGAATGGAACATATAGTAAGAAGATATATATATATATATACACACACACATACAGAGAAGGTGGAAGTTGCCATACAAGTTGTAAGAGGCTAATTAATTAAGATGAGCTATTAGCTTCAAAAACAGACTCCAAGGAGAAACTGCTGAGCTTGAATTAATATGCAAACTAGATACCATTAATTTGGGTTTGAATAGAGACTGGGAGTGGCTGGGTCATTACACATATTGAATCTATTTCCCTAAAGTTAAGTATCCCCCCACCTTCTTGTCAACTGTCTAAATGGACCATCTTGATTATCACTACAAAATTTTTTTTCTCTTGCTGATAATAGCTCATCTTAATTAATTAGCCTCTTACAGTTTGAAAGGCAACTTCCACCTTCTCTGTATGTGTGTATATATATATATATATATATCTTCTTACTATATGTTCCATTCTATGCATCCGATGAAGTGGGCTGTCGCCCATGAAAGCTTATGCTCTAATAAATTTGTTAGTCTCTAAGGTGCCACAAGTACTCCTTTTCTTTTTTCTATAAGCTAGGAAGTGTATGGTCACATCCTCACATTCCAAACTAGTCAGATTGAAATAAGGCAATCTGGGGCTGTTAGAAAGGTGATCTGATCTATCACCTCCAGAGAAAGAGAAGAGCCTAGAAGATGTAAAAGGAAATTTAGTTGATAGTTTTCTGTTCGGTAAGAACTCACTTATCAATAGACACAGCTGGGAAACCCTTATGTCTTTATAGATGTAGTTGTGAAATCCTCACTTCTGTATTGTTTTGTCATTATAGTTCCCACTTTGCTATTGTTTATTTGCATGATCTCTGTCTGGTTCTGTGATTGTTTCTATCTGCTGTATAATTAATTTTGCTGGGTGTAAACTAATTAAGGTGGTGGGATATAATTGATTGGATAATCACGTTACAATATGTTAGAATTGGTTAGTTAAATTTCAGTCAAATGATTGGTTAAGGTATAGCTAAGCAGAACTCAAGTTTTACTATATAGTCTGTAGTCAGTCAGGAAGTAAGGGGGGGAATGGGAGCGGGGAATGGGGTTGGGCGAATTGGAATCATGTTTTGCTAAGGGGGAGGGAATTGGAATCATGTTTTGCTAAAGGGGGGAATGGGAACAGGGAATGGGAACAGGGACACAGGCAAGGTTTTGTGGTGTTGGAGCTGGGGCGAGGGACACTAAGGAAGGAAATTGGAATCATTGCTCACTGGAAGTTCACCCCAATAAACATCGAATTTTTTGGGTATTGTTGCTCTCTGTTCATGCAAGAAGGACCAGGGAAGTGAGCGGGTGAAGGAATAAACCCCTAACAGCATTATTGACCTGCAGCCTCAGATCTGAAGCAAACAAAATCCACTCAAAAATAAATCAAAGAAACTGAGCAAGCTTTCCAGTAGTAATAGTAATCAGTGCTTACAAAATACAACGGTGAGGCATGAGGGGGGCTGGCTTTGCAATTCACACAAAAAACAATCCCATTTTTTATAAATCTATTCAGAGTTCAAAAAGAGCTGATGGATATTGTAAATGAACAGCTGGCAGTGTGTGAATAAGTCAGAGTCTCCAATGTTAATATTTGATCACCCAAGTCACATGGTTTTGTCTCTGTTTTTTAGCTGAATGACAAACATTTTCACAAATGAATGACAAATGGCAAATCTTGAGTAACAGGTTGCATGCTGGAATTCATGATCACTTCCAAATCCCCCACCCACTGGCCTTAATAGAATAGGGGTTATCCAAATACTTGTGAATAATGACTAAGATGGATCCTACAATTGACAACACATGTTCTTAATGCAAGTTGCTTATTCACACATCAGGTTTTTTTTATTATTTGAGCAGCCGTACAGTCCAGGGAACAAAAAAAGTCATAGGTGGACAGATGGAAAGTTAATGTTCGCAGTCTCCTCCATCAAAATAGACCTACTCCAAAATGTAGCCAAAGCAAAATCATGTGTGTGTGTGTGTGTGTGTGTGTGTGTTTGAAATAAGTGAGCTAGCTGATATATTCCTTGATAGTTCAGTAAATGCCTTTCTCAAGTTGGGCTGCAAAAGACAATGTCTGGCAAAAAGATGCAGTATTATTCTTTCCAATATAGAGGGCCCATTCTTATCAACGATATCTCTGACCGGCCTTATTTAGGATTTAGACTAGATGACCCTTGCAGTCCCTTCTATCACTATAGTTCTATGATTCTATATACATGGGTAAGAATAAAATATCGAGATATATATCAAAAACAACTTCTGACAAGCCCTTCACTGATACCAGGGGTAAGGGCATTGTCCTACTGAGATCCCCTTGTCCAACATCAGTGGCCAAATTCAGGCCTATTGTAAGCAAGTGAAACACCACTGACTTCGATAGAGTTGCTCCTGCTTACCCTAGGGCTGAGTTTACTCATGTGACTCACTCCTGTCAAAATATAAAGATGATTTTAAATCAAAAGAGGGATTATCTACTTTCTCTGTTTACTTTAATTTAACCTCTTTATAATGCTGAGTGGGGTTGATTTTTAAAAATCTATTTGCCAACATTGTTGACTTAAGGTAGGCTTCGGTGAAGTCAATAGAGAAAAATAAACAGGGAAATCTCAGCTCACTGTACAATGGAAAACAGTTCCCATCAGAAGGTCACTATATGAATTATTGTGACGTTTTTCTCTACTTAAATGAAACCGGAATATTTCTGTATCAGAGAAGAATTATTCTGGTCTGTCTATACTGCACACAATGTTCACTGATTCAGCTTTGATACCCCTGTTTATGTCAGGATAGTCAGTTGTGCAAAATGTTGGTCTGAGAACAGTAAGGGCTAATCAGTGCAGTGAGTTCTCAAACCTCTCTACTTCTTACAATGATTGATGAAAGTATATGGAGCTACACCAATTTACAACAGCTGAGCATCCAGCCAAGTGAAATCCAAATCACTCCAGATTGAAGCAGATACTCAGGAAGAAAAACTGGCAAGCAATCATTTAATGTCCAGAGTCTTAAGTATCTCATAACAAGACATTAACTTGAGTCAAATACTAAATAGTAATAATAATAATAATTAATAATGTACAAATACTGCATTTTAGGTGTAAACTAACTGTCTGAGGTGTCAACAGAAATTTCCTCTCCATTCCTTACAGCATACACTGCCTGATCCAAAGCTTACTGAAGTCCATAGAATAACTCCCTTTCTCTTTAATAGGTTTTCAATCAGACCCATACAGAATTACACAGTGGGCTATTGTAGCCACGGTGTTGCCTTCATCCTAAGCATCTGGTTCTGGCCAAGGCAGGATGCTAGAGATTGGACTTAAAGAACTTACCTGCTCCTTCAGGTTTACATTAAAATAGTAAAAATGAAAGCTTCTTTAAAAGTTTTATAAATTACTATACATTCATTTCTGCAAATCCAAAAGGATTAAAAGAATCAGAATGATTTCTGCTTCTTTAAACCACTGTTTTTTTTTTCTTTACTCTGCAGTGCCACCCTAGTGGATGCCTTATTGATCTCTGTATGCAAATGGGTATTATAATGGTGCTAAAGCAGACCTGGAATAATTTCATGGAACTGGGCTACCCGTAAGTAAATATACTGCCTACCTTTACGTAGGTCACAGAAAAATATTATTTTCATTATTACCTTCTGAGTTTCTTAAATGGGAGAAGAATACAACAGTAATTATAGTATCACACCTAAACACAGTGGAGAACTCTTCTCAGATATTTCCAGATGGACAGTGTTATTTACATAGGACAAAGTCTACAGAAATGAAAATAATATAAATAATACATTATTAGAAAATATTTCATTTTTAAAGTTGTGGTATTTTCCAATTTAAAAACATCTGTTTCTGTACTGCTGCTCTGTTCCCTACACTGAAATGTTAGATACATGCTTTTCAGTTTATACCACTAAGTTCTAAGTAGATTTCTCCTTGTTGGGTGACATAGGACACCTGAAAGGCGAGGTGTGAGCCAGAAAAAGTGCATTGCTGGCACACAGGCAGTCAAAAATTGCAAGTAGACATATGTACTGACCTGGCCACATTTACTGACAATGTATATAGTAACACTAGGCTTTGTTCAAGCTAAAAGGGACTACTGTTATTTCATTTAACGGTGCCTGGGTTTAATATTTAATGGATTGTTATAGACAATTGGCAATACAGATCAATGGAGTGGCAGGCCGCAGGGAGCAAATTAGCAAGAGAGAGAAAAATCAGCACTGTAAATATTTGTATCCTTGCAAAGTACCACTGTTCACATCAATTTGCCGTGCTGCAGAAACCCCAGCAGAGGCAGTGCAGTGTAATGGAGATTTCAGTCTCTGGGGCTGCAGAAGCCATATCACATTCACAGCAATTCTTTTAAGCAGCCTTACCCTTGCTAAACAGAACCGTGTAGATGTTGTACCAATAAAATAAAAACCAGCAGGATCTTATTAAAGGGGAAAAGGCAAAATACCACATTTATTGTGAATACAGAAAGAATCATAGTAAGCAGTTAGTTATAGTTATAACATTCCATTCAATCTCATATTTATTCACACATTCATTCATACAAATACACACACACACACACACACACACACACACACACACAGATTCTGCAAGGTTGTTATCATAGTTACCAGCCTTAGAGTTGCTCATACCAAGCCACTGGCCAGGTGCCTGGACGTGAGGAGGGAGCAGGGCCTTGTCAGATGCTCATCTGATGCTCCTGGAAGTTGGTTTGCAGAATCAGACCCCAAAGTTCTCACTTTCTAGAGTCCATTTTTATAGGGATTTCTTCCTATGCCAGTCTATGGGAATTGCTTCATCATGCTGTTGCTGAATCAGTCAGCAGATAGCACATTCCTGACGGCTCCATGCTGCCAGATGTTATCTTGTTCTTTGGTTCTCCCATTCTTGAGGCTGTTGGGTGGATTCCAGTCTGCACTCCGGGGGTCCTCGGGTTATTTCCACTTGACGCCTTCTTCAGCAGATGGACACTGGATTCTTAGGCTGGCACCTCCCTGATCATTCAGTTATTATCCACACCAAGCATCCATCCACATACATCCTCTATCTCTATTTTAATCACAATTGTTAATACAACAAAAGGGCGGGAAGTCTCTGGGTGCTGTTTCTGTTGTTAGAGTATTGCTTTGAGTCTCTCTCTCTGTGAATTGCTTTGAGAACAGACTCTGTCTTAGAATGTACTAACACAATTAGCAGCTTGCAAGTTTCACACATAGAGGGAGAGAAACAGTACCAAAAACCAAGAGACCTCTTAATTAATAATACCCTGGAATTTAAACTATGGGGAATCAAACTCATTTGTGGTTTTAATACAGAACTTCTTTAATATGATCCAACATAGGCTTTTGAATAAATTGCCCCAAAACACTACCTACTTGGCAAGCAAAGTGTTGAGTACACTCCTCTTTCCTTCTGTTTCACAGTTCTCTCCTCAGCGTGCCATGATGCTGTAGCAAACAGTCACATTCAGCTCCAGTTTGAGGAATTACTGTACTTAGAAAAAACAGCCACAACTTTGTTGCTTCTCTTTTCACTCCCCACATCTTTTGTCAGTTTTTGACACTCTGGTTCAACCTTTCTGGCATCCATTAACGATTACCTTGAAACCTAATGAAAAGCCTAGAAGGAGATCACAGAAGAGGTGAGCAGGAGGTGGGAAGAGATCAGTTTAAAAGGGTGCAAGATTTAATAGAAGTAATGCATAGGTGCTGGAACGACGGGTGCAGGGGGTGCTGCTGCACTCCCAGGGTTGAAGTGGTTTCCATCATACAGGGTTTACAGTTTGGTTCAGTGGCTCGTAGCACCCCCACAATACAAACTGTTCCAGCGCCCTGAAGTAGTGTCTGTTGGTGCCTTCACTTTAGAGTTCCAGCACAAAGTTGAGGAATTGTGAGGAGTTTGCACAGCTGGTACCTGTTCTAGGGACAGAGGCATTCAGTCAGGGCCGTCCTTACCCATACGCAAAGTACGCAGCTGTGTAGGGCACCAGGAAATTTGAGGCACCAAATTGCCCCAAATTTCCTGGTGCCCTATGCAGCTGCGTGCTACTCCAGTGGCCAGCCCGATCCCCCGGCTGGCTGAGCTGCCCAGGAAATCTGCCCCCGCCCCTGCTCCGACTCTTCCCCATGGCCCCCACCCCTGCTCCGCCCCAGCCTTGCCTCTTCCCACTCCTGCTCCGCCCCCACTCCACCACTTCCCCAAAGCTCCCGCCCCTGCTCCTCCTCTTCCCGCCTCTGCTCCACCCCTGCCCTGCCCTGCCCCCACTCCACCCCTTCCCCTGAGCAACATCCCCTGGGACTGCAGCAGGGGTCGGGCACTCCCAGCACTCATCGGGCGGCGGGAAGTGGAGTGAAGTGGAGCGCCAGTGAGTGCTGGAGGGCGGTTCCCCATTGCCCCCCCAGTTCCCAAGGCTGGGAGCCAGGGCCCAGGGGAGCAGAGCGGAGCGGGCTGGGGCCGGGTCACTCCACTTCCTGCCGCCCTGTGAGTGCAGGGTCGGGCCTGCCCTGCACTTATTGGGCGGCAGGAAGTGGAGCGGAGCAACCCAGCCCCAGCCCGCTCTGCTCCGCTGGCTCGTGCTGGGGGACAGTTTCTCCCCTGCCCCCACAAGCCTGCTCCTGCCCCCCCTCCCGTGGAGGCCTAGAGCCAGCTGCCCCCCACCCTGCAGGGGGGCTGTGTAGGGCACCAAAATGTCTAGGGATGGCCTTGCATTCAGTCTCTAATGCCGTGGCTCCCTCCCTCTATCCCCATGAATCCCCAGCAGGCATGAACCTCTCCTTTTTCTGCCAAACAGCCTAGCTAGGAGTTCTCTGATCTTCCAGTTAAATGACACATTGTGTCTGGCCCTGCTTGGGTGCCCAAAGGGTTCAGGGAGGATCCTCTACCCCTTCTGTACAGAGGCCAGCTACAGTCTGGGTGGGCCCTGCGCAATGCAGCCATTGCGCTATACTAGGGCTGATGGAGGTGGAAGCTTCCCCAAAGGGTGTTCACCAATGAGAGGAGTCCGGCGCCAGGGAGCTCCCACTCCAGCATGTGCTCCCCCAGAGCCCTTGGAGAAAATCTGGGTGAGTCAGGGCCTCTTCCAAAGGTTCCTGTTTCTATATGATTTTTATACTGGGAACCTGAAAGTAGCCTATCATGACTCTCACTGAGGTGTGACATTAACCTGGGTTTTGAAATTTCTGCTGTAAAAATGCCAGAGAGCTTTAGGAACCAGACACCAGAGAGTAGCACTGCAATGCTGCAGAATTCTAGGGGCCTGGATGATAAGCAGTTTATGCTGTAATGGTTACATGCTTTGACACACACATGCAAGGCGAAGGCATGAAGCTCAAGTGATGCTTCAGCTTGATCGGAAGATCACCCTCTGCAGAAGCTCAGCACGATCCCCATGGAGTTTTCCAAACAAACATCAGCAATGTGTGATGGGATTGAGAGGAAAAGACAGCACAAGGAAGCGGTGGAAAGGCCAAAAATAGTTTGGGGAACTGTTAGTGAAGTAACAGAGAGAACGTCACAGTCAAAACTGAAGTCAAATCTTCAGCTGAAGATTTCTAGCTGATCTAAAAATGGACGTCAGTTCTGTTTCCCTGTCACACACCCAACCCCGTGTACTGGAGAAGTCATATTTCAGAATAAATGTGCAAATAATTAGGAAATTATGTATAAATTATTGATTTGGTTTGGGGATGGGAACTTACTTCTAAGGAGAAAATAAAGCATATGTACATATGCAAGCCACACTACCCTGTTTTAACTTTTTACATCAACTGCTATTCCGATGACAACAGTGTGTCCACAATCATTAGCCTGCCCACTTGTCTCTGCCTATTCTATTACTGAACATTCAGTTCCAGAGGACACATTTCCATTCAAAGAGAACCATACATCTCCCTTCTTAGCTCTGATTGACTCAAGCAATTTGCCATTCTAGGCAAGGAAGAGGACGGAAGTTAAATCAGAAATGGATATATATCCCATTTCCTCATTAAGAACATCTGTATCTGAAAGACAATCCAGAAACTTTTTCCCATCTTAGAGATAAAGGATAGCATTCTGTGCTACCAGCCACATTTGTTACTAATATCAAGCTCTCTCATACATTGATACATTCAGTTCACAAAATATATTGTCTAGTCCAGCCTAGCCTCACCCTCAGGATTAATAAGTAATCCAGCTACACTTGCCAGTTGGTCCTTTAATACAGCTAACACTCAGAGAATGGAATAGAGAAAGGGGTGGTCCCATGTGTCTTCAGATTCTCACATATCTCTGTTGCTAATTGGGAAATGGTAGCCAATAATAGATTCAGCCCCATATTAAGGTTCTTCCACCCGCAGTTTGCACATGCACGCAAGACTTCTATGTAGTCACTTAACCAGTGTTAAGGCTTCTAATTTAAAATCCTGAATAACCAATAAATGGGTGTTTACAATTTATTTGAATATGCAGGTTAATTCAGAACTGGTGGACCAGGAGAAAATTACGACAAGAACATGGCTCACAGAGAAAAGCAAGCTTCCCACAGTGGGAAAAGGACTACAATCTTCAGCCTATGAATGCTTATGGACTCTTTGATGAATACCTAGAAATGAGTATGAAAATGTTCCAATTTTACTCTTTTATGCTAGATTTTAATGTCAGTTCATTTTTTGTTTTTTTAAGCCCACAGGGCTGAATTGTTTACTTAAAAACTCCAAAGTACTGCTGTATGAAACTAAAGAAACTGCAGAACGATTTCCATTATCACAAGTCAGGTGAAGAGTTGGGAGTGAATTGTTAAGAACCAAATCCAGGCAAACTCCCATTTGTGAAATGTTTTATCTGATTAGCTGCCTTCATGGAGAGAGAGGGATATTCTCTAAATTGCAGCCTCAAAATTCTTATTCCCTCAACTGTATAGTTTCTTGAGTCATTGTTATTCCTTATAAAGCAAATTCTACTGAACCCTGATAAGGTCTTAATGTCAAAGCACTTACTTTTCAGCTGTCTAGCATGTGACTGTATGATAGGGTATATTTAACATTTACTAACTAATATTTACAAAATTGCTTGCTTCTAAGGAACTCTGCTTTCATAAAACGAATGAAGGACAAAGGACTTTTGTCTGTCTTGACTGAGCTGCACATGTAGTGGATAGAGCCCTCTCTTGACTGGTGCAATTCCACTGAAATTAAGGAGCTCTGTGGAAGATCAGCTACTCTGAGAAGCAGGCCCTAAACAGTTATGTCAACTGTAGAAGGGCCTGCTTTGCTCCTGCCTTTTTGCACCACCGAAAATGGCTCAGACTTTTATGGATTGTGTATCCACCAAGCCATTTATCTGAGTTCCCTCCACCAACAACTTTACAGGCCCATGCAACAGTACTAGTTACAATAGCCTCTGTGCTTTAGGCCCTCAGGACCTGAAAGAAGCATCTGTGAGGATGGACTCAGCAGGGGGCTTGCCCTCTTCCTTCACCCTCCAGGTCTCCTTTCTATGCCTCCTTATCAGTCTTGAGCTGATGGACTCATTGGCTTATTAGCTCCCCCAGAACACCTGTCTGCTTAGCTAATTATCTTTAATTACCCTAATCAGCTTCTTCTGGTGGAACTTGTGAGTGTCGGAATGCAGGTTCACCTGTTAACTCCCTACACTCTGTTGCATCAATGTTTTCAAAATGTAGATACCTAAATAGAAGTGGCCTAATTTTGGGAGGTGCTGAAATTAAAAAAAAAAATTAACATCAGTTAAACAGATCACAAAACAGCTCTCAAAACATATAGTTCATCAGCTTTTGTCTCTCTGTAGCAAGGAGCACAGATATAGTTCTCTAAGCTCTCAGGAAATTCAACCATTTGTTCTCTCACCCTAGTGTTGATCTTTTGGAAAAAGAATTGCCGTATTGATACCACTAGCACCACAGAGTGATAATATGGTACTTCATAATGAGCAAGTTTACTAGCTACATGGCATCTTAGTAGCCTGGCATTTTGCATAAGATCTTGAAAGTAAATACAATATTGAAAACACTAACCTTTTATTTCCTTTCCCAGTTCTTCAGTTTGGATTCACAACCATCTTTGTGGCAGCTTTTCCACTGGCACCACTTCTGGCCTTACTTAACAATATTATTGAAATCCGGCTTGATGCATACAAATTTGTCACACAGTGGAGGCGGCCATTAGCCTCAAGAGCCAAAGATATAGGTGAGCTGTTTATGTGTCTCTTTAAAGACAAAGTATTGATCATCTGATGAACCCAATGACTTTAAATTAAAGTTACAAATCATTAATAGCTTTAGCTTTGACTCGCATCCTCTTTCTCATTATACAAAATAATGCACAATTTTGGCTCCTAAAAAAAAGGTGTAAACATTCAACGCAGGTTTGTTTTTATCACCTACTAATCCAAATTGGAAAATAGGTTTTTAATGACTTGGTGGATGACTTATCAGTCCAGATTTTTAAACTAAGTGTTCAGTGATCTCTGCTGGGTTTTCCTTTGGTGGATGCACTTTCTTAGTAGCATGCAGCTGTTCACTTTGAATATAATAATGAGTTAGAGAAATTTAACAAATGATGCAAATTGAAGTAATTTCCATCTCCGAGAAGCTTTGCACAGTTTCTACTCACCCAGACAAAAGTAGGTTTCCCTTTGCCTGGTTGAGAAAACTACCCTCATGTCTACAAAGGTCTTTGAAGTGCTGAGAATATTGCCAGGTTTCAGAGTAGCAGTCGTGTTAGTCTGTATCCACAAAAAGAACAGGAGTACTTGTGGCACCTTAGAGACTAACAAATTTATTTGAGCATAAGTTTTTGTGGGCTATAGCCCACTTCATCAGATGTATAGAATGGAACATATAGTAAGAAGATAGATATATACAAAGGTGCCACAAGTACTCCTGTTCTTTTTGAGAATATTGCAAACTTTCCAGGACTGACTAAAGGATAGGGGACTCCACCTACTGGCTAAATCTCCTCAGAGTGGCTAGTCTCTAGCTGGCTGGTAATAATAAAAAATAATAAAAAAATAATAAAAAATAATCTTTTCACATTCTTACAATTCAATCATGTTTATGATTTTAAAATGTAATTTGAAGAATAGAGATTTAGGAAACATCCATTTACAACCAGATTCTGACCCTCTTATTCACAGTGAATAGCACCTTACTCCAATCCCAGTTCAGCAAAGTATTTCAGCATGTGCTCAAGTGCTTTGCTGAATCAGGGCCTCTATGAACAGTTGGCTTCAGTGGGACTGCTAGCAGAGTAACTAAGCATGGGTAAAGGTATGGCGTCTTTGAGTGCTCCATCTTCAATGTGAAAGATTGTGAACCTGTCCTAAGTGACAGGAAAGGAATGTCAGTCACCAGTTGCTTGGTGGGGGTGGTTTTCTAATAATGGATAAGCAAAATTGTACTCCTAGCATTTAAAGAAGTTTCAGATGCTTTCTTAAATCAGGTTGCCTAAGAAGAATGGTCTTCTACAGATTTCAGTGTATTTTACTGTCCAAGAATTCTTAGATTGTCTCATTATCTTTTGGGGAATATTGTACTGGTGTGTTCCTCTAGTAATGGTTTGGTCCATGGTTTTTATTAATCATAAATATTTCCCCATCATCCCTAACCAAAACAATCATAGGTGTTAAACATAGGTCAGTTCTTCACATCATACACTTCTCTTCTTTGATTCCCGTCCGTCAGCTCAACAGCAACCATGGGGCTGAATGAAGTATTTCCACCACTTTCTTGTGCCAGCTTCATGGATTTGTTCAACTTTCATACACCTAACTTATTAATGACTGTAGTTTAACAAAGAATCATGCCCAAAGAAGAAACACTTTTTTTTTTTGCCATGTCATGGATCAAACGTTAAAAAAGAAACCTTCAGTCTTGTCTTATTAAGTTCCATGAAAGTTCTCCTAATGACTTTCACTGTGTGCACGCCCTCTTAATGAAACTACGATCATTATGGAAGATAAAAGGCACTCACAGTGCAGGAGTGCTTTGATGCTTGCTACTTTTTAAAAGTATTTTAGAGCTGGATAAGCAATGACACCTCTCTTCCATCATAGGCATGGAACCTCAGGAAGAACCGCTATATCAATGTTCTTGGCTAAGATTCATGCCCTCACCATTCATGCATGATGAACATAAATGGTGGCTTGGCTAGCTATATTCATGCTCATTTGCTGGGATGGCATTTTGCCTGCTCACCAATTGGAAGACCTCACTCTAGTACTATGTAATGATGGGTTCATACTGTCAGCCTGTATATCATTGCAAGCACCATTGCTTCCTCAGGAAAAAATCCAGCTGTGACATTATCTAGTGCTAGACCCACATGTCTCCTAACATTTAAATAAATACACATGTTGATGCTTGCATGGCTCAGAAAGGAACATGCAAAATGACTGAGATAGGAAAAGCCAAGAATTCCCAGGCATGTTGCATGCAATATTTAAACTACTTTAATAATTGTCTTCCCTGAAACTAATGCAACATTTTCTATATTGGATAGGAATTTGGTATGGAATTCTGGAAGGCATTGGAATTCTCTCTGTTATCACAAATGCATTTGTTGTAGCTGTGACTTCAGATTTCATCCCTCGACTTGTTTATGCTTACAAATATGGACCTTGTGCAGGCCAAGGAGAAGCTGGACAAAAGTAGGCTTTCTTTAAGAAAATGTTAATGTGCATGAAAATCTCTATTTCCTTGAAACATAAATAGCATTACTGTCTCCATATTTACAGATTCCACTAACAAGAATGTTCTCCAGATTGCACTGCCATAGTAATTAATACTTTTGAGTATCAGTAATACAGTCTGTGAGTAGCTGGGATTTATGATCTTAACTCAGGGAAAAAGTTCTGGATCAGTTATAGAAGGTTCAGTGGCTACAATAACATGCTATTATCATGATCAATATATTGGCCCAGATCACCAGCTGGTGTACCTTGTAAATGTGTAGTCAAAGGAGCTATACTGATTTTCACCAGTTGAGGAGCTGGGCTGTCATTTGTAGCTTATTCACTAAACCTCTTTCTGCTGATGTAGGATTTTACAAGTATTAATCCAAGAAAAGTGCAGAGTCTAATCAGAAGAGGCAACTCCAGCTTCATCAGCCAAGATATAATTACTGAGCAAAATAACTTCTGTACTCCTTTAAAAAAAACAGAACTCTTATATTAGGGCTTTTGAGAGGCAGTCCTGAATTGAGTCCATGCTGTTCTTCTGCATTTTCATTCCAGTGTTGAGAAACACTAAATTACAATAGTGTGTGCACTATTAGCCTGCAGCTGGGTATAATTTAAATTGAATGGCATCTTAAATCTAGTGTGCTGGGGTATAGGGGAGAAACCCTGAATGAAATCGTTGGTTTCATCCAACCCAACTGAACTCCAAATGTTCAAAATTTGCAAATAAGCTCCTCACCACTCTGGCAATAAGTGCTGCACTACATTAAAAGGAATAAGCTAAGCAAGCTAAGCAATACGTAGCAATAGTTAGCTTGCATTCTGCTATCAGATATAAATTTTTCACTTCATAGCTTTATTTTCCCTCCCAGAAAGAGCGAAGGGGATTCTTTTTGTTGTTGCTTTTAGCCATATTTTGGATGTCAGTGCAGTTTAGTCACACCAATGGAGACAGTTCATGATTGGCAATGCTACTTAACTCATTATCCTGTCAAGGATTTGGCATTTTCGTATATGCTGGAAAAATTGTTCTGTTTCCATAAAGAGTTGTAGAAAATCTTTCAGTTGGTAAAGTGTTAGGTTTGATGCTGATCATTGGTGGGCATGTGCCTCTCCTTGCTGCCATTTTGTTTACGCGTAGGGCATGTAAGTGGTGTCAGCTTTTTTTTCTGCTTTATTAATTTCTTTCTTACCACAGTCCCAGAAAATGCATTTTGAAATCACATTTGATAAGGAAGACAATATAGTGCACTTGCTTTCAAATTAGTTTAGAGACATTGGCCTGGCTTAAGGAAACAGATCTTAAACTGTTGTATTTTAAAGCCATTCACACAGTTTTCCAGCAATACGTTAAATAACATAAGAGACCAAATCTAATTCCTCAGAAGAGACCAACTTGGCTAATGCCTTTCTATGTCAACATTGCAGATGTAGTACATTGCCATCAAGATAGTAGAAAACTATTCTTAAATTCTACAGGAATAGATAGTTCCCAAAGTTCAAGAGTCTGGACCATGTAGCATAGGATATTTTAACAGTTTTGGGAGGAAAGGCATCAGAAAAATCATGCAGGATGCAAAAGAAAATATTGTAATTAATTTCAGCTCTATAGCTGCTTTAACTGTAGGTCTTGAGCCATAGCCAGCTGGAACACCATTCAGGTACTAATCTGGTGGACACACAATTTCCCACAGAATTTAAGCTTACATTTTAAAAATAAACAACCAGTTTTACTGGTTGGGAAAAAACCTTACAAACGAGAACCCATGCAATTCCACCTTAGTCTGTTGACAAACAATTACTTGGAGAGATGTGAACTGACTTGTTTGATAATTCTAAACCCTAATAATGGTGATCTAAGGCACAGCCTAAACTAGGAAATTGGCTACATCCTAAAATGGTTTTCAGGAAGCAATCTTGTAAAACAGTTCAGGTTACACCAGGGTGCTGGCTGTAGCCTGCCAACATCGATACAACATAAAACAGTGGTTGAAAACCAGTTTAAAAAGATTCTCAAGCCTGGGTAGCCTGGCTAGGAGGCCACCAGACTCACTTCAGACAGGCTACCAACTTGCTATCGGATGGCCACTATCGGTTTGTAGTCACTGTCAACCTTGGATTGTGTTCGGTTTACTGAATTAAGTCATTTAGGCTTGAGAATGGCTTTCATCTACTGTTTAAAACAGATTAATCCTCACAGGTCAGCACTGGCTAACACATCAGTACAACCTGAATAGTTTTCCTGAAAAACGTTAGCCATTTTGTAGTATAGAGGGGGATAAAAAAATCTCAATATTGTTCACTATTTCATTGATGATCACTTCTGAAGAAACATTCAACTAACATGCTGATCCAGCAGGGCTGGCCTTACCATGAGGCGAACTGAGGCGGCTGCCTCAGGTGCCAGACTGTTTTTTTTTTTTTTTTTTTTTTGGGCGGGGGGATGCCACTGGGACCCAGAGTGTAGAAAATTGTGTCTGCTGCTGGGGCATATGTATTCTCTCTGCTCTAGATGCACAGAGATGGTGGGGTGCTGTGCTAGAGGAAGGAGGGCACAAGAGACATATCAGGCAGGCAGGAGAAAAGGTGAGAGGGAATAACAGAAAGCAACAGGAGCTGCAGGGAGAGAGAGGAGGAGGAGGAGCCTCTTATGTACCTCTCTCGCACCCCCAGGAGCCTGGACTGATTAACACCAGCTTCTCAGGGAGCTTCCTGTTTCCTGCTGCTTCCCTGAATGCACTTGAGGAGAACAGGCAGTCAGCTGAAGTAGTAGAAGCCAGGTAGGCCCTTAAGACACGGATATCTTCCCTCATTCAGGCCCTGCTACCAGCCTGCTTATTTGTCCCATGCAATTGAGTGTTGAGAGCCACTATAGTTGGCACAGCACAGCAGTCATGAGTGAAAGAAGAAAACGCCCCTCTGGGGCAGCATTCAGAAAAGGAAAGAAAGCAAAGGAAGCTTTTCTATCTAAGCAGGAAGGCGCTCTCCTGAGATACATAGACACAAATGCTCTCAGTCAGCCTTCCGGCCCCAGTGAGGACATGAGTGGTGAGGCAATGCCTGATCTTCCAGTTAGCTGGAGTGCAGGTGACCTGGCAGCTACTGCAGCATCCATATCTCCATCTCAAATGGATGTAACCATGCACATTCCTGAAGAAAAGTATAGATCAGAGAAGAGTGTGGTGGAGGCACAAGAAACAGCTGCTGCTAAGTTTAGTTCCTTAAGTCTAGATGATCCAGGACTGTGGACCCACTTGAGCAGTAGCCTGAGGGACTTCCTTGTACTGCATGGACCACAGCAAGTGAAAAACTTCATGTTCCCCAAAGACAATGAAAATAGAAGTTTCCATCCAACACATTACTGGTGTGAAATCCCCAATGGTGACAAAGCGGAGAGGCCATGGCTTATCTACTCAAAAACTCAAAATGCTGCATACTGTTTTTGTTGCAAACTCTTCCAGTCTAATGTTCCAGCCACATCGAGTTCCACAGGAACAAAGGACTGGAAAAATCTGGCTAGAAATCTGGCATGCCATGAGAAGGCAGCAAATCACCAGAGAACATTCCATAGGTGGAAAGAGCTTGAGAGGAGACAAAGGTTAAAGGCCACCATAGATGATCAGCATCAAGAGAAGATTGCATCAGAGTCTCTTTACCGGCAACATGCTCTGAAAAGGCTCATTGCCATTGTGAGAATGCTTGCTACCCAAAACCTAGCACTGCCTGGCACTTCAGACCAGCTGTATGTGCCAAACAATGGAAACTTCCTTCAAATTGTGGAGCTGATGGCTAAGTTTGATGCTGTACTCCAGGAGCATCTAAGAAGAGTCACCACCCAAGAAGCGTACACACACCACTATCTTGGAAACAATTCAAAATGAGATCATACAGTTACTGGCAACAAAAGTCAAACAGAAGAATGTGGCAGATCTGAAGTCAGCAAGTTATTACTCTGTTATTCTGGATTGCACACCTGACATCAGCCATATGGAACAAATGACTTTAATGGAACGTTTTGTATCAACAACAACAGAACCTAGTGAAAATGTCCCTGCAATGGTGAATGTCAGAAAGCATTTTCTAGAATTTATTGACATTGATGATACTACAGGAGCTGGTATGACAAATGTGCTTCTTAAAAAACTGGAAGATACGGGAATTGTGGTAGCTGACATGAGAGGTCAGGGCTATGATAATGGTGCCAACATGAGAGGAAAGAACAGAGGAGTGCAGACACAGATCCAAGAGTTAAACCCTCGAGCTTTTTTTGTCCCATGCAGTTCTCATTCATTGAACTTGGTAGTCAGTGATGCAGCATCAGCTTCTAGGGAGGCTGCTGAATTTTTTAATGTAATTCAAAGCATCGATGTATTTTTCTCTTGGCATCAACTTATTGATGGCAAATTTTGAAGCAACATCTGGGAACATCCTCTCTGATGCTGAAACCACTGAGTGGCACGTGATGGGAAAGTCGAGTGGAGGCGATAAAGCCTATCAAACACCAAATTGGGAAGACAGATGATGCCATAGTTTCCATTATGGAGGATAATGCTAGGACAGGAACTGTTTGTGGGAGAACAGTGGCAGAGGGAAATGGAATCACCAGAAACATACATAACTTCAAATTTCTGTGTGGCTTAGTGTTGTGGCATGACTTACTGTTTGAAATAAATGTTGTAAGCAAGAGGCTCCATGGTGTTGACCCTGATATATCTGGAGCAATGGAACAACTGGAGAAAGCAAAGTCATACCTACAGTCTTACCGGCCAGATGAGGGATTTCAAAACAGTCTGAAGAGTGCACAGAAGTTGGCAGAGGAACTTCACACTGAAGCTATTTTCCCACCCATTCAAGAATACAAGAGTCACCAAAGAAGACGACATTTTGATTACAAGGCACAGGATAATCCCATAAGAGACCCCAAACAACAATTCAAAGTTGAATTCTTTAACCAGGTGCTAGATTGTGCAATAGAGTTAGTTGAAGAACGTTTCATGCAGCTAAAGGAACAGAATAGTATATTTGGGATGTTGTATGATATTCCAAAACTCCTCACTATACCTGAAGAAGACCTAACCAGCAATGCAGGGCACAAACAGGGGCGGCAAGTTGTCAGGGCCCATGGTGCCCGGATTCTAGCAATATTTAGGGCCCAGGGGCCCGGCTCTACCAATGTTTGGGACCAGGTCTCTCCCCCAGCCCCGCCTGCCACCCCACGCACCTCCCCCAAGTGTCCTCTGGCCCCGACTTCCTGCCCCCACATGCCACCCCCAGACTGCACCATCCCTGCCTCATCCCTGCCTCTCCCCTGCAGCTCCACGCTGACTCCTGACTCTGCTCTGCTGGCTCCTGGCATCAACTGCCGCCGCAGGGTCCTAGTGCCCCCCACTCCATGGTGGCAGGGCAGGCTGACCCTGACCCTTCCCTTCTGCCTTGGACCCTTCCCTTTTCCAGCAGCACCCTCCACCAGCACAGGGCCTCCCCCAGGCCTGCAGTCACCTCTCCTGGGCAAGGGGCAGCCCCATCCCTCACCCCCATTGAGGCTATAATGAGGGGCAGCAGGGGAGGAGGGGCACATGTGATGGCAGCCCCCCTCCCCCGGAACCCACCACAGGGGAGGCGAGGGGGCTTCCTGGACCTGAGATGGGCCCTAGGAGACGTGCAGTGACAGTGGTGCGGGGTGAGTGTGCTGCCAGGGTGGGGGGGGGACCCTCCCCCAGAGCTCACTGCTGCCGCCAGGGAAAGGGCTGGGGAGAGTCCTTCTCTCTGGCCCCAGCCCCGGGGCAGCCTGCCTGCACCCCAACCTCCTCATCCCCAGCCCTGCCCCACCCCAGAGCCCACACTCCTAGCTAGAGCCCTCACCCCAACCCTCTGCCCTGGCCGCAGCCAGAGCCCTCACCCCCCAGCACCCCAACCCTCTGCCCTAGCCCTGAGCCCCCAGCCACACCCCAAACCTCTCATCCCTGCACACCTTCCCACCCCAACTCCCTCCCAGAGCTTGCATCCCCTCCCATCACCAAACTTCCTCCCAGAGCCTGCACCCAAACTCTGTCCCAAAGCCTGAACCCCTCTCTCCCTCCTGCACCCCCACCCCCTGCCCCATCCTGCACCCAGCACCTAAACTCCTCCCAGAGCCTACACCCTAGACCCCCTCCCCCACCCAAACTCCCTCCCAGAGCCCAACCTCTCACCCCTTTTGCACCCCAGAGCCTTAGGCAGGTGGGGGGGCAGAGTTGGGGGCGGAGGTTCTGGGCACCACCAAAATTTCTACAAACCTGCCACCCGTGTTGACACATGATGACATGCGCGATATTGATGCGAGGGATTTAGGTGATGAACTTAAAGCCCTTTCAAGGTACATTTCAGCAGGATCAACTCCAAAGGCTGTTCTGGAATATATGTGCACAAATAAAATGACCACCCTCTTTCCAAATGCTTTTGTTGCTCTGCGCATACTTTTAACACTTCCTGTAACAGTTACCAGTGGAGAATGTTGCGGTTCAATGACAAGACAGCACAGAGCTTTAAGCAAGCAAGCAAGCTGGTCTGCCAACGGATTTCTGCCTGTCAGCTTTCCACCCTCTCCTTTATTCTTTTCTCTCCCCCCACGCATTACATTCTCCAACAGATAAAAGGAATACACTGGCTTTGTTTAACATTCTTATTTACCAATTTCTATCTATCGCATTCCTTGCTCTCGGGCCTTGAGCCCAGTCCTGGGAGGCTTCCCACGGTTCATGTCATCTGGGCGAGATTCCAAGGTTCATGCCCTTGAGAGGAGCTGTGTGTGCACAGCTCCTACACAACACTCCGGGTGTGCCCTGAATGTTGCCAAGCTCATGAACCTTGTATGAATCCTACATCCCCTCCTTTTTTGTTTATTTGTGCTCTGCCATCTCATGGTAGCCATAAATTTGCTTTTGCAAGCCAATTAACTCCAGGACAGACGAGGTCATAACTCGTGGAGCCTGCCAGGGCGGGTCTCGACAAAGCCTTAACAAAAAGGAAATACATTGCACACAGCAACAGCAAAAAATAAGCTTAAGAAGGTAAAGTGTAATTGGCCGGGCCCCAATTAGCCATGCTAGAGTACTGGGAAGAGAGGTTCGCGTAAGCAGCGAGCATCATCTCATTCCCAATTTCCTCAGGGTGATGACATACTGGAATAAGGCACGTACCTAACAATTCTTCAGCTGCTACAAAATCAGATAAACAAAAGGGGGTAACATTTGCTATTGAAGCCAATCTTTCCCATAGGTTATATGTCATTCGGGCCCGTAACGGAGAAAGTGCTCCCGAGCCAACCCATACCAGAAATAGCAGGCACAAAAGGCATACAATCAATACAGAATTAGCAGTAATTTGGGCGAGAATTGCCACAAACAAAGTCTCAGGAGTCTCTGGCTGTTGGTTTGCTGCCAGTCTTCGTTGAGCTGCGGCGACCAATGCTTTTACTGCTCCCCGTATCACGGGCTGGCTTGGGACGCTACGCCTCCTCCATTTCCGTCCCGCCGTTGTCGACCCGGGAGGCACCGCATTCTTCTCCAAGGTCAGCTGAAACTCCGGTATGGGGTTCGATAGCCCCTGGTGCCACGCCATGCTGTTTCAGTGCCGGTCGCACACACCGGGCCGGAACCCACAACGGTCTTGCAGGGAGAGACACAGCAGCATATCCCCGACCCCAAGTAATTAAAGGTACTGGGCCCAACCATTGCGGATCGGGCAGCTGACGGTAATAGACACGCGGTCTTTCCAGTACCTCAGACTTATGAAAATGCCGATCCGTGGGGGTCTGCTGATCTGCGGTCAGCATTAAATTATTTAAAGTAAACAAAAGGATATGCATTTGTTGCTGAATGTCTCCTAAGGTTCAGAGATGCAGCTCCCCTTGTTTTAATTGTTTGTCAAGCAAGATTTTTCGCGTGCAATTTGCACGTTCAACAATAGCTTGGCCTGTGGAATTATAAGGGATCCCGTGTTTGAGACGGACAAAAGGTGGAGAGGGCTGTGGGGCAATAGGCTGGGGCATTATCCGTTTTTTTCTGGCTCGGGCGACCCATCACAGCAAAACAGGCTAGCAAATGGTGAATAACTTTGGGAGTGGCTTCACCCCGCTGTGGGGTCGCCCAGAGGAATCCCGAATAGGTATCAATAAAACATGGAAAAACGAATAGGGGCGGAATTGTGGCATGTGAGTGACATCCATTTGCCACAGCTGATTCGCTGCGGTACCTCTGGGGTTAACGGCATAAGAAAAGGTAGGGGCAGCAGCGGCACAGTGGGGGCAGAAACGAACAATAGAACGTGCATGATCAGCAGGAATGTGAAACTGTCGGGCCAAGACAGAGGCAGACTGATGAAAAAAGGAATGGCTTTCAATGGGGTCAGAAAAAAGGGAATTTACCTGACCATGTAACGCGCGATCAGTGCGCGCGTTGCCTTCAGTGAGTAGCCCAGGCAGAGGGGTATGACTGCAAATATGAGCAACAAAATAAGGGAAATTACGAGTGGTGAGGAGATACTGTAAGGACAAAACAGGCGAAGAAGGTCCGCATCGACCTGAGGGGTGATGTGGGCAAGGGGTGAATGATCAATTACCTAATAAACATAATGCGTGTCCATGATCAAATTAAAGGGACAATCAGCAAAAAGTTGAAAGGCCAAAATAACAGCAGCTAATTCCAAGGACTAGTGAAGCTCTCCAAGCGCTGTGCATGCAAATGTTGTTGTACAAATGAATGAAGCGCTTTCAGCTTTTCTAGGGGGAGGGGCCACTGGTCAATCCATATGGGCTCTAAGGATTGCCATACCAACGGTAATGCGGATGGCAAGGTGGGTGAGGGAGGATTTTGGGCCATTATATATTAATATTGAGGGTGGTGTCCAGCTTTACAAGTAAGTCACGGCCCCAAATATTGAGGTGGACAGGGAGCACAAAAGGGCGGATTGTAGCAAGGGCACGGCCTCCTGGTTTAGAGACCGTGACCCAAGACAAACTTTGGGTCTGCTACCCCCGATCCCCCACAACTCTTTAGAAGGAACTGTTGGCCAACTGACCGACCACTCCGGATCACAAATCACCGTAACGTCAGCTCCAGTGTCCACCAGCCCTGTAAAAGGAACATTATTTAAGAGAAGTGTTAACTGAGGTTTCAAGGGGCAGAGCGACATTGTTAGAGCAACAAGTGGAGAGGACGTGTTGTGAGATGGCAACTGAGACAGCGTCGATCCAAAGCTGTTCCCGCCCCAGGCTCGATCCTCTGCGGCTGGCACCTGATAGGGGACTAAAATCAATTGCACAATTGACCGTCCACGCGGGAGCGACTGCGGAAGATGGGTCCACACCTGAACCTTAATAACGCCGGTGTAATCGGCGTCAATGACCCCTGGGATGACAAAAAAACCCTGTTTCGCAGCGTGTGAGCGAGGGAGAACCAGACCTACAAATCCGGCCGGGAGAGGTCCCGTCACCTGGGTAGGTATGGCGCAAACCTCCCCTGGCAACTGAAAATCAGCGTCCTCCTGCATAATCAAATCAAGCCCTGCACTTCCGGCAGTCGCCGCCCTCATGGAGTCTATGGATTTTAAGGCAGAGGAACAGTTGTCTGAGTGGGAAACACCCCCGTTTGGCCCTGGGTTCGGGGGAGACCCGTCGTGTGGTTTCCCTACCCGCTACGACACTGATTAGCCCAGTGGTAGCCCTTCCGACACTTTGGGCACTTCTTTGAGGGGTGGGCGGGCGCCATCAATGAGCGGCACTCCCGCTGAAAGTGACCCTCCTTACCACAGTGGTAACAACGCTTCCCCTCCTTCTCGCTTTTCCGCAGGGTGGCGGCCAGAACCCCAGCTTTATGTGCTTGTGTGCCGATGTTTTGGCACGCCCGCAGCATGTCCGACAGCTCTAGAATGCCAGCGGCTTGTGCCGCCTGGAGAGCACGGCGGCAATCCTCATTCGCATTTTCAACCACCATTTTTAACAGGATCTCCTGAGCTGCCGCAGGGTTATCCACCTGTCGGAGGATAGCCTCTTGCAATCTGTTGGTAAAATCCATAAAGGACTCTGATGCACCCTGACGGATACTGGCAAAGCTTTTGGTAGGCTTGCCTGAATCCGGGACCTTCCAGAAAGCATGCTGGGCGCAGGTGAAAATAATGGGGAAAACAGCCTGAGGGAGTTAAGACTGCATCTGAACGGTAGCAAACTGGCCCTCCCCTGCCAAGTGCTCATAAGTGACACCTTGCTCTCTATATACCTGAGCTTGGCGTTCCACCATCTGCCGATACTCACTAAGCCAAATAACATACTGACTGGGCGTCAGCATCATGCGCAACAGCGCTTTCCAGTCTTCCGGGACCAGGGTGTACCCAGTACCTAGCCCTTCAATGAGACCCCGTACATACGTGCTAGTCAGGCCGGACTCGCGAATCGCTTTCTTTACGTCTCTGATCACCGAGTAAGGCAAACTGACCCAGTTTGCAACCTGGTTGCCCTGGCCATCATCCTGCCAGGTCACCGGACAAACTGAGACCAGATCAGCCAGCTCCTCTGCTGTAATATCTGAGCAAGTCTTCGCTGCGTGAACCATTTGTTGCACCAGAGAAAGCCCCTGAGCAGATGCGGACGACCCCCCGGGGGGCCCCGGAGCATGGGGCCCCATGGGGGGATGGTAATCACACACCGGCTCCGGTGGGGAAGGCAAGGGAGGCGGTGGTAATAGAGGCACTGGGGGCAAAGCAGCGGGAGGGATGGCTGCAGGAGCGGACGGGAGTGGTGAGAACATCAGCCCCGCGAGGGAGGGCCTGTCCAAGGCGACACGCTGTATCGCATCGCGGCAGAGGTGCCAGGCATGTAAAGCCTGCACGGGTGCCCGAGGCTCTTTGTGCAATGTCTGGCCCAACCGCTCCCAGTCCGCTAGCTTAAGGGTTCCGGCTTCAGAGTACCACGGGCATTGGGCACTCACCTCCTGTAGCAGGAGAGTGAGTTCTCGAGTGGGGCAGTCATGCTGAGCCTTACGCAGCAAATACTGTAGCTCACTGCGGTGTTGCACTTGCAAAGCAGAGAGGGAGCTTCCCATACTTACCACAATGAAAAATACTCACCGGGATCCGCGAAGCGGATGAGTGACGCGTCTGAAACCCTTGCTGGGCGAGGTGAGTGCTGAGGGCCCCACGTTTGGGCGCCAGTTGTTGCGGTTCAATGACAAGACAGCACAGAGCTTTAAGCAAGCAAGCAAGCTGGTCTGCCAACGGACTTCTGCCTGTCAGCTTTCCACCCTCTCCTTTATTCTTTTCTCTCCCCCCACGCATTACATTCTCCAACAGATAAAAGGAATACACTGGCTTTGTTTAACATTCTTATTTACCAATTTCTATCTACCGCATTCCTTGCTCTCGGGCCTTGAGCCCAGTCCTGGGAGGCTTCCCACGGTTCATGTCATCTGGGCGAGATTCCAAGGTCCATGCCCTTGAGAGGAGCTGTGTGTGCACAGCTCCTACACAACACTCCGGGTGTGCCCTGAATGTTGCCAAGTGCATGAACCTTGTATGAATCCTACAGGAGAACGCAGCTTCTCCAAGCTGAAGTTAATAAAAAACATCTACGCTCCACAATGACACAGGAGTGGCTGGTCGGCCTTGCAACCATCTCAACAGAGCATGAGCTGGCCCAGACTGTGGACCTTCAGCAGGAAGCAGTTCAAATCTTTGCAACCAAGAAGGCACGGAAAGCACCACTTTGATTATTCAAACAGATAAAAATGCCAGACAAGAAAAGTTACATTTGCTGTTCAGGTGTTTGAAAGTTAAGTGTTACTTAAAATTTTTGAACAAGGCATTTTAAGTTGGTTCTCCTTTATTGGGGTAGGTAGCAGAGCAGTACCATGAGAGGAGCAGACAGGAAGAAGGCAGAATTGATACCTATCAAAGTTTCGGCCCAAGCCAGGGGGCATGGGGGCATCATTTGAGCTCCCCGCCTCAGGTGCCAAAATGTTGTGGGCCGGCCCTGTGATCCAGTATGACTGGATATCACTGAAGTTAGAGATGGGAAAGACATGGCACCTCAGTGTGGAAAAGGAATGGTAACAGTGTAACGCTCCTTTAGACTCGCGTTGAATTTGGGGCAGTAGTTATGCAGACATGGCTGAGAATTCTGTTGGCAGCTGTGATTGTCTTTCTCAGCCAGTGGCAGGATTAAAGCCTCTTCAGCTTTATGCACCATGCTGAATAATTTGGCTGGACTTTCATGCACGTGGCCCGTGCAGAGCAGGGATGGCATAAGACTCTTGTCCAGCTTCATCTTTAATGATATTAGCTGTGAATTTGAACCAGCAAGGTGATATCTCCCAGACCTCCTTTGCCAGACCTTATTACCATTAACCAACAATTAGGAGCTAGTGTCTCTGAGCCATAAAGGAACACAGGAATTGCTACACTGGCTCAGACTAGTGGCCCATTTTAGTGTGATATCTTGTATCTGACAGTGGCCAAAACCAGCTTTAAAGGAAGGTGCACAAAACCCCATAATGGCCAGTTATGCAATAACCTGCCCACAAAGAGATGTTTCTTTCTAACCTCTATCAGTTAGAGATTAGTTTATGCCAGGAAATATGGGTTTTATATTCCTTATTAAAATTATCATTTCTAATATAACTGTGAGTGTTTCAGTATTCAACAAATGTCTACTCCTTCCTTGAATACTACTCTTGGCCATAATGATATCTTGTGGCAATGAGTTCCATGGGTTAATTGTGATGTAAATGGTATTTCCTTCATCAGTTTTAAATCTATTGCCTTTCAACAGCATTGAATGTCCCCTTGTTCTTGTATTATGAGAAAGTGTAAATAGGAGGACCCAATTTATCTCCCTTGTGCCATTCTTTATTTTGTGTATCTCTCTTGTGTCATCTCTCATTACTCTTCTAGTTAAACAGTCCCCATCTTTGTAATTTCTCCTAATACAGAAGCCTTTCAATGCCTCTAATCATTTTTGTTCCCTGTCTCTTAACCCTTTTCTATTTCTGTTACATACATAACTTTTTAGATAGAGTGACCAGAATTTGAACACAGTATTCCAGATTCAGGTGTGATGTATGAGTGCAAGTGTGGGAGGGGGCAAATCTAAGTACTTTAAAGGAATCTAATTTACATACAGGGTGAAACTAAATTGATTGGGGAGGGAAGGAGAAGGTATAAATTACACTAACTAAGGTGCTCTGAGATTTTCCTCTGTTTTCTGGGTCAGCTAATCTCTGCATTTTTAAGCATGCAAAAAGGGGATTTTGGTGTGAATTTGCTTTAACAAATTTTTGAAAAGTAATCTATGAAACAGCAGATTTGGATTGAGGGAGACAGAAATTACCACAACATGCTTTACAAATATTAATAGGTATCACTGTTTAGGTATAGATTTAGGAAACCAGGGAGAGAAATGTCCTCCTAAGTGGGATTTGTATGGGCTGAGTGTCCTGACTTCAGGGTTTCTTGTTCTCCAGGTGTATGGTAGGCTATGTTAATGCCAGTCTATCTGTATTTCTGGTGTCCGACTTTGAAAACCGTTCGGAACCAACATCTAATGGAAGTGAATTTTCTGGCTCACCATTAAAATATTGCAGGTAAGAATCTCACCAAAATATCCTTTTCTTTTTAAAAAATCACCAGGTGGAAGCATCATGCTAGAGTCTCTCTTGCCTTGTTTTCAAAGTTTAAAAAATGAAATGAAAAATGCATTTTGTATATGTAAAAGGAGTAAAAAGTACAGAACACCACTTATACTGTGCCTATGAGTGGGGAGGTGCCCAATCTTTGGAATAAGGAAGGCTGCCTTGGCAACTAGCCAGGATCTTGAAGGACATCTGAAATTTGCATAAAAAATGTCTTTCTAAAAAAAAAGAACTAAAAGAACTGCCCACAAGCATATTATTTGCTTATCCTTCAATTTCCACTGACAGATTGTGGAGGAGACTTGATCTGATCTTGGGTTTTAATCCTGGTTCTAATGCTGACTTTCTTGCTCACTCTACCTGTAGAGTAAAATTCACCTTTCTGCAGAGAGTCTGCATAGGTCTATGCGCTATGTAAGTCCCACCTAAGCCCTATTTTGATGGCTTATGTGATGCCTAGGACTTATACAGGCTCTGTGCATAGGAGCGAATTTCACTGTACGTGAAAAACCATTGCAAGAAACACCCTGTGCTCACAATACTTGTACAATATCTTATGTCCCCATACGATAATTGTCCCATGCCTTATGTCGGAGCTGGTTTTAATGGTTGGTTACAACACCTCAGATAGTTTCTAGCTGCAGTCAAGCTGAACTAGTAGAAACTCCAGTGGTTTCTCTCCATTGCACTGGTTCAACCAGTCCTAGCTCCATCCCACAACTGAGTGCATCACATATGGAAATTCCCGACTGTCCTCTGCTCCCAGCAACAGTGTTTGGCACTATGCAATAGGGCTTCATAAGACCCAGAAAACACCAGTGCAACAATGGTGTTAAGATCTGCTCTGTGTGGATGCACACACATTGTTCCATCAAAACAGTGTTGCAGAGACCTGGTAAAGACCTTTGCAAGGACAAGACTCTCTATTTGTCCTTGAATAAGTCTCCTAACCTCCCTCTTTGGTTTCTCCATCTCTTAGTGGTGATAGCATTTACTTATGCCCAAAAGTCATATAAGAATTAATTTGTTAATGTTTTCAAGCTCTTTGAACATGAAAAGGGCCATATAAGCACTAAGTATTATTATTGAAGGGGCTTCGCATCTGCAGAAAATTCCAACATTTTGTTTTCATCCCAAATTTGGATGAAAAGTCGAAACTTCAAATTTTTTCACAGAACAGAAACTCAATAAAGTTTCATTTTGGTAATGTTGGAACTTTTTTTTTTTTTTTGGACCAAAATGAAAATTTTGACATCCATGAAATCAAAATATTTGTTCCATTTTGTTGGAATGACCCAAAATGCTCTGTTTCAAGGGGGAACTTGGGCAGAACAACTGTGTAATGCTGTTATTTTATAATGCAGAGTTGGTTTGTGAACATGAGCTCAAATGACTGCAAAGCCTCTTCTTTATTATGAAACAATAAAATATCCTTTGATCGGTCTCTAGAGCCCAAGGATACTTTAGTGTCCAGTGAAAAGACTCCTGACATTTTGTTAAAAGTCTGAAAATAATATTACTTGCACTTCTATAGCAAACTGAGCTGTTTTCCTCTGAAGTTAATGTTTTCATTTAGGGAGCTGAAACAATTATGAGACTCTAGTGCACACTATTTGGCAGGATATAACCTTAAAAATAGGTTAGATCAATACATATCCTATTCTGTGATACAGAGCTGCTGGCCAAAAAAGGCTTCATTCCAACTTAATAATCTTAATATTAGATTTGTCTCTGACCATCCACCACTTAATATCAATGGGGTTACAGATTAAAATAATATTTGCTTTTGATATTTTAGAGAAATAGACACCAGCGCTGTTGCACTCCTTCAGGGAGTTCCAAATTCTGCAGCTGTTAGCTAGTGAGATCTCCTGTTGAGGTCATCGTGAGATTTCCCTGGGTAAGCACTAAATGCAGTCTTCAGGATTTGGCCTGGGATACACATGCATGGTTGTCAGTGGGCGGGATTGAACGAACCTGGGACCTCTGGAGCTTAGTGCATGAGCCTCTACCACATGAGCTAAAAGCCAGCTGGCTCTTAGCTAAGGCTGTAGAGCAGACTCATTTAGCTCTCTCTCTAAGTGGCCTCAGTGCCACTAGGTGGGACAGAACACCACAGCCAAGGAGGTGTGTGGGTTACACGTGCTACTAACATCTGTAGGATAATTATCATAACCATAATAGTCATATAAATCACATATATATTCTTAAACATTTCTTGCCAGAGGGCTCACAGCATTGTGGTATCTAGAGCTCTGCCACAGTATTAATAATGAAGTCATCCCCATCATCTAAAAATAAACTAATTCTTACTTGTAAATCAGGCCCTTTTATCAAATAAAAGATTTTGTCTGGCATGAAGAAAGGGTGGGGGAGAAACTCCATAAATTTAGCCCAACAATTAAACAAATCTTCCACAAAAACAACTAAAAAGGAGATAGTCTTAGCTCTCATTCTCATCCTCTGGCATTTGTTACAGGGAGGCTAACTGGCCTTAACCCACTTCAACTAAAGCAGGATTTGGCACTTGAATCTCAGTTTACTAATTCAGACTGCCACTGCAAAATCACTAGATACAGCTATGTTCTTTGGCGAGTATATTTACTTATTAAATATATATGTCCCTGCCTGTGGAATGGAGAGTGTGACTGACTTCCTTTTAATCGGTTTACAAGACATTTAATGAACCTGAATTCTACCGGTTTCACAGTAGCAGCCGTGTTAGTCTGTATCCACAAAAAGAACAGGAGTACTTGTGGCACCTTCGAGACTAACAAATTTATTTGAGCATAAATTGTTTCGTCTCACTTCATCGGATGCATGCAGTGGAAAATACAGTAGGGAGATTTTATATACACAGAGAACATGAAACAATGGATGTTACCATACATACTTTAACGAGAGTGATCAGGTAAGGTGAGCTATTACCAGCCGGAGAGGGCCGGAGGTGGGGGCGAACCTTTTGTAGTGATAATCAAGGTGGGCCATTTCCAGCAGTTGATCTTGGTAATTTCAATTGTACTTTAAAGCCCCATATTGATAGGAATGAAAATTAGTTTAATCGTTTATCTGCAAAGAAATTACAGAGAAATGTATTCCACAATGTAGTTTGTATGATGGATAGGAGTCCTTTAATTTTCAAGCAAGACAGTTTATGCAGACAGATCTGTTAATAATTTACCATTGCTGTTACAGAGCCCAGATTTTTCCCTCCATATGAGACACAAAACAATCTGTCAAAGTCTTCCCTAGTTCCTGGGCTGCTGTATTTATTTAGTCCCTTATAAGTACAAAAATTACCAGATTAACTCATAGAAGACCCATCTCTAGCTAAGGTTCCCAGCCAGGGCCTTCTACTACAGTCCTTAAACAGCCACTAATCTTCCTCTTTTGTAAAACATTTCATGCTCAGGAGCCAGTGTTTTGGCTGCAGAAGGGAATAAGTGGGCAGCTAAAACAATTTGCACTGAAGATGCTGAAATGTAAGAAGAATTCAGTGCTGACTGAAATCCCAAAACACAGTTTATTCCATTTGTGTATAGATGCCTCTCTAATTTGAGGCCTATTGGTCAGAGAAAAAATATGTTTTTGTTTATCTTCTTTCTCCTGTGGGTTTGGGTTGCTTTTGTTTCTAAATTAGCTTAGAGCTAAAAACTTCTGTGTATTACTTAACATGGTATATTCAGACATTGTTCATACCCAGTTTTCAAACCTGTGTAGGAAACAGATTAGGCAGAAGCCAAATTTCCCCTCCTTTTTAGATTAGGTTTCTGTGGGATTATTTTGGAATTACCTCTTTGACAATAAAATCAAATCCATATGAATGTTATTTTATTGAGGGCTTGGTTCTTCAAAAGACAGTTTTTAAAAACAGTAGACCTGATTCTCCTCTCACACTGGTTTTACCATGGAGTGGTGTCATTGGGTGAAATCTTGGCTCCACTGAAGACAATGACAAAACTCCCACGGACTTCTGTGTGGCCAGGATTTCACCCATTGACTTCAGTGGAGTTATTCATTATTACCATTGGTGGAAGTGAGGAAAGAATCAGTATTTTAGAAACTTGTATCATTTTTGGCTTGAGATCCCTGTTGTTGCAAGGAGGATATAGTCAAAGAATAGCATTCTGTTATGTTCTCTGTGAAGCGTAGCAGTTTATCACTGTACTGAAATGCAACATTCGGTTTGTTTTTCAGGTACAGAGACTATCGAGACCCTCCTCATTCCCCGGTACCCTATGGCTACACATTGCAATTCTGGCATGTCTTAGCAGCACGGTTGGCTTTTATTATTGTATTTGAGGTCAGTTTTCATATAAGGGACTAGATGATATAATTAAGCAATCAATTTGCAAACACCTAGAAGATAATAAGATTATAAGTAACGGTCAGCATGGATTTGTCAAGAACAAATTGTGTCACACCACCCTAATGACTTTCTTTGACGTGGATAGGGAGGAAGTGGTAGATGTGGCATGTCTTGACTATAGTAAGGTTTTTGATATTGTCTCGCATGACCTCCTCATAAACAAACTAGGGAAATACAATCTAGATGGAGCTACTATAAAGTGGGTGCATAACTGGTTGGAAAACCATTCCCAGAGAGTAGCTATCAGTGGTTCACAGTCAAGCTGGAAGGGCATATCGAATGGGGTCCCACAGGGATCAGTTCTGGATCTGGTTCTGTTCCATATCTTCATCAGTGACTTAGATAATGGCATAGAAAGTATAAATTATAAAGTTTGTGGATGATACCAAGCTGGAAGGGGTTGCAAGATCTTTGGAGGATAAGATTAAAATTCAAAATGATCTGGAGAAATGATCTGAAGTAATGGTCTGGATGAAATTCAATAAGGATAAGTACAAAGTACTCCACTTAGGAAGGAACAATCAGATGCACACATACAAAATGGGAAACGACTGCCTAGGAAGGAGTACTACAGAAAGGTCATAGCAGATCACAAGCTAAATATGAGTCAACGGTGTAACACTATTGCAAAAAAAGCAAACATCATTCTGGGATGTATTAGCAGGAGTGTTATAAGCAACATACAAGAAGTAAGTCTTCTGCTCTACTCCACGCTGATTAGACCTCAGCTGTAGTACTGTGTCCAGTTCTGGGTGCCACATTTCAGGAAAGATGTGGAGAATTTGGAGAAAGTCCAGAGGGGAGCAACAAAAATGATTGAAGGTCTAGAAAACATGACCTATGAGGGAAGATTGAAAAAATGGGGTTTGTTTAGTCTGGAGGAGAGAAGACTGAGAGGGGACATAACAGTTTTCAAGTACATAAAAGGTTGTTACAAAGAGAAGGGAGAAAAATGGCTTTCATTAACCTCTGAGGAGAGGACAAGAAGCAATGGGCTTAAATTGCAGCAAGGGCAGTTTAGTTTGGACATGAGGAAAAGCTTCCTAACTGTCAGGGTGGTTAAGCACTGGAATAATTGCCTAGGGAAGTTGTGGAATCTTCACCACTGGAGATTTTTAAGAGTAGGTTAGACAAACACCTGTCAGGAACGGTCTAGATAATACTTAGTCCTGCCTTGAGTGCAGGGGACTGGACTAGATGACCTCTCAAGGTCCCTTCCAGTCCTATGATTCTATGATTAAACAGTTGCAGTATGTACAAGGCCTGTGGAAGTGGTTAGGTTATGGACTTGGGTGGAGTGAAGAGCGCAAGAAGGGAGAGAGTAAAGAAAGAAGTATAGAGATGTATCCAATGAGAACCCTTGGATTATTCGCTGGGTTGGAAGAACCTGACATAAAAAAAGCTCTATGGGACAGAGGACCAGGCCTCTCTTTCTGTTTGGAAACCACCTAGCACATTGTAGGTGCCACAGGCACTGGCTTCCTCTGGGCCCCAATGGTGCTCAATCTCCTGCTTTGCCCCGGGCCCCGCCCCCACCCAACCCCTTCCCCAAAACTTCCACCCCCACCCCACCTCTTCCTGCCCATGCTCCACCCTAGGCCCTGCCCCCACCCCACCCCTCTCCCAAGTCCCCACCCCCACCCTGCCTCTTCTGTCCCACTTCACTTCCCACCCAGTTCTGCCCCCTCCCCTGAGTACACCCCATCCCCGCTCCTCCCCCTCCCTCCCTCCCAGCACCTCCTGCACGCCACTAAACAGCTGATCATGGCAGGTGGGAGGTGCTGGGAAATAGGGGGAGGAGTTGATCAGGGGATCCGCTGGCAGACAGGAGGTGCTGGGAGACAAGGAGGGAGCTGGCTGCTGGTGGGTGCTACGCACCCCCTGGTTTTTTCCATGGGTGCTCCAGCCCTGGATCACCCATGGAGTCGACACCTATGGTAGGTGCTACTGGAAAGAAAGAACAATTATCATAAAAGATTTAGCTAAGACAGAAATACTTAAGGGAAGCTTTGTCATTGAGTTTGGAGATGGAGATCAGTGTAAATAACTACACTAAATAATAACAACTGCAACACGCCATCCTGAACCTAGAGTTAATGTAGAGCAGTTTAAGGTGTGGCTACTTTGCATTTGGACTTAGCTCAAACACAGCAGAAGATAGATACTAGGACGTATCTCTTAAAAGAAAAGTTATTCATCTTGCAGACAAACAAAAACAGAAAGTGATGTGCCAAGGCTAAAGGATCATCATCCCTGAGATGTAGCAAAACACACCAGTTTAGATATTGCATCTTTCTGCTGCTGACAAGAGAATTCATAGGAAGAGTTGCTACAGCTTCTATTCTGTAACCCTCAAAGTAAAGAGCCCAAATTGGAGTGAAAAATATCCTTTTTCATCTCCAATTTGTCTACGTGAGACGGAAGAGGGCTCTGGTTCCACCGATTGTTCACCAAACTTCATAGAACAAACTCCAAAAAACCTCTTTGATTAAACAAAATGGAAAAGAAGAGAAGAGCAGAACAACTCTCCTCAACCGCACCAATTTTTATTCTAATATGCCTAAATCATTAGGGACAAAATGATTGATAAATGCACCGGATATTTAACAGGGACATTTTAGGTAGATTGCAGTGTGGTTTTGTATTAGAGGTACAGAACATTCGAAAGCAGCATTGTTTTCCAGTAATAATGACTTGGGTCTGAAATCACTGGGAGTTTTTCCAGAGTAAAAAAAGGAGTAAATCCTTTGTCCCCTTTCCTGCAGTGTGATCCACTAGCATTGGCCCCCTACCTCCAGACAGAGTCCACCTGATTTCAGGGCACAGACTCCAGAGTCTGAACTAACAGATCACACAGCAGGATTGAGGCCTTAATTTCTATACTGAACTTTGTGACAGTATTATTGCGCCAAATCAAGCAGTGGTTTAGTGCTTGCTCAGGCATTGGTCTCCGCTGACTTCGGCTGGAGTTCTGCCTGAAGAGGGACTGCAGGATTTGGCGCCTTAATATTTCAATTTTTAATAAAAGTTTGAGTTCTAGATCAACATCTTTTTGTTACCTAGGAGATTTTACTCCCCTTTGAAAAATGAATCAAACTGGAAACTGTAGTAAAAAGATTAATACTTTTTATCCCTCTTAAATCCTTTTGTTTTCACAGCACCTTGTCTTTTGCATAAAGCACCTGATTTCGTATTTAATCCCAGACCTTCCGAAAGATCTGAGGGATCGGATGAGGAGAGAAAAGTACCTGATTCAGGAAATGATGTACGAAGCAGAACTGGAACGTCTGCAGAAAGAACGGAAGGAGAGGAAGAAAAATGGAAAATCTCATCACAATGAATGGCCCTGACTGGGTGAGGGAGAAATTATTTAAATGGAACCATTAATTCTAGTTAGTTATTCAATAACCCAGATTTATACTGGGTTGGGAATAGTCAGGAGTGGATGAGAACAACTTAAAACTATATTGCATGCAGTTAGCATGCATGTGCCCCTATTCAAAATGCACACATCAGACTAAAGTCTCTGCACTGGACCCCGGACAGCTTCCAAGGCCAGTTTAAGGTCTTGTTCCTAACCTTAAAAGCAATTCATGGATCAAATCCCAGCCACATTAAAGACCCAGTTTCAATCTATGAACCGCCTCAACAATTACACTCCTCTGATACAGATCACAAAACCCCGGACAAAGCACATGAGAGCTGGAGACAAAGCATTCTCGGTCGAGGGGGTCTAGCTATGCATCATAATTCCAGAGATTAGGCAAATCCAGAGTCTTGTCTTGTCTTCAGGAAGTGCTGCAAAGTCATCGTCTTCAAAAAAAGACTTTTCACCAAAGCAAGAATAACACAACATTGACACCCCCATCGGCCTTATAAACCTCAACCAACAAAAACAAAATAGCAAATTAATAAAATCTAAAAAATCAAAACCAAAAACCCTACTCCAAGCAAAGATTTTACCCCAAAAAGGGAGAAGTGGCAGGGACTCCAGAAATCCGCTCGTGGCTTCATTATTGCTATTGATTTTATGTAGACGGAGCTGAGATATTATGTGGTAGGCAGCCACATACACCATGAAGATAGATTGATTTACATTTCTATAGCACTTTCTGTCTAAGCATGTTAAAGTGCTTCACAAGCATTAATGAACTGAGTCTCCCAATACTGCTGTGTGGTTGCCAAGCAAAGTTGTGCCTGTTTCACAGGTGTGCGAAGATGAAAAGCCCATTGGAGGAGTTGGCTGCACAGCTCTTCTAAAGAATAGGCAGGTGCCCAATTATGGATTTAGGTGTTTAGCATTAGGTGTGCTTGAAAATCTTATCCAGAGTAGTGGCCTGCTTTTCAGAGGTGCTGAGCAGCTGCAGCTCCCATTGAGGTACATAGAGGACTGACCAGTACTCAGCACCTCAAGCCTTAGGTGACTCGCCTAAAGTCACATGCAGGAGGTTTGGGGCAGAACTATAACCCAGATTTGTTTGTACTGCATTAGCACCTAGTGGCCTCCAGCACGGATTAGGGAATACTGTACCCAAACATAACAAGCAGATGGTCCATGTCCCACAGAGTTTACAGTCAAAAGATGAAATGACAGGTGGCTACAATTACCAGGGGGGAGCACATAGCCATCCAAGAGCTCCTGACTCTGAGTCTTGTTCTTTATTCATGAGACCATCCCTCCAAAAATGTGGTAAGAGGTTTAAAAGGTACATTAAAATATGAAATGACATTAAATCCTACATGCAGAATAATAAGGTGATAATTCTGGACAAGTAATGGAAAAAGAATTGGTCACTACAAACATCAGCCAATAACTGATCTGACTAAAAGGACTCAGGGATAAACAATTTAGGTCTAAATTGTTTTGCAAAGTGTTCAGCTTTCCACTGTTAAACATTCCAAAAGCCACTCACCCGAATTACATGCGATCTTAGGAACCAGCAACTGAATAAGTGTCAGATGGTGTGATACAAATCAGAACATGCTGGCTGGATGTTGTTAAAAGTAAGCGGGGTCTCACTCCTAAGTAATAACACTGAAATGCCTGCAGAATATAAAAGCATAAACACCATCCAGGTCACTCAGCAGCCCGATCTATAGGAATACAAATGGACACACAGATCAAAGTGAACGTAGACCTGGTGGGATTCCCTTAGAAACAAAATAGGAGTGTGAGTCAAACAATTTGATTTAACACTTTTCTAAGTAAATAGAGTGCCAACACTTTAACCAAGTCCGTGAAGAAGGCGGCACAGACCTGTCCCTTCTCCGGAGCTTTCCCAATGGATTTCAAGCTGCATCCTGCTTTGTGACAAGTTAACAGCAGCTCCTCCCACACAAGGTACGAGGGCCCACTCACCCAGGCCACGCTGGCAGCTTCACTTTGAGATGTCCCTCTTCTGGAGAGCGGTATAGCGGCAGCGTACACACGTTTGCAAAACATTATTGCCTGGTGCAAGATTCTGCCAAACACATCCTTTGGCAGAGCTGTCCTCCAATCCGTGGTACAGCAGTGCTCCTCACACCCTCCTCCTCAATTAATACTGCTTGTGAATCACCTAGATTGGAATACACTTAGGAACCGTCACTCAAAGAAAGAAAGATTACCACAGGAAGTGGCTGTCATCGCAGTATGTGGTCCCTATCTGTATTCCACTACCTGCCCTCCTTCCCCTCTGCTGCAGAGCCTTATCCTAGGGCTATTCCTGATTAAAAGGTAACCAGAGAAGCGGTCGGTCCATGCCACCACTTGTGCCCTCAGTTTTTTAGAGGAGGAGGAAGAGAAGGATGCCAGGTGCAGATCGATGGCCACTGCTAGCACGAATCTTCCAGGCACATGGAACCCATGCACACCTCAAGTGGATTATAGATAGGGACCACACATCTTGAAGATCTCCATTACTGTACGAGTGAGTAACCTTTCTTTATGCAACGTAATGCGCCAGAAGATACACATGTGTTGGATGGCTATTTGTTTCCCAATCACCGCTGCAAGGTGTATGTGGCTTACACAGCAATGGCAAATGCTGACTGCTCAGCCGCTAATGCTCGTGCAAAGCATATTAAGGCCAAGTTCATATAAACAAGTAGATTAAATAGACTGAGATTAATTTGTTTGCAAAAACTGTATAAGCAACTTTAAAATCACAGGTGACAGACTTTCAGAAAGAGTTTGCTAAATAGTAAAATCAGATGCAAGTCACACCTAAATCACGGTCTTATATATGTGTTTTAAGCTATGCAAACCTCCTCCAGTGAGATATCGCTCTGGCAGTTTAGATCAGAGACATTCAGTTGTGCAAGTACGGTGGTATGGTCCAGTTCACCGTACCAGTAAGATATTTATGGCTGGCACTCTGTACTGGAAAGACACAGGAGAAACAGAACACGCAGCTCCTTCGGCATGGCTGTACCGCCCCCAGCCCCGCCCCAGCCCTTTCTTGAAGCTACGTCTCCTGTCTGGGGTTTGTACAGCAGCTCCGCTAGGGACAGGGCTGGGGCGGGGCTGGGGGCAGTACAGCTGCACCAGAGGAGCTGCTGGCGTGGGGCCACTCGGCAGCCCCACGTTCTGCTCCTTTCGCCACTGTGGTTCCAGAGAGCCCTGCAGTTCAGAAGTCTTCAGCGCAGCGGGAGGAGGACAGAGCCCCCCCACCCAGGTAACATATGATGGATTATGGGGAGGGGACGGGGAGAGTGCGAGGGCCCCAGGCTGGATGCGGGGGGGTTGGAGTCACATGGGGAGGTCACGTGCCTCCCCTTTAGCTGGTGCCCCCCTTTGTGTCCCTCCCATGAGTGCAGCGTACCAGTAAGAAATGAATTCTACTTGCACCACTGGAGACATTCCTAACTTTGAATTGCGCCATATTATAACAATCTGATTTTCACTCTTGAGGAACCTCAGCAGGTCAACATGACAAATCAAATAAAGTGAAGCAAAGATACAATCAACTGCTGATTGCTTTTGAGACCAGTTTTCAACACAGCTATGTTTTGTTGATACTTCATTATTCTAAATTGCTAGAAGTTGTCTTGGGTATTGCTGAAAACGAGAACATAAGCTGGCACTGGAAGCTGTCAAAGTTGGCTCACCTTGAGCCTGATCCTGCAAAATCCTGAGACCCTCCAGGAAGGTGCTGAGCACCCTCTAATTCCATTGACTTATGCACTCAGCACCTCACAGGAATGAGCCCTGCCATTCTGCACAACAGAGTTCCCCTTTGTCTTTCACTGTTATACAGCAGTTCAAACAGAAAATAGTGAGTGTGTGTGTTTGGAGGGAGGCTAATAAGACAAATGTATAACAAAAATTGTAGCTTCCTAATGGCAAACTGAATTGTTCTGTTTTCTAGGTAGCAAATGCATTCCTGTAGTGTGTTTCTGATCTGGTATTGTTTTTGTTTATGGCTCCCGATCATGGACCTGTACTCTGTTTACTTATCCCAAGAGCACTACCTTGAAGAGAATGAAAAAATGCAACCTCAATGCATGCCACAGACATTTTACATAGCAAGCAGGACAGCACATTTCAGAGGATTTACTGTGAAATCATTTTGCAATCCAGCATATGACTGATATCCATAGACCACTCTCAACAGAGCTAGCATGTATTTTATGGGCAATTATACTCAAGTTTTTAAAACCAAGGAAAAATTGTATACTGGGACTGTTTTTTCAGCCTGTTTGGTACGTTTTTTGCATTCTGTCCCATGCGCGTTTTACAGAACTTAGAACAATAAATGTAAATTAAAAACCAGGATACACTGACAAAAAATGCCCAGTATTACAAGACCATCTATTTTCAAGCCACCAAATAAGACAACTGAAACCCTGTTTACAAATGAGTTCTTTTTTTATTTCAGATCTTTGTGCAGAGACTTATGTTATATACTATATATATAAAGTATATAGATTGTTTATTTGTAAATAGCAAAAACAACCAACCTATGGAAAAGAATGTCAAATTTTTGCACCTATAAAAACGTCATCAACATAAAGCCATGTTTAACGCTTGTATGTGTTGCAATAACTTTAAAATAAATTATGCATATGAAATCTTTGTTGTTGAGCTTTTGTAAGTCATCTTATGTTATCTAATTTTGAGCAGAGGGACAAATCTGAGGTGAAATACAAATGCAAGCCCAAAATGATCAAGAACCTATCTTAACACTTTCTCTGTAAATCCATTGTGTATTTATTTACTCTGATGAATTAAGAAAAGGAGGACTTGTGGCACCTTAGAGACCAACAAATTTATTTGAGCATAAGCTTTCATGAGCTACAGCTCACTTCATTGGATGCATTCAGTGAAAAATACAGTGGGGGGATTTATATATGTAACCCTTCTTCCCGTCAGAGTTGGCAGCAACAAGGGCCGGGTTCAATATCTAGGGGATCCATTCCAATAACACAATGCAAACCGGCCCGAGCTCCCACCCAGTGACCTGGGACAAATATATACCATCCCCGCTGCGCGCCTCCAAGAGGCAATACTTCCCCTCTCGCAAGCACATAGTCTGAGTGTAGCAAAAAGCCTTTTAATAACAGATAGAAACAATGTGGCATTATGTTGGGGAAACACCACCAACAGGATCCATAACACAACCCATGAGCAAAAAAACCCACCCCAAGCAAATTGGGGCATGCCCTTTCCCTATGGTTCTCGAGTCCAGCAATCCCAAATCACCCAAAGTCCCAAAAGTCCAATGACCCAAAAGTCTCTGTCCCTGGTCAGGGCAGCCCCAAAGTTCGAAAGTTTATCTGCAGAGCTTTACCTCCCAACCTGGGTGGAGATGGGGGGGAGGGAAGGAGAGAGGTAAGGGGCACCTTACATGATCTGAAGCTGACCGCCCCACAGCTCCATAGGCCTTAGCTCTGCTCCGCTCCACCAGCTGCCCCACAGACTGCTTTGCTCGGCTCCGCGGCCCACAAGCAGCTCCCACCGTCCCACGAACTGCTTCGCTCCGCATCCCACAAGCAGCTCCTGCCGTCCTATGAACTGCTCCACCAGCCTGTCCACAAGGCACTCCAGCCATTCCGCAAACTGCTCCACAATATATGTTCAGGCTCCCCCACTACTTAACACAACGCTCAGTGATTTCAGCTCTTAGTCAGTTCAGCTCTTTGGTGAATTCAGCTTGTAGTAGGGGAGCCTCAGTGCTGGTGCACCATTAGCCCAAAGTGAGCTCAACAGCCTGTAACTAGATTCCTAATGGAATCAAAATTAGCTCTGATATTCCACAGCGGAGAGAGGATGAAGTGCAATTAGCATGTAAGACCCCCACCAAGGGGCCCATACCACTAAGCATTAATACTTGTCCACAGCCTCTCCCAATTCACAGAGTTTTGGAACCCATGACCCTTGCCTAGCGAGTGCTACTTAGTTGATGGTGAATCCCTCCATCATAACAAAAGGCCAAGTACAGTTCCAAGCACAGTTCCCATAATCAGGGTAATAACAATTTATTCTTCTTGCCCCAATAACAGAGACACTGGGGATCCCACAGCAGCCAAAGTGACCATTTGGGCAGCTATGGCCTCATTCTAGGTGGGGTGGGTGTGCCTATGCAAATGAGATCGGCCCCTGAAGTTCTTTTCCACAACTTGCCACACCTCACCACCAGATGTCAGGGTGGAGCTCATCCTGACACTGCTTACATATACACAGAGAACATGAAACAATGGGTGTTACTATACACACTGTAATGAGAGTGATCACTTAAGGTGAGCTATTACCAGCAGGAGAGCGGGGGGGGGGGGGGGCCATTCCTGGCACATGATGGCATACTCATTCACCTGCACATCTACCGATGTGATATATGCCATCATGTGCCAGCAATGCCCCTCTGCCATGTACATTGGCCAAACTGGACAGTCTCTACGTAAAAGAATAAATGGACACAAATCAGACGTCAAGAATTATAACATTCAAAAACCAGTCGGAGAACACTTCAATCTCTCTGGTCAGTCGATTACAGACCTAAAAGTGGCAATTCTTCAACAAAAAAACTTCAGAAACAGACTCCAATGAGAGACTGCTGAATTGGAATTAATTTGCAAACTGGATACAATTAACATAGGCTTCAATAAAGACTGGGAGTGGATGAGTCATTATGCAAAGTAAAACTATTTCCCCATGTTTATTTCCCCCCTCAACCCCCCCCCCCCCCGCGCTGTTCTTCAGACGTTCTTGTCAACTGCTGGAAATGGCCCACCTTAATTATCACTACAAAAGGTCCCCCCCCCACCTCCCAGCCCTGCTCTCCTGCTGGTAATAGCTCACCTTAAGTGATCACTCTTGTTACAGTGTGTATGGTAACACCCATTGTTTCATGTTCTCTGTGTATATAAATCTCCCCACTGTGTTTTCCACTGAATGCATCTGATTAAGTGAGCTGTAGCTCACGAAAGCTTATGCTCAAATAAATTGGTTAGTCTCTAAGGTGCCACAAGTACTCCTTTTCTTTTTGCGAATACAGACTAACACGGCTCTTACTCTGAAACCTGTCATTGAAGCTAAGTGTTACGATTTATTACCTCAGCATGCTTTTAAACTGAGATGCAGTATTTCTTTTTTGAACACACCAGAAGCAGAAGAACTAGCTTCTTGCACCATCAGATTATCAAGCCTTTTCTGCTATACGTATACCAGCTGAGGATCTGGCCCGATTGTGCACCATTTTTGTTTCAGCCTTCTCTGGGCTATTTCAGTAAGCATTTTAGGTAAGTTCCAGTAAGCATTTTACTTCCACAGACACGTTTGTAGGCTACACAGAGAGGACTTGCTGCAAACACTTATTTCCCAAAATTATTCTAGACACTGAAGAGTATTTTTAAAATTAATCTATAATACAAATGTTGGAGGTGCAAACAGCTGAATAGCTAAAAACACTGGGAAACAGAGTCAGACCAATCATCTTACCCAGAGGTTCGACAACTTAGAGCAATTATCAACTATCTTTGAAACCTCCTAGTATATAATCTAACCCCTTCTGAGGATAAAGGGATAGAAAGCAGAGCTGGGCAAAGAACAAATGGGCGTTTTTTGTCATTCGTTGAAAATTCTGAAAAATTGGGAAAAATTAGTTATGGGACAAATGAAAATTTTGGCAAATTGAAAAGTCACAAAAATTTTGTTTCTGGTCAAACAAAAAATTTAGTTTCAACAAAATCTAAATGTTTCATCTTTGACTAGATTTTTCAATAAATGTAAAGGAAACTTTGAAGCTAAAAGTCATTGGAACTGAAAAATCGAAAAACTTCATTTCAAAACGTTGAAATAAACCATGTTGTTTTTTTGGATTTTTTTTTTCCAACCAAAAGAATATGGCAATAAATCAACATGAATTGGCAAAACATTCCCATGTCACCAAATTTATGGTTTTTTCACCAGAAAAAGAGTTTTGGTCAGAAAATATTGCCCAGCTCTAGTACAGAATTCGCTTGTTCCATTAACACCAAGACAAAAATGGTTTTATCCACAAAACTTTCATTTTGGTTACATTGCCATTGAAAATAGGTTTTAATGAAAAAATGTCGCTTAGCTCAACCGATCAGCTATGGCCTGTTGTTCCTACCAGAAGCGGCTGGATGAGGCGTGTGGAGGCTGCAATAATGGGTGCAGAGCAGCTCGGGTGCTGCTTCACGGTCTGGTAGGGGGAGCCTTCCTCCCACCCAGCTCCCAAAGGAACTCTACTAGGGCCAGGGCCGGCTCCAGGCGCCAGCTTTCCAAGCAGGTGCTTGGGGCAACAATTAGAACGGGGCGGCCGTCCGTGTCCCGCAGTGGCAATTCGGCGGCAGCTCCGCCGCTTTTCCTGCTGCTGTGGCTTTTGGGCGGCAGCTCCGCCGCCCTTGGTGCGGTGGCAATTTGGCGGCAGCCCCGGCGCTGTTGTTGCGGCGACTGCTTGGGGTGGCAAAATTGCTAGAGCTGCCCCTGCCGAGTGCACACCCTAGCTGGTCGGACTATGCACTGAGAAGGAAATGGAGGGTAAGCATGGTACCAATCGATTCACTGTTGAATTCCTTGCTCAGAACATATTCAGATACCACCATGAGGGACAACTTTATAAAAACTTAAATAGAAGGGGCTCAGGGTCAGCACTTCTTCAGAGAAACATTATACTAGATAATACCGCCTTCACTATAAAAACACAACCACCTTGTGACACTGCAAGAGTGTAAAATATTGACCTTGCAATAGAAACAGTATGGAATTGATCAGGAAAGAAAAATAGCCATGTCTGTGAAAGCTAGATGCTCTTTTTAAAAATAAAATAAAATAAAATAAAATAAAGCTGAAAAATTTACTGAGTTTGAACGTAACTATTTTTATAGGAGACCAAACCAATACTGAATTACAATTTCACATAGAAACATCGGCTTTAGTCCTCCCTATAGAGGTTCCCTATAAGAGGCAGAGGCCTGATTCTGTTTTCACTTTCAGCAGTGTAAATTAGGAGCAGCTCCACAGCAATCACTGGAATTATTCTGGGGAGAGACGGATCCAGCCTGACACCTTAGAACTGAATGTGTCATTCAGTGGATTGAGAAAAGCAGTTGTTTACCAAACCATCGCTTGGCTAAACGACTATGCACAGGCCAAATAAATACCAAGCCAATATCGTTTGTTTCTTGCTGTGCACAATGGGTTCATCATTGGAGGTAACACAAAACATTGTCCACATTTGAGTATGCTTAAAGTTCACTTGCTTTTAGTTCATGTTCACTTCTGTCACAGGCACAGATGCATGCCTTTTGGAAGGTCTCCCAAAATAAGTAGAGTTGTATGTTATGAAGTACCCACTACCCGCCTTTTCGTCGGCCCAATAGGCTCTGATTCCTTTCTTGGAATCAGTCTTAATGGAAAGGTCATTCCAATGTGGTGATGGCCTGAAGTTTAGTAGGGATTACTGCACGTAACCCCAAGTTGGGTGGTTAACTAACTCTTCACAGGAATGCCGGCAATGTCTTTAACACAACATCTACACTGTCCTCTTAAGTCATACATGGGGACCATTGACTTTTTCTTTATTTTCTGTGACATTCATTTCAATGTGGTTGAAAACTGGATTGTCGGTTCCTTCCTCCGCCATGGTGAAAGGTTTCCAGTTCAAAACTTCCACTTTCTCATTCTGAAAAAGAGTTCACATTGTGAGGCATGGAATCATGTGCACGCGCTCACACCCCCTACATACACACACGCACTATCGCTGTTGTCTACTGCTGGATCCGTCCTCTAAACTAACTCTCACTTCCTGATGTCCTTGCTGCTCAGGTGACATACACAGGATGCATTACAGTGAGGCTCCAAAACATATCTCACACAACAAACATTAAATATTTTCAAAAGAAGTAGGAAAGAGTGAGGCCCAGGGAAGGAGCAAAGGGAGAAAGAAGGGGAATGGAAACGTATAATATTTCTGACTTATTCCAAGGGAGAACGAGATTAAATAAATAGATTTGTTTTTATAGGTAGGGCCTAATTCTTAGTTGGTGAGGTTTTTCAAACCTGTCCGAGTCAGGAGCCTAAGTCCCACTGACTTTGAATGGGACTCAGGTGGGTTTGAAGATACTGCCCATTTACACTATGGCCCCTTTACATCATGCTGACTGCATGAAGGGGACTTGCATCAGATGTAAATTTCTCATTTAAATGTATAGGAGATCAAGAGTCACTACATTTTTTTAAAAAAACTAGTTTCAACATTTTCAATTCATTTTAAAAAAACCCAAACAAACCCTTAATTCTGAGCAAGGAGAGTTTCCTATCAAGCTTTTCAAATAAGAAATAAAAGTTAAAAAGCAACCAGAGTCGCTATTCAAACACAGGGCCAGCACCATTGTTTTCCATATTGATTTAAAAGTTGTGGTGGGGTCAGTTAGACTTTAGCATGGAGAAAATACACTAACCAGCTATGCTTGCACAGAGCAATACTGGGATGGGTTTGTTTCTGGGTTGTGAGAGTGAAAAAGAAGAGCATGATTCTCCTATGAGGGCCTGATCCATCCAATGCTCATTGTAGTTGATGGGAGTCTCTCCGTTGACATTATGATGCTCTGAACTAGTCCGGTAGTGAATCAGGCGTAACTCCACTGAAGTCAAGAGAGTTTTAGTGATGTGAATGGGGGGAAGAATCAAGCCTGTAGTTGGGGATTTTAACTAGTAGGACAGAGCAGGCTGATGCACGTAGATGGAAGAGAAAGCATAAACTGATATACACTGCAACAGCTGGAATTTCTCTAGATATACGAGTAGGATGTGTGGGTTTAATCACATACTTTGCTATTGTCATTCAAAATGCATCTAACACTTGTTCCTGGCCTCAGAAGAATAGCTCCTGTATTCTTGTGTACCAACTTGTTATCACCACCAGGAGCTATTGTTCTTCTAATCCTGGTGCCTACCTGCATTTCATCAGTGAAAATCAGAGTTTACTGGCCTCCTTGCTTCAGAGAATGCATCTTCCTTACATCTAACTACACCTAAACAGAAATCTCCATTTGCCTAAACTGGCTCAGCCAAAATGGAAGGCACCCACATATTTTGCCTCAATAATTAGACAGTCTTTAATAGTAATCATTTCACCCACTCTCCACCCAGTTTCTGCTCTATGTAATAAGCCAGTTGTATCTGGATCCAAGGACTATGGCCAGCTAATCTGCGCGTATCAGCATTGGCATGCACTTGCACATTTGGTTCATGGCATTATGTCCTCATCTGGTGTAAAGCAGTGGAGCACCATTGCAGTCAGAGGAGCAGCGCTGATTTACACCAGCTGAGGGTCTGGTCCATTTTCTAGGTGGACAAATAACATGTAACGTATTAAAAAAAACCAACCCTACCTCTACTGTATATAGTTAGTAACATGAGGTTTTCATAAGGGGAAGAGTCTGCAAATTGGATCATCTTTGAAAGATGCTTGCTACGTGGCACACCGCACTAGCCAATGGCTGCCTTAGCCATTCTTTCTAACTGAGTGTACTGAAAACATAGACCTTAGAGGTGACCTGCAGTTAATTTTTTTTTTTATCTAAATGCTAAAGGCCGCATTGTGAGCCTGTTCCTCACACAGGTGAGCAGCTACTCTCATTGAGACTCCTCAGGGGAGTGAGCCCCACACTGGATAAAGGCTCCAGGCCAGACTCTCAGCTTGTGGCAATTGTTGTAGCTGCACTCAAGTCAATGGAGTTATGACAATTTAAAGCCTCTGAGGTTCTGGCCCTCCATGTTTAAGGGACGTATTTTAAAATGCTGCTCCCTGACTGCTGAAACTTTTCCTGGTTTATTTTAACACAAGGGGACGGACCACTACAGCATTGCCAAAGGCAGCTGCCAACAAGCTATATTTTTCCTTTAAGAAGTGTTGGCTCTTTAATAATCTAACTATATTTTTGAGCGGTTTAGCTCCAATCTACTCAATACTTTTTTCTTCCATTTTTTTCCCCTTTTCTTTTTTGAATGGAGGTGTGTGTAATGTGGATCAACAGGCTGGGAAATTTTTCCCCTCAAACTGTAGCTGGTCTAATGACCAATGTCAGAAATAAGATCGAGAACAGATTTACAAAACAAGAAAGCTTTGCTGAAGTGCAAAGGCACCACTGGCCCTCATTTTATGAGGCTAGCTAGGGAGCGCTCGGTTATTCTCTCTAATCTGCTGACCCAAAGCCCAATACTACCTGCTACTGTAGCCATAAATAGCTGCCTTGTCTATGCCAGCTACCTAATCCTGATATACCTTGTGCACAGCTGCTGCCTTAAATGAAGTAGTCATATCAGAAAGCATCAGTGTCTCCTACTGGATCAGCCATTCATATGGGTAGGGGGGCATGAGGTGAGGGGGAGAAAAGTGAAAAAAATGTAGTCCCCTAGGGGAAGCTCTTGCTTTTCTGTCACATTATTGCCTCTTAAGGTGTGCTTATGCTATTGTCTGCCTTGTGTGACACAGAGCCAGACAGGATTACACAGCCAGCAGGCTAATTGACCCAAATTCAACCTTTGGAGAGATATAGATAGATAATGCTGTGTTTTTTGTGTATTTACATATATATTGTTAGAGGTTAACGAACAGTTCCTGTCTATTGCTGTATTCTGTTAATTCAGAGATCAAAAGAAGACGTTAACATTTAAATGAATTGTATACGTATTAATATCACTGTCTGAATTTCTCTTTGAAGTTTGTGATAAATCACATGTAAATGGCTGGAGATAGGCAATGCCTTATGTTAATCCATGTATCTAATTACCGGTGATGTTTAGGAAATAGGAAGTTACTTCAGAGACACTATGGTTCACCCAAGGACTGTATGCTGACAAGAGGCTTCCCCGGGAACATTCTAAAGGTGTCTTGGGACCTTATCCTTTCATCTCAAATCCGCTTATGCTTCATCAGGAGAAGCTTGAGCCACAAGATTGATGTCTCCAGTTCCATTGTGGATCACCCTGATATTGAACATTGGACTAAACCTATGGACTAATTCTGAAAGAACTCTTTGTAACTCTAAAGCTCCCCAGCTCTGCTATGAAACTGACCTAAGTTCACATCTGTATGTATAGTGATCTTTTAACCAATAACTCTCTTTTTTAATAAATTTTACTTTAGTTAATAAGAATTAGCTGTAAGTGTGTATTTGAGTAAGATCTAAAATATTCATTAACCTGGTGGGTAATGTGTCCGATCCTTTGGGATTGGTAAAACTTTTTTATATGATGAACAAGATTTTCAGTAATCCTCATAATATTTGACTTGGCTGTCTGGGTTGACAAAGACTGGGTTGCTTTAATGGAACTGTGTTGTTGGCTTCTGGGTAACCAGTAAGGTATTGTAGAAGCTGTTTTGTTGCTGGCTTGGTGAATCTAAGTATCAGAATAACCACCAGTCTTTGTGATTGTCTGCCCCATTCTTTGCAGTTTGCCCTAACTGAGCAATGTCAGTGTGGCCCCCCTGGGATCCCAGTCACATCTTGTATGTTTGGAGTGACCAATACTGAATTGTACAGAGGAAGAAACTGAAAGGACAGGATCTGGATCAAAGAGTGGATGAACACTGAAACCATTTCTTTAGAAAAAGTAACACCCCCACCCTGGTGTATTTGTCTCTGTTACCCAGGAGGACAGATTGCTTGAAGGAGGCAAACTAGAATGATACACATAACTATACTTACTGTCTTGGGTTTAGAAAATGAGAAGTTGGACAGTATGTCCTCTTTGGTCAGCAAGAATTTACGATCTATGTTCTGCTTTATTCCTCCTGCAAAATACCCACAGTGTTAAATTCTTTATCAACTGTTTTTAACAAGGTAATCCTATTCAACTGATAACGGTACATCAGATGCCAGCTACCTGCTGTGTCCAGCCTTCCCACACACTTTGTCTTAAAGGACTATTGTCATGATGTGAACAGGGCCCGTCCTAGACCAGATGACACCCTAGGCGAGGTGCATCTTCGGCGCCCTCTCCCCCTCCATTTGTTAAACTTTTGAATACTGTGACAGGGTCAGGCCAGATGGCTACACGAGAGTGATAGAAGGCAGATATATTAGCCCCAGGTTAAGTAGGTCCCTTTTCCCTGGGTAAGGTAACAGGGAAGATTCCAGAACAATCAGGAACTTTCTGGAAACAATTAAGGCAGACAGGCTGATTAGAACACCTTCAGCCAATCAAGAAGCTGCTAAAATCAATTAAGACAGGCAGGCTAATCAGGGCACCTGGGTTTAGAAAGAAGCTCACTTCAGTTTGTGGTGCGCATGTGAGGAGCTGGGAGCAAGAGGTGCAAGAAGCTGAGAGTGAGAAGGCATACTACTGGAAGACTGAGAAGTACAAGCGTTATCAGACATCAGGAGGAAGGTCCTGTGGTGAGAATAAAGAAGGTATTGGGAGGAGGCCATGGGGAAGTAGCCCAGGGAGTTGTAGCTGTCACGTAGCTGTTACAGGAGCCAGCTGCAATCCACAGGGCCCTGGGCTGGAACCCAGAGTAGAGAGTGAGCCCGGGTTCCCCCCATCCCTCCATCCCCCCAACTCCCTACTTGATACTGGAGGAGTTGACCTGGACTGTGGTTTCCACCAGAGGGGAAGGTCTCTGTCCTGTTCCCTGATCCACTAGGTGGATCAGCAGAGACTGCAGGGATTGTTCTTCTTCCTTTTCCCCATGCTGGCCAGTGATGAGGCTAACTGAGTAAACGGCATATTTGAGCCACAGAAGTGGCCAAATTGCGGGCTGCCGTGAACCTCTGAGGCAAGCAAATCCGCCAATAAGCGCAGGACCCACCAAAGCAGAGGAGGAACTTTGTCACAATACCTTATTTTTTATTGAATTTGTAGCCCATTTCATGACTTTAATGCAAAGTTTGTATGCATGATTTATTCCTGTCATGATAGGGATATGCAAATGTATGCAAATTTATCCATGTCATCCCTCAAGATGATAAATTTGCACTCCAGGATCTGTAAATGTGTATTTATTCATGCCATGTATAAGCTAGTCTGGAAGGTTCCACAAGATTTTACAAAGGTCCAGAACATTCTAGGAGGTTAGTGAAAAATGAATCCACGTACGGAACACCTGAAACATTTTACTTCAAACATTTTATTTTCCCTTTTGGTTACTAACAATACAAACAGCACCCTGAGCCTGATGCCACCCAAGCCCAGTACTCCAGGCAGTTGCCTGGGTCACCTGCCCCTAAATCCAGCCCTGGATGTGAAGCATTGAGGAGGAAGTGGAGGAAGGAAAATGAGAGAACTCCTGGGAGCACCAGAAAGAGTTTGAGGAATTCTAGAGTAAAGAAATCAATGACGATGTGCCTTATTCTCCTCCGCTTCTACATGCAGTGAGTCTAATGGAAACCATCCTGTTCACTATGTTTTAGTATGTGTGGCCTTAGTGGTGAGCTGAGCATGCAGGGTTCAGGTCTAGATTAGTTTTAGGTTAGGAGTTAGATTGAATCAGGTCTACGATCCAACTGCTCTCACTGGCCTGAAATGTTGAGAGATCAGCTGCACTTTTGTGGGTTTTTTTCTACCGCATCCAAATTGGATAATAGCCTCATTTTGGATTTTCCTGGAACCAAAATCAGAGGGTTGGGTTGGGATCTCGGGGTTCAGATCCCAACTGTCATGCCTACTCTTAGGGTCTTGGTAATTTGCAGCAATCTATTTCACTAGACTTTTCCTTGGGCAGCTGACATGGCTTTACACCATGAACCCTTCCTTGGGAGCATGGCTTGGCAAGCATAGTGAAAATGGGCACTGGGCATGCTCAGTAAGCACATTTTGAATGCTTTTAACTCACTCAAAGCAAAACCACTACTAACCTCTGGGAGAAGGAAAGATGCTTCTCCTGAGGCCAGGCTATCTCCATGCTGGATGGCAGCTCTGAAGCCTCAGCCCCAGCTCAGGTTTAATGCAATGGGTAAATGGATTTTTTTCGCCCCAGTCTCCTCAGGTTCAAAAACTGCTGATGTTACTACCTCACAATTCAAAGGAGAAAGAAATGCCCCCTTTGGACAGAGACCATGTCTGGAAAATTTCAGGCCAAAAGATAAAGGTTCTAGAAAGCTGTGAGTGAATGAAACCAGAGAGTGCACGCTCAACCAGAGCGGTCACTGAAACTTCTCGTAATAGGGACAGTTCCATGTGTGTGCACGTTAATGTGGAAAACAACGTATAGTTGTGTTAAACCAAAACTCTGGAAAAAGTACCTGTTAAGAGGCTGACAATCATTCCCAAAAGTACTGTGACCAGAGTCCCAAGTGTGCTGAAGTACAGATACGACAAGGAATACCAATAATCAGCCAGGACAGGTCTAGGAAAAGTGGGGGAAACATTTTGTTAGAATCTTCTTCAAAATTCAGACAACCTGAAAATGCATAAAACTAGGCACTAAGACAGTAAATATAAGAAACGTTCTGTGCTAAAAAAATAATGTGCCTCATGCTACTCTCCGGTAGAGAAACCCACCTGGCACTCAAACTCTGAGGTAAAACTGGCAGTATCAGGCCAGTATGGTGGGTGAATGGGCCATGGACAGTAAAATCACATGAGCCCGTTCCTCCCCTAGGAATTCTGGCCAGAACTGAAGAGTCTGGCCATAGGCGGCGTGTGAGTCTTTCCTTTGGAGAGGCTATGGAGCACTGGAAGCTCCCTAGAAGTGTGGCTGAGGGGGGGCACTGGCACCCAGAACGCGGCCCCGTCTCTGGTTGGCCTCTTCCCCCAAGGCCCTGCCCTCACTCCGCTATGCTCTGCTGAGTGGTGCCTCACTGCCCCCCCCACCACTCCTCCAGCTCCTTACTGCCCCCAACCCCTTGTCACCTGGGCTCCTCACCGCCCCCTCCCCCGGGCTCATTGTTGTCCCACCACGCCCCGCAGGGTTCAGTCCCACCCTGGGAGGCGAAGGGGAGAGGCCCGTGCTGCAGCTGGGGGAGGCAGGGTGGCTCAGGGGTGTGGCTGCCCAGGGTTAAGCCGAAGCTGGCCCTTGGGAGGCAGGAGCTCCAGGGCCACTGCCGCTTCCCCTTGCAGCACAGATGGTGGCATGGCTCATTCGGCTCCCACCGCTGAGGGGCATTGGGCTCCAACTGAGCCAGAGAAGCGCCGCCCAGTTCTCTCCAGGCTACACCAACGGCGTGCCAGCCCTGTGGCTCTCTTGGGGAGGGTGGCGGTGTCCCTGGTGTCTTAGGCATGGACTGCGCCATCACTTCTGCAGATCTCTTATTATCGATGATGCTGTGCACTAAATCTCAGTTAACCAGGGTCCGGTCAACTAGGTTTCAGCTCTCTGCTTGAAGGGCTTTGTGCTACAAAGCAGCAGCAACAAACCACCATTTTGATCCCCTTTGCAACATGCCACAGAGAGAAGCACGTAGTCTGGACCAACGTCTTTAAGCACGTATGGCTTTGTTCTGATGGCCATAGAAACGTGACTGCCTGGCGCCTACTTGGCACTTAAATTTACACTGATGACCATTTAAATTTGCTGAAACTGAAACTTTGTTTTTCATTTTAGAAACGGTAACAAATTATCCACTGTTACTCTAAATAGTTGCTTGAAGCAGAACAGATATACTGCAGAACCTACTAAACGCAAGTGCTTTGGGGTCTAAGATTTGTTTGCTCTTATATGTAACATCCCACCCCTCATGCTGGTGAATCAGTACATAGACACAGGAACGCGGGAGCAGTGATCCGTCTAATCAGGTATCCAGCTGCTTCAGGGAAAGGCCTAGGAAACTCCCAATTCACCTAACCATGCAATACTACACCAGCTAAGGGGAACTTTTTCCTAAGGATACCCAGCTGCTGACCCAGTTATGTCCTGAGACATAAGAATTGACAGCCCTTAGAATTTTTAATCTAAGCATTGTCTTTTAATCTAATTTAATCGAACTGCTACGTCTTGTTCTTGGGGGGGGGGGGGGGTTGTTCTGTTTTGACTGTATGACACAATACAATGTAAGATAATATAACAATCGCAGAGGAAAAATACCCCAGCATTTCACCCAGTTGCACTTCACTCTTATGGTTTTGCAGAACGTGGCTAGTTACTTCCGCATAGATATGATGCTGTTGGGTAAACTGTTGCTGGAAGATTCACTGAAAACTCTTAATCACCCTCAAGGTTTAACCTGCTTAGATAGTAAAACAGCAGCAACCCTGACAGTATGAAATAAACACAAATCCCCTTTGCCTATCCACACTGCAGCAACAAAACTAGTTCCCAATAAGGCACATGTAACTGTAGAACTCTACAGTACTGATCCAATGCCTACTGACTTCCAGGGGGTTCGATAAGCGCCCCCCAGTAGGAGAAAACACAAAATGCTGTAAACAAAAGAAAAAGAGGCCTGTGATCTGGCCGACCAAAAAGGGAAACCTGCATACCCTACAGCAGACTCAGGATGACCAAGGAGACACCTCATCACAAGAAGAAGAGCCACTCCACGTTTTGTCTTTGGCAGTGGGCTCACATGAATACTGGGTAACCCCATTGTTGGACGGCAAACCTATACTAATGGATACCGGTGCAGCTGTCTCGCTGGTCTCTGAGTCTGTGTATAAAGAAAAGCTACAGCATCTTCTGCTTTAAACAACAAAAACAATTCTGAAGACGTATACGGGAGAAGCTGTGCCCATGTTGGGCACTATTGATGTTAAGGTGGAGCTCAATGGACAGGCTGCTAAATTGCCACTGTTTGTGGTGAGAGGTAATTACCCAGCCTTAATGGGTAGATCTTGGCTTAGGAAGATCCAGCTGAACTGGGCAGAAGAGCACCAAATGACTAAAGAAGAAACCAGTCTGCCTGCTATACTAAGGAAACATACTGCTGTTTTTGGAGAGGATCTGGGAAGTATGAAGGGAATCACTGTGACATTGAACATTAAACCTGACAGTCAACCAAAATATCTGAAAGCCAGAACTGTGCCATATGCCATCAGGCCGAAGGTTGAAGCAGACCTGGAGCACCTGGTCACAAATGGAATCCTAATACCAGTTATCCATAGCCCATGAGCATCTCCAATTGTTCCAATAGTGAAGAAAGATGCCTCCCTCTGGATTTGTGGTGATTTTAAAGTCACTGTCAACCCAGTGTTGAGTGCAGAGCAATACCCGCTTCCCCACATCGATGACCTCTTCGCAGGCCTGGCTGGGGGACAAAAGTTCAGTAAGATTGATCTGAGCCAAGTGTATTTACAGATGCACATTGATGAAAAGTCCCCAGAACTGTTGACTATTATCGGCATAAGGGGCTTTATCGATACTGTCGCCTACCCTTCGGAATAACGTCTGCTCCCGCCCTGTTCCAGAGGGCTATGGACCAGATCTTGTGTGGCTTGCCAGGAGTCCAGTGCTATCTGGATGATATCCTGGTCACTGGAAGGAATGAGGAGGATCACCTAAAGAATTTAGAGGCTACCCTAGAAAGACTGGAAGAGTATGGCCTATGAATCCATGAAGACAAGTATGAATTCTTCCAGCCCTCTGTTGAATATTTGGGACACATCATTGATGCTACAGGTCTTTGTAAGACCCCTGCAAAAGTTAAGGCTATTGTGGAGGCTACCCCTCCTCGAAACGTTAGCTAGCTTTGCTCGTTTCTAGGACTATTGAACTATTATGGAAAGTTCATCTCACCGTTAGCCACACTGCTAAAACCACTTCACGAACTCCTTGGGCAGAACAAGGCCTGGAAATGGCCTGAAGCCTGGGAGGTTGCATTTAACAAAGCTAAGGATGCACTGCTAAATTCTGAAGTCCTGATGCACTTTGATCCATCCTTACCCCTACAGCCGGCCTGCGATGCATCCCCTTATGGAGTGGGAGCAGTCGTGTCACACATTATGCCTTCGGGAGAAGAGAGACCTATTGCTTTTGCGTCATGCACTCTAAACAAAGCAGAAACTAACTATGCCCAAATCAAATGTGAGACATTGGGAGTCGTTTTCGGAATTCAGAAATTTCATCAGTACCTGTTCGGACGGAAGTTTACTCTTCTCACAGACCATCGACCCCTGACTTCAATTTTTGGACCCCACACAGGCATTCCCCCATTAGCTCCTAGTCATATGCAACATTGGGCATTGTTGCTTTCTGCGCACACATATGAAATCAAATATTGGAAATCCACTCTGCACGGCAATGCGGATGATCTCTCAAGGCTGCCTTTGCCAGTCAAACATCAAGATATTGCCCAGAAGGAAATCTTTTACTTTGAACAGGTAGAGAATACACCTATCACCACTACTCAGGTAAAGAAGGCAAATCGAGTTGACCCAGTATTGTCCCATGTTATGGACCTGGTGATGCATGGAACATCTCTCTGAACCTCTCCAGTCTCACCCAACCTTGTTACCTACATGTCCAGGAGGACAGAGTTATCGATCCAATCTGGTTGTTTGTTGTGGGGGAGACGCGTCATTATCCCACCACCACTGAGATCACAGATGTTAGATCAGCTACAATCTGGTCACTGTGGAATAGTGCGCCTGAAGGAAATTGCACAAAGCTATTTTTGGTGGCCTGGATTGGACAGTGCTATTGAAGAGAAGGCAAGAGCTTGTATGTCATGTCAGGGTGTGAGGAATGCACCCCAGTGAGCACCCCTACACCCATGGGACTGGCCTGAAAACCTGTGAAAATGCTGGCCCCCTTGAAAGAAGCAAGTTCTTGGTGGAGGTAGATGCCCATTCTAAATGGCCAGAAGTCTCTATAATGGAGTCCACTACTGCAGAGAGTACCATCCAAAAACTGTGAGGACTCTTTAGTCGTTTCGTCTGCCAGAACAACTTGTGAGTGACAACGGACCACAGTTCATCTCTCAAGAGTTTCAGAATTTTATGAAGGCAGATGGGATACACCACATCACTTCAGCACCATATCATCCATCCACCAATGGATTAGCCGAAAGATTCGTGCAGACAATGAAACAAGCTTTGAAATTGGCAAGGGGACAATCATCCATTCAAAAGCATCTGGACACCTTCTTACTATCCTACAGAAACACACCTCATGCTACGACCAAGGCATCCCCGGCCTTTCTAATGATGGGATGACAGCTGCGCACTTGCTTTGATCTGCTGAAACTTTCTGAACCCCAACAAATTGTGCAACGTCAGCAGCAAGATCAAGTCAACAGGCGTGCACCCAGAGCAAGAGGCCGAACCTTTAGCCTGGGACATCCGGTTTTGGCTCGGAATTATAATTCTGGAACTAAATGGGTCCCTGCCACTGTCATCGCTCAAACAGGGCCTGTTTCCTACACAGTCCGGACTGCAGAGGATCTCGCCTGGCGGTGACATGTAGATCAGCTGCTGCCAGGTCATACCAGTCCTCAGGACATATCTTCAGTTGAGTTGCCTAACTTCACCACTTCCGCTGAGACACCGAATCAAGAGTCACCTGTTCCTGACTTTTCCCCTCCATTTCTGCCGGTGGCAGAGATACCCCTCTGCCCAACACGAGCTTATACCACATCCTCACCCATTCGCCCTCCAAACCCTGAGCCCATTGTCAGGCCCGCGCCCAAGACACTTTCAGGTGCACCAACACCAGAAGTCCGCCATAATCCAGCTAGAGGCAGAAGGCCTCCTCAATGGCTGGATTTTTAGCGAGGGCAAACCCATGGTTACAGGGCAAAATAATCCCTGGGGTTTAGCCGGGAAGGGAGGCAGTCTATCCTTCTCTAGTTTAGTGTTTGTTTTATTTAGGGGATTTTCTAATTAAGGGGGGAAGGAATATATTGTGTATCTGGTTGTCGTGGTAATAGAATCTTGTACAGATGGTCACAACATTTTAAATCAAGGACTGGTGCACTATGTGGCCGATTTGTTATATACCTTTCAGTGCCTTGCAGACGTACAAGGGTTGTTAAAGTTGGCATTTCGGTTGTTGCAGTCCAGTTGCTTCCTGTTCCTGGGCTGCCTATATCACAGCCGATAGTTGTGAGGTTTAATGGCATAGTTCTCTCAGGGGGTGGAGGGTAAATCTGAGCCCCAATGCCAACCCAGAGTGAAACAGTAAAGCCCCCAATAAGACCTACAAATGCACCCTGTAAAACAAAGTAAAATCGGATTGAAATGTAAAGCAAAAAAACCCAAGAGGGTTGACAAAGAAAAACACTGTCAAGATTTTTCAGAACTGGGTGGCCTAATTTTCAAAAATGACTTAAATGGGAGCTGTTGGAAGGTGCTCAACACTTGAAAACGAGGCCACTTAATCAGATGGCTAAGTATGGGCTTGAGTCTAACTTTAGGCGCTAAGGTCTGAAATTCTTGGCCCGTGATTTTTTTAAACAACTTCGATCAGGTAGAAACTATGAAGGCAGAAGCCTTTTTTTTTTTTTTAATTTTATTTTATTTTGTTTTGCTATTTTATTTGAATAAGCTGTCCTAACACCTTGGAGCAGGTACATTGTGAATTTTGTGCATGTGTTTTCCCCCCAATATTCTGTCTGCAATAGGAGGAATTGCTTTAGAGCAAACACTTTTACCTTTTCTAAAGATAGGAACTCTCTTCAAGATCTGAGCAATTAATTAAACTCTGATTTAGCTGCAGCCAGTTATAATAGCAATCCAGGCTGCTAGAGCCTATACACTAGCATGCCTACCTCTTTTAAAAACAGTCTCAATTTTTTTAGAAAATGTCCCCAAGGACTAACTAAGAATTTAATTGGGATTTAAGTACTGTGTAGACCTTGCCCTGGTTCTCTGAACAGGGATGAATCTCACTCATAATTCATTGCAGACCACAGAGATATTACAAATACAAAAGTTAACAATATTTGATTTAGACTCTTATCAACTATGGTGCTGTGCACTAACTCTCAGCTCACATGTGTCCAGAGAACTAAATTTCACTTCTCTCCTGCTCTCAAGGCTTCTTGCTACAAACACCAAAATGTTAGACTTTATAAACTCTGGAGAACACCTCTGTTTTTAGAGTGTCATAATGTAGGAATGCCTTGGGCAATTCATTTTGACTCATAGGTAATATTTACCTTGGCCTCAGATCTAAGGGGTGGGTGTGGGTGTGGGTGTGGGTGTGGGTGGGTGTTTTAGATGAGGGTGGCCAAAACAGGCTTATAATGGAAATTCAATTTGCAGCCATAATTATGAAGTAAATGTCATCAGGCCACAAACTAACAACACACTGCTCTTGTTAGACTGTTTACAGCACATCAGTACTGATTCTGCAGCATTGTGCAAAGACAAATCACTGCTTTAGCCATAGGGAACAAGGAGAAAATAAGTGATTAGTGAATCTTTCCATTTTTAACTATATTTTTTTCAGACTAAAATACTGGCTTTATTGCCTAACTATTGGGGTAAGAGGATGTGGCGGGGAGGGGGTATGTATGAAAAATACTAATCTAAAACATCTCCCATGATGCCTAAAACAAATTATTGCAGGGAGGGGAGTGAAATGATCCCCAAAATGACTATTGTATTTCGCAACCGCAAGACACACAGCTTATACTTACGATAGGGTTTGCAAAGGGGGAGAGGATTCCCAAAGAAAACAGTCCTAGAAGAGGGCCACCAACCATACCAAAAATACTGAGAGCTGCCTGAGGAAGAAAACAAAGTCTCATATCAAGTATCACACAGCAAAGCCAAAACCTGCAACATGAAACCATGGGGGAGGGGAAGGAAATGAAATATCTGCAATTAGGGATTCAAGCTGGCTCTGGGCCAGATCCTCAGCTGGAATAAACTGGTGTAGCTCCATTGTTGAATTACACCAGCTCAGGATTCAGTCCTAGAATTTCCAAGGTAAATACTCATTAAAGGATAAAAGTTAATCACTTAATAGTAGCCAGTGATTGTTCTTTTCAATAATTTCTTCTAGTTCATGAAACAGAGGTGAAAAGCAATTAAACATGCACCTGTAACAAACCGCCCAGAAGGGATGCCAGAGCGGCCATGGCAATGCACACGCCTCCATAAAAAAGACCTGAATGGGTGAGAAAGACAAATGTATCAATTTAAATCTCTACAGTTAAGTTTCCTTCCAATCTAATACTACTGCTGACAAAGCCAAAAATACATGGCAGTTAGGATGGTCTCTGAGAATGGTCAAACCAACAAAAGGCCAGGCACTTTATTACCTCAGGAGGGGATCGTGCAAACATGACAAATCCTTTTACAATATGTGGTCACTGAAGATTAGTTGAAAGATTAAATCTTAAAAAGAAGTTGGGATGAGTAGGGGATAATACGCACAGCAAGAATCACTTACATTCCTGCTCTAATCCTCTGCGCCAACACTTTTTATTTATTTGAAGAACAGATCTTCCGTCTGACCTGAGTTTTGTTCCAGTGAAAACACTTTTAGATTATTGGAGTTCCATGGCTAAGAATTTCCCATACTGCCAGGAGATAGGCAGCCTAAGCAAATGAAGTCCCTCTTCCTCCCAGGGTCCCTAATGCTGGATGAACACTTTAGTTACATCCACCACTCACAAAGCTCTAATTTACAGCTACAGTGGGGACACATTAATCCCAGTGCTTAATATGAGAGGTCAGGCAACTATCCAAGTTCAGACCTGTGAGCCTCCATTCCCATAGCAAACAAAAGCTGGCATTAAAAGTTATTAATAGTGCTTAAGAAACTACATTCTCAGGTGACAATGCTGTTGTAACACCCCTCCCGGCTCTGGTGTGCTCACTGGCAGGGCATGGTCTCTTGCTCGGGAATACAATGAAGTAATTGGCTGTACTCTTCTATCCCTTACTAACCTTATTACAGTAAGAGACATGTTAATTTTTCCCAGCGAACTACCTGGGGCACTGTGGGCCATATCTTCCACTGATGGCAACTGATGTAGCTAGCAAAGAAATCAATGGAACGTGACAGATTTAAACCAGCTGAGGATCTGGTCCTGTATGTTCAACTCAAAATTCTGAGATTGGTTGCTTGGAGGCATTAAACAGATTGAGGGCTTCAGGGTGTATTGTAGCGGTCGTGAACCCTCACATTTTCTAGAAGGAGAGTGCGATGCCGCACATTTCCCCAGCCATGTACCCTGCCAAATAATTCCATGTTCAAGTAGCTGATCACAAAATTCTATCCCATGCACCTGCCTTCTGACAGATGGAATGAAAAATAACGCCATTTCAACCCAAACCCTTTGGGTCTTTTGTATTAGGAATCTAGATTGAATAAGACTACAATATAACTTTACTGCTTAAAGATCAAACAAGATGCCCTTTTCCATGCTCACTTTAAATAGCTGCGCCCCTTCTCCCCCACAGCTGAAAACTCTTGGCCTGATTCTGATTTCACACAGGTTTCATACTGGTGTAATGCCATTGACTTTAATGAAGTTAATCCTGATTTATACCCTTATAAGTGAGATCTAAACCAAGCCCTCCTTCTTTATGACGAAAGTAGAAAATATCCCTCACAAACTTACTCATCCCCTTGGAAATCCAAGCTAGTTTCTTTTCAGAGAGGGAGCTGAAGTAAGGTTTAATGAGATCCTCAACAGTTACAGCTGCTAAAGCATTGATGCTGGAGGACACTGTGCTGCAGATGACAGAATTTGAAACATTTTTGTTTGTTAGGAACTGAGATTACAAACACTTAATAATTGAGATAATGGCAGAGAGATACTGTCTGCAACAATGTCAGAGACCTTATGTGGCTGTAACTACGATACATATTGAAATTATTATTACTAATGGAAAAAAATTTGACAGCACTATCTGTTACATTTTGCAATTGCTTAAAATATTTGTTCTCATAGAGGATAATGCATATTTTAAGAAAAAGAAGCAACCAGACAAATGAGTGGAAGAAAATTTAACATATGTTGCTATAGATCAAAGGATGACTGGTATTTTAAAACCGTTTTTGAATTCATTAATATGTATCGCATCCTTTGGGCTAGGTACATGTACATCGTATGGCATTTCATTGACTATTTTGGATGCACTCTCCAGGCTCAGACCAAAACTTAGAGCCTAAAGCTAGGATCCTAAATCCATATTTAAATAAGTGGGCTGGTTTTCAAATGTCAGTAAGAACTGCTGTGCACCAACACTTTTGAAAATCAGCTGCTTTTTAAAGAGCCTAGATGTAGATTTAGGAGCCTAATTTTGGGCACATATTTCTGAAAAATCTTGGCCTAAATCTTAAAAATGACATGCCTGTATTGTGGCTGGAAAATGAGTATGCCGCGGTGCAGACCACAGCACACACAAAATACGCATCTCCGCACACTTAATGGTTAATTATGAGCTCCAGTGAGCATCTGATAGACTCCAAGGGAACCACTTGTCCCAAACACTTGAAACATCAGCCCCTCTCTCCTGAAAGCAGATCTAGCTACTACTGAATAACTCTGAACATCCTGGATCATATAGAATAGTATCAGACACATTTTCCTTACAGAAAAACATGCCACAATGCCTACTATTTCCCTTCTCTTTAATATTCCGGTGGCACCACCGGTGGCCAAAGTCTGACAAGATTAACTAATTAACAGAATTCAAGTAGAACACCAGAGTTACAATAATAATTTGCACTTCTGCAACCCCTTCCATTTAAGGATTTTAAAGCACTTTACAAACATGAATTTATTAAGGTGAGAAAGTATTATTTTATTCTTCCCCATCTAGTCCAGTATCTGGCCTCTTGTAGTGGCCCAGTCACTGTGCTTCTCAGGAAGGGCAAAATGCCAATCACCTACAATCCACAGTCTGTGCAGTATCAGACATTTTTATACATTACTCTCACAAGCAATCAGCTTGCACCCCAAAGTGTGAAAATGTATTGCCCTTATCATCATGTTTACTTACATATCTACAAATATTAAGAGTCAAAAAATTATTCAACCACAGCATTATAACAGTTGCTCTGGGTATGACTGCTATAGATAAGGTTGTTAACCATTTCTATTCTAATCCCTGATTTTTGCACACTCAAGATTATCCAAAATGTTCACATTAAGGGCTGAAATTTTCCATGCTTGGTCGCTGCCAGAAAGTATACAACTTTGGAAACTTGAAGCAAAAATCTTTTCAGTTGTTTTTCAATTATCAGAAGGTGGGAAATCCATTTTTTAACCACCACCATTTGAAACAAAATATTCTGACCATTTTCACAGGATAAACTCAAAACAGCTGTATTTCTAAATTCCAAACACTAGTTTGTAAATAGCCCCTAATGAGCAGAATGTGCTTCTTAAGTCGTAGGAAGAAGGCTTTAAAATACAGTTCTGAAGCTTTGGAAAAGGAAGGATTAGCAGTAGAAAATTCCCTTAAGCTGCAGCTACCCTGTTTCCCTATAGGATTTCAGGAATTTACAGGAGCAGCTAGTGAAGTAATAGCTTTGAAGTAAAGTGAGGCAGAGCTTGTAAGTGCCATACTTTGCTCATGACAATGGAGTTTATAACGCCAAGGCTCAGACTATCCTTGTTGGTGGAATTTGTTAACAATGGAGACCAAATTGCTTCAATGCCAGGAAATTTAAAGCTCCACTGGTGAAGCCTGAAAAGCTTTTAAGATGCACCCATTAAACAGCTTCTAATTTGTCCCTGTTTAAAGAATGGCAACATATGCATGCAGGGAAATTAAATGAAAAGGATCTCGTGTAAATGCAATTTATGCTCCAATGAGCATGCATAAAAACGGCCAATGTATGTCATTGAGTTCAGAATGATTATATTACCTTAATGTCCCACTGTAGGCGCTAGCCACGAAAAGCCCTGGTACCCCTGGAAAATCTTGTAGAATATCCAATACCAGATATGGCATGAGCTGAAAAAAATACAGATTGAGAAATATTATAATTTTACCTAATCTGTGTTCTTGCTTTTAATGTATTGCTTTTATAATGTATCCAAACTTCATGCTGCCCTTTATTCTAATTTTAAATGTCCTCTGTTTTACACTTTATTCAGATGGAAGTGATGAATACCTGACAAAGCCAAGAGGATAAAGCTGCCTTCATAGCACTATTCTCCTCACTGCTCCCTTCAACTAGCCCCAAGAGACCCACTGCCAGGGGCCAGGACCTGGAGGTGGTGGGACTGAAGGATCTGCCACTTCCCTTAAAATCTTCCCTCCCCACCTCTTTGTAGTGATTCCCTGCCTCAGTCATGCTGATTCATTGAATGCTAACTGAGATGCTTCCTCTCCCCCACGCGACTGGGGCACATCCTTTGAATAGGGGTTCAGGCTCAGTGATTGATGGGGGCAGAGAAGGCAGTGGCATAGAGCCTCCATGGAGACCACCCTTGTCTCTCAGCATCTCCCTTGAGCCATGTGGATCTCAGGGGGAAGAGAGAGCCATAGGTTTTGGGTCTCTTGGTTGTAGCACATGGGAGCAACCTCCACCCTCCCCCAAAAAAGAAAATGATCCAGTTTCCTACATAGGGTTATCATACTTGGTCTTCCTTGTCCTATGTATCACTAGGGAATAAGAGGATTTCTGGCTCTTTATTTTATTAGCCCTGTCATCCCTTATTGCAAATAAAATACACTCCTGGGTTTCAAGTGTCCCAAAATGTTCCTTAATGTATCTTTCCAAAGGGACAGATCCTGAGAGCTCAGTACCAATGTGGACACAAGAACAAATGGATATAAACTGGCCATTGGGAAGTTTAGACTTGAAATTAGCGAAGGTTTCTAACCACCAGAGGAGTGAAGTTCTGGAATAGCCTTCCAAGGGAAGCAGTGGGGGCAAAAGACCTATCTGGCTTCAAGATTAAACTCGATAAGTTTATGAAAGAGATGGTATGATGGGATAACATGATTTAAGCAATTAATTGATCTTTAACTATTCATGGTAAATAGGCCCAATGGCCTGTGATGGGATGTTAGATAGGGTGGGATCTGAGTTATTACAGAGAATTCTTTCCTGGGTATCTGGCTGGTGAATCTTGCCCACATGCTCAGGGTTTCAGCTGATCGCCATATTTGGGGTCGGGAAGGAATTTTCCTCCAGGGCAGATTGGCAGAGGCCCTGGGGGTTTTTCGCCTTCCTCTGTAGCATGGGGCACAGGTCACTTGCTGGAGGATTCTCTGCACCTTGAAGTCTTTAAACCATGATCTGAGGACTTCAATAGCTCAGACATAGGTGAGAGGTTTATTGCAGGAGTGGGTGGGTGAGATTCCGTGGCCTGCATTGTGCAGGAGGTCAGACTAGATGATCATAATGGTCCCTTCTGACCTTAATGTCTATGAGTCTGAGAGCACCCACGACACTGGAGATGTGTGGGCTCAGCCTCATACCTTGGGAACAGCCCCTAAGGGCAGCAATCCTAATTCATCCCCAACTATTAAACCACTGAGATGTTTAGTGTTAAACCTGGTCTGGTGCTGACACGCGCTTTGCTGTCCATGGGTCACAATCGTGGTATATGGAGTACATTGCTAGTCCACAAAACATAGCACAGACAAGTATCGCCCAGAGTCCCAAAAGGTTGATATAGAGAGATCTGCACAAACATGAAAGGAAACAACAACGTTAAAGAGTTAGCCATAGCAGTGTGCAGCACTGTACTGTAATGTTGCTAAAGATGCAGATGTCCTACTGTACCTGTATTCACTTCCTCATTGGCAGCCAAAAAAAAAGAGAAACATTGTTAACTGAACACTTCTTAGTCTAGTTACAGACTGTGGTCTGTCTGGCTACTAAAGCAGTGCAAAGCCACTAACTCCCAGCAACACACAGAACTGTTGAAAAACATGACAAGCCAGAGAGTAGCTCATAGACTAGTAGCCACACTGTGAGCCCCTTCCCAACCCAGTGAACAGTTACTCACACAAGCAGTGACGTGGAAGTCCATGGGATTGCTTATGAGCATAACTGGCACTAGCAATGGGTTCACAATATGGCTCCAAATACATGATCACCTAAGCTGACAGTTATTAAATATAAACCCCCTATTCTAATTTTGGTATTGTATAGCCAATAGCAGAGGTCCATCCTGCAATGAAATCTAAACATGAGATCATGTGACCTCTGTGGTTATTCTTCATGTCTCACTGTATTTCTTCATTGCAGACCACAGGAAGGGAGCAACCCATTCCCCAGTGTGTTCAAACCTCAGAGGGAGTTTCAGGGGTGGTTGCCCTAGATCCAGTCTTAGTGAGATGTATGGGCTCCCCTTATTTAGCATCGGCATTCCTGTGCCTCTGGTGTCTTGCACTATACAGCTCTACTGTTCTTAAACAGTGCCAGGGCCCCAAGAGGAAGCAATGGGGAAGAACTTTGTAAATGTCCCCTAACAAAGCCAGCACACCTTGGAAGGCTGCCATGGTGCACGCCCTTCTCCTGCTGACTTGGCATGGAGTCCCTCAAAGCTGTTGCTTCTAGAAGGAAATGGACTGCTCACAGTCTGTGAGCTTTCCTTCTTAGTGCCTAGGTAGTCTTGCAGACTGATGTAGTAAACTGACTCCATCTCCTGACAGCACTAGCCCAAAAAGGCTCCAGCTTCAAACATTAATACAACCTCTGCTACCCTAGGTCTTCATTCAATATTGGCTATTCAAAATGCTTCAATCTTCTTGTCCACTTTGGCTTCCTTCTCTACAGAAATGGAGCTCCTGCAGATTACTGGAGGTGTCTAGGTACTTCTAGCTCTAGACGGGTCCTAGTTTCATAAAGTTAATTACCCTCTGGCTCATCTTCGGTGCCCTACTGCAACCCACAATGCGGTATGTTCTTCAACCACGTGGTTCTTTCCCTGTGCTTCTATAAGATTAATTGTATTCTAACCAGCAGCCATTTCGTTGCCTGATGTCCATTGATTGCCATTGAGGCCCTGCTGCTGTGCCAAGCAATCAGAGCTGCATTGGTACCTCCAGTACCTAAGCAAGTGTATCAGCATTGAGGGTGCTTAGGGGGCCATTCAGTGCTTCCAGTGACTGTGAAAGTGCACCAGCCCCGGGTTACTTTAGAAGGTTCATTGGGATGTGTGCAGGAGAGTAGCTCTGCTCTTGAAGATCTTAACGGGGATGGAAATGTATGTTATTGGGTGCACTGGTGTAATATAACTGAGCCTGCAGCCTGGTGTACTTCGTAAAGCTCATCAGCACAAGAGACAACCTGACTTAAATCAAGTGTCTGATAACAAAACCTGGGCATGTTAAAGCTGATTGGGTGACCTCACTGCCAGTGGTCACACTTGGGCCTTGTCTATGCATGTAAATTGCAAAGCTTTAGCTAAATTTGTTTCTAGACTAATTTAGCTAAAATGTTCCAACCTTGTATCATGGACCCTCTCATATAGGGTTGAGTGTGTCTTATATCAATTTACCATAACCTGATTCCTTATCAATATAAGCTAAACTGAGAAAAGGTACTCTTAGACTGATTGAAAATGGACATGCAGAAGAATTTTGTTAAATTAGTACAACTCTCACAGGTAGACAAGGCTTTAAGTAGCATGTTTTAGCCTAGGTCACTATAGTTAAAAATAAAACAAAATTGCTATCAACTGAATGATTAAAGGCATAAAAGTATGACCATGCCCCGATTACTCACAGCATTTTCAAATCTTGTTTTTAAACCATGTTGGCGGCTGGATGTCAAATGACAATCAGTGTTTGTTTGATCTTGTCCTGACTTTAATCCTAGTTCAGAGTGACACTGTATGACTTAAGAAATGAGTTGCTCCCACTAATTCTGAATGAGTAATACTGGGTGGAATACTCTTCTTCAAAGCTGGCATTGTGTCTGGGAAGACTATGCAAGTCTTGCTTTTTAATAAGAATTTAAGATTTCAACATTCAAACCATCGTGTGGTGCCTTTGAAGAGTTGAAGCCAGGGATTGGTAAGGGGAAAAATAAGAGGTAATAAACCGTAGGCTGATGAGTCAATATCACACCTGCATTTATCTGAATTTTATGATTCTTCCACTTTAAACACCTGTACTTCTTTCAAGGGAATACATCATTGTTCAAATACAAGAATCTGAGTTGCTGGTTGTGCTTTCTAGTCACAAAAGTACAGGTGCATATCTTGGGTGGGGTGAGATCCTATCTGAGACAGCCAAGAATCCTGAGATACTTTTCTCATCCCATGGTTTCATGCGTTACCAGAAGGCATGGAATGGAACTTGTGAAATCATTCACACTGTGAGCCCAGTTCATCATTGTACTGCACCTTGTAAATCCTTTACATCAGTGTAATGTGAGTGTAAATTGCTACCATTCTGATGTGGTAGCGTTTCACATCTACTGTGCACTGGTGTAAATGACCACACAAAGAGCAGGGCCAGAGTGAATCTTGTTGTGAGGGTTTTAAGGCTCTTGCAAAAGAAACTAGGCAGCTGCTGTATTGCCAGTCTTTACACCTCTGTGGAGATGCAGTGTTTATGCTGAAAATTATCCAGGCCTCAGGAAATGATCATATTCTCAGGCACAGATAGGGTGACCAGCAGCTGTAAACTCAATGACCCTTGCCTGTAGGAAAGCTGGCAGAAGGGGGCTAAATAAAGAGTTCTCCATGAGGTTTTCCTTGCAGAGATTTCCAGAAGTGCTCCCCAATAAGAGCAGGGCTCTCCCATTAAAATGGAAAGGCTTCAGGGCTCACGCACAGATTCCTGGGAAGCTAAGGCCATCCACATGGAACCACTGTATCTTCACAGCCGCTCTGGCCATGTGACTCCAATGGTGCCAGACTCCTCTGGTCACAACTGAACTGCTTCCAGGATGCCTTTAAAAGATCCCGTTGCACAGGGGGTGGGCAGGGTGCAACCAAGTAATATAGCTTCAGATAGGGATGCTTGGAAGAGTCAACATCAATGACATGCCATACAAGCATGACACATGAAGCTCTTTCCCATACATGAGCAATCCACTGTTGAAGTGAGATGTGCCTTCTGACTGTGTAAAGGCTGATCTTCTGAACAAAGCAGCATGACCAAGGAAGAGGCATTGGAGATACAATGATGATGCACATCAACTCATTCCTGTTACAAATCTGATTGCCTACAACACTAGTTTTTCTTACTGCTTTAACCTTCAGCATTTTAATTCTAAAAACATAGCTTTCACCTGGAGGGGAAAAAAATTGTTTTAATTATTTTGCCCACATTTTAAAAATATCAAACCTCCAAAATACTGTCCCTTCCTATACCTTATGGCATTGTATTGTGGGGAAGGCATTTTTATTTTTCATACATTTCTCAGATAGGTAAATCTATACAGAAAGCTTACTGATCACCAGTCTCCAGCTGCTTACAGCTTCAGGAGAGAGATCACTTGATCATTACCTGTTAGGTTCATTCCCTCTGGGGCACCTGGCATTGGCCACTGTCAGTAGACAGGATACTGGGCTGGATGGACCCTTGGTCTGACCCAGTATGGCCATTCTTATGTTCTTATGTCAGGTCACTAACTGTTCTGAAAACAAAGAACATGATTCTTCAGCAATTTTATCATTGGGCAATCAATTTCAGTAGCTTTATGACTGAATCCTTTAATATTTATTCTGGTACAACTCCCATTCACTGATTTAGGTTTAATATAGTACCAAGCCAAGATCTGGTGTTATTAGAAGCTTTGCACAAATAACACCTATACAATTTGGTCTCTAGGTTGCAAATGAACTTAATACAGCTTTTGTGTGCGTGCACACCAGCATCACAAAACCGTCTGGGACAAAACTGAATGTTGCCATAACTTATCAATCCTGGCATTTAGTCTTCCAATTTGCTTTCGTCCTTGTTCACAAAGCAGAAAGTACAGGTCGTTACTACCTTTCATGAACAGGTTGTATATAAATTTAAAGCATTCATTTAAAAATCTCCCTTTATGAAGAACAGATAGTAGCTAAAGACAGGCACTGAAGAATTACATTTACCGCACACAGGCTTACAATTTTGCTTGGAACCTGGTTTTGCAGGCAATGTATCTCTGAACTTGAGATTGGTTGACCCCGTATATGCCAGTCCAGGTGAAGGTCCCACCTATGAGAATTGTCCAGAAGGTATGTCTTTGCAAGGGGTTGGGATTAAAACTAAATGGGAGAAAAAAATAACAGACTCAGAATATGGACAAAAATGGTGCTTCTCCCTCTGCCCCAATGAAGTTAATTCAATTGAAAACCCGTGTGGACGCAGTTTAACACTTTTAAGATTGTTTAAGCTGATCATGTTTTAGCCTAAGTATATACAAACTTACTCCCAGAAGTTTAATCTTCCCCCATGGTAAGAATCATTTAGAATGCGTCCGATTCCCTCTTGAACCACCACAGCACGTATAATCACAGATGAAAATCCAGCTACCATGATTCCAACCTGGAAAACATCTGTCCAGACTACTGCCTTTAGACCACCCTGTGTAAGGAACAGAACATTCAATGTATAGTAGGAGCATGAAATTAAGATGCAATTATAAATTTTGCAAATTCAAATTTATGGGCCAGCTCACCCGACCTGCAGAAAATCCCATGGGAAGGGCAGGGTGAGGTGATCTGTTTTTCTGAGCCCCACCCACTCCTGCTCCCAGCCTGGCCAGTCTCTACCCAGGAGAGTAGAGAACAGTGCTACAGAGAAGACCACAGCCCTTTCCATGTGGGAGTGGGCAGATGCACAGGTGTTTTCCATATGCAGTTTGGAGCAGGGGAGAGGATGACCAGGCCCTCTGTCTTTATTCAAGTTTAAACTCAATAATTGTACACTACGTTACAGTGGAAGGTTGTTCTATATTTTAACTAAGCAGTTAAAAGAAGGGGGAGGTTCTTTAAAATGAACTGTCAACATACCAGTGTGCAATAGAAGGTACAGACGACTCCAGTTGTGACCACTGCACCCCACAAGTCAAATCCTGTGACTGAAAAAGAGGGAAAATGTACAATTGCAAAGACTGTTTTTGAAAAAAAGTAAATCCTTTAACATTCAACCACATTTGTAGGTTGGTCTGATTGCCTGGAAAAAAAAGATTAGAACCATTTTAAAATGAAAAGTAGAAAATAATAACAATAGCACTCACATGATTTGTGCACTAAAACCAAGGGACTTTGACGGACTAAGAATATAACCAACTCATAACAATAGTTGTGATAGACTTTGCAAACTGCTGAGCAATTAGAAATATTTTTGCATCTAAGGCAGATGTGGGCAACCTGTGGCCCATTAAATAAATAAATTAATTACCTGTGGTAATCCTCTGATGGGCCGCCAGACAATTTGTTTATATTTGCACAGCCGTCCGCAGCGCCCAGTGGCCACGGTTTGCCATTCCTGGCCAATTGGAGTTGCAGGAAGCAGCAGCCAACACTTCCCTGTGGCCCGCACCATTTCCTGTCGCTCCCATTGGCCGGGAACAGTGACCGCGGCCACTGGGAGCTGTGGGCAGCTGTGCAAATGTAAACAAAATGTCTGGCGGCCCGCCAGCGGATTACCCTGACTGACCACATGTGGCCCACAGGCCACAGGTTGCCCACCACTGATCTAAGGACTAATTTCCCTTTAATTAAAATTTTAACAACTAAAACTATATCCTAACCTTTTAAGCCCATGAGTTATCTCATTGACTTCAACACAAAGGGATTTGTGCAGATAGACAGTAAGGGAGTCCCATTCAAGTCAGGGTAACTGAGAGTTGAATTTGTCCTCAAATCTTCAATCTCTTATAAAATCTGTCACAACTACTGGACCAATGCTCAAGTCTTCATTTAGACAAAAAGTCAACAGGAGCTTAGGAAGACTTCTTAATTGGGCCCATGGTTACTTATGTTGATGTCTGTCTTAAAAACCTAATAGTTCTATGTATTTGTAAGGGGACTGTTGCCCCCTTACTAACATTCAGTGGGGGTGTTTTAGGTGCTAGCTCCCAGTACTCAAAGGGGAAGGGTCGATGGGGAATCAGGACCCGAGACTGACAGCCCCCAGGAACAACGGGGAGAGGCCAATGCTTCAGGTTAGCCTGAATGACAGGGTGGGCAGGCTAATCAGGGATTCAGGAGGCCAGGGAGGTCCCGTCCTTGGTGTGAGCTGGAATTGCCTGGGTCAGACAGAGTGGGGCCGAGCTAAGGAGAAAGCAGGGGCCCAAGCTAAGTTGGGGAGCAGAGTTGTGCCAGATCCAGAGGGACCAGAACAGCAGCCCAGAGAAAGCAGACCCTGTCCTGGGAGCAGAGCTGCAGCCCCAAAGCCAGAGGCACAGCCCAGAGGGAGCAGACTTGCCCTGGGAGCAGAGCTGCTGCAACCAGAGCCAGAGGGCCAGAAAAGCAGCCCAGGGAGCTGGAGGCAGAGCAGCAGCCGTGCTGAGGCAGAGTGGAGCTGGAGCTAAGACAGAGTGGAGCTGGAGCTGGGGCTGGAGCAGTCCGGAGCTGGGTGTCGTGAGCAGCTGCGGAGAGCGAGGGGGGATCCTGGGCAGTGGGCCCAGCACAGGGAGATGCCTCAGCCAGGAAGTATTGCAGGCCAGACTCGGAGGGGGATTGGTAACCCCGACAGTGCGGGGGCAATGCTGGGAAGAAGGGCCCTGCCACCTAGAATCTGAGAGCGTGTGGCCACTACCGGAGCGAGCGTCCAACCCACAGCATCCCTGCAGCACAGCCAGGGCCTGAGAAGGAGGCCTGGGACTTACAAGGACAGACTGTGAACTGCCCGGACATTCCAGAGACACTGTTTGTGATGTTCCCTGCCACAGAGCGGGGTGATGTGTTTCCTTTAACCTTTCCCATTTTTCCTTATTCCGTTTAAAATTAATTGTTGATTAAATAACTTGCATTTGCTTCAAATTGTATGTAATAATCAGTGGGTCAGAGAAGTGGCCAGTGCAGAGAGAGTACCCCGGAGTGGGGACACCCTAGCCCCTGTCCTAGGTGACCACAGCAGGATTGGGGGTTGAGCTCCCCCAGGAATCCTGGGTCCAGCCTTGTTGGGGTTACAAGGACTCTGCCAGACAGGAGAGTGGAAGGGGAGTCCTCAAGGGCAGGGAGGCCACTGGGTAAAGGAAGTGGGAGCGAGGACTCAGATCCTTTCGCTAGCCCACTTCACCGGGGTAGTGCAGAAGCCAGGAAAGTTCCCCACAATAGTGGGACTATTCCCCCGCTTACATATTACAAAAAAATAATTAAATAAAACAAACTACCTTGTAAAATGTAAAATAATTAGCATATTTTCCTTTTACCTTGGTTCAGTGCCAGAGCTGGAGCATAAATAACAATTCCAGTGTATAAAATCTAAGGAGGATAAAAGAAATACTAAATCAAATTAAAAGGAACTTGTTCTATACCTACTTAAACTAATTTACCTATAGTATACATAGGTAAATGTATCTATAGGTAGACATAGAGTCTATATCACCAGTACTGTGCAGTATTAAGTAATAATTCCTATCATTTATAAGGGAAAAGTCAGAGGCTACCTAGTATTGCATTCTTCATGGTACACTGTTCCTAAAATGAACACTACAATGGCTCTTAAATACCCAGGCCCTCTTCAACTTTTCCTGGCTTTTCTACAAAGTAGTGTATTGTTTAAAAAAGTGCAGTAATCACATACAAATGCCATATTGCAGAAACCTGTGGAAAGAGGAAAAAATGCTGGGGCTGGCAAATACTTTGCCAAGAAATCTCTTGCAATGTTAATGGCACTCAATATGCAAACATAACTCCGATTACCCAGGACTAGAGCTATGCCATTAAATAGTAATTCTGGTGTAGTCATTAGGGTTTATAGGCTGCCAACATTGGAGGGTGACATGCACATACAGGGTTGAGAACTGGTCTGATTTTCCATCCCTCACCGGAAAGAGTTAAAGACAAACCAATCTTTTCCCTTATGATTATTATGACCAGCAGTAGTCACCGCGGTGCTTCAGAGGAAGGAAGTTTAAAAAAAAACAACAAAAAACCTTCAGCTTTCATCTTGGTGTAATTCCACAAGGCCAAACACAGAGATGTAGCTTCGAGTAAACAGGTGCAATTTCCATGGAAGTCTCCGGACCAAATTCAACAACAACATCAGTAGTGAGGGTAAGTTACACATTGAGGAGTTGATTCTGCATTCACTTATACCTACTTTATGGGATTTAAATCCACTGACTTCAGCACAGTTCCTCCTGATTTACACTGGTGTGAGATCAGACTCCGGCTCATGTGTAAGTGGTAAAGTATCATAACCTGCAGTTACTTGGAATTCAGCAAGTGTGCAAACTTACATGTATAACATACATTCCCTTCTACAGTCCTCTTGGCATGTAACACAACAAGCAACTAACAAGAGAGGAAAATAAAGTCACTCCCCGGCTCCTTTAACTTGTACCATCATATATCCAGCCTTCAATGGTTTACACCGATAATATTCGTATTGACCTCGGTGAGGACAGCACCTTGTTAAACCATCAGCTGAATTTCCCCACAGAATTCCAAACTGGTGCCATTTACAACTGTTTTGCGTACTTTGGGCCAGATCTTTGGCCCAGTTAAGGCTGCTCCACACTGTTCCATAGCACAAAGAAGCCATAAACTCAGCTAAGACAGGGTGGCAGAGGATTCCCCCTATGTTGAGGAATCCTCTGGTGACCATAGGGCTGCCATAGCAACTCCTATACCATCCCCTTTCCACTGTCACCTCCACCAATGCCCCCTTCCCCTGGTGAAAGGGGGACTGGTCAGGGTATCCCTACACTCTGGCAATCTTCAGGTGCCAGAATGGCCCCGTGAAACTGTGGGCATCTATGTTTAACATATAGGCTGCTCTAAATTATGTTAAGGGCCAGACTCACTCCCAGATTGGGGAAACGCAAAGGTGGCATAAAGCCACCTTTCCCCTCCACGCTCCTCCTGAGGTGTGTTGAGTGTATCCCCCCCACAGCTCAGGATCTACCTCCACAATGAAAGCCATATCAGTGCAAGCTGCACTGTTTTGTCACTTATACCTGTTTTCTGAACAAGCTACACCTAACTTGTAGCCTTCACAAATTATAGCCCTGGTCTACACTAGGATTTTAGGTCGAATTTAGCAGTGTTAAATCGATGTAAACCTGCACCCGTCCACACGATGAAGCCCTTTATTTCGACTTAAAGGGCTCTTAAAATCGATTTCCTTACTCCACCCCTGACAAGTGGATTAGCGCTTAAATCGGCCTTGCTGGCTCGAATTTGGGGTACTGTGGACACAATTTGACGTATTGGCCTCCGGGAGCTATCCCAAAGTGCTCCTTTGTGACCGCTCTGGACAGCACTCTCAACTCAGATGCACTGGCCAGGTAGACAGGAAAAGAACTGCGAACTTTTGAATCTCATTTCCTGTTTGGCCAGCATGGCAAGCTGCAGGTGACCATGCAGAGCTCATCAGCAGAGGTGACCATGATGGAGTCCCAGAATCGCAAAAGAGCTCCAGCATGTACTGAACGGGAGGTACGGGATCTGATCGCTGTATGGGGAGAGGAATCCATGCTATCAGAACTCCGTTCCAGTTTTTGAAATGCCAAAACCTTTGTCAAAATCTCCCAGGGCATGAAGGACAGAGGCCATAACAGGGACCCGAAGCAGTGCCGCGTGAAACTTAAGGAGCTGAGGCAAGCCTACCAGAAAACCAGAGAGGCGAACGGCCGCTCTGGGTCAGAGCCCCAAACATGCCGCTTCTATGACGAGCTGCATGCCATTTTAGGGGGTTCAGCCACCACTACCCCAGCCGTGTTGTTTGACTCCTTCAATGGAGATGGAGGCAACACAGAAGCAGGTTTTGGGGACGAGGAAGATGATGATGATGAGGTTGTAGATAGCTCACAGCAAGCAAGCGGAGAAACCGGTTTTCCTGACAGCCAGGAACTGTTTCTCACCCTGGACCTGGAGCCAGTACCCCCCGAACCCACCCAAGGCTGCCTCCTGGACCCAGCAGGCGGAGAAGGGACCTCCGGTGAGTGTACCTTTTAAAATACTATACATGGTTTAAAAGCAAGCATGTGAAAGGATTAATTTGCCCTGGCATTCGCGGCTCTCCTGGATGTACTCCCAAGGCCTTTGCAAAAGGTTTCTGGGGAGGGCAGCCTTATTGCGTCCTTCATGGTAGGACACTTTACCACTCCAGGCCAATAACACATACTTGGGAATCATTGTACAACAAAGCATTGCAGTGTATGTTTGCTGACGTTCAAACAACATCTGTTCTTTATCTCTCTGTGTTATCCTCAGGAGAGTGAGATATCATTCATGGTCACCTGGTTGAAATAGGGTGCTTTTCTTCAGGGGACACTCAGAGGAGCCCATTCCTGCTGGGCTGTTTGCCTGCGGCTGAACAGAAATGTTCCCCGCTGTTAGCCACGGGGAGGGGGGAGGGTTGAGGGGGTAGCCACGTGGTGGGAGGAGGCAAAATGCGACCTTGTAACGAAAGCACATGTGCTATGTATGTAATGTTAACAGCAAGGTTTACCCTGAAAGAGTGTAGCCACTGTTTTATAAAATGTGTCCTTTTAAATACCGCTGTCCCTTTTTTTTTCTCCACCAGCTGCATGTGTTTCAATGATCACAGGATCTTCTCCTTCCCAGAGGCTAGTGAAGCTTAGAAAGAAAAAAAAACGCACTCCTGATGAAATGTTCTCTGAGCTCATGCTGTACTCCCACACTGACAGAGCACAGACGAATGCATGGAGGCAAATAATGTCAGAGTGCAGGAAAGCACAAAATGACCGGGAGGAGAGGTGGCAGGCTGAAGAGAGTAAGTGGCGGGCTGAAGACAGGGCTGAAGCTCAAATGTGGCGGCAGCATGATGAGAGGAGGCAGGATTCAATGCTGAGGCTGCTGGAGGACCAAACCAGTATGCTCCAGTGTATGGTTGAGCTGCAGCAAAGGCAGCTGGAGCACAGACTGCCACTACAGCCCCTGTGTAACCAACCGCCCTCCTCCCCAAGTTCCATAGCCTCCACACCCAGATGCCCAAGAATGCAGTGGGGGGGCCTCCGGCCAACCAGCCACTCCGCCACAGAGGATTGCTCAAAACAAAGAAGGCTGGCATTCAATAAATTTTAAAGTTGTAAACTTTTAAAGTGCTGTGTGGCATTTTCCTTCCCTCCTCCACTACCCCTCCTGGGCTACCTTGGTAGTCATCCCCCTATTTGTGTGATGAATGAATAAAGAATGCATGAATGTGAAGCAACAATGACTTTATTGCCTCTGCAAGCGGTGATCGAAGGGAGGAGGGGAGTGTGGTTAGCTTACAGGGAAGTAGAGTGAACCAAGGGGCGGGGGTTTCATCAAGGAGAAACAAAGAGAACTTTCACACCGTAGCCTGGCCAGTCATGAAACTGGTTTTCAAAGCTTCTCTGATGCGTACCGCGCCCTCCTGTGCTCTTCTAACCGCCCTGGTGTCTGGCTGCGCGTAACCAGCAGCCAGGCGATTTGCCTCACCTCCCACCCTGCCATAAACGTCTCCCCCTTACTCTCACAGATATTGTGGAGCACACAGCAAGCAGTAATAACAGTGGGAATATTGGTTTAGCTGAGGTCTAAGCGAATCAGTAAACTGCGCCAGCGCGCCTTTAAACGTCCAAATGCACATTCTACCACCATTCTGCACTTGTTCAGCCTGTAGTTGAACAGCTCCTGACTACTGTCCAGGCTGCCTGTATACGGATTCATGAGCCATGGCATTAAGGGGTAGGCTGGGTCCCCAAGGATAACTATAGGCATTTCAACATCCCCAACAGTTATTTTCTGGTCTGGGAATAAAGTCCCTTCCTGCAGCTTTTGAAACAGACCAGAGTTCCTGAAGATGCGAGCGTCATGTACCTTTCCCGGCCATCCCACGTTGATGTTGGTGAAACGTCCCTTGTGATCCACCAGAGCTTGCAGCACTATTGAAAAGTACCCCTTGCAGTTTATGCACTCGGCGGCTTGGTGCTCTGGTGCCAAGATAGGGATATGGGTTCCGTCTATGGCCCCACCACAGTTAGGGAATCCAATTGCAGCAAAGCCATCCACTATGACCTGCACATGTCCCAGGGTCACTACCCTTGATATCAGCAGATCTTTGATTGCGTGGGCTACTTGCATCACAGCAGCCCCCACAGTAGATTTGCCCACTCCAAATTGATTCTCAGCTGACCGGTAGCTGTCTGGCGTTGCAAGGTTCCACAGGGCTATCGCCACTCGCTTCTCAACTGTGAGGGCTGCTCTCATCTTGGTATTCATGTGCTTCAGGGCAGGGGAAAGCAAGTCACAAAGTTCCGTGAAAGTGCCCTTACGCATGCGAAAGTTTCGCAGCCACTGGAAATCATCCCAGACCTGCAACACTATGCGGTCCCACCAGTCTGTGCTTGTTTCCCGAGCCCAGAATCAGCGTTCCACAGCATGAACCTGCCCCATTAGCACCATGATGCATGCATTGGCAGGGCCCTTGCTTTCAGAGAAATCTGTGTCCATGTCCTGATCACTCACGCAACCGCGCTGACGTCGCCTCCTCGCCCAGTATCGCTCTGCTGGGTTCTGGTGCTGCATATACTGCTGGATAATGCGTGTGGTGTTTAATGTGCTCCTAATTGCCAAAGTGAGCTGAGCGGCCTCCATGCTTGCCTTGGTATGGCATCCGCACAGAAAAAAGGTGCGGAACGATTGTCTGCCATTGCTCTGACGGAGGGAGGGGCGACTGACGACACGGCTTACAGGGTTGGCTTCAGGGAGCTAAAATCAACAAAGGGGGTGGCTTTACGTCAAGGAGTATTTCAGGCAGGACTTCACGGAGGGTTCCAATAAGAAATGGTGCACCTAAGTTATTGTTCTTATTGGAACAAGGAGGTTAGTCTGGCCTCTGATTGATACATGGCTAGATTTACCTCGCTGCACCTTCTCTGTGAGTGACTGCAGTGTGACCTAGAAGAATGAGTCCCCTAGACGGGGGAGGGGGGGACGCAAATGAGTACAAAACAAATCTGGTCTATTTCTTGTTCTGATCCACTCCATCTATCTTTTACATCTTTGGCTGGCAGCAGATGGTGCAGAGGACTGCATGCCATCCACATCTCATGGCTGCCCGGCAGAAGATGATGCAATACGACTGCCAGCAATACATATCGTCTGCCTGCTTACCATAAGATGGTTCAATAGGACTGACTGCAGGACTAAAGAGAATGACTTGATCAAGTCACTCCAAATTTAGTCCCTGCGCCCATGTCTGCCCAGGCGCTCCTGGCAGACGTGGCCAGGAGCACCTCGGACATGATGATGACGGCTACCAGTCCTATTGCACCGTCTGCTGCCACAAGGCAATGGGTTGCTGCTACTGTGTAGCAATGCAGTACCGCGTCTGCCAGCACCCAGGAGACATACGGTGACAGTGAGCGGAGCGGGCTCCATGCTTGCCGTGGTATGGCGTCTGCACAGGTAACTCAGGAAAAAAGGCGCGAAACGATTGTCTGCCCTTGCTTTCACGGAGGGAGGGAGGGAACGGGGGCCTGACGATATGTACCCAGAACCACCCGCGACAATGTTTTAGCCCCATCAGGCATTGGGATCTCAACCCAGAATTCCAATGGGCAGCGGAGACTGCAGGAACGGTGGGATAGCTACCCTCAGTGCAACGCTCCAGAAGTCGACTCCAGCCTCGGTACTGTGGAAGCACTCCGCCGAGTTAATGCACTTAATGCACTTAGAGCATTTTCTGTGGGGACACACATACTCGAATACATAAAACCGATTTCTAAAAAAACGACTTCTATAAATTCGACCTAATTTCGTAGTGTAGACATACCCATAGAGTACCTGGCTGACTGTCAGCATGGCATGGGACAGCAAACTTTTTGAGTGAGTCAGCATAGAAAAATAGCTTTCTAATATGCAGTGAATGTTTTCCCATCTGCTTTCTGGCATCCCAGACAAAACGTGTTCTTGCCACAATCATGATCAGATTTTGTCTAAATTAAAAGAAGAATCGAGATCTAATCTTTCAACTTCTTCATTTTATTTAGAAAAAAATGACACACCAATGGCTAGAGGACCAATAAAATTATACCAGCAGAACAGTAAAATACTATTTTTAAAAAATCTTCCTTTTAATGATCCAGACAGTTTCAGATATAAGCTTTAGCACAGAGAAATACATATTTTCTTGGACATATTGCTAATATGTATTGAATTATTTTTCGCTGTGGTTTACGAATAGCTTGGCCCACTTTTAGCCTTCAGTTTCTTAGTGAATATTATTTTAGGGTGAGATGACATCGGTATTCAAATATAGTGGTGTTCCACTATTCTTCTCATGCTTTCTATATCTCTGATGGGTTTGTCCTTGCTTTACAGGGAGGGACAAGTACCAGTGCCAAGTAGCAAGCAACCAGCTAGCATTGCAACGTGTGTTTAGTTCAACGTTCCCTAGATACTCGGGTTACTCAAGGATCCTCTGGGCAGGGAACAAAGAGCAGTGCTGGAGAGTGCATGCTCTTCATTACTAGGTAGTATGAAGAACTTCCTTGTCTCTTTCTTTCGTGTCAATATCTAATATTTCACAATAAACTTAGCAACCACTTACACGTGACTACCAGTTACACCACACTAAAATAATGCTCAAGGCTATTAAAGATCAAAGAACCTGTTTGAGGTTTACTTGCCGTTTGTATAATGAAGAGGATTGTCCCACAGAGACGCAGATATTTATTAAATCGAAGCTCCAAGTACTGCAAAAGAGGTGAATAAACAACTTTAATGTCAAAAATTTACATTTATAGAAATGGTATTAAGACACCTCCTGTAAGAAAAGATACTACTGTTCAGCAGAAGTAACCGTTTTTATATTTACATGGATGGCTGGCAGCTCTCATGATCAACCTGATCTTGTTTTCTGCAGACATCACTGTCATTTAGTTAAACCTGAGAGAAGCTAAATATTTACCTAGTTAGTATAAGCTGGAGCACAAAGAACAGAGTTTGGTCATATATACATACATATGTAGTGCTTTCTAGCACAGGTATCTTACAGAACTTTTCAGACAATAGTTGTGCATTGTGACTGGACAAAATCCAGCCGTTGTTACGCCTTTAGCTACAATCCTAACTAGTTGTGAGGGAATATAACTTTTTTTTATTGTGAGGTGGAAGAAAGAATTATCTCTACCCTCTTTGAAAACTGCCAAGATTTTCATTTGCAGCCGAACAGCTGTCTGAGAGGGGCAGAAGTCTTTCAGTTTAACTGGGTCATCTAAATCTGGATCTCCTGCTACTGTAACAGGACCAGCAGCACTTGCCCGAGGCATTCACTGTCTGTTAGCATTATATATAAACCCAACTTCTGGGATGGTGTATAATAATAAATTACTACTAATAATAATTAATAATACCCAGATCTTATACAGCATGAATAGGGCCCTACCAAATTCACAGTCCATTTTGGTCAATTTCATGGTCATAGGATTTTAAAAAGAGTAAATTTCATGATTTCAGCTATTTAAATATGAAATTTCACGGTGAAGAAATTGTAGGGGTCCTAACCTAAAAAGAAGTGGGGGGGGGGTCACATGGTTATTGTAGGCAGGGTTGTGGTATTGCTACCCTTACTTCTGCACTGCTGCTGGCGCCTTCAGAATGGGGTGGCCAGAGAGCAGCGGCTGCTGGCCAGGAGCATGGTACGGTATTGCCACCCTTACTTCTGTGCTGCTACCTGCAGAGCTGGGCCCTCAGTCAGCAGCCGCCATTCTCAGGCCACCCAGCTCGGAAGGCAGCAGTGCAGAAGTAAGGTGGCATGGTATGGCATTGTCACCCTTACTTTTGCGCAGCTGCTGGCAGGGTGCCGCCTTCAGAGCTGGGGGCCCGTCCAACAGCCACCGCTCTCCAGCCGCCCAGCTCTGAAGGCAGCACAGAAGTAAGGGTGGCAATACCACGATCCCCCCTAAAATAACCTTGTGACCCCCCTGCAACTCCCTTTTGGGTCAGGACCCCCAGTTTGAGAAACTCTGGTTCCCCCATGAAATTGGTATAGTATAGGGTAAAAGCACACAAAAGACCAGATTTCATGGGGGGAGACCAGATTTCATGGTCCATGACGCATTTTTCATGGCCGTGAATTTGGTAGGTGTGGTAGGATAAGGCCCTGAAACATAAACCCTTGTATTAGAGGCCCAGTATGAGACCCAAGGCCTGAACTAAAGTAATGGTCAAGACTTTGCTAACATAAAGCAAAATTAAGCTGTGAGCCAGAGGCAGGCCCTACTCACGGAAGCTGGCAAGAAGAAGGCTGATGCTGCAATTATACACATACCTGAGCACTAAGCACTAGTAATATAAACATGGGCCAGGATGGTACCAGAACAGACCAGGACTAGCACATTCCACAGAGATAACAAGGAAGACAGGGTCCTAAAGGATAACATGATGGATAGAGTTGTTTTGTTCAAACCAACATGCACAAGATGATAGGCAACACCATACTAGGTAGAGGGGTTGTACCTCAATACATCAGGAGTGATGTGTAACTTGTTTGTACCTGTGTATAAGAATTCACACCTAAGGAGTTGTCTTGGTCCAGCCTAAGGGGCAGTGGAGAGTCCCGCCACTGACTGAGCTATGGCCATTGTCAGGGGGCACATATTCGTAGTATGTCCTGTACAGTCTGCAGAAAACTATTACTGTGCTTCGTTTGACAATAAACCTGCCTGAATACCTTCTCGGAATCTGTGGTCAGTGGGGGTTCTCTTCGGGTCTACTGTGGAGGGCTGGCCTTACCATGAGGCAAACTGAGGCAGCCGCCTCAGGTGCCAGACTGTGGGGGGGCGCCACTAGGACCCAGAGTGTAGAAAATTGTGTCTGCTGCTGGTGCATATGTATTCTCTCTGCTCTAGATGCACAGAGATGGTGGAGCGCTGTGCTGGAGGAAGGAGGGCACAAGAGACATAACAGGCAGGCAGGAGAAAAGGTAAGAGGGAATAACAAAAAGCAGCAGGAGCTGCAGGGAGAGAAAGGAGGAGAGTGTGGTGGAGGCACAAGAAACAGCTGCTGCTAAGTTTAGTTCCTTAAGTCTAGATGATCCAGGACTGTGGACCCACTTGAGCAGTAGCCTGAGGGACTTCCTTGTACTGCATGGACCACAGCAAGTGAAAAACTTCATGTTCCCCAAAGACAATGAAAATAGAAGTTTCCATCCAACACATTACTGGCGTGAAATCCCCAATGGTGACAAAGTGGAGAGGCCATGGCTTATCTACTCAAAAACTCAAAATGCTGCATACTGTTTTTGTTGCAAACTCTTCCAGTCTAATGTTCCAGCCACATTGGGTTCCACAGGAACAAAGGACTGGAAAAATCTGGCTAGAAATCTGGCATGCCATGAGAAGGCAGCAAATCACCAGAGAACATTCCACAGATAGAAAGAGCTTGAGAGGAGACAAAGGTTAAAGGCCACCATAGATGATCAGCATCAAGAGAAGATTGCATCAGAGTCTCTTTACCAGCAACATGTTCTGAAAAGGCTCATTGCCATTGTGAGAATGCTTGCTACCCAAAACCTAGCACTGCCTGGCACTTCAGACCAGCTGTATGTGCCAAACAATGGAAACTTCCTTCAAATTGTGGAGCTGATGGCTAAGTTTGATGCTGTACTCCAGGAGCATCTAAGAAGAGTCACCACCCAAGAAATGTACACACACAACTACCTTGGAAACAATTCAAAATGAGATCATACAGTTACTGGCAACAAAAGTCAAACAGAAGAATGTGGCAGCTCTGAAGCCAGCAAGTTATTACTCTGTTATTCTGGATTGCACACCTGATATCAGCCATACGGAACAAATGACTTTAATGGTGCGTTTTGTAACAACAACAGAACCTAGTGAAAATGTCCCTGCAATGGTGACTGTCAGAGAGCATTTTCTAGAATTTATTGACATTGATGATACTACAGGATTTGGTATGACAATTGTGCTTCCTAAAAAGCTGGAAGATATGGGAATTGTGATATGATAGCTGACATGAGAGGTCAGAGCTATGATAATGGTGCCAACATGAGAGGAAAGAACAGAGGAGTGCAGACACAGATCCGAGAGTTAAACCCTCGAGCTTTTTTTGTCCCATGCAGTTCTCATTCATTGAACTTAGTGGTCAGTGATGCAGCATCAGCTTCTAGTGAGGCTGCTGAATTTTTTAATGTAATTCAAAGCATCTATGTATTTTTCTCTTGGCATCAACTTATTGATGGCAAATTTTAAAGCAACATCTGGGAACATCCTCTCTGATGCTGAAACCACTGAGTGGCACGTGATGGGAAAGTCAAGTGGAGGCGATAAAGCCTATCAAACACCAAATTGGGAAGACAGATGATGCCATAGTTTCCATTATGGAGGATAATGCTAGGACAGGAACTGTTTGTGGGAGAACAGTGGCAGAGGGAAATGGAATCACCAGAAACATACATAACTTCAAATTTCTGTGTGGCTTAGTGATGTGGCATGACTTACTGTTTGAAATAAATGTTGTAAGCAAGAGACTCCATGGTGTTGACCCTGATATATCTGGAGCAATGGAACAACTGGAGAAAGCAAAGTCATACCTACAGTCTTACCGGCCAGATGAGGGATTTCAAAACGTTCTGAAGAGTGCACAGAAGTTGTCAGAGGAACTTCACACTGAAGCTATTTTCCCACCCATTCAAGAATACAAGAGTCACCAAAGAAGAAGACATTTTGATTACAAGGCACAGGATAATCCCATAAGAGTTCCCAAACAACAATTCAAAGTTGAATTCTTTAACCAGGTGCTAGATTGTGCAATAGAGTTAGTTGAAGAATGTTTCATGCAGCTCAAGGAACACAGCAGTATATTTGGGATGTTGTACGATATTCCAAAACTCCTCCCTATACCTGAAGAAGACCTACACCAGCAATGCAGGGCACTAGAGACAGTGTTGACACATGATGACATTTGCGATATTGATGCGAGGGCTTTAGGTGATGAACTGAAAGCCCTTTCAAGATACTTTTCAGCAGGATCAACTCCAAATGCTGTTCTGGAATATATGTGCACAAATAAAATGACCACCCTCTTTCCAAATGCTTTTGTTGCTCTGCACATACTTCTAACACTTCCTGTAACTGTTACCAGTGGAGAACGCAGCTTCTCCAAGCTGAAGTTAATAAAAAACATCTACGCTCCACAATGACACAGGAGTGGCTGGTCGGCCTTGCAACCATCTCAATAGAGCATGAGCTGGCCCAGACTGTGGACCTTCAGCAGGAAGCAGTTCAAATCTTTGCAACCAAGAAGGCACGGAAAGCAACACTTTGATTATTCAAACAGATAAAAATGCCAGACAAGAAAGGTTGCATTTGCTGTTCAGGCGTTTGAAAGTTAAGGGTTACTTAAAATTTTTGAACAAGACATTTTAAGTTGTTAGTTCTCCTTTATTGGGGTAGGTAGCAGAGCAGTTCCATGAGAGGAGTAGAACGGGAAGAAGGCATATTGAGACCTTTCAAAGTTTTGGCTCAAGCGAGGGGACATGGAGGCGTCATTTGAGCTCCCCGCCTCAGGTGCCAAAATGTTGTGGGCTGGCCCTGCTGCCGTGTCAGCTATCTGCACAGAGCAGGGCCAGCACACAGACCGAACACATGCACGCAGCCGACTGTTATCAACATTGAACAGAGCAGAGCACCACAATGGTGACATCTGACGACAGTAGGGCCCTAAGCATGAACCACAACCTTCTGCCTACAGTGTAGGCTAAGACTCAAGATCCTCAGCTGACAGTCAATCTTGGCTTCATTTGACTTTTTACCCTGAAATTTCATTCCCTTGTCTTAACAGAAACATCCATGTACAGTTGAGTAAAGGAGATCTCCTTTATGGGCCAATCAATGCAGATACAAATATCTCATTTCAAAGAGCTGGCATTCATCTTTGAGTCTTTGCAATTGTTTAAACATCATTGAATTTTGAATGGATGCATACAGAAAGGCACAGTTTAACACTTCGGTGAACAAAAAGAAGTGTTTGAACTATGGTAGTCCGCTCATACTAACAGTGAGGGGAATGAACTTAATGGCTGCACTATAATAATACTGCATTTTTTACCCGTCTTTTTCAGGAGTTAGTGTCTAGTCATAATTAAGAGCCCAAAATTTATTATATAATATATAATTATATAATATATAATTAAGAGCCCAAAATTTGCCCAAAAAGTCAATTTGAGGCAACTAGAGATTTGTACTGGAGAATTCCCCCTATGTTGGGGAGAATCTAATGGAGCTGTTCTTCCACCTCCTGTGCAGAAACTTCACTGCTTGGTGTAAGAATAGGCAAGACGCAGGAAGAGTGAAGGGGCGATGTCAACAAGGCTCCCACTTCCCAATGGATGCTAGATCCCTCAGGGACTTTATGCCAGAGGCCTAAGTTAAAATTGCCCTGTGTGCAGCTTTTACCACACTGGGCTGGGGTGCAGTGGAAAATCAAGTCCTAATTTTCTAAAGCCATATTTTGGCACCCAGGTAAAGAAGTGGCCTGACTTGCACATATGCTGAGCACTTGCAAATCTCATTGTATAAGTACTAAGGAAAATCCAGCCGCTGCTATTTAGGGCCCTGATCCAGAGACCTATTTATCTGTAAACACAAGAGGAAGTCCCAGTGAAATCAATAAGACTGTTCATATGCTTGACTGTTCATATGGGTGTCTAAATGATCTGCTGGATTGGGCCTTTATGCCTCAACCTGGATTTAGGAACTTAAATTGAGGCAGGCACCCAGGATTGGGAGTTTCGGCTTCTATTTTAGAGGGCTTTTCTTTGTGTTATTCCAAGTCACGAACCAATCTGTGCAAAATTAAATCCACAGCTTGGATTGAAAATCTAGAGGGCTAACATTCTCCAGGAGAAAAAACAACTAGGAGTACTTGTGGCAGCTTAGAGACTAACAAATTTATTTGGGCATAAGCTTTTGTGGGCTAAAACCCACTTCATCAGATGCATGGAGTGGATTTTAGCCCACGAAAGCTTATGCCCAAATAAATTTGTTAGGCTCTAAGGTGCCACAAGTACTCCTTTTTATTTTTGCAGATACAGACTAATAGGGCTACCCCTCTGAAACCACTCTCCAGGAGCAAACTCATATGGAGTGAGTCCATTGAGACAGGAGATCTTAGGGGTCACCGGGAGACCTGCCATGGCCTCTGCAAGGGGGAAACATCAATTGGAAGGGGCGGGCTACTACAGGGGCAAGGCCACGTGGGGGACGCTCCTGAGAGACACAGGCATAGCGGATCGGTATGGAGGGTATAGCGAGGATGCTGAATGGGGCTAGTGCTCCCTAGCGGGGAGAGAGCGGCAGCCCCGCTTACCTCGTAGGTGCTGGTGATCCCCAGCCTGTAGAAGACGGGCAGGAAGACCTCGGCGCTGATGAGCACCACCAGGAAGTAGGTGATGGCGAAGATGCAGAATATGGCCCCGAAGCGGTAGATCTCCGCCGGGGTGCCCAGCACGGTGACCGCCGACATGAAGCTGGCGGTGAGGGACAGCGCCACGGGCAGGGCGTTCATGCTGCGGCCGCCCATCAGGAAGTCCTTGGAGGTCTGCTGGCCGCCGCCCGCGAAGGCGTAGTACACGCCGATGACCGCGGAGACCAGCAGCATGGCCCCGAACACCACATAGTCCCACACGGTGAAGTGCCCGATGCCCATGGCCGCAGGCGCTCGCAGCGGAGGGGTTGTGTTTAACTCTGGAGGCGGGGGAGGAGGCGCCTCCGGGGCTCGCTACGCGGGGCTATGGGTGGCAGCCAGCGATCCTCGATTTGCGCGCCCTGTGCCCTGCGCTGCGCGTCCCGTTCCCTGCGCGCCCTGTGCCCAGCTCAGCGCCCCCTCTCCCTGCGCGTCTTGTGCCCAGCTCAGCGCGCCCTGTACCCAGTTCAGCGCCCCCGTTCCCTGCACGCCCTGTACCCAGTTCAGCGCCCCCGTTCCCTGCACGCCCTGTGCAGCCTCTGCGCGCCTGTGCCCAGCTCAGCGCCCCCGCTCCCTGCGCGCCCTGTGCCCAGCTCAGCGCCCTCGCTCCCTGTGCCGGCTCTGCGCGCCTGTGCCCAGCTCAGCGCCCCCTCTCCCTGCGCGCCCTGTGCCCAGCTCAGCGCCCCCGCTCCCTGCACGCCCTGTGCCGCCTCTGCGCGCCTGTGCCCAGCTCAGCGCCCCCGCTCCCTGCGCGCCCTGTGCCCAGCTCAGCGCCCCCTCTCCCTGCGCGCCCTGTGCCCAGCTCAGCGCCCCCTCTCCCTGCGCGCCCTGTGCCCAGCTCAGCGCCCCCACTCCCTGCACGCCCTGTGCCGCCTCTGCGCGCCCTGTGCCCAGCTCAGCGCCCCCTCTCCCTGCGCGTCTTGTGCCCAGCTCAGCGCGCCCTGTACCCAGCTCAGCGCCCCCGCTCCCTGCGCGCCCTGTGCCCAGCTCAGCGCCCCCGCTCCCTGCACGCCCTGTGCCGCCTCTGCGCGCCTGTGCCCAGCTCAGCGCCCCCGCTCCCTGCGCGCCCTGTGCCCAGCTCAGCGCCCCCGCTCCCTGCACGCCCTGTGCCGCCTCTGCGCGCCTGTGCCCAGCTCAGCGCCCCCGCTCCCTGCGCGCCCTGTGCCCAGCTCAGCGCCCCCGCTCCCTGCACGCCCTGTGCCGCCTCTGCGCGCCTGTGCCCAGCTCAGCGCCCCCGCTCCCTGCGCGCCCTGTGCCCAGCTCAGCGCCCCCGCTCCCTGCACGCCCTGTGCCCAGTTCAGCGCCCCCTCTCCCTGCGCGCCCTGTGCCCAGCTCAGCGCCCCCGCTCCCTGCACGCCCTGTGCCCAGTTCAGCGCCCCCTCTCCCTGCGCGCCCTGTGCCCAGCTCAGCGCCCCCGCTCCCTGCGCGCCCTGTGCCGCCTCTGCGCGCCCTGTGCCCAGCTCAGCGCCCCCGCTCCCTGCGCGCCCAGTGCCCGGCTCTGCGAGCTCCGTTCTCTGCGCTTCCGTGCGCTTGTGAGTGCCCTGGACCCGCTGAGGGCTCAGGGGACCGTTCTCCGCTCCCCTTACCGGTGCTGGTCTCTCGGCGCACGTGGGTTCAGCTGCGCGGCCGCAGAGCTGGGAACCCCAAGAGCAGTCACCAAATAAAAGTCCCAGGTGAGTGGTTGACAGAAACCAGCTCAGCAGAGGAGCAGGAGGTGCATGCCCAAGATCCACCCACCCTCTGCGTCCTCCCGGCGCGGTACCGCGTGGGCACACTATGGGAGAGTAACCCGGAGGAAGATTAGCTGTTAAATGTCTCTCTCAGCTCTTGCGCGAAGAATATTGCGTCTGGCTTTTATGAAGAGGGAGGGAAGTGTTAGAAGGTGCTAATATGACCTTAGCCCTATCGCGCTGATGGCACAGTGTCAGTCATTTCAAAATACTTGTCCCTCTCATCCCTATGATTAAGAAGTTTGCGGGTGGGAGGAAATCAGCCCATCCTCGAAACACTCACCTTCTTCTTCCCACACTTATCAGGATTTCGTGCCATTATTTGCCCCACAGCCCCCAAAAGACCTGGAGGAGTCCTGTATGTCTGATTGTATGGTAGGCTGATACAGGGATCAGTGGTTTTCAACCTGTGGTCCGTGGACCCCTGGAGGTCCACAAACTATGTCTAAGATTTCCAGCGGGTTTGCACCTTCATTCCAAGTTTTTTAGGAGCCTGCAAATGAAAAAAAGGTTGCAAACCACTGCTCTAACATGTAGCCATTATCTACAATCCTGTAATTTTCAATACTACTGCATAGGTGTTGTCTCCCTACAGCAAGGCAAGTAGCAAACCCCTCCATAGTCAGAAACCCATTTAATACACCTTCTCTGTAAAAGACCTTCCCTTTCCCCCATACTCAGGTAACCTCAGGATCAACAGTACCATGAGTCAAGATATCTCATTAGAATGAGACTGCTCACCAACATACACCTTCACCAACAGCATTTGGTGCCCCTTACGTTCCCGGGATGTTTTCTAGCATTTCATATTCAGATAAAGATATTGGTGTCGCATTTCCCAAAAGAAAAGAAAAGACACAGAAACGTTTTTAATAAGTGCAACCCTGCAAATTAAATCTTTAATATGACCAGATTATATGAGGATCTTACTTTCTACCTGTATGAAGCCCCAAAGTGGTTGGTTGCGTGTTCCAATGGCTTACATGGCACCATAATGGATTTTCTTAGATTTGGCACATTAGGGCCTCTTTGAACTATTCAAAATTGTGTCAGCCAGTGGGACTTTCATTTGAAGAATTTGCACATGCAGGCTTCAAATAAATGAGTGTCTCACCTGTGGAAATGATTCACTAGCAATAGATGGAGCTGTCTACTTCACCCCTAGAAGATATTATCAACAGGTAACATTTTCAACAATACCTACATGACTTAGTAGCCTAGAGTTGACTTTCAGTTAGACTGTAGAATTCTAAAGAGACAAGGTGGGTGAGGTAATGTCTTTTACTGGAACAACTTCTGATGGTGAGAGAGACAAACTTTCGAGCTTACACAAGACCTCTTAGTCAGTTAGGTACTGTTGAAAACTTGAACTGACGTCTCTGGTCCCAATCGTCTTTTGCAGGACCATGAAATGGCTGTTTGAAAACAATTCCCTACACTATTTCCCCATATCTAATTACTAGCTGAGCATGACTCTGTTCAAACATCTGGCACAATATTATGTTACAGAATCTTCCCCCGCTCTCTGTTTACTACAAAATAAAATTCTGAATCCATAATACTGCATTTCTACAAGATTTTTTTAATCCAACCGAGCTTTCAGTGGCTGCTGAGTGTTGGTTATATTTTGAAAGTGCTCTCAGACCATGTGTGTAAGGATATCAATGTCCATCCATAAAAATAGTATTTATATTTTTAAAAAAACTCAATTATGATTAAAACCTTTAAAAACAAACACTTTTTTCACATAAAATTATTCTAAAATGGGATTAGAGTATGCAAAGTGCTGTCAGAGAGCACGCCTTCGAGGTCTGCTTGGGCCTAATTTTAAGGCATGACCTGGACCTGAACCGAAGCTGAGCACAGCCCAAGCACGTTGATCTGTTTTCAGGACTGACCTGACCCAAACCCAACACTTCCCCCAAAACTGTGTCAGTGCTGCTGCCCCATTCTTGGGGTTCAGCCTGAAGGGGTCTTCCCACTCCCCACACCCTGGGCCTGTGAACTGTCCCCGGCTGCCTCCTGCCCATGTGGTCGATGCAGCAGTAGCTGCATGCCCCACTCCTGCCAGCCACCACCGCCTGATTGCATTGCATGTGCTGGGAAGTGGGAGGCGCTGCAGCACATTGGCATGCTTGGGCCTCAGCACACCGAGTGCAGCAAGGTGGCAGCAGTAGGCAGAAGTAGGGCATGCAGTCGCTGCCACGCCGACCCCATGGACAGAAGGAGGTGATCAGAGACAACCCAAACCAAGGGAGTTGAGTTGTTTTCATACCTGGCCCAACCAAAACCCAACATTTGTAGTCAGGTTCAGTTGGGTTTGGGTTTGGGATTAGGTTGCAAGGCTCTACTATTCATGGAGTTATGTTAGCTAAACTCAGGATAGGGCTGGCTGAAAGACAAGAATTCCACTTTGCAAAACATTGTGAGGTTTTGAAAATTGTTTTCATTTTGCATTGGAACAAAACCAGACCTTCTGAAATTTCTTTGTGAAAAAACATAAGAGCAGCCCCACCTCCAAATAGCCAATAGCCTGGGGATTAAGGCACATAGGCACTTAACTGAGGTGTGGGAGCCCTATTTATAAGTCCCTGTTTGACCTGATTTACAGCAGGTACTTGAATCTGGGTCTCTTACATCCGGTGATGAGCTGCCAAAATCTGAAGAACCGGTTCCTTCAGTCGCTCCGGGTCTTCGGCGGCATTTCTGCGGTGGGTCCTTCACTCACTCCGGGTCTTCGGCGACACTGAAGTACCTGCCACCGAAGTGCCGCCGAAGACCCGGAGCGAGTGAAGGGCTTGCCGCCGAAGTACCGCTGAATACCCAGAGCGCCGCCGGGTGAGTGAAAATTAAAAAGGGATTCTCAGCCAAGGGAACCTCCCCAGCTGGGAGCACAGGCAGGCCAGACAGGACGGTCCTGCGGGCCAAATGTGCCCACGGGCCGGAGTTTGCCCATGCCTTTAACAACCAGTTCTAAACCAGCTTCAAAATTTAACAACCAGTTCACGTGAACCGGCTCCAGCTCACCACTGCTTTCATCCCCCTGGATATCCTAAACACCAGGGTAAGGAGTCAGTCTCTCTCTCTCTGTGGAGTCAATGAATATTTAATTATTTATACGAAGTGGGAACAGCTCCACATGGGGGTTGGGGGGTGAGCGAGAGCGAAAGACTGACTGGCTTTATAGCCCCTAGCCCTCCGGACTCGAGGCTATGCTGAGGTCTCTCCCTCTCTCTTTGAACATCCTGGACCTGGGAAAGTTTCCTGACGAAAGTTTTGTCAAAACTGTTATGTTACTGCTAAAAGTTTTGGTTTCAATGAACCATCATTTTCTGATGGTAAATAAAACATTGCCTTGGAAATTTCCCAACCATCTTGTGACACAGAGAGCTGGGAATCAGCAACTGAACCCATGCTCTGGTCCCTGATTAACCAAGTAGGCCCCAGGGAAGGGCCTGGTTAAGGAGAGGCGTTCCTGATTACCAGATCAGATTGGGGTTGGGAAGCTAATGAGCTAATTAGCCCATTAACAAGGAGAGTGGATAAAAGAGCACAGGAAAGAAGTGATGGGGGGAAAAGCAGTAGCTGGCCCAGTCCCAGGCCCAAGCCCACATGACAAAATGGAGTTCTCTTGGAGGAGATACCTTTCTATCCCACCTGTCCTCTGGAGAATGGGTAGTGAAGTTGGATGACCTTGTAAATACTGTGACTGCACTCGTATTTTAAAAATGGTGGCGTGAAACACTGTAAATAAACTGCATGGTGGGATCTACAAAAGAGAAGGCCTCTGAGCAGTCTGTGTGAAGCAACAGAAGGATGGGAGCCAGGGGAACCCCTCACCCAGCCCTAATCAGGATTGGTATAAACCACCATCTCTCTCACAAATATACCTCTGTGTGCTCTGCTCATATCTCTGTGTTCGTAGTGATTGTTTGTTCTTGTTAACATATTATAGACCATACAAATGATAGCCCAGATAAACAAAGCATCAGCTGTCCCACATTTATGCATGACTTTAAATCTAGTTAGTTATGCTTTATTGCACAGTGTCACATCAACAGAAATATTATATGTCAAACTATTGTTGTGAAACTCAAAATGGACTATGAGGGAATCTCTTACAGCATTCAACTGTTGTAGGTGTGGTTTATTTTTCTGAGGATTTCATGCAAGCTGATTTTCAGATATCATCATAAAGGTGCAGAAGGATAATCATAAATCCTCTTTCTTGCCTAGTTCAGCCTTTTTGAAATATTGGCAATAAATGGATATCAGACCAATATCCTGAATCATAGTAAATCAATCAGCGCAGCGCTATTGAATTCAATGGCACTGATTTTTTCTCACTCAGACTAATGCAAACCAAGAGTAACTCCATGGGAGTCAATGGAGTTACACAGGTGTAAGAGGAGGCTCAAGTCCATTTGCTCTTTCTCATCGCTACCGTGTAAACATAACTGCTTGTCAAGCAGAGAGAGAGCCCATTTCATAGTTATCCTATGGCCACTTTGCATCACCTACATGGGTGCAAAGCAGCCATATAGCCCTTCACACCCTCCCCACAACACACCTGGTGCAGGAGACTTGGCTCTGTGACTTCTCCTCTTGCAAGAGCCCATGGGTTAGGGGGCATTCCAGGTTGGGTCAAGATCAGGAGGGTGTTGGACAAGGCAGTCTTGTGCCCCATCTATTTCCCTGGGCCCAAGTTAAGGCAACCTTCAGGTTAGCCCTAATTAGGGCCCGATCCCAAACTGGCCCTTGGCAGGCCTGGGGTCACAAACCAGCTCCATGCCTGCCTCAGATTCTGCCCCAGCACAGGGCTTACTTCCATCTTCAGACATTATGGTGATGGGGTCACTAAAAGTATCTAGACTGATTGGCTAGACAGTCCTCTCCCACTCTTGTGACCATGGAGACCATGGGTAATGACAGTGGGACATGAGTTTCCTCTTCTTATATGACAATACAAATCAGGTTACAGACGAGGTCAAGCCCAGCACTGAGAGAGATCCTGCATTCCTGTCTACATGCCAGATAGCTATATAAATAGAAATATCATTTCTTTAATAATTTTTTCTAGATCAAGACAACCAAGATCCATGTATACCTCAGTTTGTTGAGAATGGAAATGGAAGCTGACTTTAGGGCACTGAAGTATGTGTAGATGAAAGCTGGGTATTGGCAAAGGCTGTTCTCCTAAAATCCTTAAAATGGACTAGGAGAGCAATGGGAATGAGAGGTACAGCTTGCCAGCGATATAACAGCATTCATGGTTAGTTCTGGCAGATCAGGAGCTAACAAAGTTTAAATTATAATTTTGTTCTGAAAAGTAACTCAAATATATGTGGGTCTGTCAAGTTCCAGATCAGTTCACAAATAAAGAAATGTTTGTTTTAACTACCTGTCCTGCAAACACTGAACTGGAATGTGCAAGTCGAGCTGTGTTCTTCTCTGTTTCAGAAAATGCCAATTCATCTAAAGTGAAACATTCGTGGAAATGTCACCTTTGATGAAAATTCATTTTGAAATGAACATTGTAAAAGAGCATTTTGATAAGGTCAGAATGTTCTATTTCAACCTTTTCAGAATGAAATGTTTTGAATTTTCATTTTGAAACGACTTTTCACTTCAATTTTTTTTATTTTATAGTATAGAACATAAAATGAAAAATATATTCTATAAAATAGCTAAAATCAGAACAAATATTTTGATTTTTGTCGATGCACAACCTTTGGACCTGAAACCTGTTTTTTCTTCAGAATTTTGGTTCATGTGAGATTTCAAAATATTTTGTTTTTATTCCATTCTGGAATGGAAGAAATTCTGAAATCAAGAAAGTCCCCTTGAAACAAAAAATCTGGTTCCTGCACAGCTTTACTTACACATCATCATCAGTAACCCTGATTCTAATGTAGTTAAGGTCCAGTTGAAGATCACTGAGGGTCAATGATGATAATGGTTTGTGCCCCTGAACGTTATTTGCCATTTGGTTCTGCTTTGATCTATCCTGTTAGCTATGTTTGACCATACACTGTTATTTTGAATGACTAACACAGTATCCAGTTATCCACACACCAATACTGAGTGAGTTTATCTTAATTCCATTTAAATTAATGGAAAACGCTGCATATAGATACCTTGTTATACCTGTTTTATCATGATGTTTTAAAAAATCATCAATAAAAAGAAACTCAAAAATATTTTTACCAAATTGCTTAAATAACTGTGCATATATTTTTATGCTCTTCTGTTAATGGTCTTTGGACATTTCAAAATGCCCCAGCAGTGGGTACTAAAAGGAAAGATATAATCATTACTATTCACAGTGGAATTAGGATCAGCTCACTTAAGAAAGTAATATCCACTTGACAGCTGTTTTCTTAGAACTGGGACTTTCTTTTACAGGGTCTTTCTGTATTTTTCACTCTTTTGTTGACAAGTAATTGGATTTGCAATTCCAACAAAAGCATGCTGGAACTTTCTCACAGACTACGTTCCATCTGTGTCCAGTAATAATATGGATTAGTCATCTAGTGCTTTTTGTCTTCAAAGTCCATCATACACAACAACTAATTAAGCATCTCAACAAGTATGGACCTGACCTTGCATTTCTTGCACCTCCAATACTTCTGCTAAATGCAATGGGAATGTTGCCCACCACTGATCTAAGGGAGGTTTCAGAGTAACAGCCGTGTTAGTCTGTATTCGCAAAAAGAAAAGGAGTACTTGTGGCACCTTAGAGACTAACCAATTTATTTGAGCATGAGCTTTCGTGAGCTACAGCTCACTTCATCAGATGCATACCGTGGAAACTGCAGCAGACTTTATATATACACAGAGAATATGAAACAATACCTCCTCCCACCCCACTGTCCTGCTGGTAATAGCTTATCTAAAGTAATCGTCAGGTTAGGCCATTTCCAGCACAAATCCAGGTTTTCTCACCCTCCACCCCCCCACACAAATTCACTCTCCTGCTGGTGATAGCCCATCCAAAGTGACAACTCTTTACACAATGTGCATGATAATCAAGTTAGGCCATTTCCTGCACAAATCCAGGTTCTCTCACTCCCTCACCCCCCTCCAAAAACCCACCCCCATACACACACAGACTCACTCTCCTGCTGGTAATAGCTCGTCCAAACTGACCACTCTCCAAGTTTAAATCCAAGTTAAACCAGAACATCGGGGGGGGGGGTAGGAAAAAACAAGAGGAAATAGGCTACCTTGCATAATGACTTAGCCACTCCCAGTCTCTATTTAAGCCTAAATTAATAGTATCCAATTTGCAAATGAATTCCAATTCAGCAGTTTCTCGCTGGAGTCTGGATTTGAAGTTTTTTTGTTTTAAGATAGCGACCTTCATGTCTGTGATTGCGTGACCAGAGAGATTGAATGATCCCTGTTCAAATCCCTTCTCCCCTCAGGAGGCGGCAGGGGGCTGGATGAGTACTCTATATACTAGGGTAAAGGTTATAAATGCCCAGAGGCTGCCTACCAGATCAGGCCTCCCCATGCAATTTAGGTGACCAACACCTATCTATCCAGGCTTGTGTCTCACTGGGGCTTAGGTAGGAGATAGGGGTCTCCCTATGCATGGAGGAAAAAACTTTGGTGTGGAGTGAGTTTAGGCACCTACAGAGTTAGGCAGCTGCAGAGCAGGAGTTTCTTGGATTGCAGTGGTGCCTAAAAACAGGACTGAGGCAGCTAAGTACCTTCATGGATTGCATGCTAGGAGCTTAAATACCTTTATGGATCTTGGCCAAAATTACTACTGTAGGATCGCAGAAGGGGAATTAGCACTAGAGCTGAGAAATACTGCAGGGGAGGGAGGGGAAATCAGATATTAAATTGACATTTTAAATTAATTAACTTTGACTGCTTTTCTGTTTTGTTTTCCACCGGTATTCTGGCAAATAAGTTTTGCTAGCAAATTGATTTTAAGATCAATTGCTCAAATAGTCTCTGAAAGCATACTTCAGCTTGCATAACCAGCCAATAAAAATGCACATTCTACAATCAAAATGTGCACTGTTGTTGGTTAATTAAATACATCATCAATCAGGGAACAGAGATAGTACTACATGATGCATGTAAGTCACTGACACAGCTTGAATGTTAAATATTTGTAATGAACTTTTTATGAAAGATCTGCAGCCCAAGAATCCTTCCGCCATTAATTTAAAATAACAAATAAATATGAGAATTTCACAATTTGTTCATGGACTATTCACAAATGGATGAAGATACAAAATGCATAATTATACCTCGTACTCACACTATAATTAAAAGTGGGTCATTGTACTGTGCAGACCACCTGCACCTCTCTCATCTTTCGCTGAAGTGATGAATTAGTTACATGTTTGAACTTTATCCTCTTGGCTTTAGGATTCCTTGTTTTTTTAAGGTTTTTAGTTTTATAGAGACAGATTTACAATTCAACCAGTGCGTTAACTTGAGGTTAATGAACTAGAAAGAGCTGACAAATGTTCACCAGAAAGATACATGAAAAAGTTAGTCTCAAGGTGGCATTGTTCTTGGTTTCCTCTTCTATTTTTTTCCTTCTTTCCCTTGCTCTCCAGACAGTCTCTACTGAATCTGTCTCTATCCATTGGTAATTTTGTGATCAGTCAAGTGACAGGAATAAGTACTCCCATGTCCCTAGTGACCTAACACTTCAACCTGTCCCTTTAACTCCTACTCCACATGCCTCTTGTGCTCCTTCACTCCTTCTTGCATTTCCTTCCTCTCCATTAGCTGTAACTACTCTCTCTCCTCTGGGTCTTTTCCTTCTGACTAAATAAACACCCATCTTGCAAAACATTCTCTCAAACATACCTTTCCTCTTTTAACTGCCATCATCCTTCCTCTCTTTGTTTCCAAAATCTTTGAGTGAGCTGTCTACTCCCACTATGTTCCCTCTCCTCTAACCCATTTCTTGATCCTCATCATTCTGGCTGCTGCTCTCTGTCAACCCACCTCCTTCCCAAAAACACTCCTGGTCAGTATTCACCAGTGTACATTGCTTAAGGTGTATATGTGAATAGGAGATCATGTGTTTGCAAATCTGTTATATGTTTAGGTGTATAAACACTGTCCATGAGTAAATCAGAGCCCCTTCCTTCCAACACACACAATGGAGTCCAAAGAAAGGAGGTAAGATCCAGGACCTTCTCTTTAATGTTCTGATCTGTTCATCTGTAAAAATTCCACCAGATGTTCTCCCAGTGCATTCAGTTATGGGAAGTGATTTTACAGTGTCAACCACAACTGGAAAAATGGAAGAGAGAAGAAGGGACAACATGGGATGGGGGGAAGAAGAGAGTAAATAGAGAAGCAAAAATCAGCAGATTAAGAAAGGAAGAGAGAAACAGTGGAAATAAGAGAGGGGGGGAGAAGCTAGAGAAAAATTCTGAAAGGGGTCAAATAGAGAGTAGCAAATAAGGTAAAACATAAAGAGAATTAAAAATGCAAATTAAGGAAAAGAGAGATAAAGAATAAAAATAAAAGTGAAGTGAGTACATGGGCCCATCCCCCAGCTGATGGTTCAGATCCCCAGTGATGCTAGTTTGCACCTGGAACCACTGGGTTGGGTTGGGCAAAGGTGGCTTTATGCCTCTTTTACGCCCACACATTATCTTGGAGCCAGTTAGATGGGGGAAATATAGAATAGCCTCAAGGGTCATTCCAGAAGCAGGTACTGTGATAGATTGACAAAAGTTTGTAATATCCTGGACAATATCTGAATTAAGATAAACCTTATTGAATTAGTGTTAAGACCTTTGGAATTTATCTTATTACAAATGCAAATGTTTGTGTACTACTGTGAGATTGAATAGAACTTCTCTAGCAGGCAGGATCAATGCAATCTCTGGAAAGTATGAGGAAGTTCAAAGGTTTATTTTGAATAATACCCCTGAAGTGGATTTTCTTAGGAAATGTTGGGAGGGGAGGGAAATGCAAATTCTCTCCCTTTGAAACCAACCTCTGAAGGTACACCTTGGGGTGAAAGACCCTTTGTGTACTAATTACCTGCTTCTGGGATCTCCAGTTCAAAGATCTTCTGATCTGTATTAAAGGGTGGGCTAAACTTGTCATGGGTGTGCTTGTTCTGATCTGAAGCTGTGCAGGACTCCCCTCAGAGGGGTGGGGGTTGAAAGATTTATCCTGCCAGAAACCCTGTTAGAGTTGGGATAGTGTCTGGTAAGCATATTAGCATGTGTGTAGGTTCTTTTCTTGATTTTAATGTGTTTTCTCTAATGCTTTGTACCTTAAGAATAAAGTAAACTTGCTTAGGGCACGCCGTGTGGTAACTTACAGCTGTAGCAATTACTCTATTGTCTGTCTCTGAAGAGAAAGCAAGCAGGTCGGTTTTGGCAGACTGTCTTTGCCAGGAAACACAGTGAAGGCAGGGAACTGGTCAGCCTGGAGATACCCCGGTTAGAAGGAACAGAGATGTGTGTCTACACGTAAGAGACGCAACAGATAGTCAGCTGGGAGCCTGAGCGTTGGTGCCCTTACTAGACCATTGAGGGGAAATACAGGTGCAATTGCTCTGAACTGTAACAAGAAACACCAGAGATTAGGGCAGTAGGCAACCCTTCAAGCAGATTGTCCTAGATCAGGGATTAACAACCCTCGGCACGCGGCCCATCAGGGTAATTGGCTGGCGGGCCGTGAGACATTTTGTTTACGTTGACCGTCCACAGGCACAGCCCCCTGCAGCTTCCAGTGGCCTCGGTTTGCGTTCCCGGCCAATGGGATGGCCGCTGCTTTCCGCAGCTCGAGGGATGTTATCATTCCCCTCTATTCGACATTGGTGAGGCCTCTTCTGGAGTACTGTGTCCAGTTTTGGGCCCCACACTACAAGAAGGATGTGGAAAAATTGGAAAGCGTTCAGCGGAGGGCAACAAAAATGATTAGAGCACATGACTTATGAGGAGAGGCTGAGGGAACTGGGATTGTTTATTCTGCAGAAGAGAGGAATGAGGGGGGATTTGATAGCTGCTTTCAGCTAACTGAAAGGGGGTTCCAAAGAGGATGGATCTAGGCTGTTCTCAGTGGTAGCAGATGACAGAACCAGGAGTAATGGTCTCAAGTTGCAGTGGGGGAGGTTTAGGTTGGATGTTAGGAAAAACTTTTTCACTAGGAGCACTGGATGATGAAGCACTGGAATAGGTTAACTAGGGAGGTGGTGGAATCTCCTTCCTTTGAGGTTTTCAAGGTCAGGCTTGACAAAGCCCTGACTGGGATGATTTAATTGGGGATTGGTCCTGCTTTTGAGCAGAGGGTTGGACTAGATGACCTCCTGAGTTCCCTTCCAACCCTGATATTCTATGATTCTATGATCATGATGGTCCCTTCTGACCTTAAAGTGTGTGAGTCTAAATCAGTCACCATTTCCTGTTGGGTTATGTTACGAATTACACCTTGTAGGACACGCACACAAGTGCTACGAATTACACCTGGTAGGACACGCACACAAGTGCTACGAATTACACCTGGTAGGACACGCACACAAGTGCTACGAATTACACCTTGTAGGACACGCACACAATTGCTGCGAATTATACCTGATAGGACACGCACACCAGTGCTGCGAATTATACCTGATAGGTCACGCACAGTTCGAATCTAGGCTGAGGCACAGAAACAAAGTCCACAACTGCAGAGTTCCCAAAAGACACTAAGTTTATTACGCTCGAGCGTGGTGCCCCCTTGCTAGCCAGGAGGGGACCCTGAATGCAGATTATACAAAGGTTATATACCTTTTAGCAAAGCATGTTGCCCTCGTGCATCGGAAACCTTAGCCAATAAACAAACCCTTGTCTTATCTACCACCTATCCCTGCTTGGTGCATTCCTCGTGCTATACCAGTATGTTAATTACACAGCATGGTCCTAAAGCCATGCATCAGTAACTTTTATTATCAGGATGGGAGGCCTCACATCAAGGCCAAGAGACAGGGAGTTAGAGACTGACAAAAACCAGATACTGGGAGTCAAGGCAGGCTGGAGACAAGGAGGAGGATTTTCACAGGGATTCAATATCTAAGGATTACTCCTCCTGGTGTATGATGTGCTGGCATTTAAACAATGGTGGGCCCCAAACCAAAATGGAGTCACATGTGCTAACTTTTCCTTAACAGTTAATATCTGACACATGTGCCCAGTTACCAGCTTTAGTGTTAATTAGAGTCTCAGTTTTCAAACTGTGAGTGGGTTACAAGTTTAAAAATGTTAAATAGTGTTTGTGACTTTTGAAAACATCTCTTATGTTGCAGAACATCCAGCTTTCTTGCTGACATCAGCCAGAACAGGGTTGAGTTCTTCTCCCTATTGTCTGGTGCATATGCTAGTGCGTAGCCTTCTCTTTTATGAATTTGGGAGCATGCATATCCCAGGAAATCCACAATTCCATAGTGTGCCTCCCACAAGAAAGAAAACTACAGATCTCCTGGATTGTGCCGCTCACAAGCTTGGAATATTGGGTGGGATACACTTTTCCATAGCATTAGTTGGGTTTAGGCATAATTTACCTGCCATGCCTGTACTTCCTCGTGGAGACATTTGGGTATGAGAGTACTAATGCCAACACTTTCAAACCTGGATGCCTAAAGTTAGGCATTTAGGCCTAGATCCTGAAAAGTAGTTAGGTGCCTAATTCATGGGTGTTAGGTACCTAGCTCCCTTTGAGGATCTGGGCCTTATACCAGTCTGCCCCCACTGAATGTAAATGGCAAAAGTCCCAATTACACAACAGGAGGAAGATCAAGCGCTGGAAATAAAATAGTGCTTGTGACCTCACAGGTGAATACAATCATCCTCTTTTTACATATCTCTATCTCAGTTACGTATCTGGCCCTTATTACACAGTATCTGAGCTCTCCTTAATGTCTTTATCCCCACAACAGGGCATTATTTAGACTGTAAGCTCACTGAGGCAGGGATTCGCTGTACAGTGCCTAGCACAATGGGGCCCCATTTTTGGTTGGCCCATAGGGTACCTCTACATGACAAACGAGGAGTGTGATTCTCCTGCTCACGTGCACACGTTCACGCTAGCTCTCACTGAGGTAGCACAAGTATAAATGGTAGCGTGTAGCTGCGGTAGCACGGGCAGTGGCAGCAGAGACATGGCTAAGCCTGCCTCAGGCCGATGGGTGTGTACTCAGCATGGCTAAGATGTGCTTCTGCTGCCAGGACCCTGGCTACTCTATATTCGTGCTCGCTGGATGAGAGCTAGTGTGAGTGGGCGTAGCCAGGCAGGGGAATCACATCCAGCTCATAATGCAAATGTAATCTTAGCCGTTACTGTAATAAATATGATTCAAAATAATAATCCCCACTTTATATATTGGGATCTGAGGCACACATGAAGTCTGCGGGAAGGGAACCCATATCTCTCAAATCCCAGGCTTACAGGCTAACCACTGGACCAGCTTTCCTTCCAGTTGGAGAGGGAGGATAAGGAAACAGAGGTATAGAGAGGTGAAGCGGCTTGCACAAAGTTACACACCAAGCCAATGTCCAAGCTGGGACTAAGAACACAGGTTCCCCACGGGACCCAATTGCCTTCCTAAATGAGTGTGTGGTGGGTTTTTTTTGTTATGGTTTGGGAGAGTAGGGGTGTTTTAGCACACCTATCTCAGCAATTTCCAAAAGTTTATTAGCATGGTCCAGTGTACAAGTGCAACCCAAGTTAACATCCCAAGTGTCTAGATCTAGGAAAGGTTTCACACTGGAGTAGGGGGAATGCAGTATTCAGTGTGTCAGTCTTGCATTGTTGTACATTTCTGGTTCGGTGGCAGGCTGTCATATACTGCGGGTGTTTCAGTAGTGTCTTTCCTTTCTTTCAGTGATACCTGTAAGTCTTCTTCGCTGCTCTTTCGTAGGACGCAAAAACGCAATGTAAATACCATTATACAGATAGCACGAGTAGCAGTGTCAGACATAGGGTACAGACACATACAAAAGAGTCTTACATTGAAACACCGACTTTTATTTGATAAATACTTTTAGCAGCACCATTATAGTAGTTCAGATGATCAAGCACTAAGACACTTATATAGAGGGGGCCAGTGGTTAGGGCACTAGACTTAGGGAGACCTGGGTTAAGCCCCTGCTCCACCACAGGCTTCCTCTGCAACCTTGGGTAAGTCACTTTGCCTATCTGTACCTCAGGTCCCCATTTGTAAAATGAGGATAATAGCACTTCCCTACTTCCTGGAGGTGCTGTGTGGATCAGTATGTTAAAGATTGTGAGGTATTCAAATACCGTAACTATGCAGGGCATATAACTACCTATGATGGATAGAAATAAACATAACTTTAATTTATCGTCACTAAACCTGTACCAAGCAAATATAGTAGGGGTGCTTACTAACTATTCCACTAATATTTATTATGTAGTAGTGATGTATCTGTATTGAGGGCTTGAAAAATCCACCTGCCCAGGATGAATAAGAAGCTCTCTCAAGTGAGTATATGAACTTAATTTTTTATTTAAAACAAAACAAAAACCAACCCGTTTCTAGCCCTTATTGATTACAAAGATGGCCTTCTGTAACCAAGTGTAACCCTGTGCTGTACGGTAGAACCTCAGAGTTACGAACACCAGAGTTATGAAAGGACCAGTCAACTACACGCCTCATTTGGAACTGGAAGTACGCAATCAGGCAGCACCAGACACCAAAAAGAAAAAAAAGCAGTATTGTGTTAAACGTAAGCTACTAAAAAAAATAAAGGGAAAGCAGCATTTTTCTTCTGCATAGTAAAGTTTCAAAGCTGTATTAAGTCAATGTTCAGTTGTAAAGTTTTGAAAGAACAACCGTAATGCTTTGTTTGGGATTTTGAACATTTCAGAGTTAGGAACAATCTTCATTCCCCGGGTGTTCGTAACTCTGAGGTTCTACTTGTTTCAGAGTAACAGCCGTGTTAGTCTGTATTCGCAAAAAGAAAAGGAGTACTTGTGGCACCTTAGAGACTAACCAATTTATTTGAGCATGAGCTTTCGTGAGCTACAGCTCACTTCATCAGATGCATACCATGGAAACTGCAGCAGACTTTATATATACACAGAGAATATGAAACAATACCTCCTCCCACCCCACTGTCCTGCTGGTAATAGCTTATCTAAAGTAATCATCAGATTAGGCCATTTCCAGCACAAATCCAGGTTTTCTCACCCTCCACCCCCCCACACAAATTCACTCTCCTGCTGGTGATAGCCCATCCAAAGTGACAACTCTTTACACAATGTGCATTATAATCAAGTTAGGCCATTTCCTGCACAAATCCAGGTTCTCTCACTCCCTCACCCCCCTCCAAAAACCCACCCCCATACACACACAAACTCACTCTCCTGCTGGTAATAGCTCATCCAAACTGATCACTCTCCAAGTTTAAATCCAAGTTAAACCAGAACATCGGGGGGGGGGGGGGTAGGAAAAAACAAGAGGAAATAGGCTACCTTGCATAATGACTTAGCCACTCCCAGTCTCTATTTAAGCCTAAATTAATAGTATCCAATTTGCAAATGAATTCCAATTCAGCAGTTTCTCGCTGGAGTCTGGATTTGAACTTTTTTTGTTTTAAGATAGCGACCTTCATGTCTGTGATTGCGTGACCAGAGAGATTGAAGTGTTCTCCGACTGGTTTATGAATGTTATAATTCTTGACATCTGATTTGTGTCCATTTATTCTTTTACGTAGAGACTGTCCAGTTTGACCAATGTACATGGGAGAGGGGCATTGCTGGCACATGATGGCATAAATCACATTGGTGGATGTGCAGGTGAACGAGCCTCTGATAATGTGGCTGATGTTATTAGGCCCTGTGATGGTGTCCCCTGAATAGATATGTGGGCACAATTGGCAACGGGCTTTGTTGCAAGGATAAGTTCCTGGGTTAGTGGTTCTGTTGTGTGGTATGTGGTTGTTGGTGAGTATTTGCTTCAGGTTGCGGGGCTGTCTGTAGGCAAGGACTGGCCTGTCTCCCAAGATTTGTGAGAGTGTTGGGTCATCCTTTAGGATAGGTTGTAGATCCTTAATAATGCGTTGGAGGGGTTTTAGTTGGGGGCTGAAGGTGACGGCTAGTGGCGTTCTGTTATTTTCTTTGTTAGGCCTGTCCTGTAGTAGGTAACTTCTAGGAACTCTTCTGGCTCTATCAATCTGTTTCTTTACTTCCGCAGGTGGGTATTGTAGTTGTAAGAAAGCTTGACAGAGATCTTGTAGGTGTTTGTCTCTGTCTGAGGGGTTGGAGCAAATGCGGTTGTATCGCAGAGCTTGGCTGTAGACGATGGATCGTGCGGTGTGGTCAGGGTGAAAGCTGGAGGCATGCAGGTAGGAATAGCGGTCAGTAGGTTTCCGGTATAGGGTGGTGTTTATGTGACCATTGTTTATTAGCACTGTAGTGTCCAGGAAGTGGATCTCTTGTGTGGACTGGACCAGGCTGAGGTTGGTGGTGGGATGGAAATTGTTGAAATCATGGTGGAATTCCTCAAGGGCTTCTTTTCCATGGGTCCAGATGATGAAGATGTCATCAATATAGCGCAAGTAGAGTAGGGGCTTTAGGGGACGAGGTTCTACTGTATTTGTCTTTCTGAGGCCCGGTGTACACTTAAAAATTCAAATTTTTTTGTGCAACTACGTTGCTCGGGGCTGTGAAATATTTCTGTGCCCTGAGCACTGTAGTTAGGTCAACCTAACCGCCCACGTGGATGCAACCAAATGGACAGAAGAATCCTGTCGATTCTCGGACAAATGGTCCATTTGCACTGCAGCTATTAAGACACTTGCAGGAACATGGAGATGCCGGGGAAAGCCACAAGCACCCAGGCATCGGGGAGGCAGAGCCGGAGGCTCGCACAAGACAGGACCGCAGGGGTATTTTTCAAGCTAGCTTGGACCTGGGGCAAGTCCTGCCGGGTCTGATCGTGCCAATGTGCGTGGCGCTGCCAGTGTATCCGGCACCAGACCAGCCGCCAGCAGCTCCGTCCCGGGGGAAGCCCGGGCTCCTGGGGCAGAGGACACAGCAAGGCAGGACGCTCCTCGGGCCAATGAAGCGGCTTTGCCGGGTAGCAGCGAAGGGCTGCCGGGAACCCTACGGCCGGCCCGCCCCCAGCGCCTCCCCCGCTCAGCGCACACGCGGCTCCCGCCCCACTCCGGCAAGATGGCGGCGCCCAGCAGCTAGGGCCGCACGTGTGTCTGGGTCCCGGCGCCCCGCGGAGGAGGCCCCGGCGGCTGCGCCCGGGCTCGGAGCCCGCCCGCTCGGGGCTATGAAGCCCAAATCCGCCTCGCACAAGTCCGAGAACACGCACAGGGTGAGTCGCGGCCCCGGTGGGCGAGCGGCGCCGCCGGCCCTGCCTGAGCCCCCGGCAGAGCCGCGGGGGAGACGCCTGGTCATCGGACGCAGCCCCGGAGAGTGGGGCCGCCGAGCGCTGGCCTGGCCTGGCCTGGGGGGGCAGCACGCGGCGGGGGCGGGTTAACGAACTGTCCCCGGGCTGAGAACACACGTCTGGGGGTGGCTCCTCCTCTTCCTCAAGCAGTATCTCCCCCCTCCCCCCCCATTGCTCTTTTGGGCTCCCTGTTTATTCTTTCAAGGCCCACATGCTGTGCTGGGCCCTGAAGACACAGTCGTGAAGAGGTTATAATCTAATCGCACCGTTCAAATGATTTTTCTGTTTAGAGTCCAGATATTACCCCGATCCCTCTTTGCATTTCCTGTTAGAATGAGTTTCAGTTCATTTGGCCCTCTGCTATTCACCACAGGCCTTATCAGAATTCCTCCTCTCCTTTCCCCTCGCTGTGTGGAGTAGAGGAAACCAAAACCAAAACTCCTGCTTTGGGGTCCTCACACTGTTAGTGGACAGGAGAGCAAAAGCTGTAGTTTCCTCCCTGTCTCTGAGTTCATGGAAACTTCTTCATATGAGCACAGTTTTGCCTACACTAGGGAAAAGCGAGTACCACTTTTCCAAACATAGATGCAGCACATGTTGTTGGGAATCTGCAGATTCACCTACGCTAGGAAAATTTGTGTAAAAAAATCTTACCATTGCAAATATCAATTTGACTGGCTCCGCGAGTGCTAGCAACGTTGGCTAGTGTAGATGGCTGTTGGGAGCTTTTGTGTTATAAGCAGGGTGTCTTTTGGATCAGGGTTAGATAACATGGTGCTCAAGGCAGCAGACCATCCCTATGCTTGGGACCTAATGTTATCACCACCAGTAGAGCAGAAGTGATGTGAGCAAATTTTTCTCAAACTTTCCTAGCGTAGAGAAGGCTTTTTATGAGTGTAAGTAAGAGAGGAGGTGGAGGTGTGGCTGGAGACAACATCCTTTGGCAAACCCCCAGGGAAACTTCCACAGGATTTTCTGTAGACCCTGTCACCACAACATTATAAGTGCTTGACTTTGTTCCTTTTGTGGGGGTGAGAGTAAAAGTGCAGGGGTTAGATGGGCATGGAGTCTATAGTAATGAGACTCTAGAGCAGTGGTTCTCAAACTGGGAGTCAAGACCCCTCAGAGGGTCGCAAGGTTATTACATGGGGGGTCGCGAGCTGTCAACCTCCACCCCAACTCTGCTTTGCCTCCAGCATTTATAATGGTGTTAAATATATAAAAAAGTGTTTTTAATTTATAAGGGGGGGGGTCGCACTCAGAGGCTTGCTATGTGAAAGGGGTCACCAGTAAAAACGTTTGAGAACCACTGCTCTAGAGGGAATCACACTCCCTGGGTATGGCTGCAGGGATTCCTTGTCCGTCTGATCTGATGTTATGAGTCTCAATGATTTCCTGCGGGGTTTTGGGATATCTGCATGATTAGAGCATCCTGCCACAGAACACTCTACAAGTGCCAATAACATTTTTCCCTCCTGTATGTTTTTCTTCTACAGGGCATGATTTGGCCCTAGAAAACCTTTTAGTTACATCTTTCTGCATTGTTATAGCAAACCTTGTATTTTGCTGAGGTTTTTTGCAGGAACATGTAATAGCCCTTATAGTCTCTTTAATGTGAATATCCCAAAAATGGGTTCCTAAGTGATGCAACTGATGTTTAAAGAGACAGCATTAACTCAATTATAATATTTTTGTCTGATGGCTTTGTGCTTGCTATAGTTACAAGTAATACTCAACAATGGTATAACAGAAAGGAGATAACAACAAAAAAAGTTCTCCTAATTTTCTGGTTTGTTTACTTTGTGTATTTGATGACATTTCACATGTACAGGTGAGTCGCATCATATGCGCATTTAACTTATGTGAATTCAACTATACGCACTCGGCAAAGAAAAAGAAAAATAACAAGATACCTGTAAATAGTGCGGGTGATTCCGCCCACCATTCCACTCAATGAGCGTATGGCCCGGAGTGAGCGTGAGATGGGAGACATGAATCTGCTGTTCCCTCAGTCGGTCTCAGTTCCTGTGTGCCTCTCATAGTGTGAGCATCTTGCCACGCTGAGTGTGCTTCTAGTGTTTAAAGATACTGTACGTATCTTTCGTACAACATGGCCCCTAAACGCAAGCCAACTACTTCATCTGGTGCTCAACTGAAGAAACCGCGATCTATTCCAACGCTGGAGGAAAAACTGGCTGTGCTGGACTTATTGAGAGATTGTATGTCGGTCTCCAACGTGGCGCGTAAATATGGCCTCAACGAATCTAGCATCCATGCCATCAAGATTCGAGAGAGAGAAATTCGTCAAGCCGTGGCATCAAGTGCTCCAATAACTGCTAAGGTGACGAGCCAGGTGTGTGATAAGACTTTAGTGAAGACTGAAAAGGCATTAAACTTGTAGCTGGAAGACATGAACCGTAACCGTGTGTCTGTTGATGGCAACACGTTGCGAGAAAAGGCTCTTAGCCTCTACACGCTGTTCAAACCTCCCACCGAAGCGGGACAGCCTTCTGATGAGAAGGAATTCAAAGCCAGCCAAGGTTGGCTTAACCGTTTTAGGAACTGCTTCAACCTCAAAAACGTGCAGACTACTGGTGAAGCTGCATCTGCCAATGAAGAGGCAGCAAAAGCCTACCCCGAACAATTAAAGAAAATCATAGAAGAAAAGGGCTATCTTCCGGAACAAGTTTTTAATGCTGATGAGACTGGGCTCTTCTGGAAAAAAATGCCCAACCGCACTTACACTTCGAAATGAGAAAGACAAGCCCAATTTGCTGAAGTGTTCCAAGTAGTGAAACACTTGAATGATTTAATTTCTGACTAAGATCCCTCTGTGGAACGAAGCCTCAAAATCACACGTAGTATTACAAACGATTTGAGACCATATTAAGAAATGTTTGAGGAGCTCAAGAGACAACAGCGACAGTTGCCGATCACCATGTTTTTCAAGGAAAAACAACCAGCAGCAGATGAGCCTACGCAATCAACTTCTTGAGCTGAACCAGAGCCAACCACTTCATCTACGACTCGCTCTCCGTCACCCAAGCTCTCCGTCACCTCCATCTCCTGGCTCGACATCAAGCCCTGATACCCCCCTGTAATTAAAAATACAGTACTGTAAAATTATATTTTGCATATGTACTCTTTATTATATACTGTACATTACTGTATACATATTACTGTACAGGGCTGTGTACACAAAATCATGTACAGTTTACTGAACTTTATGGGCGATTTAAGGGATTTTCAAGGGTAATTTTGACTGTACACGATTTTAGCTTTATGTGCTGACTTTAGAACCTAACCCCCGCGTAAGATGCGACTCCACTGTAGTCATTTTCACTGTTTCCCAAGTCAATGTCCCCCCCTTGCTGAAAAGAGTCTAGAAACCCATTGACAGGGTACGATGAGAAAACCCCCAATAAAATATTTCAGAAAGGCATTTACAAAAAATTAATTGAGGGCATATTATTTAAAGACTACTCAGTCGGAAATTGTATTTTAAAATAAATCCAAATAGTGTCTGTTTAAAACAATGTTTAGTTGAATGATGCAAAATATTTGCTGTAATTCTTTGTTTTGGAAAGACTCTTTATACTGAAATATAACTAGTGTTCGATCAGTCATTATTATTTTTATAGACATCTATAGATGAGCAGTGTTCTGATAACTGAAGACAGTTATGAACATGAAGATAATATATCTTTTTAAAAAGTTCTTGTGTTACTTATAAAACTTTAGACAGTGTTAATAATCAATCTTCCATTGTGGTCATGCAAGCTAACTGGCACTTGAATGCACACCCCCTTTCTTCCTCCTCCTATCCCTTACCTACCCTATCTCTACTCATCCATTGAAGACAGTGGGGCACTGCATGGGCCTTACTTAAGGCCAGGATCAAGCTCTGTGACGGGGTGGCCAAACGTACCGACCCTTTGAGCCGCCTACAATAATCTTCAGAAGTTCAAGAGCTGTGTGCACCTGTCAGGATGGTGGGGCTAGAGGCTTTAGCCCCCCAGGAGGTGCCTTCCGGGGTTTGGGGCTTCAACCAGAGCAGGGCTGAAGCCCCAAGCCCCTGCAGGTGCCTCTTGTGGGGCTGACACCCCTAGCACCACCCCACCATAGTGGAGAAGGCCCAAGCTTTCCCCCCACCCCCTTTTGGTAGGTGGAGAATGGGCAGGGGCATAGGGGTTTTGTGAACCACACTTTAACTGTAAAAGAGCCGCATGTGGTTTGTGAGCCATGGTTTGGCCACCCTGCTCTATGGTGTGCGTTAGAACAGCTGTGCACTGAAAACTAATAATTTTAAAAATCTAATGTTTACCTTCCTTCCCGTCTTCCATTTATGCTCTTAGCTTACTTAAGTGTGCTTCACCCCCACTTAGGCTTTGTCTACGCTGGCACTTCGTTGGACGTTCGGGATGTTAAACCCTCCCCCCCCATGACAAAAATGTTACTGATGAAAAGCGCTGGTGTGAACGACGCTTTGTCGGAGAACTCCTGCCGACAAAACCGCTGCCGCTCGTGGTGGGGTGGAAGTTTTCTGTCGGCAGGAGAACTCTCTCCTGCCGACAAACAGCAGCTACACCACATGCCTTGTAGTCGCAGAGCTGTAGCGGTACAACCGTGTTGCTAAAAGCCTTAGAAATGAAACTTAAGTGACTGCTGAAGGTCTTTGTTTTTGTTCTCCTGCGTTAACAGGTACTACAGTGTTTGGCTGTAAACACCCCAGGCAGATATTTCTATCCACTCCCCCAGTTCAAAAACAAACTAACAAAAAGACTGAAACCAGAATCTCTCTCTCTCTCTCTCTGTATATGTATAAACAGCTTAATTTACACAACCTGAACTATTTGACAGTGTTTCCTTTAAAAGCAGTGTCTGCAGTTATATAGTACATGTCATTGAGACTCATGTAAAAGGGATAATTCTGAAATAAACAGAGCAAAGGCAACATTTGACTTCAGTTTTTTTTTTTTTTTTTTACAGTTTCTCACCTTCTCTGAACGCTTAGGCAATGTTAATATCGATATTATTCATCGGATTGACAGGACTGGGAGCTATGCTGAGGTGAGAAGAATATAATAATTCTGCAATTCTATAACATCTTTTGACCGAGGATCTCAGAGCACTTTAGAAATGTATATTCACCAAGGTTCAGATTATCTAAAGATATTTAGGCGTTGCTCCATTTAGACAGTTAAGTCCCATTTTCAAAAGCGACTTAAGCATTTAGGAGCCTAAGTCTTATTGAAAGTCAATGTTTCAGATTTGTTTGTAAGAGAAGAAAAAACGATGGAATAAAGTGAGGTCCTAATCCCGCAAAGACATACACACGTGGTTAATTTTATGGACAGTGGATAGCTCCATTTATTTTAATGGGACTAACTCCTAGTGTTTACATGTAAGCACTTACGTAAGTCTGTGCGGGATCATGGATTTAATTAGTTAATACATTGTGAAATTGCAGTAAAATCTCAAAGTATGTTTTGCACACATCAATAGCGTTACTTTTTAAAGATACTCTGATAATAAAACATTCAGGAGCTTATATGGCTTTGCACTTCGCATTATCAGGCCATATATTTTAAGCATTAAATGTGTTTCAGTAACTGATGCTGTTTTAAAGTGAAGTCATCAGCATTTCTTTAAATATCTCTCAAATGAATACTTGAGGCATTTCATTGTGCTTCATCTATTGAGCCTTCTATCTAATCTTTACATTGAAAGAATAGTTTTTATTTAGGGCTGTTTGGCTAATGCATGATCTTGATTTCTGACAGGAGGTTGAAACCTACTTTTATGAAGGACTGCAGAAATGGAGAGAACTGAACCTCACACAGCACTTTGGTATCTCTTTATAGTAAATAGTTTATAATTAATTTGCACTCTTCGCTTGTGTAATGAGGTCATTCTTTACAAGGTGGAATTTGTTTACCTAGAATACCATCCTAATGCACGGGGATCAGGGTCCTGGTTCAGAGCTCATTGAAATCACTGCGAGTCTTTCCATCAGTTTCAGTGGGTTTTGGATCGGGCTCTAGAGGAGGTGTTATTCTCTTTAAAGTCCTTTATGTTTACCAGTAACTGGGACACAGTTCTTAAGTGTTCCTTTGTTTTTTGCACAGTGAAATTCTACAAAGAAGTGGCCGGCAAATGCCAGTCATTCAACCAGCTGGTGTATTATCAGGATGCCATAGTGCAGACCTTGAAGACTCATCTGCAAGTCAAAAACAGTCTTGCATATCAGCCCCTTTTGGAGTAAGTACACACTGTAAAATAAACTCAGTGCCTTTGTGTCGATGTAGAGTGAAAAGTGTAAATCACGTCAAAAACATTGTGTATGTGTCCTTGTTGTCACTGAAGAAAGAATTGCATTGCACGCATGTTACTGAGAGAGAGCCATACCGGTGATATTTTCTGTGTCTTTTATAATAGCATTCCAATTCTATGGTTTACTTTCAAAAATACTCCTAGAATATAACCAAACAAATCTCCTCAACAACCCAAGAAGCATGTTGGTGTGAGCTCATATCTTGTCACTGACGTGTTCATGGCTGCTCTTGGTTGTGAGTCTCACTCTTAATGTCACCTAAACATGAAATTATTTGAGGTGGTTTGCTTGGTTTGTTTTCAGTTCAAAAACCCCTTTCGTTCAAGCTAACATCATGTGTGGAGGTCAGATAAGAGACAGTGACAGCTTTACTTCCAATGAATCTGCATACTGTACACGCACTAGAGCCATTTTAATCTGCAGTGTAGTTGCACAATCAGGCAGTGACTATTTAGGTGTTTGGCATTTTAAACATACAAACATTGATATTTGTTATTTGAACTCTAGCCTTGTGGTACAGCTGGCTCGAGATCTCCAGACAGACTTCTACCCTCACTTTCAAGACTTTTTTCTGACCATCACCATGTTATTGGATACCCAAGACACAGAGCTGCTAGAATGGGCTTTTACCACTCTTTCCTACCTTTACAAATACCTGTGGAGACTGATGGTGAAGGATATGGCCAATATATATAGGTAAGTTCTATTGGTCTGTGTTCACTAGATTATATTTTAATGTAAATGCCTCTTACTCTTCAGAATTAATTGTCTTTTTAACAAAGTAATTATTGATGAGTTCTTTCTGGCTGAGTGTGAGTTGAATGGTTTTAATTGCCTGTTGTATTTGTAGTTTATACAGTACCTTGTTGGCACACAACAAACAACACATCAGAAACTTTGCTGCAGAAAGCTTCACCTTTCTAATGAGGAAGGTAGGTGACGTGTTATTAACATGACTTTAACAGCTTTCCACGGGGGCCCTTGGCTTCAAGCTAACCAATACTGAACAAAGCTATAATGTGTCATGACAATGGGTGCCCTCTAGAGAATAAAGGGGCTAACAAAACACAAACTAGCATTCTATCCATTCTGAGGGGTTTGGTTTGGTTATGTAGTGACAAAGGTTTTATAGGAGACTTTATATGTAGCACAGCGGGAACAGAATGTGTTCATCACCTCACAGGATCAGGCCCTGACTAGATATGTAATATGGATGATTTTTTTTTTTTAAGAGCAGTGAAACTGAAGAGCTCATGGTCACCTTTCCAACATTTCTATAGAATCCCCGATAAGGAGAAAGGAACTCCACTGGACCTGGCTGGACTGGGCCCTTAGTTTTTATACTTCACGTTTGGTCAATGCATTTTTTAAATAATGATTTGAGACTTTTTGCTGCATTGTTTACAATTTCTGTGCCTCTTCATTTGAGCACAGAAAATCTGAGTACATAATTTTTCTAGCCAAATTAATCAACCCTAAACTGCCATCATTTTGGTGAAGTAGGGAATAGAATATATAGCCATTTGGTGTTGATTAAGCCAATATGTGCAGAAGCCAAGGTTCTCTAAAGTGACTGGTGAATTTGGCTGCCTTGAATTTTGGACATCTAACCTGAGACACCTTAATGGAGCCTGATTTTCAGAAAGTGCTGATCCCTAATCCCTACAATTGAGGACCTTTTAAGGAGCTACAGGTTGGGTACCCAGAAACTGAGGATTTTGAAAATTTTTGGTAGAAATTCAAGCAGTGTTCTTCCATCTGTTTGCAGCATCAGAGTTCTTAATTACTGAATTATGATTTAAAATGGTCCAGTCCTTTTCTTAGACCCTAATAGAATCCTTAGCGTTCTAGTGACTAGTTCACTACCCCTTATTCAGTGTGACATCTCATTAAAGCACTTAACATTAAGCATGTGAGTAATCCCATCCTCGTTCGTCAAAGCTCTTCATCATGTGCTTAAGTCCCATTGATTTGAATGGGCATTGTTAGTGGAACTACGCTGAGCGACACTAGCTGAGGATCTGATACTTCCTCTCCATTCTGTTGATACACGTTATTGTAGCGAGAGCACGTTTGAATTGTTGGAGGGTGGAGTAGAGGAGTAAAATGGCACTGTCAAGAGTCATTTATGATTTCTTTCCATTTGATAGGTTTGAACCGAAGATAACTTTTTCTCTGTGGATTTTGTTTTGTAGGTTTCTGATAAAAATGCGCTTTTCAATGTAATGTTTCTTGACCTGGGAGAGCACCCAGAAAAAGTAGAAGGCGTGGGACAGTTACTCTTTGAGATGTGCAAGGGGGTTAGGAACATGTTTCACTCCTGTGCAGAGAAGGTAAATAGCCTGAGCATATAAACCAAGTGGAAAATGACAAAGTTTTAAAGTACCTAATACGGGACATCACTATATCAGAGCCTGATATCGCACTCCTTGAAGGCAATAGGTGTCTTTCTGTTTGCTTCAGTGGATTTGGGATGTAAATTATGCTGTTTATTGTAAGGTAATACATGTAATGATATCTCTTTAAAGGTGGCTTTTCAAGTTTTTGCTTTTAGTAAGTCCTGGGCAATATTTGTGTTTTGAAATGATTGCGTTGGGTGATAATGTGCATTTCTGTGGATTTATTTAGAGTCTATGAAACAATTTTGGATTTAAATATTAACTTTGGTACTGGGCAAAAAAAGACAGTTTTATAGGGGATCCAAATCCCCGTAATATTTTTAAAAAGTATCACATTATCATTTAAAAAAAAAATTCTGAAGCTAAAGGGTTTTAGAAATTTTTGGTCTCTTTTCTAAGCGTGAAGACATAACTGGCCTTTTCCTTCCACAGGCTATAAAGTTCATTCTGCTAAAGCTTGGGCCCATTACCGAGATTGAAGCTAAACTCCCATGGATTATTGTTGGAGAAGCTTTCAAACATATGGTAAAATCGGCTGCAGTGCATATCTACAAGGAGCATTTTGAGGTTCTTTTCAAATGTTTGGAAGTAAGTTTTAATTGCTGAGAAGCTGAAAAAAAAGATGATCTCCCTCCCCAAGAATAACATTTTGTGTGTGTTAAAGGAAAGGTGTGTGGTGTGTGATTTTTTTCTGCAGTAGGAACATTAAAATAAATGTTGCACTAAGGAGGAAAGCCTGGCCTTTTATCTGCGGGGACAGAGGGCCTGATGGTTGTTGAACTGGTGCAGTTATGCTGTGCAGTTTGGGGTGGGATTTGGGGAAGGTAACCACTGCTTTCCTGCCGCAGTTTTAGCTGCCAGTGAAGATCCTTCTCATCCTCTCTTCCCACCCCAACCAGTATAATAACAATTCTTTGCCTTCCGCTATTAGGAGTTGTTTTATGTGATTAGTATTTTTGCATTCCCTGGACTAGACTCTGATCTCACATTAGTATACAACAAGGGTGAAGTATTAGTCCTGTTGAAATCAATTGCAAAACTCCCACTGACTTCAATAGGACCATGATTTCACCAAAGGAGTCAGTGGAGGTACTGAGATCAGTTGTGGTCAGAATCTGGCTCCAAGCGTTCATGTGTAGCTAAGCACAAGGTATTTGTTTCTTCTCCTATTTCTTTCCTATGCAATCTGTAAGCCTTCTGTGAAAGAGCACTTCACCTTGCAAGACGTTTGTTTTTCCATCCAAGGGATGTGAGGTGTTCATTATTGGATTATTGGAACCATTTGGCTATATTTTTCCTTTTCTGGAAAGGTTCATTTGTTGGATCAGAATAAGAAAGCTAGCAATAATTTATCAGGCCAGTGGAACATGCAGTTACCAGAATCACTTCAGCGTTATCCGTGACAGGATCTGATCATTCATGTGAAACTGTCTCTTGCAGGAATCAGTGTTAGAATTGCAGGAGAGAATAACAAAGGCCAACTGCTGCGAAATCTCAGAACAGATTGAAAGGATATTGCAAGTGTATTTGATCCTAGCAGAACATGCAAATGGGTCCAAAATCTCTCAACCTGAAGCAGTTTGTAAGGTGGGTCAGACCATCCTTTAGGCTAGTCTGCACACAGATGGAGGGTGGGAAACCAGAGCATCTTCAGTATGCTCACCTGTTTTCTCTGGTTGTGTGGGTGTGCTGAGGTTTAGAAGTTGGGTTGGGGTAAAGTCAGTTTGGCAACCTTTGGGAGCCACCCCAGCAAATTTATGGGAATTCCCCTGTGTAATATAATGCTGACTCTGTCATCGTGATCTTATGGGTGTCCTTCTCTAAATGAATCCTCCACTGAGAGCAGGGCGGGAGGAGAAGTGGTCATGGACAATAGCTGCTGAGGACCATGTGAGGTCATGGTTCTTGAAGGAACTGTGCTGCTGTGGAGAAGGCAGCAGCCTGAGCAGCTGTGAAAGAGCATTTCTACAGGGGTCTTCATCCCCTCTGGCACGGCTGGGAGAAGTCATTGTCCTGTGGTGCATGTGACATTGCCTTTCTCTCTCTCTCATATTCCTCAGACGTTAGCAAAAATGTTACAAACATCTGATCTCTCGGTGCCTTGCTGTAAGACCCTGCTTAAAACGCTTTCTGTTTTGCTGCTTGCTGAGAATGTTTTCCTGCCAGATGCTGTGACCAAGGAAACCATTGAGAAGGTAAGAACCACAGATCAGTCTCTCTTGAATGAGTTGATTGCCACACACAGCACTTATGTTCTAGAAAATGTGTTACTCAGGGCTACTCTCCTTTTTGTGCAGGCGAGGTACAAGCCACTCCCTGGCTCAGCATATGGTGAATTTAGGGGCTGATCCAAAGCCCAAGTCTGTTGTTTATTTGTATGACAGTAGTGCCTAGAGGTGCTAACTGAGACTGAAGTCCCATTATGCCAGGCCCTGTACAAGCACACTGTAAGCAACAGTCCCTGTCTAAGCAGACAAGGAAACAAAGAAGTGAAGTGATTTGCCCAAGGTTGTACAGCAGGTCAGTGGTAGAACTGGGATTAGAACCCAGGTCCCCTGACTCCTAGTCTGGTGACCTGTCCACTAGACTGTGCTGCCTCTTGATCTCAGGGACCTTTCTATCAGGTCCTTTGGCAAGCCTGGCAGTATTTTCTAAAGCAGGTTACAGGTATATATTAGCACCATTGCTGCTGCTGCCACTGGACCCAAACACAATGCTGCTTTGATAGTGTTGCTTATTTTTAATCTGTTTTGTTGATTGAGGTGTGTGTGAGATGGCAGTATTTATTTTGGACATTTCAGTTTTCATATGTTACTGTACATATTTATAATATTATTAATATGGGCAACTAGTTGTGCTGTAGGAAAAATAGATTTGCAGAGCAAAACGAAGCAATGGAGGTACATCTCTTGTATTTCTTGCAAAGGATGAAACCAAAAAATGTTTTCACAGTAATGAAATAAGGCTGGAGGAATTATTAAGTCTGTCCGGTCTTTGGTGTTGATCTCTGGCTTAGTAGTATTAATTTTCTGCCTATCAACCCTGACAAATCTCTCAAGTTCTTCCCATAAGACCTGCACCCCGTCTATGTGAGTAATCCCATTAAACTCGATGGGGCTACTCACGTACATTGGAGTTATCCATGTGTGTAGGTGTTTGCAGGGTCAAGAGGGGGGTAGGTATTTATATATAACTCCTTTCTGCACTAAGAAACACTGTGTGCACTGGAGGAATATAGCTCATATGTCTTGATTCCCTTCATGAACAAATAAAGTGATTGTTGCTTATATGCCCCTTCTAACCCTTCATTTGCATTTGACAGGTATTTGGAAGTGGGTTTGAAAGGCGCCTCCTTTTGGATTTCTCCAAAACAGTGTTTTCAATGAATGAGTTTGAGCAGGTAGGTGAAGTTTTCATTCATGTATTTATTTTGTAGTCAGATGAGCAATGGAGGAGTTGTGTTTCTGGGTGGGAAAAATGAGCCTGATGGAGAGTTGTTTTGACTGCTGACCATAGGAATGCCATTACACTTGGCAAATTCATAATATATCTAGTTCCTATGATGTGTCATTGTTATTTGACATATATTTGAACTATCCATCTTCTGTGTCTTGGATGTGACCTGATGGGAGTGAAAGGAGCTGTTAGTCACTATCAGAAGAATGAAAATGGCAATGCAAAAAATGTCTTTTCTTTACAATTTCATAGATTTTTAAGAGCCAGAAGGGACCACTGTAATTATCTAATTTGAACTCCCACGTAACACAGATCAGGGGATTCCCGCTGGGTTACTGAAGGGGCAGACATGGTCCAGGAGTCAAGGAGATGTCAGTGGTCTCTGGTTAGTGTTATGTTGCAGCTTGGCATCTGACAGGAGCTTGAACGCCCATTGTGGCTGCACACCTCAATATGTACCCCCAACACATGCTTGCCAGTGTCTTGTCTCTGGTATTGGTGACTTTTTCTTTGTAGATTCGTTAACAGGGGATGTGTCTCAATGGAGGTATCAGTAGTCTGGGGATTTCAGGGTGTCTCTCTCACCTCTTTCCAGATCTTTTTGACTCACATAGGACAGCCCAGAGAGATGGGGAAATTGCAAGGAGCGTACAGAGAGGCTCTCGGTTGTAGCCAGTCCCCGTTTTGAATGTAAAAGAGACAGTAAATGGGGAGGATAAAAGAGGGTTCCTACCATAACGAGTTGTAGCTTCCTCAGCTGAGGTCTGGTCTCTGACACCATGATTCAGAAGCAGAAGCAGTGAATGGGGCTGCAGATATCTGGGTTGATGGAAGGAAAGTGGGGAGAGGAAACAAGTGTGAAGACGTGGGGTTGGGATTTGTGTGGAATTTCTGTGTGGGGGTGGCGAAGGCTGAAATGGAGAACCAGAGATGTCTGGTGGGTGGGACCTGAGCATGGTGGCCCAGGGCTCTGAGGAGAGGCGTGGAGTTGAGGGGAGCAGGTTCTCTGCATGCTGTGAGGGATCCTGAGCTCTGTCGGGAGCCTGGAGTTGGGACAGGCCAGGGTCTTTATGTCAAATCACTGGCTTCTCAAGGGCTCCCTGGTACTGATGCCTCAGTATCTTGGTGATCAGATGCACCAGGACTGGAGGAAACCTTTGTACTGCCACAGCTCATCCCAAAGAACTTGGCTTCCCTGGCCCTAGTGTCTCGGATCCCTGATTTGCTTGGTCAGAATTGGAGAGGCATGTTAAATCTCAATTTCTTTTTCTTTTCAGCATTTTCTTCCGTGCTTTCTGGAGTACATCGAGGACTGCTTCTCTGGAGAGGATGTGCGAGCTAGGGATGAGGCCATGGCAATTTTGGCTAAACTCATTCTGGAGAAAGCAGAACCTCCCACTGTTGGCTCAATGGCTTTTGAAAAATATCCCCTTGTTTTTACAGAACCACCGATAGGGTAAGTCTCCTCACGCTCCACAGACACTCTTTACCTTGGAGCTCTTTCAAAAGGTTTGGAACGTAGTGTTGCTAAGCCAACTGATAATGGCATCAGAACTGCCACTTCACCTAGTGTTCATTCTTTCTTTGAGGACTTGGAATAATTTCTGCAGAGCTGAGCATTTAAATACTTGTTGCATTTCTGTCACAGAGAGGGGTGAATATTTGTCCCTTGTATAGGATTTTGTCTCATCTCAAAACAATGTAGAAATACTTTTTCTTCCTCGTATTCTTTGCTCCTGAGAATACCGACATCAGGGGCAAGATAACAGGAAGAAGCAAATCAAATCATATCTCTCTCTCTCCTCAGCTTGTCTTTCATATGTCACACAGTCTTTTAGTCTTTTAAGCTTTTTGGGTGTAGGGACCATGTCTTCCTAAACATTTTGTTCAGCCCAGGCAGGCCCCAATCCCGATTTGGATGTCTGGGTGGCACTGCAATATAAATACCCAAAAATGATTATGAAGGAACAGCAGCAGCAGTCACAATAAATATTCTGCTGGGATGAATTCCACATGGTCCTACAGTCTGTTTTTGTTTTAATCACGTTTCCATTTAGGTGGTATCCAAGTGTAAGCAGGATTTTCCCATTTGGGGGCTATTTTTGTACAGTTCAGCATTTCTCATAATAAATCTGCAGGGGAGTGCTGATTTTTACCTGTGGGGAGAGGAGGGAATTATTCCCCTTCTACACCCCCAAGCTTCATTTCTCTGCAATTTCATAAACATTTATTCTTCTCTACAGTAATAGTGAACTCTTTCTCCATTGGCCTTTGTGATTATTAAGGATTTAGTTATGAGTACGCTCCCCTGCATGGGCTACCCACATCACGGATGACCAAAGAGGGGGCAAGAGGAGAGCACCACCCACTGGGTCACAACACTACTTCCTCGTCTGGTGCAGATTGGTGGGGAGTGGGAGGACCCAAGGGCCCCGGCCTCCCCATCCCAATGCACTTACCAGTACAGCTGAGCCAGCAACATGGGGGAAGTAATTTGCACCAGAAAACAGGCTGCTGCAGTCACTTACCCCCCATGGAGCAAGGAGGAGGTAGTCAGTTTAGTCCTAGCTCTGCATCTGGGATAATACAGCTACAAACTGCTCTCCAGTTGGGGCAAATGGCAGGGCCTTTAGGTATCAGAAGGAAAACTTTCCTTATGACTAACTTCATCTTGGGAGTGAGATCGATTTGTAGCCTGTTGCAAATTCAAATGTATATGAAGTTGTTTTGGAGGAAAGTTGGTTTATTTTCCAGGAGCTGGATCAGTTTGCTTGAGAACCACTTGCTGTAGAGCAGATCTTACAGCTGTGTTGGAAATGTGGCGGAATCCCTTTAATGAATACAGAGCAGCATCAAAAAAGACACCATTCTTTTATACTTGAAAATCAATGGAATAACAATGTTTACAGTCCAGGAGCAATCCCCAGATTCTGCTGGACCTCTGAATGCTGAGATGTAACCTTTTATGGAGCATTTTCTGCCTTGCACATTAGAAATGACTGTGTGGTCCTTTGTGCCATGGAGATAGTGAAGATCCCATCAAAAAGCGTACTGTCCAAGTCAATGTGAAGCTTAGCCTTTTCTTCGAAGGAGACAACTTACTTTTAAATGTCAGAGGAAGAAAGGTTCAACTGCTGTTGTTGAACTAAGTTACTGATTAAGCTTGGTTTTGTTTTTAGATCCAATACAAGACAGAAGATGAGTAGGAGAAATGGAGAAAGGAAACAAATGCCAGTGTTGGATCATATTCTGTCTCTAATCCACTTACCAGAAAATGAAGACATTATTGATCTTTCACACCCTTGGGCTGCCCTTGTTGTACTTCCGCATGTTAGGTGAGGATGCTAACCATTCTGTTACTGTTGTCTTGTATCTGAATCATACTACTACTTAGCTCATGTCTGATGTTTTTCACATATCGCTCTTCATTCAAAGCTTTTGCAAAGGAAAGGGAAAGTATTGTTACCCCCATTGTACAAATGGGGAAACTGAGGCACAGAGCCGTGATGTGACGTGCCCATGGTTGCCCAGCAGGTCTGTGGCAGAGCTGGTAACAGAATGCAGGTTTCCTGCTTTCCTGTTCAGAAGGTCACATTTGCTGGCATGAAACGGAACCCTTAGAATTTTGTTGATTCAGTCCCTAGGAAGAGAGCATGCTCAGTCAGTGCAATTACATTTTGTGGAAGAAAGACTTAGAAAGTAATCATTGATGAAATGATTTAGGTTGTGAAATTGACTTAACAAAATAGTTGACTAATAATCAATTTGTTTGAAATCTATATTTAACATAAGAGAAATGTGAGAGAGAATCCAATGTTATCAAGTGTCTGACTTTAACAAAAAAAATAAGCGTTTGTACCTTTATTTTTGGCAGACCAATAGACAAGGAAAAAATCCTGCTACCAGTTAAAAGTTTTATAGAATCTCTCTTCCTGGCTATTGACAGAGGAAGGCTCCGCAAAGGTCAGTTACAGTCATCTCTTGTTCATTAAGTTTTTACTGGCACATAAAAGACACAACTCTGCAATTATACTAGAGACCCAAGACATAACAATGAATAATAACTGCATTGTATCCTGATTTAATAAGCAGCATAATGAAACATGAAAGGCAAGATGGAAAAAATAACATACAGGAAATAATATACCAAATGCCATCTATAGTAATAATAGGTTGGTGAAATAAATGTCATGCCAGGGACATGTAATTGGACAAGGAGCTCACAAAAGTATAGACTCAAAATCTGAGTGACCAAGATGTTTAGAAAGATAGAATTTGAGAGACAGATTGTCAAGAAAAGGAAGAGGGAGTAAAAGAAATGGAAACTAAACCAAGCTGGGTTATCAAAGTCAAACTTATAGCAAAAAGATAGTGATACACTTTTACATGTGTTCTTTGACTACATTGTTCACAATCTTTGGCTTTAGATCTGGAATTTTTCTTTCAACATTCTGGGTCTTGACAGTAATTCTAAAACTAAATACCTTGCCTACATATACGGCTTCACATATTAACAAATTGGTAGTCCTCTCTATAACCATTGCCCAGAGAAATCTTCTGATTTAATTGGAAATATGCATCAAAATTATAACAGAGTGGTTTAAAAAAATTCAGCTTCTTAGAGAAGTATGAAAAAGTATCCAAACTTCCCTTAGTAAAGGGCTTTGAGGTCTCTGGATGAAAAGGACTATATAAGAGGTAGGTATTCTTATTGGCTATTAAATCCATTATAATTACTATCAATCTGCATAGAAATATCCAAAGTAGTATACTACATTCTGCTTTTCTTCTCTAATATTGCTTAGTCTGCGTCGGGAACATCCCCTATACTTCCTAACCTCTTTTTTCTATGTGGTATCCAGGTGTTTTAATCTATTGTAATTACTTTAAGGGGGGGAAAGAACAACCAACTTTCTAAATCGGAGTGGGCAAACTTTTTGGCCCGAGGGCCACATCAGGGTTGAGAAATTGTACGGAGGGCCGGGTAGGGAAGGCTGTGCCTCCCCAAACAGCCTGGCTTCCGCCCCCTTCCGCTTCCTGCCCGCTGACTGCCCCTCTCAGAATCGCCAACCCATCCAACCCCCTGTCGCTCCTTGTCCCCTGACAGTCCCGCCCCCTATCCACACCCCCGCCCCCTGACAGGCCCCCTGGGACTCCCACGCCTATCCAACACCCCCTCCCACCCCCCGTTCCCTGTCCCCTGACAACCCCCCACCAGAACCTCCACCCCATCCAACCACCCCCTGCTCCCTTTCCCCTGACCACCCCCTGGAACCTTCTGCCCCTTATCCAACCCCCCCATTCCCCGCCCCCTTACCATGCCGCTCAGAGTAGCAGGAGCTCGCATCCCTGCCACCTGGCTGGAGCCAGCCATGCCGCCGCTCTGTCCGGTAGGAGCAGCGGGCCAGAGCGTTGGCGGCACAGTGAGCTGAGGCTGCGGGGCCCGGGTCTAGTCTCCCTGGCCAGGAGCTCAAGGGCCAGGCAGGACTGTCCTGCGGGCTGTAGTTTGCCCACCTCTGTTCTAAATGGATATATAAAGCCTGATTCTGCCATCAGTTTCTGTTTTTAAATGGACAGCTTCCCATTTATTTCAGTAGGGAATTCCCTGCACAGACTAATGGTAAGAAAGAATCCCCTGGTAGCTGGGGAATTAAAGCAAATCAAAATTGGGGAGATTTTCTGAGACACAAGGAGGATTTAGATTCCCCAACGCCCGTTCATTTTCTGTGAGAGTTGATTGCTTGACTGTCCTTTGTGCCATTGTAAGTCTCCCTTGATGTCCCTTGCATAGGGACAGTGACTCTTCTGTAAGGGAAGAATGAAGGGAGTGAACCCTCTGGCCAATTTAGGAGTGGCATTGACGGGAACTGTGCTTCCCCATTCCTGGCTGAGAGGATTTTGGCTGCAGTTTGGTGTTGATTATGATGGGAGTGGACCTGTCAGCAGTAGAGAAACTCTCTAACCCTAAAGAAAGGGAGCAGAAAGGAAACTACTTTCAGAGTTATCTTGGGTAAATGAAAGCCTAGTCCCATTAATTTTAGTGGGAATTGAGCCTCTGAATCATGTAGATGGGTTTGCAGATCCCACCCTGCATTTCCAAGGTGCAAGAACATACAGATGCTTGTGCAATTATCGTGTTCCCCCCTTTGCCCCCCTTTCCTTTCAGTAATGCATTTGACAGCTCTTTCTGGTTTCCCAAGCACCATTTGTTGAGCAAAATTCTCTGAGACCCACACAGCAGAGCTTAATTTCAGTACTGCTCTCCTCATATGCCCAGATTTCACATAGACTGATACAAACTGGGTATTCTGCATGTTCAGGGATGGCAGGGTTTCAAGATGGAGATCTGCCGTGATGATCAGAGGAGAATTCTACTCTAAACTTCGATCGTGGGTGGTGATGAACGTTGAATTGTTGCAGTTAGAAATAAAAATGTCATTTGTGGTCTATAGCATATGAAATTACATTATAATCCTGTACACTTCTGTGGCACCTCTCATTTGAGGATCCCAAAGCACTTTACAAACAGAAATTCAATGTGAATGAATAACTACACAGTTTGTTCCCATTCCCTCTGCCGTTAGGAGGCTTGTATGTGGCCTGCCAAGCTGTGAGCACGCTACTTAGTTTAGCAGAATCTTCTGAAATTCTCCGTTTGTTACCTGTGGAACGTGTGAAGAACTTGGTGAGGTAAGGGAACTTTTGACTTTCTGGTGTTCCACTTAATGTAGTGAAGAGATAACTTTGCCTTTATTTAAAGGCTATTAAGCAAAACAAACACGCTTGCTTTGTTTGTTTGTTTTGTTGTCTTACACCAGCATGTTTCTGCAGGTTTTTAGCCATCCGGGGTAGGGATGTTGTCAGGCACTGCCAGCTTACTGTACTGTATGGTGTACGCTTTATAGCGCTATCTCCTTAATAACAATCTGCTCCTTTGAATTGTTTGAAAGCTGCAGATTAACTTTTTTGTTGCTGTTGAACCTGTGAATGCAACAATGCTGGTTTTGTCTTGCGGGATTGCAGCCAGGAATCTTGTGTTTTGTTTTACTTACAAAAAAAAGTAAAGTGAAAATAGTCTTGGCTAAACATAAATATCACATTTTAATTCTTCTTGTGGTCTAGAGGATTCTCCTACAGTATTAGGATGATTCCATTCCCTCCCTTAAATATTGATTTTAGACGTTATTTTGTACTCTCCCTCAGTAAGAGGGAGCACCTCGCTTTTGACCTCCACATTTTAATGAACACTTATGAAAACTGACTACTCCATTAACCCTCTTCAACTAATAATTAACATATATAATAACTAGGGCCCTACCAAATTCATGGTCCATTTTGGTCAATTTCGTGGTCGTAGGACTTTAAAAATAATACGTTTCATGATTTCAGCTATTTAAATCTGAAATTTCACAGTATTGTAATTGTAGGGGTCCTGACCCAAAAAGGAGTGGGCGGGGGAGGGATGTTCTAAAGTTTTTGTGGGGGGTGGGGGTTGCAGTACTGCTGCCTTCAGAGCTGGGCAGCTGCAATGGCGGCTGCTGGCTGGGAGCCCAGTTCTGAAGGCAGAGCTGCTGCCAGCAGCAGTGCAGAAGTAAGGATGGCCTGGTACAGTATCGCCACCTTTGCTCCTGTGCTGCTGCTGGTGGGGTGCTGCATGCAGAGCTGGGCACCTGGCCAATAGCCGCCGCTCTCTGGCCGCCCAGCTCTGGGAGGCAGTGCAGAAGTAAAGATGACAATACCGTGATCCCTCTAAAATAACCTTTTGACTCCTCTGCAACTCCCTTTTGGGTCAGGACCCCCAATTTAGACATGCTGGTCTCCCCCATGAAATCTGTATAGTATACACACAAAAGACCAGATTTCACGGTCCATGACATGTTTTTCATGGCCATGAATTTGGTAGGGCTCAGTTAATAATAACTGAGCAGTTACAGAAAGTGTTTAAGATCTGTATGATCTCCCAACATAGTTCTCCCAGTCCAGCCAGAGAAAACAGATTGGGACAGATTTTTTTCATGGTTCACCTTGTAAAATAATAAACAAATATTTTGTTTCAGCACCTTTCCTTCAGACCCATCAGCCTTGCTACTGGCTGATCTCTATTATACGCGGTTGGCTTTGTGTGGTTGCCAGGATCCTCTTTCCCATGAGAACTTAATGGATTTGTTTGATAAACTGAAAACAAATATTTCCTCCAGCATCTCCAAGGTAACCTTTTCTAACGGTTTCCAATATGTGCAAACTGATTTGTGTTTTAATGGAAAAAATGAATTCTTAACTAGCAGCAAGTTGTCCTTGCAGCTTTTGAAATAAGCTGAATAAGGAAAGCCTAAAGGTGAAATGTGCAAGAACGAATGCTGTTCGTCTCTTTAAAATTGTGCCCATTTTCAATGGCCTTTCACCATTTGCAGTACGCCTCTAAAACATGCTTTCACTTTTAATAGGTCCGACTCTTGACAATAAGGATTTTAAATCATTTTGAGGCTCAGCTTCCTACATCAACCAAGGTAGTAATTGCTGCTTTAACATTTCAAAACCATGGTGTGTGTAGGGGTTAATATAAGCGGTTTTCTTGACACTGACTTTATTTGCCAGTTACACATGCTAGGCTCTGTTCTTTAGCTAAAGTGGGCTCCCTTTATACTTGGTTTGTTTTTTTCAGACTGTAACTTTATGGGCCCGATCCTCAGCCTGTGGAAATCTCTGTAGCTCCATCAAGTTCAGTGGAGCTATGTCAGTTTACAGCAGCTGAGGCTCTGCCTTTATATAGTGAATTATGACAAAACAATTGTCTCGAGGAATCCTCTAACAAAAGGCATTTCACTGGTTTGTTCAGGATGATGGAACAGGAGAGCTTCAGTCCGTGTTTGCCATATTACTTCAAGCTGAACTCGTGCCAGCCAGTGTGAATGATTATAGAGAAAAACTTCTTCATTTAAGGAAACTGAGGCATGACGTGGTGCAGTCTGCAGTACCAGATGGACCTTTACATGAGGTGAGACGTTACTGCCAGATCGTACACTGGATTGTTTCCTTTTTATAAGGCAAGAAAATTTTGCATTTTACTTCAGCGTGAGTTTTTTTCATTGACTTGTGAAGGCTTCAGTAAATGCAGGCCGGAAACAAACTAATCATCATGAGTGAGTTAGGAGCTCAACTCTCATTGCTAGTCACTGGGACTTTGCTCCCGACTCCCTTCGGTTTGCAGCATCAGAGCTCAAAGATGCAGGGTTTTCCCTGAAGATCAATGGTGAGCAAGGTGGAAAGATATCAACATCCCGAACAAACACCTCATCAAGCACACAACCAAAGAACCATGTGGGTTTTCACTCCCATGGAAAATATGGGTCACTTTAAACCACATCCGCACATTGCATGGTATTACGCACCTGCCTTCTGCATACATGGGACTAAGTGCTACAAACTTCTGTTGATATAACTACGTTGCTCCGATGTGGAAAATCCACACCCCTGAGTAACATAGTTATACTGACGTGACCCCCAGGGTAGACAGGGCTGTGTTGACAGGAGGGCTTCTCCCATTGCCATAGTTACGACCTCTTGGGAGGTAGAGAAGCTCTCCTGTCAGCGTAGGTAGCATCTTCATTAAGATCTGCAGTGCTGACTCCCAAAAACAGACATCAAACTATAGAACAGTGCCCAAAACCATCGTATTCCGGTAGTATCTCTGCTATCCACTCCACATCACTGGAAGCAATCAGTTGGATTGCCAGTCTAAGCTTGGACATCACAAAAGGAGACAATGACTTGAGTGCTTTTGAAAATCCCACCTGAGCAGTGGTCTCTCTAGCCCCAGTATCCTTTCTCCGCCAATGGCCAGTGCTTGAAAGTATAAGAAAAGTATAAGGTGCCATAATGCATTTAAATGTGCGGTACTGCACTAAGGTGGGAAATATCTTTGGCTCCAGTTGTGATCAGCATGTCTTGTTGTTGGGTGTTTTTATCCTGAACTGACTAAACTATATTTGCCTCAATATCTAGTTGGGGCAGAAACCGAAAGAAAGTGGCGGTGTTTCAATAAATGTTCTAAACATGCCTGCAAAGAGCAGTGAGAGGAGAAAGCAGGTGGAGGTGATGCAAAGGGCTTGGGTGAGCTGTTGGCAGTTTATCCCCTGACCTGGCAATGAACTCTGTGTCGCTGGACCTCAGGGGAGCTTTGCATGGAGCTCATTGCAGGATTGAGGCCTTATAGATCGCAGGGACATCTGTCTATGGTGGCTGAATCTGACCGTGCTGCTGTGGGCTTCACACTGTCGAGGCTGCTACGATCAGGGTTTTTCCTGTAGTAGCTAAATGTTAACTTATTACTACTGATACTTAAGTGCTTTTATAACTTTCCTTCTTGAGTTGTAAACTCCTTGGGGCAGGGATTGTGTGTGTGTGTGTCTGTATGTCACTTAGCTCAATGATGAGCCCAATCCAGATGGGGCCCTGGGTCTAATGCAGTGTAAGCTCTTCAGGCAGGGAATACTCTCCTAGTTTATATGTTTGTGTAGTGCCTAGCACAATGTGGCCTTGATGCTACCAAAGTACAAATAATAGCCTAAATGTCTTAATTATTGGTGTTGATTCTGAGAGATTTTGACTTCATTGCTTTTTCTTGCAGTTCATCAATCAGTGAAGCTGTTTTTATACCTACTTTAAATATCTTTGTTAGCTTTTTAAAACAAAGTTTTCTTGTGTGTCACTGTAGGTCCCTCTTCAGTATTTACTGGGAATGCTCTACATTAACTTCAGCCCTCTCTGGGATCCTGTTGTTGAGCTCATAACGTAAGTATGTGCTAGTGGGTGGTGGGAGCCTGTTGTGTTGTGTTGTATTGCAGCTGCCCCTGGACTTTTAAAAAAAATGAAATAAAAATGTGTCGCGTCTCTAAAAATAAACGCAAATACACACAAGCATGATGCACGTTTACATGAGGTACCACAGAAATGCCTCTGTTCTGTCAAGTAAATCTTGCTCTTTATAGACTGTTACTTTTTAACTTGTTTTGGGATGTACAAATATTAAAGACAACTCATAGGCAACAGTATTGTTAAATTACATCGAGGGTTGGGACACAAAGGTACCAGACTCGAATCCAAGATAGCCAACTCCTTATCTCACACTATTATGACTATCACATGATAAGTGTTATATAAATAATAAATCAGTCCGTCTCTCTCTCCTTCCTGCCCTTACTAAGGGCCTGGTGCAAAACCTACTTAAGTCAACGGAAGAGCTCCCATTGATTTGAATGGGCACTGGATTGAGCCCTGAGTTTGCAATGTCAGCTTTCAGGGTGAATTGCCGGGATTTTGACCACTTAGCTTTTTCTCTGTACATTCTGTGATATTATGTGTCATTTTCTCCATTAGAGAAGTGAAATCATGAAAACGATAACCTGCATCATCAGTGGGGCGCTGACTCTTCGTGTTGGTTTTAAGTGCTATGTTATTGCATAGGCAACATTGAAAGACTTGAAAACATCTCTACCAAAGGGTCCCTTTGTATTCACAGGCTATAACTAGGCTATTCTGATAACAATGAACCTTTGGGATCTTCAGATGAAGGCAAAGAAATGTTATAGTCGCACACAGCAAAAGTCTTGCCTTCCTACATGTTGACTAGAGCTGGACACCAAGCCTTTGAACATACTAGCAGTATAACTGGCTAATATCACATGGAATTTTTTACTTAATTACTGTCTTGTTTATTGTTAGATCTCATGCAAACGAAATGGAGAATAAACAGTTCTGGAAAGTCTATTATGAGCACTTGGAGAAAGCGGCTGTCTATGCTGGTAATTCATGTCTTGTAGATGTTTAGACACTAACTTAACTATGGTCCAGGTGGTTCATGAACAGGGCTGGCTTTATGCTCTGCTGTGCTCCAAACTGGCAAAAAAGGAAAAATCAGGACGTACGTTTCCCCTCTACCTTTCTAGCCTCATTTCCTGAGTGGAGATCTGTCAGAATTGTTGCCTCCCCCTTGTCCTACTTGCCATGAGGTAAATAGGGACAGTCCATGAGTTGCAGAGTCCTTCTAGCATATGGAGCACCAGGCAGTGCTTGTTTTGTGCCTAGACTGGCTCTGCTCATGATGATGAGGGACAGTAGGAGTCTCTGAGGATTTTCAGTAATGTCTAGTCTCTAGAAAATCTTCCTCCTACCCTGTTCAACATGGAATCAGTAGAATTTCTGCCAAATGTATCTGTTTTCCTTGACCCTGCTCTTGAATGTGAATACTGGATTTCACTGTATGGCACAAGGACAGCCATTTATTGGGGCTACGTGTGCTTAAAGTTAGGCCCCTTGCTGAAGTTCTGACATCCTAGGGTACCTTCTAACCTGTGTTGCAGTTTCAGATCAATATTAAGCAGAATTTGCTAGGTAGATGGCCAACATTAATATAAACGGTTGCTGTTATTTACCCCAGGGCACTACCCTACCACCAGCAATTACTGAATAAACTCTTTGAAGATTTCTTGAAGTAATGAGGACGGTGGTTTGTTTCCAATATAGAGAGAGAGCTGCAAGATAAGCTGAGTGAAGAGCAGGCAGGCACTGCAGATGCAGAAAGTGAGAAGATCCGAGAAGGAAATGTGGGAAGCCTGTATCTCGAGCAGTTGAGGTTTAGAACGGATTGCAGTGAGCGGATAGATTACGCAAACTTCCGGTTTCTGCTTTGGAAGGCATTGGCCAAGGTTCCAGACAGAGTGGAGCCCAGGTCAAGGGAGCTTTCCCCGCTTCTCTTGAGATTCATTAGGTAAGTGACCATGTTCAGCAATGAGACATGTTGCTTGGAAATGTCATAAATGAAGGCAGAGTTACTAGGGTCCCTATAAGACAACTGATGGGTGGGTTTTGTTTTGTTTTTAATGGATTTTATTTTCTGAGACCTCTGAATCCATAGAGTGGTATGATTTTATATTGAAGTTGGTCCTTCCTTTTGGTTAAACATGGCTTATGCCAGAGAGAGAGAGAGAGAGGAAAAAATAAAAGCAACCTGAAATGTAAGCTGTCAATTGGCTGCTGCGTTGAGCCCCAGTTTACTAATGAGTTCTGGTGACACAGCCTTGCTACTGCTATGGAGGGTGTAGTTTCAATGGAAGTAAAGTGTCTTGGAAATAGACACGAAGATGAGGCTCTTCCTTGTCTCCCCTGTTTGTAAAATAAAGGGAGGTATTTTTATTCCGGCAGAGATAGGAAAATACCTTTTAGTGTATCTAGGGCCTGGTTCGGTGCCCACTGAAATCAGTGGGAGTCTTTCTATTCACTCCAGCAGGCTTTGAATTAGGCCGTCACTCTATTCCCCCTGCCAGCCTGTGACTCTTCTTTACAGTGTATTTCCTACAGTGCTTTGTCTAGACTGCTTTTACCTGTTTTCAGGTGAGAGGGCTTCCACTATATAATACATCATCAATTCCTACACTTGCTAACATACATTTTCACACATCCCTGCCAACTTTTTAACAAAATTCTCCCATTCTACATAGATTCACTTTCTCTTCTTTTTCCTGACCACATTTTTCTGATCTTAGCCGTTTAATTTTTTTTTCCTTTCGTTGTCTTTTTTTCTTTACATTTGCTCTCTTCCTTTAATATCTCTGTCATTCACAGTAAAAGAAATGTCCATCTGCCTGCTGAAATGAACCCCTTTTGGGGATCTTGAACTGTACAGTGTCACCAGGCACAGCTCTGTGGATAATTGGAAGTTCCAATTGTGAACAGCTTCAAATAAACCTCCCGCCAGCAGATACTGTTCTATTGATCGATTTTATTTTTAATATAGCAATGAGTATTACCCAGCAGATTCTCTAGTGGCTCCAACCCAGGATCTTAGAAAGAAAAACAGTGGCGTAGCAGAAGAGGAAGAAAAACCCACTGAAGAGATACACCAAGCTACCAAGGAGGAGGAGAAAGAGGAGGTGGAGGGAATGGACGAACCGGTGGTTGAAGGGTTGCAAAAAAAGAAAACAAGAAGAGCTGCAGCAAAGTGAGTTTTGCTTTGTTTGATTGGGCAGGGAGCAAGTGAAATGCAAACGTTAACCATTTGGTGTTTTAAAAGGTTTCATAACCTTGGGGTGACTCGCTTTGTTATGTTTCAGAGTAGCAGCCATGTCAGTCTGTATACACAAAAAGAACAGGAGGACTTGTGGCACCTTAGAGACTAACAAATTTATTAGAGCATAAGCTTTCGTGGGCTATAGCCCACTTCTCTAATAAATTTGTAAGTCCTTAAGGTGCAACAAGTCCTCCTGTTCTTTTTGCTTTGTTATGATCACTGGGCTTATGTGCATCCCTTTCCTTTGTCTGTTCCAGTCTTTCGTGAGATTGTGAGCTCTTTTGTGAGCAGGGATCCTGTCCCCATGCAACACCTAGCACTAGTTTGGGGGCCCTGACCGGAGGCTCTGGGCACTACCGTAAGATGAGTAATAGGCCATCGCTTTGCATAATTTGAAGCAAAGATGGTGCGAGGTCTACGATTCCCAATTTTGGTTGGACGTATTCCTGGAAGTTTCATCACTAATCTTTAATTCCTGGAGACTCCAGGACAATCCTGGGGGGTTGGCAACCCTAGCGGGATCCCAAAGTTAGTGTTTGGGGTCGGGGGAGGGGGGAGGGAATAATTGTTTCCTCTGTGTGTGTGTGTCTGCTTTTCTTTTAAAGTCAGTGGGAGCTGATGGGTGTGCAGCCCATTTTGAAAATCATTGTAGGTACCCAATTATGGATTTCAGAGTCTAGCTTTAGACACTCATTTTTGAAAATCTTGGCCCTGATGTCCTTGTTCTGGACAGGTTTTTTGGTATTTCTTACTATAAATATCTGCTATTGTGACTTCATTACTCCATAGTATCAAATTATTTTGTGAGTAAATAGTTTATGGCTTGTGTCTTAAAACACAGTTTTGAAACTTCTTGATTATAGCCTTTTTTACTCGGTTGACATCTGTGAAATACGCATTTTAGGTGATTCACATGAACTATTTTTGCCTGTTTGTGAATGACATTTGTAGCAACAAAGAACTTTACAAATGTCATCTTGCACATTAAGATGCAATGAATTCTAGCCTATATTCTGGCTAAGTTGTAGGTGTTTTATCAGTTCTGTTATTTTGTTCTGTTCCCTAATTTGAGTGGTTCATATCTGTGAATTTGTAATAATTACAAAAATCAGATTGTCACCAGATTTGAACTTTTGCTTCAAAATGTTCTTGTTCCTAAATGGAAACTTTTAAAATGCTGGTAGCAATAACTAAGGTGTAAAAGATTTACTGGCTAGTTGTTAATGAATTCGTTAGTGAACGCTTTTCCTCTAGACCCTGGGCTCCTCATTATACTTTCAGATTTGCACCATTGTAGTTTAGGCTCTCACAAAATATATATTACAAACTCCTCCTTGAAAATGATGGAAAAATAAGAGCTAGGTGTGATGTGAGAGATTAGAGTGTGCCTGGTAACATGCAGAGTGCACAACTTCATCATTCAGCGGAGACCAGAGTACTGGCTTTGGAGGGCGGGTAATGGTTAAAGCACCTCCCTTTGCTGGGGTTAGACAGGGTGGAGGAAATTCAAATCATGTAGCAGATTCAGTAGAATTTTTTGGTGTGAAGCTCTGCAGGGAACTGCTGAGTCAGCATAGACTCTTGCTGTTCTGCACGTGTACCTTTTTGACCAGTCCTGACTGTTTTTGGCACGGTTGATTTCCCCCTCCCTCCACTTCTCTCTTTCCTCAGCAAGTGGAGATGTGGCTGTTCTTGGGTGGGGCAGTCTTGTCCCCAGGTCCAGTTTACCCCTACTGCTCTTTTGCACTGGTATAAATCAAATTCTTCCACTGCCATTAGAGCCTGTTGGTAAAAGTAGTCCTACATACTGATATTCAGAAACTCCGAATCTTGGTACCATTCTCCTGCCATTGGTAGTAACACAGAGTGTGTATCTGTTTTTTTGTTAAAAGCGTGTTTTGTTTTTGTTTCAGGCAGCTAATAGCCCATTTGCAAGTTTTCTCCAAGTTTTCGAATCCACGTGCGCTGTATCTGGAACCAAAGTTAAATGAGTTGTACAATCAGGTGATAATACTTAACATTTTTGTATTGCTTAATAAACAAATATATTCTTGTCTTATCTGAACACCAAGCCAAAGGGTCCTTCTTTGTAAAGAGAATGACTGTTGCAGTGCAGTGTACAGCAGTTGTGTCTTAAAGGGACACTGTCAACTTGAATATCACCATCTGAAAATTTTGTACCGTGTTAAAAGTGACTCCTAACGTTACCATAGCTTGGCAGTTCTTGACCTTTTCTATATTGTAGCCCCAGGGTACAAAGGAAAGTTTCAGGATCCCCTTTCCATCTAGCCATGGAGAAAGAAAGCTTGATCATGACCATCAGTCTAAGCCCTGGTCTACACTTAAAATTCAGATTGACCTTACTATGTCGCTCAGGGGTGTGAGAAATTCATACCCTTTGAGTACTGTAGTTAAGCCAGCCTCACTGTCTTTCGGGGGGGTGGGTTACCTGCACTGACGGGAAAATCTCTTCCATCGGTGTAGAAAAGCGTCAGTGGGCATAGCTGTGCTGCTGTAGCCCCTGTAGTGTACACATACCCTGAGAAACCATGTCAGATAGCTGGAAGAAATTGGAGAGAAAAATGCCTTTCTCTTTATTTTTCCGTTTCTTCACTTTTATTGTTTGATGGTGTCCATCCCTCCCCAGGCTCTGCAAAGGGGTTTTACCCGTAATAGCAGGCCACAAAGCTGAAACTGAATGTAAACAGGCAGCAAGCGGTAGCCAGAGGTGTGAAGAGAGAGAAAAAAGAGGGGGAGCATGTGTGGCTTGTCTTGCCTAAAAGTCCCTTTCTGAACATAAATGGGGAGATGGGGAAAAGTAATTTTCAAGGGAAATTATAAAACTGTAAATCCAGGATATGCTATTTAAAGGGTGCTCCCTCAGGAAACCAGGCTGAGTTTATCAACTTGAATTTTGTGGAAATAAGTCTTTGTAAAAGTGTTCTGCAAAAGGAATTGCCAAAATCTTGTCTCCTGTAACAACACGTGAACTTAACTTGGATGTGTGAATGTATGTCTTGAATGATCATTCGGCACATACCAGCTAACCACTCGTTCTGCGTTACTGCTTTAGTTCCCCAGTGTCCAGCCTGTCTCAGATCACCAGCTTCTGCTCTAGTGGAATGCTTCAGCATTCATTGTGCTCCTGTAAACCTCTGAACTTGGCTTAGGAAAGAGCTGCTCTCTGTGGGTTCGATTGCTTGTCTGTGATTTTTAGGAAAATATTGACTAGATTTGTACATTTTAAAAACATTTTATTTAACCAACATTTTTAAAGAGTGCAGAACAACCAAACAAGGCAAAACAGGCATTTACCTGGTCTGCTATTTGTTAGCTCCGTGCTCAGGCACAACTGCTGGATTGATATCATGCCTTTAGAATGCTGGGGTGTTAGAACAGATCACATCAAAAATGGGGATTCTGATATGTGCTGTTTATCATGAAACTGAAGAACTAGGTGGGAGAAAGGGGAGGTTTTTAATAATGTTCTGTATTCCCCTTAGCCTGGCTACTGGGGGCATTCACCCTTTAATGCTATTGATGGGTTTTTGATTATTCCTCTTGTATTTCTCTTTTTAACAAGTCTAATATTCTGTGTGCATTTTCTAAACTTGAATGTATGTGATGCAAACATTTTGGAATGGTTTGGCTGATCCATTATTTTACCTAGTGTGACACAAAGCCTGAACCAAAGCTGGTCCGAAAGTGATCTTGCAAAAGACACTCTATAAAAATAACTTGTTAAAACACAAGTTTATGATTGCTTTGTTTAATTGCTGTACCCATCAAACAGGGGCGCTGGAACAATTTTTACAGTTGGGGTTCTGAGAGCCATTGAACCAAACTAACCCCCGTATATGATGGAAACCACTTCAAGCCAGGAGGCCCTGCTGCATCCCCAGCACCTCTAGTTCCAGCACCTATGCCATCAAATACCAGCAGTGATATCCTGGTTTTTTTGTTTTTGTTTTGTTTTTGTTTTTTAGAAACAAGTAACTTTTGTATTCTGTAATTATCTCTCTTGGATGTATAGTGGTAGGAAATATTTGCTGCTTGGTGTCTTTTAAATGACTGTTCTAAAATGAAATTCCCTTTATTGTGGATCCCTTTAGGTGAGATGATTACTTCCTCCCCCCTCCCCTCCCCCAAATTTAAGGGCTGAATTCTGTCTTGAATAAATCATCTTGATATAGTGGTAGAAGGAGAGGTATGTATTATTTGGGCTTTCTCCTAATTTTCTTTTCTTGTAAAATGTTACCTTCAGCTGTTGTCCCATCAAGACCAGAATGTGCAAAAAGTAGCCCTTGACTGCATCATGACCTACAAGCATCCACATCTACTGCCATACAAGTAAGAGCTTTAAAATTCTTCCAACATAGATAAATCACTAAGTATCACATCAAACATATATTTATGATATTTGGCATCATCAGCTTCTAAGAGAAATATCCACAACTTTCTGAACCCAAGAAAAAATAATACTCCTATTCCGAATCTGAGTTTGGAAATGGACAGAATTAAAAAAAGCTTCTCCTATTTATATTTAAAATAAAATGGAAAAAGCTTTGGTAGACTATAAAGAAGAAAAGAGGTTGTCTCCTCCATTGTTCCTGAGATCTAGATATAGTCACAGAAGGTAACCTGGACTAGTCTTGAAAAGCAGATATCTGAGAAGTGGAATTGCTGTTTTGTTTTAAAGAAGGAGGAGGAGTGCAGCAGGGCCATGTTCATTCAGAAATGGAAAAACTGAAATATTTTGTCTATCAGATTTAAACTCTTTCTCAAAACAAAACAAATCTTTTCCCTCATCCAGACCCACCATGGTATGTAGTGGCCAATTGTGTTCTTTTCGGTAAAGGATTTTTGTAGTTCTTTATAATCATTAGGTAAAACTGTCAGCACAATACTATTGCACCCACTTGAATAGCCTTTACAGAACCTTGTATGAAAAATAGTGGTCTGTGCAGTGATGTTGAGCTAATTGATTTACTTACCCTTTTAATAAAAGGGTAAGGATGTGATCTTTGAATAAATTGCACAGAGATCTGTTTTTAAAAAAAAAATAACTGTGTTTAATACTTACAGGGAGAACTTGCAAAGGTTACTGGAAGATAAGAGCTTTAAAGAAGAAATAGTCCATTTCAGCATATCCGAGGAGAACACTATAGTTAAAATGCAACACCGACCAGATCTTGTTCTTGTTCTTATGAGGTGCGTGGGTGAAACACTGCATAAACTTTGCATATTAAAATAAAACAATGGCTATAGAAGAAGCATAATGCAGCCTCTGGTTGATATTTTAGAGACAATACAAACTTATGGCTCTCACAGCAGCTAAGGTTTCCTTGTTCATTACTGTACGTGATATTCTCTTTAATACATTTGTGCGTGTGTAGTATTGTTGAATGCATTAGTTAAGCTCATATTTTCCAAAAAAGTTCATCTTAAATGCCTAAGAAAAAATCTGAGAGATTTTCACCCTCAGGGTATTAGTTATTTGATAAATACATGGAAATAGCGATTTACAGTGAAAGTGCTTCCTCAGCTATAACGTTGTCTTCATACTAGCAGAGAGGTGGGCAAACTGCGGCCCGCGGGCCACATCCGGCCAGTGGGACCGTTCTGCCTGGCTCTTGAGCTCCCAGCCGGGGAGGCTAGCCCCCGGCCCCTCCCCCGCTGTACCCCTCCTCTGCAGCTACGCTGCCATGCGGGCAGCACGACTTGCACCCCCGCCCACGTCCCAGGCTTTCCAAAAAGCCTGTCCTGCCGCTCTGAGTGGCATGGTAAGGGGGCGGGGGGAGGGGAGGGTTGGATAAGGGGCAGGAGGTCCCGGGGGGCAGTCGGGACAGAGGGCGGTTGGATGGGGCAGAGGTTCGGGAGGGGGCGGTCAGGAGACTGGGAGCGGGGGGGGTTGGATAAGTGGTGGGGTCCGGGGGGGGGGCAGTTAGGGATGGGGTCCTGGGAGGGGGCGATCAGGGGACAAGGAACGGGGGGGTTGGATGGGTCTGGGGTTCTGAGGGGGGACGGAATAGGGGGCAGGGGCCAGGCTGTTTGCAGAGGCACAGCCTTCCCTTCCAAGCCCTCCATACCTTTTCACAACCCCGATTTGGCCCTCGGGCCAAAACGTTTGCCCACCTCTGTACTAGCACGATGCTTTGCTAATTCATACTTAAGCCATGCTCCCATTCAGATCACTAGCAGAATTTCCAGTGACCTTGTTGGGAGCAAGAGCACGCCCTTTCTGTTAGTGCTACTGGGTGCCAAACAGCAATAGAGGTAATAGTGGGGAGCATTAGTTAAGCCATGTAGTTCAGGTTATACTTTCTAAACAAAGATTGTGAACCAGCCAGACTGCTCCTGCAATGCTTCAGAAACAGGCAGCTAGTGGAGAACTCACTAATACAATTTCCTTTTGGCTTTTGAAGAATTCTGTATGGGCGGATGAGAAACAAAACTGGAAGCAGAACTCAGGGCAAATCTGCTGCAGGCACCCGTATGTCAATTGTTCTGAGGTTCCTTGCTGGCTCGCTGCCTGAAGAGATCAGAATGTTCCTGGACCTGCTCTTTGAACCTGTGAAGCGCTTCAGTGCTGGTATGCTTCTGCCATTAGAAATTGGGGATAATAGTTCTTCCCTATCTCACGGGTGTGGGGAGGATAAATACTTTGAGGACTGTGAGGGACTTAGATGTTATGGAAATGGGGGCCATATAAGTACCCTGGATAAATTAAAGCACCCATGACACTGGTTATTTTTTTAAAATAAGAGTCAAGGTTTCCCCTGAGCCCTTGGCCACAGTTTCCGTTCCCTGCTGTACAATGTACTATTATTCCTGTACCGTTATTACAGAAGTGAGGCACCAAGAGACTGAGTGACTTACCCGTGGTCACCCAGGAGGTCTGTGGCAAAGCAGGGAATCGAACCCAGAATGCCAGAGTCCCAGGCTGGCATCCTAACTATTGTGTTGTCCTTCCTCTCTGAAGGGCTGGTGAGCACAATGCCACAGGGGTATTATGAGGATAAGTGCATACATTGATTGTGAGGCACTCCGACACTACAGCAATGAGGGCCATATAAGAGCCATGATAGACAGCTGGGACTGTCTGTTAATTTTACATAAGAAGCTGGATTAGGAGCATTTAAAGATCTTGTAATTTAGGGCCAGATTTTGCCACCCTTTCTCACATTGAGACGAACCTCAGACATTGACATTTGGCCCATTGAAATCGGGTCCTTACTTACCAAGGTAAAGATGAACTGATATATTTTCACTGTCCTCCTTCCTTCTGTAGGACTGTGCCAGGTTGCAGTACTCCAAACAATATCAGAACTGGATTTATCTAAAGTCCTGCCTCTAGGCCGCCAGCACAGTCTGTTCAACAGCTTTGAGGTTGTACTGAAAAATATGGGCCATCTGATCACCCGGTACTTACCTGAGATTTTACAGATTTTACTTTGTATGACAGCAACAGTATCCCACATCCTTCAACAAAGAGAGAAGGTAAGGAACATGATACTGTGTATATATATATATATTTTTTCTCAACTCTATTGGTTCAAATTACGCTTGGTGCCAATAAGGAGTAAAGCTTTAGAAACCAGTGAATAATAGAAAGATGGATAAAAATATAGGCCAGCAACATTGGTCTTAAAATGCCGCAGTGTTTATATAGAAAGAGTATATTGCTGTTAAACAGTTGTTTAAAATGCTGTTAAATTGTTGGCATTTCAGTCAGTCACAGTGTTGAATATATTTAATAAAATAGGCACTTTAAAACATTGCATGTAACAATTCATACAAACAAGAATTTGAATGTCAAATGCAGTTTTTTAAAAAAACAACTACATTTCATTAAACCAAAGTGCACACACTAACTAGGAGTTTGTTTGGGGCAACTAGAGCCCTTTCTGGACTTGAATTCAAACAGGTAAAAAAAACTTCTGTTTCCCCCTTTTTTTTTTGGTCTTAATATCATGGTTCACCTCAAGCTTCTCTAAGTGCTGTAGCAGTAGCTAGCAACAAGGGAGGGGTAATTTTAGGACAATTACAGTCCATAATCCAATTTACAGTAGTACACAAGTAATTTTATTTATCTCTAGAGTAATCATTTTTGTACTGTAAAGTCATTCAAGTAATGCTATCTCTCACCTTCAGATGTGACTGAGTAACTCTTGGAGAGGTATTTGTGGTGCCATGCTGTCATTTGTTAAACTTAATTTAACACTTCATTAGCTAGTGAGGTGTTAAGAGTTCAGAGAAGGATGCTAGAAATCTGTTTATCTTGGATAATTATTACAAGAAATTCCTGTGGGTTTGAGAGTCATTTATTGCAGGATGGTATTGCCCAAAGAGTTAAATATCTACTTTTGTGGTTCTGAGCTCAGTTACGGGTTTAATGTTTCCTACTGTTCACTTTCAATATGGAATCTGTCCTTGTCCTTACACAGGCCTCTTCTCAAGGGGCATGCTCTATCTCCTTCCTCTCGTTTGAGTAGATGGGGAATCTGATTCAGTTTATTTGGTGTAAAAATTATCGTCTATCATTCTAATTTTTAGTAGCAAAAATCATATCTCTTGTGATAAAGATTGCGGTTGAGCATTAGTCAAGGTGGAAACTAAGCTCAAAAGAAACGAGATTAAAGCACGGGACCTTAAGGGGAAGGACAGCAGAGAAGTTTGTACAAGCAGTAAGATAAGTGCCTGGAAACAGATTTGGTATTGGCTGAGGAGGAGTGGAACCACATCAAAAGAGAGAGGATTGCAGCAGCAGAAGAGGTGTGTGGATAATACAGTTGGGGAAAATCAAGGGACAGAGAGGAGTTGTGTTGGACCGACGAAATGCAGGTAGCGATCTGAAATAAGAAAATGGTGCATAAAGAAAAAGACATAAGCACATCAAGTGTGAATGAAAGCAAATACAAAGAAGCAAAGTGAGCTGCTAAGCAGGCAGTGATGGAGGTCAAAGAAAGTGCCATAGATGACCTGTATGCAGAGCTTGTAAACCACCCACATCTGGCTGGCCAAAAGATCTATAACATTGCAAAAATCAGATGCAAAGGGAAGGAGTATGGTATTGCAGCACCATTTGTAAATGATGACCAGGAGAGACTGCTAGTAACACCTGAAAAAATGAAGGTGAGATGGAAGCAATACTTTGAGAGTCTCTTAAATAAAGCAAACCCCTTTTTGGAAGAGTTGCCAATATCCTAATGTGGTGCCTGAGTCTGACACAATGGAGGTGAGAAATGCAGTCTAGATAATGAAGAACAGTAAGGTGGTGGGACCGAGGAAGTGACAACGGACCTGGGGAAAGTCCTGTGCGAGAGAGGCATAAAATGGATGAGCAGAGCGGTTAAAGCAGGGGTCGGCAAACTTCGGCTCGTGGCCCATCAGGGTAATCCGCTGACGGGCCGCGAGACATTTTGTTTACGTGGACCGTCCGCAGACATGGCCCCCCGCAGCTCCCAGTGGTTGCGGTTTGCCATTCCTGGCCAACAGGAGCTGTGGGAAGCGGCATGGGCCACAGGGATGTGCTGGCTGCTGCTTCCCGCAGCTCCCATTGGCTGGGAACGGTGAACTGTGGCCACTGGGAGCTGCGGGTGGGCCATGCCTGCGGACAGTCAACGTAAACAAAATGTCTTGCGGCCTGCCAGCGGATTACCCCGATGGGCTGCGTGCCGAAGGTTGCCGACCCTGGGTTAAAGCCATATGGCAAGATACGTGAATATCCAAAGATTGGTGCAGGTCTATCTTGGTCCCAGTACGTAAGCAGGGGAGCATCCACAAATGTGGAAACTGTTGAAGGATAAAGTTCCTGTTGTGTAGAATGAAGGTACTGGAACACATCTTGGATGCTACGGTTAGGAGAATGGCGGAACCCCTCCTCAGACAAGAACAGTTCAGCTTCAGGAAAGGATGAGGAACCACAGATGCCATGTTTGTAATTCGGCAAGTGATCAAGAAGTAGTTAGAGCACCAACAGGATCTCTTCTGGGCTTTAATAGACCTAGAAAAGGCATAGTATAAGGATGCATAGGACAAAGGATGCTCGCTCTAGTGCTGAGGGGATATGGCATGTCTGAGGATTTAATATCACCGAAAACAGCGATCTGAGCATGTTTTGGAATGACAGGCCCCTTTGATGTGAAAGTCCAACTGCATCTGGGGCCTTTAGTCTGCTGCTGTTTATCATGTTGATGGAAGATCTCAATGGGAAAGGTGAGAAGCTGCTATATGCAGATGACATAGCTATAAGAGTGTTCTCAGAAGACGAGCTAGAGTAAAGAGTAAATCAATGGTAGGGCCAGGTAAGCTGACATGGGAAGAAAAAGGATATGACTAAGACCGAGGTAATATGGGTCAGTAGAGGTGTCTTAGGGAGACTGAATATAAAGATGAATGGAATCTGACTAAACCAGACTGAGCAGTTCAGGTATCTGGGTTGTGGACGACAGTGAGCATGAATGCGAGATACAGTCCTGACTGGGGAGTTCTGGGAGACAGTGGAATAACATCACTGACGCTGAAAGCCCAACTGTATGTAGCAATGGTGTGCCCTGCAATGCTGTATCGTGCAGAAGCACGGGCAGAAAAGAGACGGGAAGTTCAGTGCCTAACGATGTTCAAGATGAGATGTCTTTGTGTAGTATAGTCCCACAAAGGGATGGATTGCGATATGAAAGCTTTAGGATAGAAGTCTCAGCCCATGATGTGGCTGACAAAATCCGGGAAGTGCAACTTTGCTGGTTCAGACAGAGAGAGAGAGTGAAAGAAGAGGACCTGGGGAAGATGGCATGGCAGAAGAGGGTGGAGAGGAAAGAGACCCCGAGGAAGTGATGGTGGATTGCATCAAAAAAGATGGTAAGCTGATGCACCTTAGTGCTGTCTCGGACTGACGAAGATGGCAGATGTTTGCATGGTGACCCAACCCTAGATGATGGGATAGGAGGAAGAAGTAGTAGTTTCTAAGTCACTTAGGAGCTTTTGAAAGTGTTACCTAGAGGCCGTGTCTACACTTTGGGGAGTGTAGGGTACATGTAGCTACACACTGCAGCAAAAGGCAGGCTGCAACCACAGTCACTGCCATGTGTAGCTGCATGTGACAGTGAAAGGCTCTGGCAGGGGGAAGCAGTGGGATGCTACACTGGTAAAAATAGCACAGAGGCACTGCATGGTTGTGCAGAGAGCCGTGTAGGGTATGTACCCACAGGGTTCTGGTGTGTCTATATTCCATTCACCTAAGCAGGGCCTCACCATCTACCCTGCTGTTTATACCCATGCTGGGGAGGCATGCGGTGTCTGTACTCTACATGTCGCCATAAGTGTAGCCCTTCCCAGAGGAGATCAGCAGAAAAGGCTGTAATATTATAAACAGATGGCTGATTAGCATGCTTTATCTCAGTGTTGAATATCTTCCCCAAGGAAAGCTATAGAATGTAACTTCGTTATTGTTAAATGAATGGGTAGCGTAACTCTTTTTACTACATTTTAGCCCGCTCCTCCTCACTCTGTCTTTGCTGGATTCCTCTCTCTCCTCTAAGCTTGTTTTCATGTGCTAAGAGGAAACTGACCTTTGGTCACTGGTTTTGGTTGTGCTCTTTTTGGGGGGGTAATTTATTTAATATATTTTCATACAGAAACAGACAAAGAAAAGTACAAAAAAAAAATGTATATGAGCTCCAATAGAATTATGCAATTGCAAGATTTTACAGTTTGACAAAGCTGCAAGACCAGGCAATGTACATAGACATAACATGTTAGGGTGGGGTAACAGTAGTAAAATAGGAGGGAAGGAGGGGACCACGGTGGGAGGGATGGAGATTTGGCATTCCTTGAACCATCTCAATATTTTTTTATTCAAATGTATCGAGAAATGGGGTTCACATTTCTCTGAATTCATATAATTGCTCTCTATAGCAATAAGTTATTCTGTATTTGGCTGCTAATTCAGATAGGCCCAAATACCACAGCTCTATTCTGGTGGTACTTTTGAAGATGTGTAAAGTAGTACTGTTTGAATATTGGGAGTGGGGTTAGTAGATCTCTTAAGTGCTAAAGCTGAAGTATTCGCTTACAGTGGTTTTGGCCCCAGTCCTTCAGCGAGCTGTGTGCGAGTCGGCTCTCGTTCCCAGGCGGAGTCCCAGTTAAGCCTTGTGACTCGGTGCAGGATGGGGACCTTAGTCAGAAAGTTAAAATCATCTTTACAGGATAAAGGTAACTTGTTCACGATAGCAAACAGGAGGAAACAGTGTAATAGTCCAAGCAACAGTCACTCATATCCATGATTGATTAAATACAGTATTTCATGCAGGGTAACTAGCTTGTTCTATATAGCAGGTGTATTGCAGCAAGAATAGGTATTTTTGTCTTTATTTTTTCCAGATCCAACTAAGGTTTATTAACCCCCTGAAAAATTTGAGGCGTCTTGGGATCAAACTTGTGGCAGAGTTTTTTTCTGATTTTGAGACCTACAGCTTTACAGTGGATGAGATTGATGCCATTTTTGAGGCAGTGATATGGCCCCAGGTAATGTTGACAGAGTAATACATTTTATTCTGAGTTATCTAGTATGTAAAGATAAGCAAAGTCTGGAAAGACATTGAAATACTTCTCTGATGGATTGTATTTACGTGGGACAACCTATCCTAAATTCTCAATTATTGAGGGACAATCTACACTCATCGCTATACTTGCTTTCCACAAGCTATTCTTAGTATAACTTTTTATGAGTGAAAAGAACGAGGAGTACTTGTGGCACTTTAGAGACTAACAAATTTATTTGAGCATAAGCTTTCGTGGGCTAAAACCCACTTCATCGGATGCGTGCAGTGGAAAATACAGTAGGAACACACACACACACACACACACACACACACACACACACACACACACACACACACACACACACACACACACACACACACACACACACACACACACACACACACACACACACACACACACACACACCCCTCCCCCCCATGAAAAAATGGGGGTTGCCATACCAACTCTTAATGAGACCAACTGATTAAGGTGGGCTATTATCAGCAGGAGAAAAAAAACTTTTTTGTAGTGATAATCAGGATGGCCCATTTCCAACAGTTGATAAGAAGGTGAGAGTAACAGTAAGGGGGGAAAATAAGCATGTGGAAATAGTTTTACTTTGTGTAATGACCCATCCACTCCCAGTCTTTATTCAAGCCTAATTTAATGGTGAATAAAGAATAAAGACTGGGAGTGGATGGGTCCCAGTGAATGAAAGAGACTGGGAGCTGACTGGCTTTTATACAGTCAGGCCCACTCAAGGCTCACCTGGAACAAAGCACTCCCAATTCACACTTTTCAAACCACCAATCAAGCACACGGTCAAACTGTCCCCACAACAGACACTCAAATACTCACCAACACGGCCTCCCTAATGCAGCCCTTAGTGTACCTCCTCTCAGGCAGATCCCAGGCAAACTCCCTCTGTTAGCCGCTCTGCTGTTCGCTGCTCAGCTGTTTCGCAGCTGACTGGCTGACTCCTCGTTCTTTTTGCTGATACGGACTAACACGGCTACTGCTCTGAAACCTGTTTTTATGAGTGAAGTATCCGAATATTTGGATGCTGGTATTTAAGGTGGTATTTAAAATTTAATGTATTGTTAAATTTATTAACCTTAATTTGGGATACTGCAGATTATGTACTATATTCATTGTATGCCTTTTTAAACAAAACATTGTTCTTTTGGATAATTTAAGCATTATAGCCAGATATATAAAAACTCTTTTTAACCTGTATACTAGATAATTTTAACATTTGCTGCCTAGAAATCTCTAATTTCATTTGCTTGTATTACATGTGTGAAGGGCCGATCTTGAGTCTTAATAAGAAGGGCAAGCATCTGATTAATTCTGGGACTGCTTTTATATTCAAGCCAAAATCAAAAATACTTACAGATTAATCTGAATAAAGTAAAAACTGTATCTCTCTTCTTTAACAATTGAAGCAGACTACTTGCTCTGACATTTCCTGGGGAACAAAGTTGTACTGTTGGTATATGTTAGATGCCTAATCTGTCCAATTTAAAATGCTTGAGTATTTACCCTTGAAAAAAATCTGAATAGTATCAGACAGTACCTTCGTGGGCTAGGTGTTCCTGTTCTGCGGTCAGTCTTAATCTATAATATGCCCCCTTCATCCATTTTTGTTCATTTTGCTTATTTATTGCATCTACCAGTGTGGCACCTTACATATGGCCAAATGACAGATGAATTAGCTGTATGCAAAGCACATAACCTTGTACCTCAGTTGATTAGGTAGAAGAGAATGTTGTTTTCCTGTCCCTCTTAGACTTTCAGCTATCTCTTTCTGTGCCCCCAGCTACCCCAGGATTGGGAAACTAAGACTCCGATTCAGCAAAGTCCCATAGAAGTCAAAGCAGGATGTGGTTAAGTGCTTTGCTGAATCATTGTCTCAGAGCTTTGTGTTTGGAAAGCACTGTGTACATAAGAACGGCCATAACTGAGTCAGACCAAAGGTCCATCTAGCCCAGTATCCCGTCTTCCGACAGTGGCCAGTGCCAGGTGCCCAAGAGGGAATGAACAGAACATTCCCAGCCTCTGGCAAACAGAGGCTAGGGACACCATCCCTGCTCATCCTGGCTAATAGCCGTCAGTGGACTTATCCTCCGTGAATTTATCTAGTTCTTTTTTGAACCCTGTTACAGTCTTGGCTTTCACAACATCCCCTGGCAAAGAGTTCCACAGGTTGTCTGTGCCTTGTGTTGCCATTGTCTGAACATTTTCCAATTCCAATATATCATTTTTGAGATGGGGTGACATCATCTGCACGCAGTATTCAAGATGTGGGCGTACCATGGATTTATATAGAGGCGATATAATATTTTCAGTCTTATTATCTATCCCTTTCCTAATGATTCCCAACATTCTCTTAGCTTTTTTGTGTGCCGCTGCATATTGAGTGGATGTTTCCAGTGAACTATCCACAATGATTCCAAGAGCTCTTTCTTGAGCGGTAACAGCAAATTTAGATCCCATCATTTTATATATATAGTTGGGATTACCAAGATCCTTTGGTAGCTCTTCACAGTCTGCTTTGGACTTTACTATCTTGAGTAGTTTTGTATCATCTGCAAATTTTGCCACTTCACTGTTTACCCCTTTTCTCCAGATCATTTATGAATTTGTTGAATAGGACTGGTCCCATTTGATAATGCTCTATAATTTCTGTAAATAGAAATGATAACTGGTTTAAAGAAATAATGCTCATTTCCTGCATGACCTAGTGTATCCCAGGGGGTGTCTACGCTGTAATTAAAAACCCACAGCTGGCCTGTGCTAGCTGACTCAGCCTGAGCCCTATGAGCCTAAGAGGCTGTTTAACTGCAGTATAGACATTCAGGCTCAGGCTGGAGCCTGAGATCTGGGACCCCGCGAGGTGGGAGGGACCCAGTGTTTGGGCCGAGCCTGAACACCTGCACCGCAATTAGCCCCTTAGCCTGAATCCTGTGAGCCTGAGTCAGCTGGCAAAGGTCCCTGTCAGTATCTAACTGCAGTGTAGGCATATCTCCAGAGACCAGCACTATATGATAGGCTCCAAAAATAATCCAGTAGCTCCCTCTAGCGGGATTTCAGCCATTGATTCTCTCTCAGAGATATTTTTTGCAGAAGACTCATTTGATTTTGTGCATCATTTTAAAGGCTATGAAACCATGAGGCTTGTGAGATGATGCGGGAGGAGGGAGAATTCTAATCCTTGTGCTTGGAATTGGAGTTTCCTGATGTTAACTGCACAAAAATCTACTAGTGGGACTCGGTATTAGTAGTCCACATAGCAGACTTCCTTCCCATAGGATTGCATTAAAGATTCCTTTGTTCAGAAAGATATGTTCAGAAGAGTGCTGCTTTATACAGAGCAGTGGGGCACACAATCATTTTGGGCAACTGGACAAGCTTTCTAAGACTTAGATCTGTTCCCCACCATTGCCTCCATTTCAGTTTTACACAGTCCAATCTGCAGTGCAGACTGAGCAACCCTAAACCCCACTCTCACCATCCTGGTGCATTAAACCAAAAGAACATGGACAACCTCCTGGCTGCTCAGTAGCAGCCAACACGTAGCAGAAGCGTTCTCAGTCATATTGATGCCGCTGATCTTGCTGCAGACAGGAATATAAGTGTGAGACAGTCCCTTTGGCTGCATCTGTGTGCAAAGCACAAGGAGAGAGAAAATAACTCCCAAGGGGAGGACAAAAACAGTGGGTGGGATAATTTTGTTTTCAAGCTTTTAAGGTGAAACAAAAGATGCTCCATTAGTAGCTATCAGCAGTATTGAAGGGATTAGAAAGTGAGCAATGATTTTTTTTTTAAAATAAATTTATCATTCACAGAGAATTATTTAAACTTGTTTTCTGTCAAATTTGATGTTTTAAATAGTGATGCGTGGTCACACTGTTTTGTTTTATGATTTATCCTCTCTTTGTCTTCTAGATCAGCAGGCTCGCTTCCGAGAGCCAGTATTCTCCTACTCTGTTACTCAAACTCATTCACATCTGGAGCAAGAATTCCAGGTAAACTTTTCCTTTTGTGGAGAAGCAAGATGAATGTATAGTGTCTGCTGTGAATAACACACAACATGGAAAGAAAGATAGTCACACATTATTCCTCCTTGCAACCTCAAAGAAGTTATTGGGTACAAAATGGCTGCAAAGAGCAGTATTTTGATCAACATGTAAATTTCATAGATTCCAAGGCCAGAAAGGATCATTGTGATCACTTAGTCTGACCTCCTGTGTAACCGAGGCCAGAGAACTTCCCCCAAATAATTCCTAGATCAGATCTTTTAGAAAAACATCCAGTCTTGATTTTGAAATGGTCAGTGATGGAGAATCCACCACAACCCTGGGTAAATTGTTCCATTGGTTAATTACCCTAACCGTTAAAGAGGGTGATTTTACACTTCATTTAATGTTGTTTAGCTCTTTTTCATCATAGTTCACAAAGCCATGACAAAGGACGGTATCATTATTCCTCTGTTACATATGGGGAAACTGAGGCTCAGAGTGGGGAATTGATTTGTGTAAGGTCTCTCAACAGTTCAGTGAGAGCACCTGGACTAGAATCCAGGTCTCCAGGCTCCCCAGTCTAGGGCTGTATCCACTGGACCAAGCAGCTGTGCTTGCTTTTCTTTTCCTCTTTTCTCTTTTCCTTTAATACTGTACTTTCTTGTTATTGCTTAACAGTATTTTACATAGGGTATTGAGCCTGAGGGACAAGTGTAGAATAGGGAATATACCAAATACGTGAGTTCCAGCAACTCTATTTTAAGTGGTGGACTTCGATTTTCAGTTACATTTTTCTGAAAATGTAGGTAGAAACCTGGGCCTCAACCCTGCAGACATATATAGATGTGCTTAACTTAAAATGCATGAATAGTCCCATTACCAATTGACTTGTCAATGGGATTATTTGCATGCTTAAAGTTAAACATTTACCTAAGTGTTTGCAGGACTGGGGTCTTAATTCTGATTTATTTCCCCACGGAATAAACAGGGTATGAAATAACTATAGCTATGTTGTGTCAAGACCCCGGTGTATCTAGTCTATGAATCTAATGCTCCCTAATAAATGCAACTCCCGAACTTTCCAGTTTCTGGAGATTATTCTCTGTAATATCAGGCCATTTTCCCCACATATGAACAGCCAGGCAGGTTTGTAGCCAATATCTAGCTCAGATTTTGAGGGGAGAGGGATGAGTTAGTGGAAAGTGGTAGCCAATCCAGTTTGAATAAAAACCTTGTGTCCTTCCCCTTTGAACTGTATTGGTTTGTTAATGTTCTGTAGTGTCCGCTAGATCCCTGTTTACTAGTCATTTACAGAATAACATGTGAGTATTGGATACCGCTCAGATATAGAACTAAAACAAGTCAGAAGGAGTTGGCCTTTAGATATTTGGGGTGAAATCCTGGCTCTACTGAAGTCAGTAGGGCCCGGATTTCACCCCTGACTTTTAACTCCCTTTCGCACTCTCATTTGGTCCCATCACTGTGGTATTTCAGTGCTTACCTCCAGATTTACCATTGTCAGAAATGAAGAATGTATTTTCTGTTTATGTACCAAACTGGTCTTAGGTCGTAAGAATTTTTCCTTTTTAATGGTCTCCCCAGAAGGTAGAAGAACATCTCTTTACCTTCAGTCTTTTTGTATGTGACTTTATGGAGGAAATGTTTGTAAAACTTTTATTTATTTTTTTAAAAAGTGAACTGTGAATTTTTCTTGTTCTGTGTCTGTTACTCAGGTATTTCCCTTTGCTGGCCAAGCAGAGACCAGGGCACCCAGAATACGATACGCTGTTGAATGTCTTTGCTCTGCTGTCCACCAAGAAACTCTGTGAGGCAACAGCTGGTGTTGTGATGGATGTGGCTGACAACCTCCTCAATAGTCCAGATTTTGAACCCACAGACCTGGTTTCCAGCTTGACAGTGACTGACTGCGTTTGTTTAGAGTCTGACACCGATGGAATGACAGAAGGTATGAATGAATAGTAATCAGAATGATGAGGAACTCAACTGTAAGCATGAGTGTATGTTTTGGATCCCGTTGGGATATTCTGCGCCTTTGGCAAGAATGCCTTTTTAGAAGGAAAATTCTCTGCTAAGGCTTGTCTTCCCTTAGTACGTTCATTCATCCCTGTGCAGACAAGTTCCTTATTTGTGTGCTAGTCGCCAGGACCCAGAAAGGTTTATTCTCTGTTAAAGGGAAGGGGGAGAATGTTCATAGTAACGGGCGAACTCCATTGGTTAAGTTATAACCCGGAGGGCAGCCTTGGCAATTAGGACAAGTGGCTTGCACAAACGTCCACTTAATTTTTTTCTTTAAAAATAAATTCACCCAGCCATACACTCACTGCAATTCATTTTAATTTGCACTCCCTTGCAATAAAGACTTGTAGTTCATCACCTTTACCCTTCGCGTGCACTTCCTTTAACATTGGTTAGCTCTTTTTCAGCGGTTTCTCTCAAAGCCATGACAAAGGAAGGCAGGGATTGTTATCCCCGTGGTACAGATGAGGAAACTGAGGCTCAGAGTGGGGAATTGATTTGCACAAGGTCACACAACAGCTCACTGACAGAATCGGGATTAGAACCCAGTCTGGGGCTCTGTCCACTGGACTGGCTAAGCTCTTGTGTCACAGACTTGTTAGTGAACTAATGAGGAGGGGAACTCTTGAGGTTTTTGTGTGTGTGTTGTAATAGCCTTCAGTCCCGTAGAATTTTAAACTCCTGCAGGGCTGATTTTCAGAGGCATTGAGCACTCGCAGCTCCCGCTGACTTCCTTTGGAGTGGAGGATGCTCAGCACTTCTGAACATCAGGTCTCCTAGTTCACCATTGTCCCCATGTTTGTGTAGGATTGGGTCTCTTCTTTTTGTTCTAAAACGCATTGGTAACCAGCTTGTACCCATTACAGAGTCCCCCAGCTTGGGTGCACGGTTAATTCTGCCTCACGTTCCTGCAGTACTTCAGTATCTCAGCAAAACCATGTTAAATGTGGAAAAGGTGAAAAAGAAAAAGTTCAGAGCTCAAGTCAGCAAAGAGCTCAACATTCTTTCCAGGTAAGTGATTCCTCACGGTTCAAAAGAGAGAAGCTTTGAAACAATGATCCCTCAGGATGGACTGTAAATATAGAATCAGTTACTTGGTCACAACAAATTTAAATTCAGAGCCATTTAAAACGTGTGAACTTATGTGTCACTCAACTTCCAGGTCACTGGTGGTCAGTTCCCATCACTGCTGACTGAACTTTAAAAGCGTCCGTAAGTGAAACTGGCACTGTGACAGAGTGTGTGTAGCCTAAGGCTGGCTCACCAATCTGTGCATTGACAAGTGTCCCCACAGGGAGATAATTGGTTAAGGACTGGATGATTAACCAGTTAACAAAGTGAATCAGCTCCTCAGTCCAGGAGACAAAGAGGGGCATGGGGAAGTCAGGAAGGAAGAGCCGGTGAAGCCCAGGAGCTCAGAGGATATGTCTATGCTGCAGTTAAAAAACACAATTGGGCCATGCCAGATGATTCAGGCTCATGGGACTGTTTAATTGCTGTGTAGACATTCGGGCTTGGGCTGGAGCCCAGGCTGTAGGATCCTGTGAAGTGGGAGGGTCCCAGAGCCCAGGCTGCAACCCGAACCCAAATGTCTACACATAAACAGTCCCTTAGCTCGAGCTCAATTCAGCTGGCACGGGCCAGCTGCGAGTGTCTCACTGCAGTGTAGACATACCCTGAGCGATGAGATCTCTCCCTTCTCTTGCTATGTGCCTTGGGAGAAGGTAAAAGCCTTTTGTTGTGGGGAAACAAGTACTTGAATAGCACACCAAGTAAAGCAGTTGGCATTGAACTTGCTGCTGGTTTGGATGAGGACTGTTTGCGGTGAGAATCCAGGGTGAGGGAGCCCCGTCCTGTGACAGACACTCTAGATATTAATACTATGAGCAATCTGAGACTGCTCCCCTTGGGGCTATAAAAATATTAAAGTGGTCAAAAGTGGCTGTGCAGCAGTCTGATTTGCATGGATACAGCAAACTTGTATGTCGGGTTCTTTGTAACTCTCTTTCCAAAGTAGGAAACAAATCATGAATTTGCAGGGCAAACAGTTATACTGTGTTTCCAGAAAAGGAGAAATACTGATGTACATATCCACACAGGCACAGAGTGGATCCAGTTACCGAATCAAGACCTTTGTTCCCAGACGTAGAAAATTCAAAATCGTAGTCTGAGTTCAGATGTCAGCATTGACTTTGAATTTCTTGCCTTTCACCAATTTGTGTCTCAAACTTTATGTTTAAGTGTACTTTTAAATGACGAAGAACAATCAGTGAGGGCTGTAAAACAAGGGAGTCATTGGACTTTTTAATCCAGGCAGATAAGTTACCCAGGACTGATTGATTGTCTGTTGCACAACTTTGTGTTGAGGGCACTATTTAAATGTATTAAAATGATCAGAAAAAACCTTTATGGAAAATAGTTTAACATAACAGTTAATAACAGTTTAACATTTTAAAAGGAACAAAAAACTAAACAATGTGGATATGTTAAACTATTTTCCATATTGTTTAGTTTTTTGTTCCTTTTAAAATTCAAAATACTAATGACTATTTAACAGGAGACATATTTTGTCCTCGTATGGCAACTCCTACCTGAGTGAAGGCAGAATTTGGCCCTCAGTGACATGCTAGGCATTAGTTTTAAAATTGACCCTTGTGCAATTTAAAATGGGCTGATCTGATTTTATTTGAATACTCTCTTTAAAAAATCTTCAGCTGATTCCTCGTGCTAAATTGCATCCTACTGTTAATGTAAATGTTTGAGGCCCTGATCCTGCCTCTGAGTGTATGGGTCTTAGGTCCACAGAGTCCTTTTGTAGTCAATGGCTCTATGTGAGTTCAAGGGTCCATTCACATGGATTCAAAGGCAGCATCAGGGCCTGAGCTTGTAACCCCTAAAAATACAGGTTCAGAACGGATGTGCTGACATAATTTTCCATTCTAGCACCAAAGCTTCACAGCTTTTATTGCAGCTCATGAAATCCCTGTTCACTTTGTATGGGTGAGTATGTGAATGCAAGATTAACCAATTAACCTTTTTTAAAATAATGTAGGATCAGCAAGTTTATACAGGACAAGGGTCAGAGTTCTGTGCTCATCAGCCTCCTCCTCCCTTTCCTTCACCAGAGTAACATTATGCAGGTAGGTGTTACTTCTTTCAGTGAAACACGTTTATTTTCTTTTGTAAATGGGATTATTTTTATGATGCATTTAAAAAATCTAGTAATTGCGTGCGAGTTATTGCAGTCATTCTTAACCATTTGAACTGGTGTAATAATAAAATCTATAGGGTATTTCTAGAATGCAACTCTTGGTGCCAGGTGCAAGACTACGATAACACTGTTTTTGGCCAGGAAAGGCCTTCTGTTGTATCCCCCTTCTATTCCCCACACAGGCTATTCCGTCATATTAAGCTGCCTTCCCCAGTGAAATCAGTCATGGTGGTTGTCTTGCAAGAGAAAACATAGCTGGGGTGGTTGTGCCCCCTCTTTTGCCAAGGGAAGATTTGCCGAAGTACCTCTGTGACTTCTAATGCTTTGACCGGTCTCACCACTGCGATGTAGTTTATTTCCCAAGTAGCAGGAGCCCATGAAACCCTCACACGTATTATTGCGACAGTTTTTGAGCTGCTGTGATCCATCAGTTGCAGCCACTGAAGAGCAATCTAAACACACACTGGAGTAGGTCTGACATTCCTTCAGGTATCCACCAAGGGTGCATACGTACGTTGTGAGAGGAGAGATAAAGGTAACATAGTGTTATACACAGGGTCCCGCTTGTTTGTCAAGCCTCATTTTTCAAAGCAAGACTCCATCCCCGGTGATTGAAGTGCACAGGCCATCCAGCTGCAGGCCCAAGTCATTAAATCAAGATGTGGATGCCTTTCTAAAGGGTGTGCCGGAGTTCAGTTAGAAATTATGGGCTTGATGTAGGAATTACTCGGTGAAATTCTGTGGTCTTTGTTATACAGGAGGTCAGACTAGATTATCATAATACTCCCTCTGGTGTGAAAATCTACGAATCTATAAGGAAATGTATTAAGTTTTGTTAGGAAGACAGTCTAACTACATGCTGCTGTAACAAAGACTTCATTGCTCAGCTCTGCCAGTCCTACTTGCCTTTCATTTGAGAAAGGGTCCAAAAGAAATCACCATAGTCATGATTAGTCTAACCTGCTCACACTGTGTGATTAATAGCTAATTAAAACACTGACTTATCTCTCCAAGTGCTTATAGGAAATCTGTAATGAGGGAATTGATTTTCTGCTTCCAGTCACTAATTCTCATTTAATATTTGTAATGTGCATAATTCAAATCAAAAGCTTAAGATCACACTATGGCATTAGACACTTCTCAAGGAAACTAAATGATTTAACAATGCTCTTATGATTCTTGGACAATTGTCTCTTTCTTTCAGGATACAGAGATTGACATCTTGGTGACAGTGCAGAACTTGCTGAGGCATTGCTTAAACCCCACAAGCTTCCTTAAGCCTCTGGCAAAACTGTTTTCGGTTATCCAGAACAAATTATCTCGACAGACACTCTGTGTGGTTTTTCAGGTATTACATTTTTAAGTGCCTTTCCGTAATTTTCTTATCCTTCTAGTTCTGAAAGATAAGGAACAATCATAAGTAAATTCATCTGCATTGTTCCATATAGACTTATAGATCTTTAAATCTACATCAAGTTATATAATAAAAATAATTGAGCCTGACAGCTGTTAGTGAAGTAGAAAGACAGTTGTCTACATACTGTTTTGGCCTGCTGCATTCCGATTGATGTGAGAATCTATTTAGATCTGTTGCATTTTAAACCAAAGAGCACCTTATCAATAACGAATCCTCTGCATGTATGAGCAAAGCTGGATTTTGACTGCCTGAAGTAGATTTTATTTTTACTCTCCCATCCCCAGTGTGATAGGAATCACCTAAGCTGTTTTGCACGTTCCTGGAATGGCACACATTACATTTGTTTTCAGCAGGAAATCTGTGGAACATACAGCATAGATCTAGAAATTAGAAATGTGCACCTTTGAAATCCAAGGAGAGAGGCCCTGGTGTTAAAATGACAAAATGTCAGTTTCTCTCCTTCAGTCTCCTGTAATTTTTTAACCTACTTTCTAAAGGGGTCAAAATTAAGAGCCTGATTCTGCTCCAAATTGTAGTAGGAAGAGGCTCTAAGGTTCTAATATTTATTTGCTGCACATGATTTAAGTAGTTTTGGTTTTAACTTTGTTTTTTCTTTTTTTTTTTTTAAAGACTTTATCTGATCTGGAAGGTGAATTGAAATACATTACGGAGGTAGTTAAGGTATGTACATTTTTTAATTTTTTTATTCAGTGTGTTGAATTATTTTTTAAAAAGTCTTTTAATGATTTGTTGTTCGTTTCTGTTAGTTGAATGCCTTTGATCAACGACATCTCGATGATATCAATTTTGATGTTCGCTTGTCAGCGTTCCAAGGAATCACTTCTCAGGTCAAAGAAATGCAAAGAGTGGACATCAACTTTCTTATTCCAGTTATGCATAACTGTTTCTACACCATACAGGTTAGTGGAAAGTTTCTCCTCTTGTGTTATCATAGGGTTTGTGTAATTAATGTTACTTTCCAGTTCTTTTGCTAGTTTTTGGTGCCAAGAAATAGCATCCATAAAATGGTTTCCTTTTCACAAAAGCCAAGATTTGAGACTTCCCTAGTGATGTCAATGCTGTGTTTTCTATGAATGTTCTGACATGCAAGCACAGTGCAGCAAGAGGAATACGAACTGCCTAACACTGGCCCATGGTGCCTCTTCAGCACAGAGCCAAGGACCTCTGTGATGAATCTGGGCTGCACAGCCACAGAGGCACACTGGGAATTTTGCAAATATGCTTTTCCCTCAGTGGCAGCTACAGGGGCCCCATTCTAACACTCAGTGAAGTCCAATGAGAGTCTTTCCATTGAGTTCAACAGGCCATTGGATCTGACCCATAGCTTCTCCTGGGAAGGGGACAGAAAGTTTTGTATAACTTCTGGATCCGTGGTGGGCTTTGTTATAATATTTCAAATGGTACCACCCAGTCTAGAGTTGTGGAGAGTAGATGTTCTCTCTGTTACAGCTCTCTGAAACAGATGTGTTGGGGTGGAGGAGGGGGAGAGTAGTAATCAGGTGTTGAAGCTGTAGCTCATGGTGAAATATGGAGGTTCAGTCATTCATTGAGGTGTTGTTTCTAGACTTACGTGATATGATCTTTTTACCGTCTCAGTTAGGGGACATGTCTTTAAGTGACAGTGCCAGCCTGTGCTTGACCAGTATTATCCACCGGATAGCAGAAATCAGCCACACGGAAGATGAATACAAAGAAATAATCCAGCACACTCTCCTGCTGTCTCTGAGAAAAGGACTGAAGAGCAAGATTGAGGTAAGCACTTGAGGTCATAATGGTTATCCCCTGGTTATGCTGATGATTAGGGCCTACCAAATTTATGGTCCATTTTGATCAATTTCATGGCCAGAGGGTTTTAAAATTGGTCAGTTTCACATTTTCAGCTGTTTTCATCTGAAATTTCAGGATGTTGTAACTCTGGGGGTCTGAACCCAAAAGGTACGTGGAGGTGAGTCTGATCTCCCTCCCCTCCCACCCCCCAGCAGCCCTGCAGGGGAAGAACAAGACCTGTCCCTCCCCAGCCCAGCAGGGACTCAGAGCTAGGAGTCCGCTGGCTGGGGCACTTCTAGCAGCAGGGGGAGATCGGACCCACCTCCATAAGCCACCTCCAGGGCTGCTGCCCAGCACTGGAGCTTCCTCAGCAGGGGGCTGCACTCGGAGGTGGGTCTGATCTCCCTCCAAGAGCGGCTGTGCAAGGAAAGGACAAGTTCTGTCCCTCTCCAACCTGGCGGGGACATGCAGCTAGGATCCCGCTGCTGGGGCGCTCCCAGCAGCAAGTGGGAGATCAGATTTCACGAGGAAGGGCTTATTTCACGGTCTGTGACCCGTTTTTTGCGGCTGTGAAATTGATAGGGCTGTGCTGATGATATTAGAATCCATGAGTCATTTGATCATCTTTACCATTGTAAGGGCAAACAGGAGTGGTTTAATGCACAGAAAATTTATTCTTGGATTTAAATCTTTAAAAAACAATAATAAAAAACCAGCCCACCCTCTTTTCTGTATTTCCCTGCATAGCTTAGCTTTCCTCTAGGTAGCCCTCTGGGGCAGGAATTTTCTTAAGTTTTGTGTACATTGCACAAAACTAAACAATCTGTACTAAACAAATAATAAAAGGCATGACTGTGTCAAACATGTTTGTAAGTAGCACTGACATTACTAGCTGTTCTACACCAGGGATTGCTGCATTTCCTATCAACACTAATCTTTGGTCACTTGCTGTTTGTAGAACATTCAACAAGACTATACTTCGTTACTTTCCTGCTTGATTCGAACTTTTCCAAAGCACCCAGAGTTTCAAGACTTGGTCCAGCTAACTGACTGTCATGATCCTGAGGTGGATTTCTTTGAGAACATGAAACATATTCAGGTAAAGCACAGTGTGCTCCTTTTCCATTGTAAAACATTAGCATTTGTTCAGGAGTAAAATTTGCAAAAGTGACTTAGGCTTATAAAGGCACTGGGCGCTTAACCCAGAATTCCAGTGGGCGGCGGGAACTGTGGGATAGCTATGCACAGTGCACTGCTACGGCATTCAATGCTAGCCTTGGTACTGTGGACGCACTCCGCCGAATTCACGTGCTTTAGTGGGGACACAGAAGACCGAATGTATAAAATAGCTTCTGAAAATTCGGACAGAATAATTTTGAAATAATTTTGTACTGTAGAAGTACCCTTAGGTTCACAACTACTTCTGAAAATGGGACTGGGTGCCTTAGTTACTTCAGTGATTAATTGTTTTATCTCAACTCTCTTTTATAAATCTCAGTAAAGTTTGTATTTACATACAATTGTTCATACATTAGTTACAGTATCTTGTATTGTCTGTATATATACTCTCCATCATTTGGCTAAAAGGAGTGATCTCTTCAGTATTCATTAGTAAAATGTCATAGATTCTAATGTTCTTATTTCTTAGCAGCCCCATGTTCCTGACTGTAACTCAATCTTGCTTCGTCCCTTCTTAACAGTATGAATAAAACCAGTGAGGGTTTGTTGTACAAACACTATCCATGTATGATTGTATTGAATACATTGATTAATAGTCTTTGAAAATATTTTAGCATGCATGTAGGGCCTGACTTGAATGGGCATTGGATCAGGTCTTGAATTTCCTAATCTCTGCTGCATCTCTTCATTCCTTTTTAAATATACCCATCTGGAAGCTTCGATTTCCCCTTTTTGCTTAGAATAAATATGTGACATACAGTATTCCTTTTTTAGAGAGAGCTTTTCTTACATCCCTAGCTACATGCTGCCTATGTTGTCTAAATTTCCCTTCTCACATAATTTCTCATCCATTTTTCCCCCATTATAATCAATTACCTTCTCTTGTCTGATGCTTTGAGGATGCAATAAGCCACTGTTTGTGATTTATTTACTGAATTGTGACATTCATAAAGGAGCAAAACTAGAGAAGGTTCAGAGATGGAGGGGGGAAAATGTAACCCTTCGATAGAAATGATGACACATATTTATTTAATTGTGTTTAAGCTTTTGGCACTCTTACAATTGCTACATCAAAAATTATTAAACCCAAATGTTCTGTTGTTAAACGTTCATGAATTTGCCAATCTCTCCCAGATCCACAGAAGAGCTCGAGCCTTAAAGAAGTTGGCGAAGCAGCTAACTGAAGACAAAATCGTACTGTCCTCCAAATCTCTGCAGAACTACATCATGCCTTATGCAACTACGACAATTTTTGATGAGAAAATGCTTAAGGTAGGTTTTTAACATAAAGCTAATTTAATACCAATGTATCCATCTTTGTCACATTGTTCTGCCTACAGTACTTGTCACCTTAAAAGGGTGACAGATGTGGAGTATTTTGCTTTTTAGATGACAGCACTTTGCCTCTTTCCATTGGTGAAAGAGGATTAAGAAGGCACAGATGCAGCTAGGATCTAGACCTGTCAGATGCGAAGCACTTCCTGCATCTTAGATAATTTGGTCCCTTTATTACTTTCCTTGCTTTCTATGTTGCTAATTTCCTGTCATACAGATGATTAATTTACGAAGTGGTGTGAGTGGAAATTTTTCCCTCTGTCTCCAAAATTCCCAAAAGCTCCATTGCAGAGAGCTTGTCATATTAGTTTCTCAAGGAGACGGTATGCACCTGGTATGGAGTGTGTACAGAGAGAGAGATAAGTATGACATCAATAAAAAACTCAGATCATCCAAAGTCAGCAGCAATTTTGTAATTGAAATAGACAACTTGAAGCGTGATGACATCTAGTCTGTCATTCTTGTTTAAAAGATTATTTCTTGTACAAAATATATGAAACAAAACTACTTTTAGGGCCAGGGTTACATAGACTCACAACACTATGTCAGGTTGATATTTAGAAAGCCAGAGGTGGGGGTTTTTTTGTTTTGTTTTTAAAGAGTTGTTCTGTATTGCCTGAGAGATTTCAGTGTTCTAGAGATAAACAGCAAAGGATCCAGCAGAGAATCACAACAAGCAAATAGGATTTGTTCAATTTTTGTAATGTGAGATATCCTCTTTGGCCCGGACACTGAAAATGCTTTCATGTGTTTATCTTTACACAAGTGGTCCTGTTGTCTTTGATGGGATTACTCATGTGATCAAAGTTTAATACGTGGATAAGTATTTGCAGGATTGGCACCTTAGAAATCAATTTCTTAGTCTGTTCTGTGACTATCTGATTCATTTTTAGGGACCTGGGAAAATCTGAAAGAGTTAAAAAGAAATCCCCCGTATATTGACTTTGTTTATTTTAGTCCCGTGTTTCATTGATTTAAATACATTTTATATCTTGTTTAAAATACATTAATCATGACGATTTTTTTGTTTGTGTTTCGGCAGCATGAAAATATGATAACAGCTTCAGTTGAAGTTGTAGGCGCTGTTTGCAGGCGTCTCTCTTGGTCAGCATATATGTACCATTTAAAACATTTCATACACGTTTTGCAAACTGGACAGATGAATCAAAAACTGGCTGTCAGGTACAGTAATGCTTGTTTTCAGTGCTCACTGTCATGCTACAAATAAAGATTCAGCATGTTAATGGATGGTTTTAGGATTTTAATGTTGTCGCTGTTTGGGGCAACTGCACTCTCAGTTGGAGTCCTGTAACTGAAAATCAGTTGGAAAAAAAAATCCCTAAAAAAGTGGCTTCAAGGTTTTTTGACCCATGATCAGTCTAAACATCCTTTTCCTTATATGAAAAGAACTGACCTTTTATTCAATCTGTTGTCTGACAGCTTGTTAGTGACTGTGCTAGAAGCTTTTCATTTTGACCATGAAACCCTTGAAAAGCAACTTGAGACTCTTCAGAATGAAGGTGAGTTTTCAGATTCCTAGTGATGGAACCTCACATGCTAGTTGCTCATAGTCTAGATACTTAAAGTTTTCGGAGTAGCAGCCGTGTTAGTCTGTATCCGCAAAAAGAAAAGGAGGACTTGTGGCACCTTAGAGACTAAGAAATTTATTTGAGCATAAGCTTTCGTGAGCATCCGATGAAGTGAGCTGTAGCTCACGAAAGCTTATGCTCAAATAAATTTGTTAGTCTCTAAGGTGCCACAAGTCCTCCTTTTTAAAGTTTTTCTATTGCTTTATACCTCAGGTTTATACCTCAGGTTAGCTCCTTCAGGCTTTTAAGATATACTAATTGGAAGGCCTGTTTTGACTAATCTAGTCTCTTTGTCTGTCTTCATAATTAGCACTGGACTTGGGGCTTCCACAGGCCAAAATAGCCTTGGCATAACTTAGACTGAGCTAAGGGATGCTCTGACTTACACTGACTGGAGCAGCTGTCTTGCAGGGATTGCTTTGCTGGCCAAAGATTGGGTAGAGTGCTGTGTGCTCCACCCTGCTCCTACTGAAGCTACAATGAAGGAACTTGTGTTTGTAGCATATTCACATTTGTGGTTATCTATTTAGTGACTTTGGGGCTTTTCTGGAAGTGGTGTGGGGACATCTCACATGCTGCCTCCACGTAGTCTGTGATTTGATTTTGCCTGACAGATGCAGAGGCCATGGATGCTGAGGAAGCAGCAGAGAATGAAGCCATGGAATTGGAGCAGAGTGAGGGGGAGGAGGAGGCTGAGGGAGACAAGAGCAAGAACCTGCCTGAGGACCGTGAGAAGCAGGGGGATCCTGCACTGATTCAGCATGAACAGGCAGGCACCGGAGAATCTGAGGAGACCCAGAAAGCCACAAAATCCATTCCTTCCCTTCCCAGAAATAAGGAGGAGCTGGAGTGTCTGATTGAACACATTCAAGGAACAGTAACTGGCAGCATCTTGCCCAAATTACACAGGTGTCTTGCCGCAAAGGTGCGTGTTCAGCATTGAAAAGATGGTCTGTAAATATACGTGGCTGTAAGTGACTCTTGTGCTGGTGCCAAGAGCCAGGCTGAAGTGTACTATCCAGAGAACAGGTACAGCATGTGCAGGAGAATGGCAAATTGCCTAGACTCATTACTTCAACCCTTGACCTGGAAAGAGGCCATATCGAAGCATGAGAGAGTGTTCACTCTCCTTTGCATGTCATTGGGATTGCTGACAAGCCCTTATAGAATCATAGAATATCAGGATTGGAAGGGACCTCAGGACGGGGAGGGATAGCTCAGTGGTTTGAGCATTGGCCTGCTAAACCCAGGGTTGTGAGTTCTATCCTTGAGGGGGGCCATTTAGGGGTCTGGGGCAGAAATTGGGGACTGGTCCTGCTTTGAGCAGGGGGTTGGACTAGATGACCTCCTGAGGTCCCTTCCAAGCCTGATATTCTATGATCTAGCCCAACCCCCTGCTCAGAGCAGGACCAATCCCCAGCTTTTGCCCCAGATCCCTAAATGGCCCCCTCAAGGATTGAACTCACAACTCTGGGTTTAGCAGGCCAATGCTCAAACCACTGAGCTATCCCTCCCCTTTCAATTCACCTCGGTTGTGACACATTCACCTGCCGGCTATGGATGGGTTTGGAACCACTTATTTCATGCAGGCCTCTCAACGGCCCTCGACTGATTGTCAACACCCAGTTTAGTTTCAGTGTTATAGATGCAGAAAAAAAGATGGTCCAGTGTTTAGGGTGCTCACCAGAGACCTGGGTTCGGTTCCCTGTCCGCGAGACTTCTAGTATGGGCTTGGGAAAGTCACTTAGTTTCTCCGTGCCTCCGTTCTGTAAAATGTGGATTCTCTGCCTCATGGGGGTGTTCGGAGGATCAGTATATTGCATACTGTGAGGTGCCTGGTAAAGGGCCCCATATAGGAACCTAAGACAGATGGGTTTAGCTCAGCGGTTCTCAACGCGCTGCCTGCGGGCTACAAGCGACACAGTTAGCACACAGCTGTGGCCCTGCTGTGTGCTAAAGGCTGCAGGGCCCACAAGGCAGGGTCTGGAGTCGCCGGGGCTGCCCTGCCCTTCTCTGTCCCATGTGGCGGGATCCAGGGCTGCTGGGCGTGATGGAGACCAGGGCTGCCCTTCCCTTCCCTGCCCATTGCAGCTGGGTCCGGGGCTGCCCTGCCTTGCTGCATGGTGGGGTCCGGGGCTGCCCTGCCTTGCTGCATGGTGGGGTCCGGGGCTTCCCTGCCTCCCAGCCCTGCAGTTGGGTCTACTCCTGGCCCCACTCTGTGGAAGGGCCTCTTCTGGGCAGGGACAGGCGCTGGGCATACGGGTGGGGTGGGGTGCCCACAGTGGTTCTCAACCTGCAGCCCAGGTAACATATATGTGGCCCACAATGATAATTAGGTTGAGAACCTCTGGTTTAGCTAAGCACTGTGTTCTTTTCATTCTAACAGTTGTAATGTTGAACACTGAAGTATACAGTTGAAGTTCTCTAGTGTGTACTTGTACAGCACTGGCTCTCCATGTGCATATTCTCCCTATTTCCCTTTTGTCCCACTCTGCTGCATTTGGGAACATGGGGAGAGCCCAGGAGCTAGGGATTCTTCCCAGCGGGAACACGGAAAAGAGCACAAGTTCATTCAAATGCACTGAATCAGTTTGTGAGGGAAACTCCACTCTAAACAGTGTGTCACTGTAACAGAGTCCCCTGATAAACAGTTTCCAAAGGACATAGTCTATGAAGTGCTCTGGGGTCCTTCAGGATGGATACGGTGTTAGGCACATATACAATAACGTTTGTTAAAAGGTAATTACTGGGCTGTCCAGCTTATTTAAGACTTTAAAATGCAGTCAGCCTGCTCTTCATGGGATTAAGAACTGGGTACTTGAAAAAGTTGTTCATTTGCATCACCAGTGCAGTGTTAAAAGGGATCTGCCCCATGTTCCAGGTGAAAAGAGATGAGGAACACAAGCTTGTGAAATCCAAGGCTGTGAACGATGAAGAAGTGGTTCGGGTGCCATTAGCGTTTGCCATGGTCAAGGTGATGCAGTCTCTCCCACAAGAGGTCATGGAAGCTAACCTGCCAAGGTATGGGGGCAGAGTCGCTCCTCAAATGTCCATTATTGCGCTAAAAGATTAAGGGCCAGATTTTTAAAAGCCTGCATTTTTGCATCTGGCTAAAGCCAGGCTCGAGAGAAAAGGTCCTTAAAACACTTTGCAATTTTTTTTACAAACATATATTTTCACAATGTCTTTGGGTTTAATGTTGATGCCCTTTGGCCTTTGACTTTTTCCTTATATAGGGTCCAGCTACATGTGAAAAGTGCTTGATAAATCCTTAAGTAGTAATCAGAACTGTGGGGTGAAGCATTAAGAGGTGACAGAGCTGGGGGTTAGAAACCGGACTCTCAGTCCTGTAATTTAGCCACCTTTCCTCTTGTACAATAGCACCATTTGAGGATGATACATTTGTGTGTGATACACACATGGTCTTAAGGCCATATGTGAAAACAAGAGAGCCTCAGTGCATGGTTTTGATGATAGCTCAACTGTTCCCTATGTAAAACTGTCAGAGAAAATCAATGAAATTGGCCTGGAAAGCAGCCAGGACAATTAGTGTAGTGTTTGGTTCTGTGCTGGTTTGTGACTGTGCTGAGCTGTTGATCTCTGGTTCCAGCATTCTTCTGAAAGTCTGCTCGCTTCTGAGGAACCGGGCGCAGGAAATCCGGGACATCGCACGCAACACCCTCACCAAAATCATGGAGGCTTTAGGAGCACGGTACCTGCAGTATGTCTTAAGAGAGATGCAGTCGATACTCATCCATGGCTACCAGGTAATCCCATGGTTCTTCCTCTTGTTCTCTGTAGCTTTTTATAATTAAGAACATAAGAATGGTCATACTGGGTCAGACCAAAGGTCCATCTAGCCCAGTATCCTGTCGTACCACAGTGGCCAGTGCCAGGTGCTTTAGAGGGAATGAACAGAACAGATAATCATCAACAATCCATCCCCTGTCGCCCATTCCCAGCTTCTGGCAAACAGACGCTAGGGACACTGCAGAGCATGGTTTTGCTGGGAGTAGACTTCAATGGGAAATTAGAACCAGGATTTTTACTTTGCTTTGTGCTGTGGAAAAATAACGTAGTATTAATTTGTAGTACAGTAGTGGTTGCAGGCCCCAACTGAGAATCAGTCCTCATTGTGCTAGGCACTGTACAGACATAAAGGCAGTCCTGGAAGATAGACAAGATGGGGAAAGGCAGTGATATTGTCCCCAATTTACAGAAGGGTTAAGGGTGAAATCCTGACCCAACTGAAGTTTTCCCCCTGACTTCAGTAGGGCCAGGATTTCACCCTCAATTCCTTGCCCAAGGTCACACAGTGAGTGTGTGACAGAGCTGGGAATAGAAACCCAATCTCCTGAGTCCCAGTCCAGTGCCTTAACCACATGGTCATTGTTCCTCTCACTGTAACCTATGATAAGAATGGCTTGTCAGATGAGCTGTCCCAGTGGGGAGATGCTCGCTTTCTGCTGCTGGACTCTGGAGATGAAAAGTGCTGGTCTTAGCTGTGGGAAGAGAACAATCTCTAAGAGCTCTATCTGTCTGTATCACCGTCTGCCCAGAACAGTGCTGGTATGGCTCTGGACATGCGTGTGTATCATTCTAGCTGTCTGAAATGAGCTGCTGGCCAAGCAGGCATCTTGGGATATGCTGAAATGGGTAAAAAACACAAATTTTGAAAAAAGTGACTCATTTTGAATTGAGTTTTGGGAGAGCGGGTAAATCCTTTCCAGGTGTGGGTTTTTGGACAGTTCTCAGTAGTTTTCCTGTCGAGAGTATTTGAGTATATTGTTTGAGAAATGTGAGAGCTCTGCTGTGGGAATCCTCAAGTCTGATTATTTCCAAAACAACCCCAGCACCAAAAAAATCCCAGTTTGGGAATGGTAAATGTAATGCTGATTGTTTGTCTCTAGGTCCATGTGCTGACTTTCACTGTGCACCTGTTACTGAAAGGCCTGACCAGCAGGCTTAGCACTGGCGATTTGGACACCTGCTTAGACATTATGATTGAGGTAGGAGTTAATTGAAATGGAAGTCATGACACTTGTCAAATGCGAAGGGAACATGCTTGGATAAAGAGACCTGTTGCAAGAGATGACGCTGGCAACCTCAGCCTTCTGAAAGGGGGGATCTTTTGACTTCAATATACGTTGATTGTGTACTACAAAAATCCTATTCTTAGCACAAGTAACTGGCTGTGCGTGTGGTGGCGGGAGAGGGGAGAACTCTCCACTCATAGCTTGTGCTCTTCTACTACAGTCTCACGGCTACAGGTGCCATTGTGATCCTACACCACCCCCTTATGGGGGAAGAACTGGCCTGCCATTCCAGGGCACATCCACAAGTTCCTTCCCTCCTTCCCCTTGTCTCCAGGAACTCTCTCCGTAGAGGATTCAGAGAACACCCATGGAGCTGTGTTCCACAGGGAATTGGTGTACGGACCACCTGCATGTGTTCCCAGTGTCCCCTTCCCCTCTGCTGCTCCTGATGCAGTACCGAGTCCTTTGTGCCTGCAAGACGGGGGAGGGCAGAATCTGCTTTGAGCTTCCAGGACTTTTTTTTTTTATTGTGGTTGCAAAGAAAATGCCGTTTTCTGCTGTTGTTGCAATAATCAAGTCCCTAGTGATTCTGCTGTTCTCATTAGTTTCTCTCCACTATATTTCAAAAGATTTTCAATCAGGAGCTGTTTGGGGATGTTGCTGAGGAAAAGGAAGTGAAGGGGATAGTCTCCAAGGTCATGGAGGCTCGCAGAAGCAACAGTTACGATTCTTACGAAATCCTTGCCAAGTACGTAGGGAAGGACCAAGTCACGAAGCTCATTCTTCCATTGAAAGAGGTAAGCATATCCAGTCAGCACTTTTGGTAGGAGCCCTGCCTTTAACACTGAACGCGATCAGATGGGCCGTGTGAAAGGAAGAATCGGAGAGCTCCGAGGGGATAAGGTGGCATAACCGCACAGGTGGGATCTGGCTTTCATTTTTCCCTTGCTGGAAATCAGTATTCTTTTAGAGGATAAAATAGGGATTTACTATTTATTTCTATGGCAAGAGGTAACTTACCTCCTCCTTCTCCCCACCCCGTGCAAAAGAAGTATCTACTCTGGATTTTTTCTGCTCCACCTCTCAGATGTGATTTGCCTCTGATTACATTATTTATACCAGAGCTCATAAAGGCCCCGATCCTGCAAGTTATTCTGCCTGAGTGGAAGCCTGTGTATGCGTGGAACCCTGCTGAAGTCAGGGACTCCAGACATGGGAAAATACCCACCCATGTGGCACCCTAGTGACTTGAGTGGGGCTCTCCACATGAGTGGACCTGTGCCCATGTAGAACACTGGCAGGAATGGAGTGCCATACACTCATATGCTCTGAGGCCCCACTGTGCTTTTAGACTCTTCATTTGCTGATTAATCTGGAGGTGGGTGGGGAGAATGTGAAGGGATTTCTCTGTCCTGGTGAGGCGGGTGGGCAGCAGGTTTCTGCTTGTGCTGGAGGCAGTTTGGATTGGCCGGTCTTGTAACTTCCTCCTGCTGCCCACAGAGAGCTGCCCTGCTGTGTTAAAGCTTAACATGACTCCTGTGCTGTCTAGATTTTAGAGAGCACCATGAGCTTGAAAATGTCCCGCAAGGTGAACGAAACGTTACGTCGCATCATGTCAGGGTTGATCCTAAATCCGGAAATGAGTGCAGAATCCATTCTCGTGCTCAGCCACGGCCTGATCAGCGAAAATCTGCCCCTGCTAACGGAAAAAGCCAGGTAAATTACAGAGAATGACATCGTCCATCTGCTATTGATTGGTCTTTGCTGTCTGAGAGTTCTGGTTTCTTGAGATTTTGCTCTTGGAATGATTCTGTGAAATCTGGGGAAACTACAGCAGGTCATACGGAGAATCATAGAATATCAGAGTTGGAAGGGACCTCAGGAGGTCATCTAGTCCAACCCCCTGCTCAAAGCAGGACCAATCCCCAGTTTTTGCCTCAGATCCCTAAATGGCCCCCGCAAGGATTGAACTAACAACCCTGGGTTTAGCAGGCCAAAGCTCAAACCACTGAGCTATCCCTCCCCCCCAAGTGAACTGTCAGACTGGAGGAAGGAGGTCTCCCATGTTTAAGAAAGATGAATTCAAACTGGAACAAGTGCAGAGAAGGGCTTCTAGGATGATCCAAGGAATGGAAAACCTACTGTATGAGAGGAGATTTCCCCCAAATCAGATTGGCAGAGACTCTGGGGGTTTTTCGCCTTCCTCTGCAGCATGGGGCAGGCCCACTTGCAGGTTTAAACTAGTGTAAATGTGGATCCTCTGTAACTTGAAGTCTTTAAACCATGATTTGAAGACTTCAGTAACTCAGCCAGAGGTGAGGGGTCTATTACAGGAGTGGGTGGATGAGGTTCTGTGGCCTGCAACTTGCAGGATGTCCAACTAAATGATCATGATGGTCCCTTCTGGCCTTAAAGTCTATGAGTTTCCCCAAACACATTAAGGTTTCTTCCTCATGCTCGTCACAGCCTTAAATTTACATTTCATCCCAGGTTTGGACAGATTATACTGAGCCTCTGAAAGCAGGGCTGCCAAAGTCTGAAGATGCCTTGGTTAGGAGATGGTAGAAGCGGGACTCTCTCAGGAGTCTGTACTTGTATCCCATGGGCTGCTCTCTTGTTTGAAAAGGGTTGAATTTCGGTGGCTTCCCTGCTTAAGTTTTTGTTCCAAGTGTTTTCGTTTTCTCATTTTAGCTAGAAGTTTCTCCCGATACAGGGAAGGGCCGTTTATAGATGAGATGAAAGCTGCGGTTATTGTGGATCAGGTTTGGAAATTGAAATGCCTTTCAATTTGGACAGTTTTTTAAAAGAAATTTTAAATTTGCATTGCGCTAGTTATTGGATTTTGCCTGTTTGGGGGCTTTTTTACCAATGATAAACTTAAATGTGAGAAAACAGTAGAAATGTTACGTGACGCAAAACATACTTCTTAGTCCTCACAGAAGTAAAAATGCTCTTCCGTTTGTTCCATTGACTCTTTCACTGCCAGGACCTGCATGTGCTCCGTGCAGTGTGTGTTGTCAACAACAGAGGCAGTGAAATTCTCTCCACTGCCAGCAGTAAGCCTCCAGTGACATCAAAGTCTAACTGTACTTTTCACCTCGTTATAATTTTCAGAACGAAAGCCCCGGCTCCTCCAGATCCTCGTCTGCAACCAGAAAGCTGCCTGTTACTCCCACCCGTCCCAGCTCGAGGCGGGCAGAAAGCACCTGTTAGCAGCAAGACTAACATGCATATCTTGGTCGACTCAGGACTTAGGGTAAGGGTCTCCCCAGATGTGAAACAAGTGCTGTGGGGTCAATTGTTCTGCTTTCCTAAAAGAAAAAATACCCTCTGTCCCTGTCTGGTATTAATGACAATCCCTGGGGGTCTGGCTGCCCATAGTAACTTCAGTGCGGGGCTTCTAGGGTGCTGCTAAGAGCACTTCATTTGTTAAAGTCCTGATGTGCTGTTGCATGGTTTCTACTGTGTCCTGAAATTGTGTTTTGGGTTTTTTTTTAACCCCTTTTGAGTTACATGACAATGTCTTCGTCCTCTCTTTGTGACTAATGAAAAATGTGTTTTCAACACTGTAGCTACTACACATGAGCCTGAAGAGATCCAAAATAAATTCCTCAGATGAGCATGTGTTAGAAATGTTGGATCCTTTTGTTCAGCTGCTTATAAATTGCCTGCAATCCATGGATGTTAAGGTAGGGGGTCTTAGCTCAATTTACACTTGCCTCTTCTACCCAGCTCCATTTCAGAATTCAGGCTAACCACGGATTCCAAAGGCTTCCCTACGTTGTCCTTGAACTATAAAGCCCAGTTTCAAACCTGATTTCTTAGCTGTTAAGGTAAATAATTAGTTACAGGGTACGATACCTTGGGAGTTTTGTAATCCAGGGGATACTGAATGTTTTGCCTCTGAATTGCTGGTTGAAACATGGCCAAAGTCAGCAGTGAGGGGTTCTTACTGCTAGACGTCTGCGAAATACATGGCTGCTCTTGATCTGGTTCTAGCGGTTGTCACTGTCCCCATCATAACTAGCCTCCTTGTTGGGAATCTCAGCAGTGTCCAAGGATCGAACGGGCCTAGAAACAGGACCTGCCCAGTTGCTCCTGGAGGAGAGGTCCCTTGAGATCAGAGTTGAAGGGCAGCGTAGGGAGCTGACATGGTCTCTGCACACCTCGTGCTGTGGCTGTTCTGCAGCTTGGGCCGTCTGCGTCTGGTGGTATGACTGTGACACCTTTGCGACTGTAGTTCACTTACAATAATAATTAAAAGGGAAACCCTAAATTTTTCTTCCCCTGTAGAGAAAAGGTAACAAGATCCTGCTATGAAACTTTTCCTTTCGTTTCCTTCTCTTCCCCCTCCCCCTCTTTGGTCCTGTTCAGATTGTAGAAACTGGAGCAGAACCTGCTCCTGCTGCTGCTGCAGTGACGCTCTTCTGCCTGTGGGACAGCCACACTCAGTACTGGCTACCCTGCCTTGGGAGGGAGCTTCCCAAAGTTTCCTTGTGCTGCCTTGGGCCTGCCCTAATTGGCTAAACTTGGGGCCCCTTCTGCTTTTCCTAACTCCTTAGCTTGATTTCTCCCCTCTCACTACCACCCACCCCGTTCCCTTTGCAGTGCATAGGTATAAAATCCTGGATTCCCAGTGCCAGGAGGTCAACCTGCATCCCTTTCCTTCACCCAAATGCACTGCTGACTGAGTAACGTAGTCTGACAAAAACCTTATGCAGTCCTTCATAACTGGCTTAATCTCGCTAAGTGCTGGGCATGCCTATCTCACTAAATCCATGGGATTTGAGGGCACTCAGCACCTCTCACAGGATCAGGCCCACTAGGACAGTTAAAACTTCAGAAGCAGAATGGTCTCGTAGCAAAGTACCAACGTTTTGTGCTCGGTAACAGGCAGGTTCTAAGCGAGGGGAGAGCCGTGAGGTTCTCGCTTGTATGCCAACTTGTGGGGCAGACATCAGGTTAACTAGTCACCAGGCAGTGCAGCGGTACTGTATCCATGTGAGCAAAGCGGCCAAATAAACCCCTCCCTCTGCAGATTTTGGGGTGTTCAGGAATGCAGAGTCTGACCTGGGCACTCTTTTTTCACCACAACAGAAGGCACCTGACACACTGGCTCTGGTGGCTCGACTAATTTGCCAACAAACACCGAGGCCAAGATTTTCATGTGACTGGTGATTTTGGGGAGACAAAAATGAGACTCCTTAACGGAGCCTGGTTTTCAGAAAATGCTGAGCACCCACCCTCTGAAAATCAGACCCCTTAGAGGTATCTCAAGGTAGACACCAGAAATCAGTAGCCACATCTGAAAATCTTGGCCGTAGATCGGGATGTGCTATGGATTACCTTTCCCGTTAGGTTGACTAGCCATTTCTATTTCACGTAAAAGGTTTGGGAGATCTTAACTTGTGTGTTAATTCCAGCTTCCATCTGTAGATAGTCACCCGAGCCTGCTAGTAATTATAGACCGGGGAGGGGGGAGAATGCTCTTTAAATCCTGTTAATCTCACATGCTATTCTTTGGCTCCTATTCCCAGGTGATCACTGGCGCCCTGCAGTCTTTGGTGTGGATTTTAAAGTTCCCTTTGCCTTCTATTGAAAAGAATACAGAGCAACTAACCAAGCAGCTTTTTCTGCTGCTGAAGGACTTTGCCAAGCCAGGAGCAGCCAGGGGCCAGAACTTCCATTTGGTGGTGAACTGTTTCAAAGTAAGCGGGGCCAAATAGAACAGTTCATAGGCGACTCGTGGGGAAGGAAGGGTCGAATGTTCCCTGCCCCCCCAACAGCTCTGAGCATGCCGGGGTGAGGAGTGGAAGGGGCGGGGCCAGAGCTGGAAGAGAAGGGGCAGGGCCAGAGCCGCTTCCCCCCAGGCTGCCCGAGACGCTGCCCGGTGCAGCCCAGTGGCGGACTGTGACTCGGAGAGCAGCAGGCTGCCCCCTGCCCAGGCTCAGCTTCCGGGGACAGTGGCCAAGGGAGCTGGGACGCTCTCCCCCTCCCCAGCAAGGCTCTCGCTGCTGCGCACAGAGCATGGCGGGTGGGCTCCAGTTCCCTCAGCTGCTGTCCCAGAAGCCAAGCCCGGGCGGGAGGCAGCCTGCTGCTGCTGTAGCCAAGCGCTCTCCCAGGCAGCTGTTGCGCTGCACGAGGCAGTGTCTGAGTGTGGCTCAGTCCCGCTCCTTGCCGGCGTCTGGCTGCCGGGAAGAGCAGCCAGATGTGCCCTGAGGGGGGATGGGGAACTGGCGCGGCAGGAGGACAGAGATTCCCCCCCGCCCCCAGGTAACATTGGCTGGGGAGAGCATGGGGGGCCCGGTTGGTTGGGGAGGAGACACATAGGGAGCTCATGTGTCCTCTTTAGCTGGTGCCCCTCTGTATGGGGGCGGGGTGCGTGCACCTGTCATCTGCGGAACAGTTTCATGTTCATTTCATGGAATCAGGAAAGTCCAGCTACAGATCCCTCAACCCTGCAGTCTGTGCCTGCACGGAGCCTCTTCTGTCCCTCTGCATGAGTCAGGACGCTAGGGAGGGAAAGAAATGGTCTTGCTGTTGCTGTCTTCACTGGAAACCTCATAAAAGTCACCTGAATGAACCCAGGTCTCTGCGTCAGCAAAGTGTTTTACAGAAGCGCGTTTATTGGGCAGTTCTGTTTCACTGAAACAGTCTTTTGCTCCCATTGTCTCTCTCGATAAATGTCACTTCTGTTTGATCAGCTTGTTTGCTTTTAAATTAAATGGGTTTAAAAAAAACCAGCAACTGAAATGAGCTTAGGAAAACTGGGCAATTAACAGCAGTAATCTTTATTGTGCATAGTGTCCTTCTGACAAATATAGCTTCAAAATGCTTTATCAAATTATGGTTACCTTATCCTGGGGATAGTTGCAGGATAAATAATACTAAATAGAAGCGAGGAAGGATTTTTTCTCAATGTGGTCCCGATTCCGCAAACCTTTTTGTTCCCGGGCCAATGTTTTGTTGAATGTGTTGGTGTATATTTCGTCTCCAACCTTGGTCACACTTTTTGTCTTGAATTTGCCAGCTGTAAACATGCTAACATTTGTTTCTTATGGGAAGAAGACTAGCTGAATCCTCCAGGGTTAAAGTTTGTGTATTACACCAGTGCTATCCACTAAATCAGGCTTCAGACAGATTTCAGTTTTTCAGAAAGAGTGTGTGTTGCTGAATGTCGCAGTTATTGATTTTATCGCGGTACGGAAGTGCAAATTGATCTGCTGGAACATGCCGTTCTAGTCACGTTACAATACCTGATTTTAATTTGCAGTGCGTAACTAGACTTGTGAGGAACACAAACAGTCACATAACAGAGAAACAGCTCCAGGTGTTGCTGGGATATGCTGAAGAAGATATCTATGATTCCTCGCGTCAAGCCACTGCCTTCGGCCTTTTAAAGGTATTGTTATAGAGCGTGTGTTTGGTTTACAATTTCCGGATTGTAGAAATGAAAGTGCTTATACTGTCTACCTGTTAATACAAAGCAGGTGAAAGATTACAGAATGTCTGTTAAAGGTGCCCTTGCTATAAAGAAGGCCACACAGCTTTTCTGCTTGATCTTAACATTAGAAGTTCAGGTTCTGTCTAGGTTAGACCAGTTTACAATGACGAGAGAACTAGTGAAATGATGAGATCACAAGAGTTCTTAGAGGAAAAGTAGAGCAATATGGAGTTTAAAACTGTTTCTGGGAGTTGTTTTGTTAACACATTTAACTTCAAAGAGTAATGAACGTTTTGGATAAATGATGCCTGTGTTAAAGACATGACAATCCCCGTCCCTTCAACTGAGCTGTGAGAGCTCACCATGAACATGCTGAAGGTCCTCCAGCAAAAGCAGACCTGACTTTGCAGGCCACCTCCTTTAAAAGGAGTTACTCTGGCAATAAAGATGTTCAAAGCTGGATGTTAAAATAACACCAAAGTTTGTTTTGCCACTGGGTGGTGCTGTTGTATCTGACAGTGCGCAAGCAGAATGAGAATGACGCAGGTTGTATTGTCACATGTTTTTTAAGGCTATTTTATCCAGAAAGCTGATTGTTCCTGAAATCGATGCCGTCATGCAGAAGGTTGCCAAGTTTGCCATCACAGGCCAGAGTGAGCCAGTGCGAGTCCAGTGCAGGCAGGTTAGTAGAAGGAGGTTTCTTTCCTTAAGCTCCGTGCTCTATTTTAATAAAACCCTATTAACAGAATTTCTTTTATTAATGATGATAAGCAGGTTTAACAGCCAAGTTTCTAGCACTCAACCCAAAACTGGCCTCATGTCTTAGGAGTTGCCTGACTGGATCAGACCCCAAGTCCATCTAGTCTGGTATCTTGACTCAGACAGTGGTCAGTACCAGATGCTTCAGAGGAAGATGTAAGACTCCCGCAGCAGGCAGATACGGGATAATCTGCCCCCTCCACCATTAAGTCTCCTCTTGATCTATAATAGTTCAAGATCAGCTTAAGCACTGAGCAGGAAGTTTAACATCTCTTACACCTTTTTTTGTTAGTAATATCCGTTTATAACTCTACGTAGTCTTGTTATCGCTATAACTGTTGAGTCCCCCCCTTTTTGACTCTTATTTCTCAGCCTTGATTACTTCATGTGGCAGTGAGTTCCACAGTCTCATCACACATTGGGTGAAAAGTATTTCCTTTTGAATTTCCCACATTTAATTTTGCTGCATGCCCCCTTTTTCTTGTTGTATAAGATAGGGAGAGCAGAAGCTTCCAACCTACCTTCTCTAAACCATTCATTATTTTATATACTTGTCCCCTCTTATTCGTCTCCTTTCAAAGGTAAAGAAGCCCAATTTCTTGGTTATTCTTGTTTTCCTTCTCTGAACTCCCTCTCACATTTAAGATATTTACTGTCTGATAAGGAACAGCGTTACAGCCCTGACTCAGCTAGATGCCCAAGTACGTGCTTAACCTGAAGCACAAGAACAGTCCCAGGACATTATTTCTAACATGCTTAAAGACCAGTATATCCTTCTATGCTTTGCTGAATTAGGACCTGAGTTACAGAGGGAGGAAGGGATAAATATCTTAAAGTGCAAGGTGAATCCTACCTCCTCTCAGAGAGCAAACTGGTTGGCTGTCTGCTGTATTTGGAAGGGTTCCCAGGTTGTGGTTGGAAAAGGAAGGGGTAGTATTTAAGAGGTAGAATTGGATGACAATCATTATCAGGGGAACACGGTTCCAGATTGTGGGGCTAAAAATAGAAAATAGAATTTAAAAAAAACAAACCATCCTCTGCACATGAACCCTTTTGAAATCACTGGAGCATCAAGACACAGCAAAGAAATTTGCCCACCTGGGATGATGTGGGTTCACCCTACTGTATTTGGCTCTCGAGAAATGAAAATGTTTTCTGAAGAAATAATTTGCAGCCAGGCTGACCACTTGGATATTTTTATTTATTTTCTGTATTGTGATGTGTCTGATGCCTACTGCGACCTTTACAGCGCCACCCACATAAACTTAAATTCATGCTAAGGCATCCTTTTTTAACACTAAAGGTAATTAACCTTTGGAACAATGTTCATAGTTCACTTCAAGTCTTTACATCAAGACTGGATGAGTTTCTAAAAGATCTGCTCTAGCTGATACAGGAATTACTGTGGGAAATTCTAAGGCCTGTGTTCTGGAGGTGGTAAGGCTAGATGTTCACAATGGTCCCTTCGGAGTCCGTTACTATAAATGGCAGATTTATAGTGGACACAGCTGATGATCTTAGCATTAGGGACCGTACTAAAATGAGTTTTAGTTTAATATTTAGAGAACTTATTTTGAGGTTTGTTGAGCCTGTCATTTTAAACAGAGACATCATAAACTCATAAGTGCTAGCGACAGTCATTACCAAGACTAAAGGCTTGTCCACACTGTGGGCACCATAGCAGTGTAGCTATGCCATTATAACCCCACAGTGTAGACACATCCTACAGCAGTGGAAGGGGTTTTTCCATCGCTCGAGGAACTCCTCTCCCCAAGTGACAGTAGCTAGGTTGACTGAAGCATTCTTCCAGTGACTTACCGCATCTACCTTGGGCATTAGGTTGGCCTAGCGACAGCATTCAGGGGTGTGGATTTTTCACACCCCTGAAGGCCGCAGCTATGTCGACTTAAGTTTTTAAGGGACTGATCTTGTAAGGTGCTGAGTGCCTGTAACTCCCATGCAAGTCAGTGGAAGTTGAGACGGCTTGTGCTTTGCAAGATGAGGCTTTATGTACACATGAAAGGGAGGTGTGTATCTTGTTAATAGTTTGTTGCAAAAAGCGTTGCTCTCATCATTACATTTTCACAAACTGATCCCGTTGTTTCTGGTAATTCTTCCTTCTCTCTTTTTTCAGATTTACCTGAAATACATTCTCGACTATCCCCTTGGTGACAAGCTGAAACCCAATTTGGAGTTCATATTTGCTCAGCTCAAGTGAGTTTGCAACCCTTGTTGTGTGTGTGGCTTTTCAAAAAGAGCAGTGCTATAAACCCTTTCTCATGCAAGTGTTCCATTGATCCCAGTGGCCCTGCTCATGAGAATAAGGGTATGCAGGGTTGGCACCATGTTTTCCTAGCTGTAAAAGTAAAATGTTCGCTTTGTTAGAAGCAAACGAAAGAGCATTTATGGCAAATAGATACCACACCTATCGATCTTTTCTTTAATTTCTGTACTGGTTTTGTCTGTTGCTGTTACATAACCAAAGTATGCCTTTAATTGTTTCCTCTTAAAGGTTAGTCAGCTGCACTGCTGGCTTGCGTACACACCCCTGTCATCCACATGCACTGTGACAGTGAATTACAGAGCACGCCAGTGTGGTGGGCTAACTGCCTCTTGTGGACCATGTTAACGTAGCCCTCTTCACGGGATGATGTTAACACAGACTTAAGTAGCTTCTAGTTTGCATCAGCAGCATGCACCTCGGGCAGTTACAACATATTCTGGTGCATTCTGCAAATGTCCCCATATAATTTACTCTCAGTGCCAGCAGCATATTCCAATACCCACCATGCTGACTCAGTGGCGTTGGCCATTAAGTGCAGGGTGCAAGAGTAGAGCCAACAGCCTGCCCATTCCTGTCCCTGTACATGTGCTCTGGGAGGTGGAGTAAGTGGTCACCGTGGTTGGTTACTCCTAATGCCAAGACCCAAGTCCCAGGTAACCTGCACTGGGGTGCAAGGGAGGTCTTTAGTCCCCCTCCCTCCTTTGCATGGGTAGGTAACACATGGCAAGCACATCCCCAAAGGACCACTGCCCAAGTGGAAAGATGGATGGGATCTTACAAAAAATAAGCTAGTTGGGGTTAGAATGACGTCTCCATTGACGCTGCATTCATCAGTGGGTCCTCTTGTGTATTGTGAATTCTGCTGATAGAACACATAACATGGAGGGCTGAATCCTGCTACCCTACCCCACTCAGAAGTATCTTACTCCTCCAGTAGTGTCTGTGGGGTGCCGGAGGGGAGAGGTACTTCTCCAGGTGAGTAAGGCTGTCTCTTAGTTATCACAGTTCAAATGTGTTAGTCTTCAGTTAAGCAAGTTGAGCAAATTGTTTGTCTCCACTATGGAACAGGCATTGATTATAAAGATCTGTTTGTTCAAAGATCCTTGGTGCGTATATTTGGAGAAACCCAAAATGTTTGCAGTTTTCTGAATTTCTTGCAATTTTGGAAGATACTAACCCACTCCATCTTGTTAATTATTTTCTTTCAGTTATGACTATGAGACAGGAAGAGAGTCTGCGTTGGAGATGATTGCTTACCTCTTCGAAATGTTCCCTCAGGTAACATACGTCTTAGTTTCAAGCAATCTGTGCTTTTCAGTTATATCCAGTAACTGGATTTGCAGATTTATTAGAACTGGATGCACTTGGCTGTTCACATCCTCTCCTGTCACAAATGTACGGCACAGTTCTCAGAACATTAGTGTTGGTTCTGCTCTAAAAAGTGACAGTTGCAATGACACACTGGAGTTTCACGCGGATTGTCTTTCAGTCGTTCCATGTCAGATTTGCTCATTTTACAAGCAAAATGGTGTTGCTATATGCACTAGAACCTGCTTAAACCAACTTGGAGATGTTTGGTTAGTGAGAAATGCTAAAAGAGCAGAAATGAAACACAGCAGGATGAGGGAGTGCATTCAAGTGCAATCACTGTATAATGGAGAAGCAGTAGCTGTTCCGTAGTTCAGGTTGAAGTAGCTTTCTATGAGCTTCCTTTTCCCTTCAACTTTCGGGAACATTTTTCAGAAATGTTAGGAAAAAAGTCAGCATTGGAATTTTAAAGCTAGGCTGTTTCAAGAATTGCCCTGTTCTTAAGATTTTCCTAAATCTTTTTTTGGACTTCCCATCTCTAAACTAATTTGGCCAACAATCTCCAGACTTGTGTCTTGGCGTTTCTGGAGAGAGAGTGTGCTTTTAGTGGGGGGACTCACAACGAGATCTAAAGAACTGGTCTCATGTCCGTACAGAGCAACATTTAAAACAGCGTTACATTTATTTATAAACAGACCGGCTGCTGACTCCAGGCAGTGCTGCTGCAACTGCTGGGCTGAACCAGAGGCTGTGAGCGTGGATGGGGGGGATGTAGGAGGAATGGGAAGAAAGCCCATCAAGCTCAGGGAGGAATGGGAAGAAAGCCCATCATGCATGAGGTGTGAATTTCCATCTATCGCAGTGGTGCCCAAACTTTTCCTGGCGTGCCCCAGTTTACCAATAATGGAATCTGTCCACACCCCCCTTCCATTACTGCACAGTTGGCTGAGCAGAGGAGCTTGGGCTGAAGGTGGAGCTGGGGGCAGAACTGGGGGTGGAGGAGGAGCTGGCCTGGGGGCAGAGAGGGAATGAGGGCAGAGCTGGGTTGGGGACAGCAGGGGGTGGAGTGAAGCTGCGGTTGGAGTCAGAGCTGGTCTGGGGGCAGAGCGGGGCTGGGTGGTGCTCCCTCCCCACCCCTCATGAGGGCTGGCCTGGGCCCCGCCATGCTCCTCCACCTCCGGAATGTTCCTCTGCAGCCCTCTAGGTTTGGGGACCACAGTTTGAGCACCACTGATCTATCATATGTAGATGGCTCCAATTCCAACGATGTCCGAGCACCTTACAATCTTTACTATATTTATCCCCCCAACATCCCTGTGAGGTAGGGATTAAATGGGGAAGCAAAGCACAGAGAGACTAATTAATTCCCTGCCTTGACAAGGGCCTCAGGCATTAGTGGCACCTTGGTCTCTCCTGCTCTCTGCCTGAGGCACACAGCATTTTAGTCTCCTGAGGACTGAAATACTTCAGATCTTTGGGCTTAATGTAGAGCTGCAGTTCCCAAACTGTGGGTGACAACCCCAGCAGATCGGGTCATGACAGTCCCTACTGTGCACAGGACGCCATTTTGCTCCATGCAGCATGAACGTCACAAAACATGGAGGATGCCATTTCACTCCACAAAATGGCATCCTCTACGCAGCGTGACCTTGCACACACCATACATATGAGGTCACACTATGCGGAGGACGCCATCTCGCTCTTCTGGTGTCATGGCAAGAAAGACTTCATTAAAACGGGGTCATGCTGGCAGAAAGTTTGAGAACCTGTGATCTAGAGGTCTCTGGGTGAAGATGAAGGGCCTGTGGTACACAGGATGGCAGACGGGTTGATCGGATGGTCCCTTCTGGCTTTTAACTCTGTGAAATACATGGACTGCCCAAGGTTGCATGAGAAGTCAGTGGCAGACCAGCAGATACAGGTCTCTGAAGTCCAACAACTGGACCACCCTTCCTCTGTTTGACTTCCTCTATTTGGGCCCAGAGTTGGGCCTCAGGAATCCTCCTGTTTGTGTTGGGGGGGTAAAATAAAACCTTTTTTTTTTTTTTTTAAATGCGGAAAGCCTTCTGGAGATTGCCAGGTGATTGATTGATTTGTTTCCTTTCAGGGATTACTCCATCAATACTGCGGGCTGTTCTTTGTCCCTCTCTGTATGATGATGGTAAATGACGACTCTGCCAAGTGCAAGAAAATGGCAGCCATGGCAAACAAATCTCTGCTCATTAAAGTAAACTCTGCAAACCGAGATCTGATGTTCTCACTAGTCACCATGTGGTTTAACAGCGAGAAGGTATTATTCGTTTCAGGGCACCCCAGCTCTTTTCACTGGGAGAATGGAACTGGAGCAAATCCGGGGTTTATAAATGTTTAATCTCAGAGGGTAGGTGGTGTGTTTAGTTAAACTTGTGTGGTGGTGCAGGGATAAGATTGTGGAGCATACCAGTCCTAGAGTCACAGCTTGTTAAAACTCCACTGTCCTGCAGAGTCCTTGCTGGCAAGGAGAGGAAGAAGCTATGTAGATTCATTCTTGAATAGGCCCAGCAGAAGTGGTTGCTGTAGCTAAGGTTATAAAACAATTTCCATTAGAGCCTGCCTTGTTTTACACGCTTATGGCTTTCTGAAAGTTCACCATTTGGATTGAACAATTCTCCTTGTTCAGTGTTTGCCCAAAGCTGCACGTTTTGGTGGTGAAATTTGAGCAAAATCCCCTTGAATTTGAGCTTAGTAATTGGTAGATGGTGCTATTTTTGTTCATCTGCTGCTTAGTCCATCCTCTCTATTACTGGGATGTAGCAGATTTAAGACCTTTTGGGTCCCGTCCTGACTTGAGTGGTTCTGTTAACTTTTTGAGTAGGCAAAATGTGTCTCCATTTGAGCTCTTTCATCTACAATATGCTAATCAAATAGATGGTCTGAAGCTACGGGTAACTTTGTGTTGTGCTTCAAAACCCTGTAGTTTTGGAAACTTGCTAAAAATTAGCATTCTTGAAAGTTCAGCTTTATGCTGTGAGCCTACGTTTCCTCACACGACTAGGGATATTGCGTGTCTTAGGCTCCCAACCTGACACCATAAAGAGGCCTGATTTTCAGAGCATGGATTGGTGCCCCACATTCTGGAAATCAATTTCCTTTAAAATTGTCCCAGTTTGGGTATGCAGAACAGAGGCACCCAAAATCACTAGTGACATCTGAAAATGTAGTGCCTTATTCGCTGAGCTGTATTACAGAGTGATGAGTTCTTCATATTATACCAAGAAATAACGATTGCTCTGCCCTCCTCTCTATTGGCAGAGCTCACACAAGAGACTAGCCACCCAGGCCTGTGGTTTGTTCGTGGAAGCCGAGGGAGTGGCGTTTGAAAGTCAACTTGGAGCCGTTCTCCCACTGATAGAAAAAGAAATTGAACCTCTGAAATTTGAAGATGTAAGTCATTAGACCAGGGATGAAATTTTGGGAAAGAGACAGGTTTAGCTGGGGAAATTGCAATAAATAAGTGGGAGGGGGAAGAGAAAAGGATAATGGAGGCAAGAATAAATGACTAAACTCTTTGGGCCTGTTACTTGACCAGCATGACTGATGAGACATGTGCCCAATACATAAGTTCTTAAAGGGACACTGTCAACTTAAAAATCACACTGTGTCTGTAAATGAAAACCTTTTCATGTGACATGTCAGTCTACAGGGGGGTTGGTCTGCATGTGTGTGTGGGAGAATCTAATAGAACCACCAAACTGTATGCATACCTGTGCTGAGTGACCACACGATCATGTTGCTGTAAATGTCAGCTCTTCTTGCCCCAGCCTCTCTCCAACTTTTGTCACCCTTGCTCATTGTCCCATCTGAAATTCCTATTGTCAGCTCGTCAGGACAGGGACAGATCTGCTGCGAGGTGCCCAGCATGCTCTTGGGCACTATAAAATAATGGTAGTAAGATGACTGTGGTGATTGTCTTCTTTGTTTTATTGGGAGGGATAGCTCCGTGGTTTGAGCATTGGCCTGCTAAACCCAGGGTTGTGAGTTCAGTCCCTGAGGGGGCCATTTAGGGATCTGGGGCAGAAATTGGGGATTGGTCCTGCTTTGAGCAGGGGGTTGGATTAGATGACCTCCTGAGGTCCCTTCCAACCCTGATATTCTATGATTCTATGACTGGAACCGGAAGAGATTAGAGAAAAAGCATCTGACCTTCTCTTTTTATAGTTTGTTGACTTTGTGCATTTGAGAGCACTTGATGTGTAGTGTGTCAGCTCTCCCTGTCTGGGTGAGGCTCTTCCACAGCAGTAGGAGAGAAGAAACACTCCTTTAAACAAAATGGGGATTGTAAAACCACAGAAATGGGCAGGGGGCTGATGTCACGTCTGACACTTTTTGGGATCCATTTATTTAAAAGCAGACTAAATATCAAGGTGATGGTGTTCTTATCACTGAGAATATCAACTCCCAGAAACCCATAGGTTTACATGGATACGAAAGGTCAGCAATACTGCACTGTGATTCTTCGTTTAACCTATAGAAAATATTAAAGTATTCAGTACAATTCCCTTCCTGTAATTCAGTCACTGGTTTATATGATGAAAGTCAGTTCAGTGCATCTGTTTTGGCTTCAGATTACATGGCTTCCACTGATTCCGATCAGTTGGTGAGCACTTTGTGATACTAATCACTAGTCATAAAGAAGCTGCCATGTATTTAATCAGGAATGCCAAAACGCTGAACAAGATAGAAGAGCTCAAGGAAGACCCAGGTGATGTGAGACAACTACAGCTGCAACTGGATTAGTCTGACATTGTTGCTGACACTGTAATCACTACATGTACATCCCTAATGATCCTGTGGATAAGCAGGCTTACTACAGTCAAGCTGATAGCTGCAGAGCTGATCAAAAGCAGGAAGCAGTTTAATACTATGCAGTTTACACTGTGTCACTCTAACAGGAACATGGTGCTTCACAGCTGTTACCGATAAAGTCAAACCTAGTTCATGAGAGGATTAAGTACTAGTTATAAATGATATAGTGTGTTTGTGTACATATGCCTGCATGTACATATATACAGAGACGAGCAACACGGCAATCTTCCTTTGGAAACTGAATCCTTGTGAAACAGTTTTAATGGACTCATTACACTAAATTCATATAGTAAATATAAAGTGGTCATAGGGGTCAATGTGGAAGACTTCAGCCATCAGTTAGATATTAAACATACAAAATAAGCCCTTCTGTACAATTCTAGCCAGCCATTGTAACTGTCTCTTTGTTGATTTATTTTTCTTTTTAGATAACAGAAGAGACTGAAGAAAAGGCAGCAGACAGATTGTTGTTCAGTTTTCTTACTTTGATAATAAAATTAATCAAGGAATGCAACATTATTCTGTTAACCAAACATAATGAGATTTTGAGCAATATCTGGCGTAAGTATGAATAATATTTTCTCCTGTATTAGAACTAAGATTATTGGTAATTTGTGTAGTTGTGGTTGCCCTGATGCAAACAGACGAAGATCTGTGCAGTACGATTTGCATTTTGAAGAGGCATCTATAATATATGGCAGTTACTAGTGAAAGAACAGATGCTAATAGAAAAGGTTAGACCATCAGTGAAAACGATCTGCCTCTCTGTTCTGGTTGCTAAGAACTATTTTGGGTAATCCAGACTGGTGCCTGTTTGGCTGTAATTACATCCCCTTAGAGTACAGCTTTCAGTTCTCTAAGAAAAATGGTTTTCTCTGTCAGATCATAAATAGCAGCCAGTGAACAGGTGACCCGGGGCACAGCAGCTCTTAAACAGGGTGTGTGTTTGGAAGGTCCATCTCAAAACCATTTTATTGATTGGCTGTAAGTGATGCACTGACACGTTAAGCTAACTCATTTTGGCGTGTGGCATTGGTGGGTTGTATTTTTTTTTTAATTGCTTCTCTCGCAGTCTGAAAAGGGCTTGTATTGGATTGATTGTGTCTGGAAGAACAACAGGCCTCCAAGGGTCTTTTTAGAAATCCCAGCAGGCGTCTTTGATAGGCCTGGAGGTCCGGAATTCATCCACGGAACGGATGCAGCATAGGCAGAGGTGATGCAAAGTTCCCCATGCTGCACCGCTGTTGTTCTTCAGTGTGTGGCTGGAGATAGAAGCTCTAGGGGAGAGAGGGCAACCACTGGCTTCTTTGCTGAGCTTGTCTATAAGGTTGCCAGTGGTGATGGATTTTAGAGCGTGGTCACCTGTCCCCTGAGAACCGGACTGAGATCTTCAACATGGCTCACAGGAGAAGTCACTGAACAGCCCCTTGTTTAAAAAAATACTCAACAGCAGAGTTCCAAACCACAGCACTTAAACTAATGTAGGCTGTTCGTGGATGGGAGCATTGCTGTAGCCTACTGGAGTGTTGTTCTTATGCAGGGGAGGGGGCTCTCAGATGGCCACAGCTTTTGTTCCCTGCCGTCCTGGGCTGGCTTGGAGTGGCTGGTGGCCCAGAAGCCTGCAGTCAAACTCAAAACAGATCAGCACAGTTTACAGTACTCTCCTCCTGACTGTAGCATGAACAGTGATGACTCCAGTTCCCATAACTGTATATGCTGGGCATGCTTACAACTTTGCAGAGGTGCCTGGGTACTTTCCCCTCTCCTATGGAAAGGGTTATGTTGGTTGAAAAGCTTTTTCTTTCCCCTGAAGGTCACGTTCAGTCCCATTTGTGGTACCCTCACAGCTGGGTGTGGCTGACTGCTGCTCAGATTTTTGGCTTGTTGTTTGCTTCTCACAAGCCAGAGGAACTTGTTAGCAAATGGAATGAGAGGAAGGCAGGCAAGAGCAAAAAAACCATGGTGGAGCCAGCAGCAACCAGGTTCTTCACAGATGAGCTGGATAAAAAGGTAAGGATGTTCCTGCTAATTTCCCCCTCCCCCCCCCGGAGCCAGTGTCTGTCGCCTGGCTGGTGTTTCTGATTGTCGCAATGCAAAGTAGCATTAGTTGCTGGTGTCCCATTTGTGTTTAAAGTTTGGACGCTCTCCACTGCTCTGTATTGATTGTTGGCAGGCTTCTCCCATAGGATTGCAGACTGCCTCCCTTAGGTCTCGCCCTCATCAGCAAAAAGGCTCCCATGAAGATCAGTATCTCTGAGCAAGAATTCTAGCCCGTCTAAGTGTTTGGGCCTCCCGTTAGCCTTTGGGAACAGTCTCTGTAGGATGGTAAAATAACCCCTTGGGCTACATCATCATCCTGCATGTTCCCTGTTATGTAAAGAATTCCAACTTCCTTTTCTCTCCACAGATGAAGGAACTTGCTTTAGCGTTCTGTCACCAGCTGCAGTCCAAGTTCCTGGATCAGTCTCTGGGAGAGCAGGTACGAGTCTGAGTAGGTTTCAAACTGCTGGGGGTATAAACCAAACTATGGGATAATCCACTATCCCTACAGAAAGCGTGAGTGCTCTTGGCTAGAAAGTGGAACACTTTCTATGTGCCATAGAAATGGTGAACGTTGAGGTGAAGATAAAATATCGCCAGAGAACCAGATTCTCTGGTCAGCTGAGATCAGCACTTATGCAAACGGCCTAGTGGAAAATTCTGTGCGGAGGAACTTTCTGTTGATGTAAATCTGCCAGCCGTAGCGCTGCCTCTACCCACCTGAGCTGCCCTGTCACATCTAGCGTGAGAGGCAGAGGAAGCCTAGCAGCGCGTGGAGGCTGTATGCTGGAGTGGGGCTCTGTGATACCAGATCCTTCATCGGCAGAAGGTTCCTGAGCTCCCAGGGCTGTTCTGTGCAGCCCTCACATGGTGGGCTGGGCATCTCTGAATCATGGAGCTACAACCAGCTTCCCTGCAGCCAGCTCAACTCACTCCCCCCTTGCAAGTACAGCTCAGACAGGGTGGAGAATCGAAGCCTGCCTGCTTGCTGTGAACCGATCCTTCTGCACTCAGCTTGAGTTATATGGCTGAGCTGAAGTTCTGATGTCCGTTGGAATTGGCTTAGATCCACCCAGTGCAAGCCAGATTCTGTTCTAGGTTGGGCAGGCCACAAGGAGCACTCCCACTGCAGGTCCTGGCTAGACACAGAGCCTGCTCCCTCTGAGCACTGCTATGGACGCTAGCCATCTCCAGGGGAAGAATGTGGGCATGACCATAGCATCTCCACCAGCTCCCAGGGCAGCCTCTGGAAGGGTGCTGGAGATAACTCTCTGATATGTGCTATGGCATAATTCTGAACTGTTTGGCCTTAATACATTTTCCTCTCAAAGGGCCTGATCCCAAAGCCCACTGAAGTCCATGGGAATTTTCCATTGGCTTCTATGGTCTTTGGATTGGGCCCAAAGGGGGATGTCCGTATTCTAAAACTTGCAAAACTTGCTTTGCTGTGTGCAGCGGTCTACATGAATTGCACTTCCTTGGGTTTGATAATCCCAACCTCTTTAAAACCTCTCACCTGCCTCCTTCATGCCCCAGGGTCCGTACTGGCCACTCAATTGGTTTTTCTTTTCACTGTTGAAGGTTATAAAGAACTTGTTGTTTGTGGCCAGAGTTCTCTACCTTCTGGTCCCAGATTCAGAGGAAGGGGAGGAGACCAAAGATTATGAAATGGGAGGGCAGGAGGATGCTTCTGAAGACGAAGGTGAAAAGGCAGCATCTGCTCAGGAAGAGAAGGAAGGCGAAGTAGAAGAGAAAAGCAGACCAGCCACAGTGTTGTGGGTGATGAAAAGACTCTCTCTGATGGCAAAGCGAGAAGCAGCATATTCCCCTAAAAACCCTGTGAAGGTAAGAACTGTGTTGTCCCTCCCTCCATTTGACAGCATTGGGAGCTGCTCGGTGGAAAGCCTACCAATGTTGTCCTTTAGCCCCTCAGAAACTAGCTTGGGGTGCCTGCTGGGAGGCAGGTGCTGGAGGTGGGTGCTAGGCTAAGGAGGAATAAAAGTTTCTGAGTAGCGAGAGATGATGGAGCTTGCTGCTGTAGAGAGTCCCTGTTCTGTTTCTCTGCTCTGCCTTCCCTCCCTCTGCTTCCTGCTCTACCTTCTTTCCCCACCCCTGCTCCTTTCATTCCCAGGCCTCCACCTTCTCTACATTAAGTGTTTTTTAACTTTGAATGAATTGGTCAGGCAGGATGCTCCACGAATGTTTGTTCTTTATGCTGGGAGCCATGTGTGTCCTGGAACAAATGCTCAGTGTCCAGACAGGCATGTAGGGGAAAGTTCCATCTTCCTCTTTCTGCCTGGGGCGCTCCCATGAAGCACCAGAACACACCCTCTCTCCCTTAGCCAGGGTCACAAGTGTTACCTTCCCCACCGGTCCGCTGCCACACAGCTCATGGTGACAGTTTGGTAGGGCAGAGGTTCTCAGACTGTGGTCTGTGGCCCACAAGCTCCGTACAGGTGGGCTGTGGGCAGTTCCCTCTAAGGTATGCACCTGGGCAGAAGCATACGAGAGAATGAAGGACCACCCACCTGTGTGGCTCCACTAATGAGGTGCATGGACCAGATGCTGAGGAATAGGGGGTACATGGAGGGGGGAATTTGGGATGTGCAGGGCTGCGGTGGGGAGAGAAAGAGGTGACTTTCCCAGGCTGCAGCTGCTGGGGAGAGACGCCCCAGCTTGGGGGCTGCTGCAGCAGAGGAGAGGGCACATCTATCCCCTTAGAAAGGTAAGACTAGTGCTATTAAAATAGGAGTTGTGCGCTTTTATTTGTAGAACAAAAAATGTTTATTACGTTTTTTTTATATATAGCGCTTTTATCCAAAGCACTTTACAATAGTTAGCTAATGGTACAAACAACTTCTGGAAAGTTCATTAAGTGGTCCGCCGAGACCCTCAACAATTTTCAGGTAGTCTGTGAAAAAAAGGTTTGAGAACCAGAGCTGTGGGTTTTTTTCCCTTCCAGTCTCATTTCTGGCATGTCTGTACTTTCAGAGAACTTGCATCTTTAAGTTCCTTGGAGCTGTAGCAGTGGATCTTGGGAAAGACAGGATCAAGCCATACCTTCCAACAATCATCACCCCTCTGCACAGAGAGCTGAGTAGCACCTACGCAGAACAAGGTAAGTGCCAAACCCCACTAAGGAAATGGCACTGGCTCTGTTCTGCTTTGCACTGTCCATGCAGACAGCCCCAATCCAAACACCCTCTGTCATTCACACCCAGATGCCTTCATTCAGGGAGTGGAAGCTAAAGCATATATGGATAGTGCAGCAGAGGAGCTTTAGATGGGGAAAAGCAGTGATGCAGGTGAGAACATGAGATGGAAGAAGGGGATTCATGCAGAGGGAAAGATGATATAACCAGACTGACCGACAAAGATGGTGACCATGAGGCGTGGCACACACAGAGCTATGATGGGGAGTTGGGAAATAGGCAAGCTTATTACAAATATGAAGCGCTAAGATCTGGAGACAGGAGTACACTTCTTGAAGTGTATGAAAGGTTCCTTAGTTGTTTCTGCCCTTGTTAGCTGTTTCCCCCTCCCATGACACTCCTGAATAAGTACTGTCCATTGTGGCTCACTGAAAAATGGCCAAAAAAAGACAGTGCAACTCCTGTTTAACACGTTCCTGAACACTGCTTAATGTGCAATTCATTTCTACAGGAAACATGCTGTCTGGGGGTAATTTCCAATGTTACATGCAGGTTAGGCCATTGGAAAATAAGCATCAAAGACAAATTTTCACTTTTAGAGTGTGTTTTCATGCAAATAGAAGAGAAATCAGTAATGTACAAGCGGAGTCCTCTAAGTAAACTGTTTCAGAATGAGGACTTAGGAAGTCATCTCTTTATTTTACTAGATCCAACACTGAAGAACCTATCCCAGGAAATCATAGAACTGCTCAAGAAATTAGTTGGCCTGGAGACCTTTTCACTTGCCTTTGCTTCTGTGCAGAAACAGGCTAGTCAGAAGAGGGCTATCAGGAGAAAACAGAGAGCACTGCAGGTAAGACTTTATTCTCAACTCTAATGGCCCTTTTAGTAGAAAACAATACTAGAAATTTTAAAGGCAGCACCTTACTTCAGAGGTGCTTGATCAGAAAGATTTTTTTAAAGGGACAATGTCTGCTTTAAACATCACCATATTCTTGAAAAGCACAAAATTAATTTCTGCTTTTTATTAGACTGTAGCGAACCCTGACATTGCTGCCAGGAAGAAGCTGAAGAAACATAAGAATAAAATAGAAGCAAGGAAGAGGAAAATAGAATTCCTGCGCCCTGGCTACAAGGCAAAGAAACCAAGAAGCCATGCGCTAAAAGACTTAGCAATGGTGGAATGAAACATACTTGGAAACAGCTGTAGGGTCATGTATATATTTGACGCATAAACCTGATTGTGCAGTACTGGAGGACTCTACTTGCTGAGATATTCAGAGCACTGAATTTCTTTCCAACACCTAACACAGGGTAGAGAGCTACAGCCTCTCAGTATTTTTTTTTACATGAGTTCAATCTTAATGTATTTAAATTGTAATTAATTGTAAAGTCTGCACAGATCTTATGTAAAAACCATCAAGCTGTTTACTCTCCTTTCATGCAGAGAATGCAACAGGCGGCCTTGCCATGCATGAGTAAAATATGGAACACATGAATGTACAGTTTAATATACTAAGACTGTGCATTTTTCTAATTAAATATGCTTGAAAGCACCTGTTCAGTTTTCCACCCTGATCTTTCAGGTATGCTGCGCACATGAAATCTACCATAAAAAGCCGGGCGAGTCCCTTAAATATTCTGTGTTAAGGATGAATACAGAGAATAGCGGTAACAGCAGAGTTAGCGTTCCACTTATTTACAGCAGAAGGCAGCTACATCCAATACTCTGGTAGTTACAAGGGCAGTTAATAATCACTTAACTTTGCAATGTGACCACAGAAAGGAGCAAGGTTCTGCCAACTACCAAAGTTGCCAAGGGGGAGAAACACAAAGAGAAGGAAGCTACTTCACCCATCCCCAACTTGAAATGGTGCAAAGTAGGGTAATGAGCACTCCTGTAGTCTGGACATCACATTAAATACCTAGTGTGCACAGCTATAGGGAGTTTATCACTTACCTAAGGTGACATTCAATCCTAGCCTCTAAGACTGAGGAATAGTAACATTTGTGGGACAGCATCTTTGAAAATATTTTATCTGCTCAAACAAAAACTTGCTACCATCATGTGTTAAAATACAAAAAACCCTGCACTTGCTTCAAATCTGGAAGACTGCTAGATCTATCCTGCAGCTGAGATTCCAGCTCTGAACACCTAGATACTAATTTCTAAAGTAGACTTTCCTCATCTCCAGGTGGGCTTTTCAACTCATGACTAAGAAGTGGGGATGATCTACGAGAGTGAGCGCTAATGCTCCGTTGAGTTTCTAACAGCATTCTAAAGTAGCTCAAAACAGGTGACAGGCTTCAAGTGTGGGACATGCACATAACAGAAATATTTAGACTTCAAAGATTTTAGTGTTTACATGAATAAAATAGGTGATGCTACTAAAATTCATAACAAAAATTTATTTTAACCTGTCTCAGTCTATTGTCAATTAAGTCTTCCATACAAATTAACATAAGTACATACCGTAACAAAGGAGAGCAAGGAAGGAGTATTTTAATATAATACAGACAGACATTCAGTTGGTTCAGTGTATGTTTACAAGACAAGTCAGCCCCCTTTACAACAGTCAATTCCCTCAGTCCTATTTACAGTACGTGGCATTAACTTGCTTGACGAAAGGGATGCTTGGATGTGTTTAACCATCATGTGGCAAGGTTGTTTTTACTGCCGGTTCTTCAAGGCCTCCACCAACCTAAGGAAAAAATTAAGCGAGTTTATTTACTGAAGACTCCATTTCCAATATGCCGAGAAGTTGTGCATGCTGCCCTGGAATAATCATGTAGCCTATGGGCTCATGCTTTGTTCACTTGGAAAAAAAGTTAAAATTAGCACCAAAAATATCCAATGTTAGATCCTTTTGAGGAACATTACAACAGCATTAGTTATCAAGACTTGACTTAAACAGTTACCATTCCATTGCCTCATCAAGCCCAGTGCCTTTGGTTGCAGAGGTTTTGAAAATCTGCCACTTTTTGTCCTTCAAAGCTGGGAGGCCAAGTGAGTTTGCCATTTCTGTGGGAGTCATGGCCTGCTCCATGTCCTGTTTGTTTGCAAACACCACTAAAATGGCTTTTTTCAGCTCTTCTTCCTAAAAAAGAAATCTATGCAAGTAACTCTATTCTTCCCCTGACCTCAAGAGAATTTAAAGCAAACTACAGGTTTATTCAATGTAGAGAAAACTTCAGTTTTCAGTCTTTATATACAGTAAATCCTTCAAAAGTAAAAAAGTTAGACTTACTGGTAAACCTAAAACTAAAATTTGATGCCAGTTCCCTTTGCTCCTGGTCAGTTTCCCTTCGAAAGCAGTTTCAAACAGACTGTTTTACAGAATACTTTAAATCCAAGTATAGATTTTTATCATTCATTGGGCCAACAAAGGTATTCAAAGTTTATTAAATTCAATTACTTAGGGCACAATTCTGCCACGCTTGCATCGTAAGATACTAAATTTCATAAGTAATCCTATTAAAATCACTGATATCACTAAGTTTAAGGCTGGCAGAACTGGACCTTGAATAATGACAAAGCACTAAGAAGCTATGCTAGTAACAGATTATATTCAGGCTAGTGCCCACACAAAGGCTTATCTGAACTGGCATTAAACATATTGCAAATATTCTGCAGTCAAAAGCTTTGTACAATAACTCCTCACTTAACGTCATCCCGGTTAACATTGTTACGTTGCTGATCAATTAGAGAACATGCTTGTTGAAAGTTGTGCAGAGCTCCCTGCTTTGTCCACTGCTTGCAGAAAGAGCAGCCTATTGGAGCTAGCTGGTGGGGGCTTGGAACCAGGGTGGACCAGCAGCCCCCTTAAGTTCGCGGTGCGGCAGCCGCCCAGCAGTTCAGCTGTCCCTCTCCCCCAACTGCAGTGTGCTGCTCCTGCCCTCTGCCTTGGAGCTGCTCTCAGGAGCCTCCTGCTTGCTGTGCGGGGGGGAAGAGGGGTGCTATTGTTAGGGTGTCTGCTGCCCCCCACTCCTGTACCTCATCTCCACAGAGTGGGACGGGAGACATGACAGGGTCCCAATGGATGGAGCTTGCTGGCAGCAGCTGCTGCTGTCAACTTGCTGATCTACTTAAAAGACAGCGTACTTAGAGTGGAGTCAGCATACTTAAAGGGGCAATGCACGACTCTCTCTGCCATGATGTGTCTCCTTCCTCCATTCCTGCTGCCTTGTAGGGTGTGAGGCTATATTAACAATGTGTTAACCCTTGAGGGTTGAGCCGAATGCTAGTTCATCGTTTAGCAGGAAGGCATTCCCTGGGAAATATCCCTCCCGCTTCCACGCTCTGACTTCACCACCTCAACCAAGCTTCACAATCATCATTATTGTGTACACTATTAAACTGTTTATATTATGAGTCTTTTGTCTGGCAAAAAAATTTTTCCTGGAACCAACCCCTCCATTTACATTATGGGGAAATTGGATTCCTTTAACAATTTCACTTAAAGTTGCATTTTTCAGGAACATAACTACAACGTTAAGTGAAGAGTTACTGTAATATGCTACTTCCTTCCTAAGGATGTAAGACAACTTGATTCCAAGCAGAGTTCATTGTCGTAGGTGCTGGTTTGTTTTAGATTTGCTTTAAGAAGAAAGATCTGCAATTAGTATCTTAATTATCTAAACGGTATCTTTGTTTTCTTACCTCCAACATAGCAACAAGTTCTGATTTTGAAATGCCAATTCTGTCTCGATCACAGCTGTCTACTACATAAATGACTGCATCTGTATTTGAATAATAACACCGCCAATATGGCCTAGAAAAGAACAGGCTAGTTTAGTTCACATAAAGTTTAGTTTTACTAAGTGAAAGGAACCCAACACAATGGCAATTATAACAATGTGATGGCCAACGCTTGGAAAAAAAAACACTTGCTCAGGGAGAGTCAAGTTGTCCCCACCAGGTAAGTGGCCTAAAAGGCAACTAGTATCTTAAAAGGGGAGGAAAGGAGCAGACCACTCCAAACACTATTACTCAAAGAAGAAGGGAGTAAACCTACTTGTGGACAACTATTTATTGGCAGAATGAAGATGTGCCAAAGTTAAATTTATTGTTTTGAGGGGCAGTGCTACAGATATTTCGGCTAAGTGTTTCTAAGCCGTCTTTTACCATGAAAACTCCAATTAAGCTTTAAATAAAGTTTCACAAAACTAGTTGTGCAAAAAGCATCTGCCATGGATTTTGCTATGAAGGCAAAAAAATTAAACAAAAAATAAGACCTGATTTGATCCTTCAAACTGACTAGTAACTAACTAGGTTCCCAATTAAATCTTCATTTTAGAAGAATTGTGCCTACTGAAGTATTTTATTCAGGATCAAAAGTGAGGTTTGCATCTGAGGAAAGTAGTTCTTGATCTTTAGCAACTAAAGTTTATAAAAGTCTATTTTTGAAAGAAACACGGCAAACAAGATTCCACAGAAGGCTATCTACTGCAAGAGATGACCATATTCCCAAGGTTGTACTATATCATTACTCATTAAAATTCTCAAAGGAATTTGTTACCCATTCCTAAATTTAACATTACAGCTGTCAAAAAGTAATTGTGCAATTAATCGTGCTATTAAACAATAGGATACCATTTATTTAAATATTTTTGGGTGTTTTCTACATTTTCAAATATATTCATTTCAATTACAACACAGAATACAAAGTGTACAGTACTCTGATTACAAGTATTTGCACTGTAAAAAACCAAAAGAAATAGTATTTTTCAATTCACCTATCACAAGTATTGTAGTGCAGTCTCTCCATAATGAAAGTTGAACCCACAAATGTAGAATTATGTACAAAAACTGCATTCAAAAACAAAATGCAAAACTTCAGAGCCCTCAAGTCCACTCAGTCCCACTTCTTGTTCAGCCAATCGCACAAACAAGTTTGTTTACACCTGCAGGAGAATGCTGCCCACTTGTTCACAATGTCACCTGAAAGTGAGAACTGGTGTTCTCATGGCACTGTTGTAGCCACTGGCATCACAAGACATCCACGTGCCAGATGCGCCAAAGACTCATGTCCCCTCATGCCTCAACCACCATTCCAGAAGACATGCGTCCATGCTGACGACGGGTTCCGCTCTATAACAATCCAAAGCAGTGCAGTCCGATACATGTTCATTTTCATTATCTGAGTCATGCACCAGCAGCAGAAGGTTGATTCTCTTTTTTGGTGGTTTGGGTTCTGTAGTTTCCGCATCGGAGTATTGCTCTTTTCAGACTTTGGAAAGCATGCTCCATACCTCGTCCCTCTCAGATTTTGGAAGGCACTTCAGATTCTTAAACCTTGGGTCAAGTGCTGTAGCTATCTTTAGAAATCTCACATTGGTACCTTCTTTGTGTTTTGTCAAATCTACAGTGAGAGTGTTCTTAAAATGAAGAACATGTGCTGGGTCATCATCCGAGACTGCTATAACATGAAATATATTGCAGAATGTGGGTAAAACACAGTAGGAGACATTGAACTCCTCGGGGGAAAATTGTGTCACAAATTTAATTAACGCATTTTTTTTAAAATGAGCATCATCAGCATGAAAGCATGTCCTCTGGAATGGTGGCCAAAGAATGAAGAGGCATACGAATGTTCAGCACAGCTGGCATGCAAATACGCAACGCCAGCAACAAAAGCGCCATGCAAATGCCGGCGCTCACTTTTTGGTGACATTGCAAACAAGAAAAAGGCAGCATTATCTCCTGCAAATGCAAACAAACTTGTTAGTCTTAGCGATTGTCTGAACAAGAAGTAGGACTGAGTGGACCTGCAGGCTCCGAAGTTCCACATTGTTCTGTTTTTGAGTGCAATTATATAACACTCCCCTCCCCCAAAATCTACATTTGTAAGTTGCACCTTCGCCACAAAGAGATTGCACTATAGTGCTAGTATGAGGCAAACTGAAAAATATTATTTCCCCTGTTTACAAGTATTTGCACTGTAAAAATGATCAAATATATACACTTTGATTTCAGTTACAACACAGAATACAATATATATATGCAAAATGTAGAAAAACATCCAAAATATTTAATAAATTTCAATTGGTATTCTATTGTTTAACAGTGCAATTAAAACTGCGATTAATTTTTTTGAGTTAATTGCGATTAATCGACAGCCCTATTTATCATTTTAGCCTAACATGCTAAAATGTCAAGATATTTTCAAAGATACATGGAAATAAGGCTAAGCATAACCAGCTTCTATTATCTCAACACTGCATAGATTAGTAGAAAAATTCATTTAAAGACCTTAGTTCCTTAACATTTTTATTTGCATGCAGATAAAGTTTCTGTATTTTGTATCAGAAAATTCGATTGCAAAGTTTAATGTATTTAGCCAAACCAAACGTAAGAACATTCCATACAACCACTATCCCCTCATAACTGGAATGCTTCTAAAAATCAAATTTATGGGCTTGATGTTCAGAAGTACAGAGCACCCAAGATTCCCACCAAAGTTTATGTTGTGAGCACTTCTGAATATCAGGTCCCAAGCGTTCATTCCAGTTGGTTATGCCGTATCAGTCTCAGTAATGTGAAATTTCTTACCTGATACTTGTCTGTCCTCCCAAGTCCCAGACTTGAAATTTTAAATTCTTGTATGTTACTGTCTCAACATTGAAACCAATTGCTGAAATATATAGAGAGAGACTACCTTAGTGCTGCTCTTGGGGAAGAACATTCCAGCAAGAGAGGAGCTGTAATACATTCCAACTTCAGCTAGAATCTTTAATCCTCACAAGTGTAATTAACGCCTACACAGCTAGTTAAGTCCATACTTCTTCATAGATCATGTTACTAGCTGCTTTTTTTATGATCAAATAAACACACTATGCTTTGACTGAGATAAAATGCAGTATTTTAAAAGAAATAAAAGTAACTTTTAAAAAATTTGTGGAGTTACAAAAGTATATATATGGTTGTTTTAAATAAGGATACTGTTTATAACAAAAGCTTAGGCCCAGGGACCCCTGCTTTCCCTGTGAGAATGAACGTAAACAGAGCAAAAAATGAATTTAGCACGACTTTCTCTTTCCTGTCTAGAGAATTTGATGTGTAGACAAACAGAGCCTTCACAGAGTTCATGTTAAAGATACATTTGAGAGCTTGACTTTGCTGGACTGCCATCATTAGTGCACATTAATGCTCTAACAAGAACCTACCAAACTTATGGTAACAAAATTCAGATGTGTGGCTAAACACTTTAGATTGTGGTTAGCAGCATTAAATACTTTCTCAGTGTAGCTGCATATGGGAAGACACACAAACAAGGATACGTGAGGTTCCAGCAACTTCTAAAGATCGCCGATTAACTAAACCAAACTTTGTGCGTGCACACTTCATAAACAAAGGAAGTGTATGTATTAGATCTTCACTGGATCAGTTAGTCTTTAGAGAAGCACTTACTGGGGATGGTGGTAACAACTTCACCAACTTGTAGCCTGTACAGAATTGTTGTTTTTCCTGCCCCATCTAGTCCCAAGATTAAGATTCTCATCTCCCGAGTGCCAAACAAACTGGAAAAGATAGTGGAAAAAAAGCCACCTAAAAACAGAACAGAAACAAAATTTCAGTACCATGTTACAGTAGCACTAACACTAAGAAGTCAGAGAGCTTTGACAACGTGTCCTATTGAACACCAGGAAGTATATCTGCTTTAAAAATATCCACTAGTCTGAACTACTAGATTGTTCCCTTCAGGGGAAGTGAAAACAGCTCAAGCTGTTGATTAGTTACATACCTGCCGGCTCAATCACACCTACCCCTTCCTGTTCTCCAAAAGTTTGACCTCAGTCAGCAAGATCAGGTGGCAGAAGCAATTTTTCCTGCTGTTAGTTCACTATCTGCCGGTAGAGAAGCAAATGCTTATTCCTTTTTCTATTGCCCTCTATGTTTCTGGTGCACTAAATTACACAGGGACCATCAAAACCTGATGTTAGAAAGGAAATTAAGTTCTCCTTCAGTATGACCCACCCACACGTACACTTACTAGTTTAATAGGGTACATGCTGTATAGTCTGATATATGCTAACTGAGGCCAGGTCTACACTATAATCTTACATCACTATAACTGCGTCACTCAGGGGTCTGAAAGAATTCACACCCTTGCAATGCAGTTATACCGACCTAACCCCCTGCTGTAGACAGCACTATGTTGACAAGAGAAGCTCAACAGGTGGAGACAATGCTGTCAATGAGACATAGCTATTCCTTCTTGCGGAGGTTAATTAACTACACCGATGGAAGCAGCTCTCCTGTCAGCGGAACAGCGTCTTCACTGAAGCACTACAACGGTGCCGCTGCACTGCTGCAGTGTTTTAAGTGTAGCCATGTCTTTAATGTTAAAGATTATGAAAGTGTATTGACAATAAACGTATACAAACAGGTGTCTAACCCACATTCGGAAGTGTTGACCTAGGCTGGGACAGGAATAGGAAAAGGGTGGCTGAACAGACAGATTGTTAAGCGACAGCTTCAACTGTCTTCATTTCCACTGTAGAGAGAAACAGTACAATACTGCAAACTAGCGTAGATGTTAATGACCTGACTTCCTTTTCAAGACAAGTCTTTTAATCCACGTGGAGTACATTCTAGACAGTTGTTAGTTTAAATTCAGAGCTTTAAAGAGATGGGCTAGGTTCAAAATTTGACGTTATAGGCGACACCTCCAAATCAAATTAATGAGAAACTTTACATCAAACTGTTACGATTAGAATAGGCATGCTTGTAGGACCAAAGAGTGCACCACCCAAGCTGAGTTTTGTTACACAAGCAATAAAACTATTTTTGAAGTGAGGCCTTAGTTCATAACTCCATTCCAGTTAACTTTGTGTCAATCGTCTAATGTGTAACATCCTTATTTGGTATTCCACATCCAATCTGTCCGGCAGTCTGTTTGCTGCTAGCTATATAACTAGCATATCTACGAGATAATTCTTTCCCCTTAACTTTACAAGCCTGACAATAAGAAGTTTTGGGTGGATGGGACATGTCCTCCTGCAACCTGTCAACAATTTTGCAAATATCCTGCCTAAAAAGAGATCAGATCACAATATTCTAGATGTGGTACATAAAGGGACACCACCAACTTAAAGTTACTATTCTATTTGAAAATTATTTTACTTACTATATTTATAACACCTAATACTAGAATTGGAAGTTGTGAGAAATAGTATAGCCAGTTTCCCCTTTTATTTATGTGGGTCTCAAAGTGGTTGTCAAAACACAAAGTGGTAGGAAAATAAAAGGGGCAGGATGAGGTAACAAAAAGCTTTAAATCTAATTTTATTTCCAGTTGATATTGCTTACGTGTCCAGCCCAAAATGATTTCATCAACTCCAAGGCCAGAAGAGGTCACTGGTATCACATGATCTGACCTACTGTACAACACAGACCACAGAACTTCCCCAATATAATTCCTATATCTTTTAGTGAAAACATCCAATCTGGATTTAAAAACTGTCAGTGAGGACAAACCCCCACAACCCTTGGTAAATTGATCCAGCAGTTAATTACCCTCACTGTTAAAAATCTACACCTTCTAATTTCAATTTCCAGCTGGTCTTGCTATACCTTTCTCTGCTAGATTGAAGATCACATTATCAAATATTTGTTCCCCATGTAGGTACTTATAGACTAATCAAGTCACCACTTAACCTTTTCTTTGTTAAACCAAATAGACCGAGCTCAAGTCTCTCACTATGAGGCATGTTTTCTAACCCTTTAATCATTCTTGGGGCTCTTCCCTGAATCCTCTCCAATTTCATTCTTCTTGAATTGTGGGCATCAGATCTAAACACAGTATTCCAGTAGTAGTCACACCCCAGTGCCAAATGCAGAGGTAAAATAACCTGTCCGCTCCTATCTGAGACTCCTGGTCAAGCACCCAAGGATTACATTAGCTCTTTTGGCCACCATGATGCACTGCAAACTCATGTTCAGCTGATTATTCGCTAGAACCCCCAAATCTTCAGAGTCCCTACTTTCCAGGACAGGCCCGCATCCTGTAAATATACCCTACATTCTTTGTTCCTAGATGTGTACATTTGCATTTAGCTGTATTAAAACATACACTAATAGCTTGTACCAAGCCATCCAAATCGTTCTGTATAGTGACCTGTCCTCTTCATTATTTACCACTGTCCCAATATGTGTATCATCTGAAAACTTTATCAATCATGAATTTATGTTTTCCTCAAGGTCACTGATAACCATGTTAAATAGCATAGGGCCAAGAGCCAATCCCTAGAGGACCCCACTAGAAATACACCCACTTTGAGGAAGTGTGATCAACAGAAAAGCAAGGTTGATTGGAAACTGCTTCACAACCAGAGATACTACTGTTTGTGGTTAACGATTGCTGTGTCTGCATAAATCCTACTAGATTCTATTTCAGTCCAATATATCCATCTCAGATTCTCTTTGTATTTTTACACCCATAGTATCAAATATTGAGTTGATAGCTCTAGTAAAGTCATCAACACTTTGAAGAACATTCCTGGTGTTCAGTTGTACAGAGCAGAACATATAAAGCTGCATTTAACTTTGTTTTCCTTCAAATAGATACTGTACTGCATTAGGTAAATGGCAATGTCTCAAGTATGGTTTCGAAGAACTATCAGATGAAGTTACTTGAGAGATCAGCAGAGACTGTGGCACTGGGACTAGACAGGGAGATTACAGCACTTTACACCCATCGTGACAAAGGAGCTTTGTATCATTATCCCCATTTTAACGGATGGGAAAATGGAGGCACAGGTAAGGAACTGACTTGGCCAGGTCACCCTGTAAAGTGGTGGTAGCGCTGGGAACTGAACCCATGGCTCCGGGTCCCAGTCCACTCAGTGCCCCAGCCACTGAGCCTCCCTGACAAACTTCTGGTTGCGGGTGCAGCCTCTGCCCCAGCTTTACCTTTGTAGCGCCCTTACATCGGTTTTCTCAAAGGCCGTTGTAAAGACACGACCGGCGTTTAAGCGGGCGCGTCGGCCGCTGCTGGGGGCTCCGGGAAGGGAAGCTCTGCCTGCTCCCCCCGACCCTCGCCAGGGACCGCGCCCTGAAGTAGCGACAATGGCACAGTCCGCCACGGCACCGACCCACGCAGTCGCCTCGGCCAGGCCGGGACTTCCCACTCCTCTCTCTCCCCTCCTCTCTCCACTGCCGGCGCCAACGGCAGGGCGGAGGGGTGACCCGGCTCCCCGCCCCCGAGCAGCAGCGCGGCCCGGGCCCCCGCCCGGCACTGTGGGGCCGAGTCTCGCGCCGCCCCCTCCCCCCGGCAAAGCGCCAGCAAGACCCGTCCCCGCAGCCCCCCCGGTCCTCACCCATGGTGCCGCCGCCACCACCAGCTTCCACGTCGACTCAGTCGCTCCTGCTGCGGGAAGTAAACGAGGCGCCGCCCGCAGCCTCCCACTTTCGGCACAGAGTCGAGATTTAGCCAGTTGGAGGCGGTGGGGGAGGGGCCCCGTGGCCCCGCCGCTGACGGGGGCAGAGGGTCGAGCGCGCGCCGGGTTCCCTAATCCTGCAGGCCAGGGACGCTCCTCCGCCTGGGTTTCTTCCCACCAACGCGAAGCGACGAATCTGCGGCTGCGGACCCGGGCGCTAGAGCCACTGCGAAGTGCCGAGGAGGGGAGGGGTGACTCGGCGCAAATGGGGCGTGGCCTGCCAGCGCGAAGGGGCGGAGCTACCCGCGTTCCTCCTCCTCCTCCTCCTCCACTTGCCTCTAGAAGCCTAGAGGGTTGTAACGAGCCGGGAAGGCTCCGGGCCTCAGCGCTGCCCCCTGCCCAAGGGGAGGAGCGGTGCAGGGCGCAGCACGTCCCCCTTTAGGCATTGTTCACAGGCAGGGGGGTAGGGAACAGCTTTACAGTCATACCCACCCAGTCTTTGCAACCCTGCCTTCAGCCCCCACTTTTTACTCAGGACAGTCAGAAGCAGGGCTAGTGCCTTGCACCCTCTTACAATCCTGTGTCAGAACAAGGGGACGAAAGGATTGAAAGACAAAATATTAAGCAGGGAAGGACCCACTCTGAATTTGGTCTACTGCCTTCAAAGCTGTGGAAGGGTACAACAGAAGCGTGGAGAGGGGTTTTTTTTTTTTTTTGAAGTGTAATTTTGCAAACAGTATTTATACTACTGTGCATCGTGCCAGGACTGTAGTTCTGTCCTCCACCGTACACCTCTAAAAGCTGCAAAGCAGAAGAGACTCTATTCTCCCATCCCTCAGCTCATAATATAAACAGTACCATATACATTGCCTCCTCTGAACAAATATTACTAGGTTATTGGGTTAGAGGTCTAATACCAAGTGAGATGAATCAAAATTGCTGAGGACAGATTTACCACGCTGCTTGCCTTTCTTATGGAGCAGATATTCCTCTGTACACAAGCATCCATGTCAGCAAAATGTATAACCTAGTGAAAGTGTGCAAGTTACACAGTAGATACAGAATAGTAAGGTACAATAACTGTACAAGACCAAAAGGAAGCTTTAAAGAAGTTATTTTCCAGAGGAGTTGCATCACCCTAATGCAATATAACACATTTTTTTAAAAAATCACAAAAGAGGGATTTATTCAACAAATGATCCTTTAAAAGAATAAAATCTAAAGAATACTGTGCAACCCACATAAACATGTATTATAGCCACATCCCCTCATTTAACCATTTTTAAGGGACATTGAGCCATTCAATACCAAAATCTTCACTAATATTCATTAGGTTACTAATACCAGTTACTGCTACTTACACTTATTTCCCTCATTTATTAGCAGCAAGAATTCCAGTTAATTAAGCTGAAATGTTTATTGCACTGGAGTATATGAACAATATGTTTACAGCTTAATAAACATCATAGAAAAGCTTAGATATTAACTAATTACAAGCCATGTATTTTTTCACAGCTATTCATGTTATTCTTTTTTTAAACAGGACAAAACTAGAGCATATATGAAACAAAAAGTAAAACAAAACCCACTGCCCCTGCATGGGTTTTAAAAAAATGACATCTCTTTCCAAGATGTCTCAGTAGTGTAAACATGGAAGTTTAACTAATTTGATCAAATAACTATGGACACAGGTTAAAATGAATTGTTCATTTTTTCCATTTAGGTCATTCCTGAAATTGCTATGATTGGTCAGTGTAGTGTTAGGCTTGCAGCCCAGAAAATGCTGCTATATATTTGTACAGCACTAACAGTGTGGTAGGTGCTCTACAGACACTTATCTTCATAAGGTTCCCTGACCTAAAGAGTTTCTAATCTAAATAACATAATTACTGTTGATTTGGGACATAAGAATATTATTAATATGGGTGCATTTATCAGCATTGTTAAATATATGCAGGGTGGCCAGATATAAAAGAGGAAAAATGGATGCATGCCTCTGTTTTTTAACTGAGAGAACAAAGAGGAATGGTTTCAGATAATGCATACTATAGGTCCTTGGGCAATAGGGTCTACTATTTTATAAAACATGGTAAAAATGTGGCAGATTATTACAAAATGTATTATCCAAAGAGTAAACCAGAATTTGAAAAGTTATAGCACCACCTATTTATGTTGGTGTAGTAGACAGTATGTTAATTTCATTGGCATTCAGGAGTCCTGACCCAATAGGGAACTATTATTGGCAAAAATTAAAGAATTCCCTTAATCTGTTCTTGAAGTACTGAACAAATACTAGTCCCTTATCATATCACGGTTTTCCAAGGTGCAGTAAAGTACATTAAGCCAGCAGATTTCCAGAATTATAGTTTTGCATTCTCTTCACAGGGAGTCCTGTTCACTTACTTTCTTCATTTTGTGGGGATAAGATAGGTGTGTGTATGAGGAAGAGAAGGGAAATTGGTTGAGAATCACCAAGACGTCACTAAAGAATAAACAATTTGTATCTAACACTATTCTGTCAAAACCACTAATAACCACAAATTGAAAGACTGGACCATAAAATAATCCCAGCCAGACAAATATACCAATCTACTGTACAACACAAACTGATGACAAAGGGAGCAATTATTAATTGTGATTAATAAAAAATACTAGGCAATGGAAATTTAGAAAAGACAGAACTCACCTGCAAATGTGAACAGTCTGCGGTAAAAACAATATATGGAAAGTATTAAAGAGTTCCAATGGCAATGTATACCAGAGTTGATTTACTATTCTTCTCTGTGTAAAAGATGATTTTGGTATTTCTTTTTCCTCTTATGGGCCAAACACAATGTTCAAGTCTGTTTCCTCTTTTGTCACAAATTTCATTCTGTCCCTTATGTATCTTTATGCCCAATTCCTGGCACGCTAGCAAATAGGAATGAACCCCAAAGGAGGCCTAAGATGTAGAACAAGCCACATAGGAGGAGCCAGTGAATAGACCTCAGCTTTTCCAATCACATTTCCCAGCATGGGTCAGCCTCCCCGCACATACTTCCCCATTTCCTCAGCACCTAGAATCGTACAAATGCACATATATACATTCATGTTTGTTGGAAGGGAACAAGACAAGAAGTGAACAGAAGCCGACTAGTCACTAGATGGAATAATGGCCTTCCACCAAGCAATCTATTTTGAGAAGGTCACACATATCTTGTCCTCAAGAACTGGACCAAGAAATTCACATTTCCATTAAGCGGGTGATCCACAGCGTGGAGGAAGCATCAGTGAGAACACCATAAATGGGGCCAGGCAGTTTTGCATTTCTTTCAAATCATCACATGGATATGTGCAGATTTCCCAAATACAAAACTCGAGATTCTTGTTAAATTTTCCATTGTATTTCCAGTGTATTCTGCCTATTCTCTTACAGTGACCATAACGCATCTTTTAAAAAATCCTTTATTTTTCCTGTGAGGATGGCAGTACGCAAGAAAGAATACACAAAACTGATTAATTAGTGATATGAAAAAAAGGTAACAAAATATTTTTGGCCATAATTTAGAAAAAGGTAGGTTCTATAAAATCTGAGTTTAGGCAGTTTGCCCTGGTTTGTTACTTGTGGAGGCAGGTAGCATGAGGAGGAGTCTTTTAGGTCCTTGATACCCTTAGTAGACCACGGATGCGTCTGACAAGTGCTTGAATGAAAGTATAGCGTGACCGGACTTTCGAGTATAACCCTTCAATATCAAGGAGCTTCTTCTGCAGAGATTCACCAAAGCTGTTGGTGGCTTCAATCTGAAGCTGAGGAAGAGAAGAAATTTAGTGAAATGGACAGTGGTGTCTAGTCCTCTTGTTAAAGGAGGTCTTTTCATCATTAATCACCACCAATCACCCTTACCCATGCCACACCCCCTTCCATTGCTTCAAGCCCCCTCTTAGAAGAATATAAATATGGCTGGGGGGGAAATCTAGTTTGGCAAATATTAAACAGATCCTTATGTCTGTCCATCTGAATCATACACTGGAAAGTATTTCTGTGGAGGGTTTTCTGGTGAAGTACTTAACATTTTAAAACACATGTATATGTTTTGACTTTAAAAATACTACTTGTGTGCTGCAATCTAAGCACATGCATGTTTGGCAAATCAGAGCCTTAGAGTTATATAACTTGACTTCTTAAATTAAGGAATTGTAGTAGAGATTTGCCCTTATATAACAAAAATCTATGTATTGAAAAACATGTTTTGTTATTACTGATGGAAAAGGCTATTTTTAAAAAGAGCTGAATTCTAGACATTGTAGGACGTTATTGTATATATTTTCTTGAGTGGTTGGGTATAGCCACAAAAGCGTATGCACCTTATTTTACAACTCTTGTATACTGTTAATCGTGATTGAAACGAAAAGTTTTTAATTTCCTTATTTGCACACAAACATCAAGGCTTTATGTTCACATAGTTCTGAGAATAGATCATTAGTTAACCTATGCTGGTTTTGCTAGCTGTACCTCCAAAGAGCACAAATTATTTTAGGTTCTACATAAGCAGTGGCAATTTCTTAGCTACATCATAGTCAGCTCCCCTTTCTCTCTCTTTACTATGGTCCATCTGCAGCTGACCAAAAATGAACAGCTGCAGCAACACACAAAACTAGGAACCCTGTCTTCAATACACATCCTTCAAGGACAACTGACAATTTATTTCAGAAGCAAATTATTAAACAGCTGCAGTTTATTAGTCTAATTTACAAGAGAATAAGAAAAATATTTTTTTCAGTAATTTGGACCTTGGTATTTCATTTGCAATGTTCTAGATTTTGTGCATTAACATGGCTGTGTGCAGGATTCAAAAATACATGTATAGCTGTGCAACTGATACTTTTTGAAAAATCGTGTTACACCCTATTTGTAGTTCAACTAAGCATTTAGCAGCTAGGTATCGCAGATCACTCTTAAACATGGAAGCTATAGACAGACTGCTGACAATAACTGCATGTTAGCAACACATCAGGTATGCCGTAATTAAGAATATTTTATCTGCTGCATCTCACCTGATCTATGTCATGCTGGCTCACTCGATTCTTCCCATTTCTGAAATCCAAGTTAGGCTCCAAACTGAAGGAATCTTGGAATACAATTCACAAATTTAAATTCTTAATTCCACCTGCTGGTGAATACCATATATGTGCAGGTATGAAGCAAGATTAACACAACAAATGCCTATTTTGTACATAACAGAAAGTTAAACAAGGATGAAGAGAAAAATCACAATTGATCTTTCTTGACCTATTGATGAATTCTCTCTCAACCATTAGTGTAGTAACTTCATATAGCCCTGGATTACACAACATGGCATGGTCAACAACAATAACCTCCCCGTATTATCTTTCCTTCCCTGACTTTTTTCCCTTCCTCACCAAATCCACTGGTGAGTTAATACTGTATCAAGTTAAAAATACTTTTAGAAAACAAATGTCCTTACATCTGTTCTTAATATCACCTTCAATTATTACATTTGAAAAAATTTTTAAAAATATGTAATTTACTTTTCACCATTATTACTTGTTTACTTTTTCAATTTCACTCAGTTTGACCAACAGAAACAAGACTTGTTTCTAGACAAAACTCATTTTTTACTTCTCATCCACTACTACAATGCAGCAATATTTGGGCTGCAAATACTGCATGGGTATGTTTAAATGCAAACAAAAACCTTTTATTACAAACAAATTAGTCAAACGTTATTAATGTTAAGTTTTGTAAAAATCTATTTTAGAAAACCTAAATTTTGATGTTCAATCTCTTGATATTGCCAGATATTTTTATGTTTAATTTACAAACTAATGTAAAGGCACCTTAGGGTTTGAGAAATGTTACCTTGTAGTCTTCTGCTCTTAAATGGAGTCCTGGAGGCCAGCAGCGAATCTTGGGAATCAGTAGGGGTGCAATGCAATAGATAGTATTCCAGGTGACGCCAAAGAATAAAGAGGCATGTTTCTATGATATCTGTAGACATGCTCAGTGAAGGAGACTAAAGTTAATTTATGCTGATTTTAGATTGTAGCCCTTTTAGAGGTTTCAAAAGAAAGCTCTGATGTTGCAAAACTTCCATGCATGTTTAACTCCGTGCACGTGAGTAGTGATTGCAATCGGCCTATTCATATGGGTAAAGTTAAGCATGTGTTTGCAAGACTGGGGACCAAGGTGTCTGTTTCTTGGGGACTGAAATGACTCTGATAGACAGCTCCTAGTTGCCATGGCCCTCGATTTTTTGCACAACAGGAGTTCCAAGTTACTCACATGGCTTTTACATCCTGACAGCATGCTTGGTGGACCCATATACTTGATTCTTTTACTGTTACCTGCTTCCAGCTCTAAGAGCTTTGTTATTCAGCTGTATTTCCACTTCACCACAATGGAGGAGAATCACCAGCCTAATCACGTCAATTAACTTTATTTGTCGTTGATTTCTGTGGAGATGATGCTATGTTACTATTGACTTTCTTTCAGAGCTGCTACCACAACTAGAAAATAAATGTTTACATGCTGAGCGTAGAGAAACATGTGCCTCCTCTCAACTGATTTAATCATCAATATCTGAATATTTTCTTTCCTAAGATTGGCATTTTTTAAAGTGCCCTGAAACCCAATTGCCTGCTAGGCAATAAAGCAAATTACTCCCATTTCTCAGCCAACTTTTTCAATTTTTCTCGAGTGTCATCACTGGAGCGGTCATAATTCCAAAAGGATACAGGAACATAGGGAAAGCAACTTGGCCCGATTATTTATCAGCTTCACCAGACGCCGCCTTGCCAAAACGTATTTTTGGGCAGTAGAAATTTTGTCTACCCCAGCTGGCATCACTGACTGACACAGCTATGGCAAGAAGAAAAGATGCACAAAGATTCAACATTATGTAGCAAACCAGAACAAAGTGTTAAAAGTCAAGAAAATACCCACAACAGCCTTGTAGAATTTTGTCTCCTGGGAAAGTTCTCTCTCTCTTCTTATCCTCCTCTCTCCCCACCCCAGTCACCACAAAAACAAATAAACCAAGTCCTACCCCACACTTTTCTGGCAAAATCTAAAGTGTTCCTTCAGGAACAAAACTATTTTATCAGTTCATGTTGGTGGAACAGCGGTCACTTATCTTCAGTTCAATTATCCCTCCCCTCTGTAACCCAATCGCTTCATAGACTGATGGGAAACTCACACCTGTTTAATGTCTACTTATTTTGTCTGGCTGGCTAGTCACGAGACATCAGTGGTGACCAGTCTGATAAAGGTCAGCATGACATATACATTAAGAGTGACAGTAGTAATAGTTTCCAATATAATTCGCAGTAAAATATCCACTCAGTACCCTCCACAAAGCTTAACCTGACATTTTTTCATCCTAATATAAATGACCGCTTCCATGGCCATTTAGTTCCCACTTCGTCAACTCCAACACACCCCAACAGTAAAAAGGAATAAGTATAAGATTGTCACAGCTCCATACTACAGTTATTTCTACATTTAGTTTAATTTACAGGCAACAGATACTTCTGACTGTTCATAATAAAGTCTACAGATTCTGTTACCTCCTTTATCTCATCTGGTGGGAGCTGCTCCACATTTTGTAGCTTGTTAACATTCTGACGGTGGCTATCATAGTAACTGAAGAAATCATTAGCATTCTGTTTCAGCAGATAGACAATGATGCCCAAGCCAGGCAGGCGCCAATATGGGACCACTGGTGCTTGTGTATCTAGGGGAGACCACCATCAAAGTTAAAACAAGTTCTCTCTGAAGCCCCCACAGCTATGCAGCTTATCCTCTACTGTTTGTCACCACCGTAGTGTCAAGGATATGTAAGTACTGGTAAACTTTATTTTGGATGTGTGGGCCACACTTATTACAAATGAGATATTAGGACAAAACTCAGTGATTTCATCTCTTGCTGACACATGGCAGGCAAGCAGACAGCTGTTAGCATTCAATTCTCCACATTTTCTTTTGTGATGAAACCTTATCATTTCTGCTTTGTGCAGAGCTCACATCCAGTCTCCCTCCCTGTTAATCAGCGGCAACAAAAAGAGCTTAACGGTGTATGCCCTACAAGGGGAAATTTCAACTATGGTGCAAATCATTATTTCAAGCCTGGGGCAGTAGGAGCACTGGAGCTATACGTTAGCCACAGAAGATTACTTCCATGCTTTGCACAACAGCTCAGGGTTATTAAACCCTAGAATTTTGAAGTGTCCTCTGACAGTCATTCTGGGATGCTGAAAGGATAAAAAACAAATGACTTCACATAAACCCAATCCATTTATCACTCAGGCTTTCCACCATAGATCACTCTCAATAGTAAACATGCTACCTATATTTTTTCACTGAACTAACTCAGGCTTCAAAGGTCTCAAAAAGCTAATTTTTACAGTAATAGTAATTCTACACCTTTTAAGATGGCTATTTAACAGGGGAAGAGGAGAATTCTTGAAAAACATGTTCTTACACATATAAGATAATTAAATGCAAAATAGAAGTCACTGGTTGGATCAAGGCATTGGTATCAGGACAACTTAGAGATAACAGTACCATTTCTTTCTAATAGCACTGCAAAATATTTACTGCCAAGAAAAACTTAATTTGCGCTGTTGAGGTTTTGGCGTATTGTTTTAATACACTAAATTTTCCACCAGTCAATCTCATGCTACCCCCATCCCCCAATTTGTTGCAACTTGGCACAATTAACATCTCCAATAAGTTAGAAAAGGCACGTTGCACACATCATGAATGAGGTGTATTACCTGCTATCAGTCCAACTTTCACAATTCAGTCTCGGATACATACAAAACAAGTAAACCACAAACTCACCCTGACGGGGTCCATCTCGGTTAGTTGACTCTGACAGACTAGGAGTGAACAGACAAACTGTGTGCTGAAAGGTGGGGGCACACTGTAACATAAGTGACTGGCAGTACTCCATTACATTTGCACAGATCTACAGAAGAGGAATCACAGCAAGTCAATACAAGTAAGACTGATGAAATACTGGGTAGACAATTAACACTATTTTCAGAACTCTTCAAATTGCATACATCAGTATGACGACTAGAAATGGCTACAAATCACCCATGCCAGATATCTCACAATTCCCAACTGATGATTTTAGCAGTGCTGTGAAGATGTAACTTTGTTCCTCAATTTCCTCACCTGTTGCATGGCCAACTCAATCTCATCCCTCTTGCTCACTCTGTCTCCCTCAGCATTGTCATCTTGCAGTTTAAACTGATTGAGTCTGTCTGAACCTCCAAACCGACTTAGAAGTCCTAAGCACTGGCGCTGTGACAGGAAGCAAACTTTGGTGAGTGTCTCCACCAAAGAGTTAAAAAAATCCTTTGATATTTACAAGCAATAAAAATGATACATTTGATTAATAATAATAATCTTACAGCCCTCATTAACCCTTTACTATCCATTCTATAACAAAAGCAGCAGCAATACAAATTAAGCATTTACATCACATGGGAGTAATTTTGTAAGCTAATCTGAAAACTCCTATTTACCTTAAAATGTTTAAATCACAAAGAATATAAGTTTACTTTTTGCCTGTCCTTAAATCAATTTGAAAGCAAATGGTACTTTTAGAGGGCCCCAATGGAACCCAATCTTAAATTTTGAGAAATTATCCCAATTCAGATGTGTCCAGTTTAGTTAGCCCTGGTCTACACTAGGACTTTAGGTCGAATTTAGCAGCGTTAAATCAATGTAAACCTGCACCCGTCCACACGATGAAGCCCTTTATTTCGACTTAAAGGGCTCTTAAAATCGATTTCCTTACTCCACCCCTAACAAATGGATTAGCGCTTAAATCGGCCTTGCCGGCTCGAATTTGGGGTACTGTGGACACAATTCGACGGTATTGGCCTCCGGGAGCTATCCCAGAGTGCTCCATTGTGACCGCTCTGGACAGCACTCTCAACTCAGATGCACTGGCCAGGTAGACAGGAAAAGAACCGTGAACTTTTGAATCTCATTTCCTGTTTGGCCAGCGTGGCAAGCCGCAGGTGACCATGCAGAGCTCATCAGTAGAGGTGACCATGATGGAGTCCCAGAATCGCAAAAGAGCTCCAGCATGGACTGAATGGGAGGTATGGTATCTGATCGCTGTATGGGGAGAGGAATCCGTGCTATCAGAACTCCGTTCCCGTTTTCAAAATGCCAAAACCTTTGTCAAAATCTCCCAGGGCATTAAGGACAGAGGCCATAACAGGGACCCGAAGCAGTGCCGCGTGAAACTTAAGGAGCTGAGGCAAGCCTACCAGAAAACCAGAGAGGCGAATGGCTGCTCCGGGTCAGAGCCCCAAACATGCCGCTTCTATGATGAGCTGCATGCCATTTTAGGGGGTTCAGCCACCACTACCCCAGCCATGTTGTTTGACTCCTTCAATGGAGATGGAGGCAACATAGAAACAGGTTTTGGGGACGAGGAAGATGATGATGATGAGGTTGTAGATAGCTCACAGCAAGCAAGCGGAGAAACCAGTTTTCCCGACAGCCAGGAACTGTTTCTCTCCCTGGACCTGGAGCCAGTACCCTCCGAACCCACCCAAGGCTGCTTCCTGGACCCAGCAGGCGGAGAAGGGACCTCCGGTGAGTGTACCTTTTAAAATACGATACATGGTTTAAAAGCAAGCATGTGAAAGGATTACTTCGCCCTGGCATTCGCGGCTCTCCTGGATGTACTCCCAAAGCCTTTGCAAAAGGTTTCTGGGGAGGGCAGCCTTATTGCGTCCTTCATGGTAGGACACTTTACCACTCCAGGCCAGTAACACGTACTCAGGAATCATTGTACAACAAAGCATTGCAGTGTATGTTTGCTGGCATTCAAACAACATCCATTCTTTATCTCTCTGTGTTATCCTCAGGAGAGTGAGATATCATTCATGGTCACCTGGTTGAAATAGGGTGCTTCTCTTCAGGGGACACTCAGAGGAGCCCGTTCCTGCTGGGCTGTTTACCTGTGGCTGAACAGAAATGTTCCCCGCTGTTAGCCACGGGGAGGGGGGAGGGTTGAGGGGGTAGCCACGCGGTAGGGGGAGGCAAAATGCGACCTTGTAACGAAAGAACATGTGCTATGTATGTAATGTTAACAGCAAGGTTTACCCTGAAAGAGTGTAGCCACTGTTTTATAAAATGTGTCTTTTTAAATACCGCTGTCCCTTTTTTTTTCTCCACCACCTGCATGTGTTTCAATGATCACAGGATCTTCTCCTTCCCAGAGGCTAGTGAAGATTAGAAAGAAAAAAAAACGCACCCGTGATGAAATGTTCTCTGAGCTCATGCTGTCCTCCCACACTGACAGAGCACAGACGAATGCGTGGAGGCAAATAATGTCAGAGTGCAGGAAAGCACAAAATGACGGGGAGGAGAGGTGGCGGGCTGAAGACAGGGTTGAAGCTCAAATGTGGCGGCAGCATGATGAGAGGAGGCAGGATTCAATGCTGAGGCTGCTGGAGGACCAAACCAGTATGCTTCAATATATGACTGAGCTGCAGCAAAGGCAGCTGGAGCACAGACTGCCACTATAGCCCCTGTGTAACAACCACCCTCCTCCCTAAGTTCCATAGCCTCCACACCCAGACGCCCAAGAACGCGGTGGGGGGGCCACCGGCCAACCAGCCACTCCACCACAGAGGACTGCCCCAAAAAAAAAAAAAGAAGGCTGGCATTCAATAAATTTTAAAGTTGTAAACTTTTAAAGTGCTGTGTGGCATTTTCCTTCCCTCCTCCACCACCCCTCCTGGGCTACCTTGGTAGTCATCCCCCTATTTGTGTGATGAATGAATAAAGAATGCATGAATGTGAAGCAACAATGACTTTATTGCCTCTGCAAGCAGTGATTAAAGGGAGGAGGGGAGGGTGGTTAGCTTGCAGGGAAGTAGAGTGAACCAAGGGGCGGGGGGTTTCATCAAGGAGAAACAAAGAACTTTCACACTGTAGCCTGGCCACTCATGAAACTGGTTTTCAAAGCTTCTCTGATGCGTACCGTGCCCTCCTGTGCTCTTCTAACCGCCCTGGTGTCTCGCTGTGCGTAACCAGCAGACAGGCCATTTGCCTCACCTCCCACCCTGCCATAAACGTCTCCCCCTTACTCTCACAGATATTGTGGAGCACACAGCAAGCAGTAGTAACAGTGGGAATATTGGTTTCGCTGAGGTCTAAGCGAGTCAGTAAACTGCGCCAGCGCGCCTTTAAACGTCCAAATGCACATTCTACCACCATTCTGCACTTGCTCAGCTTTTAGTTGAACAGCTCCTGACTACTGTCCAGGCTGCCTGTGTACGGCTTCATGAGCCATGGCATTAAGGGGTAGGCTGGGTCCCCAAGGATAACTATAGGCATTTCAACATCCCCAACAGTTATTTTCTGGTCTGGGAATAAAGTCCCTTCCTGCAGCTTTTGAAACAGACCAGAGTTCCTGAAGATGCGAGCATCATGTACCTTTCACGGCCATCCCACGCTGATGTTGGTAAAACATCCCTTGTGATCCACCAGAGCTTGCAGCACTATTGAAAAGTACCCCTTGCGGTTTATGTACTCGGCGGCTTGGTAGGGATAGGGATATGGGTTCCGTCTATGGCCCCACCACAGTTAGGGAATCCCATTGCAGCAAAGCCATCCACTATGACCTGCACATTTCCCAGGGTCACTACCCTTGATATCAGCAGATCTTTGATTGCGTGGGCTACTTGCATCACAGCAGCCCCAACAGTAGATTTGCCCATTCCAAATTGATTCCCAACTGACCGGTAGCTGTCTGGCGTTGCAAGCTTCCACAGGGCTATTGCCACTCGCTTCTCAACTGTGAGGGCTGCTCTCATCTTGGTATTCATGCGCTTCAGGGCAGGGGAAAGCAAGTCACAAAGTTCCATGGAAGTGCCCCTACGCATGCGAAAGTTTCGCAGCCACTGGGAATCGTCCCAGACTTGCAACACTATGCGGTCCCACCAGTCTGTGCTTGTTTCCCGAGCCCAGAATCGGCGTTCCACAGCATGAACCTGCCCCATTAGCACCATGATGCATGCATTGGCAGGGCCCATGCTTTCAGAGAAATCTGTGTCCATGTCCTGATCACTCGTGTGACTGTGCTGACGTTGCCTTCTCGCCCGGTATCGCTCTGCCAGGTTCTGGAACTGCATATACTGCTGGATAATGCGTGTGGTGTTTAATGTGCTCCTAATTGCCAAAGTGAGCTGAGCGGCCTCCATGCTTGCCTTGGTATGGCATCCGCACAGAAAAAAGGAGCGGAACGACTGTCTGCCGTTGCTCTGACGGTGGGAGGGGCGACTGATGACACGGCTTACAGGGTTGGCTTCAGGGAGCTAAAATCAACAAAGGGGGTGGCTTTACATCAAGGAGTATTTCAGGCAGGACTTCACGGAGGGTTCCAATAAGAAATGGTGCACCTAAGTTATTGTTCTTATTGGAACAATGAGGTTAGTCTGGCCTCTGATTGATATATGGCTAGATTTACCTCGCTGCACCTTCTCTGGGAGTGACTGCAGTGTGACCTAGAGGAATGAGTCCCCTAGACGGGGGGGGGGGGGAAGCAAATGAGTACAAAACAAATCTGGTCTATTTCTTGTTTTGATCCACTCCATCTATCTTTTACATCTTTGGCTGGCAGCAGACGGTGCAGAAGGACTGCATGCCACCCACATCTCATGGCTGCCCGGCAGAAGATGATGCAATAGGACTGCTAGCAATCCGTATCGCCTGACTGCTCACCATAAGACGGTTCAATAGGACTGACTGCAGGACTAAAGAGAATGACCTGGTCGAGTCACTCCAAATTGAGTCCCTGTGCCCATGTCTGCTCAGGCGCTCCTGGCCGACGTGGCCAGGAGCACCTCGGACATGACCAGGACGGCTACCAGTCGTACTGTACCGTCTGCTGCCACAAGGCAAGGGCTTGATGCTGCTGTGTAGCAATGCAGTACCACGTCTGCCAGCACCCAGGAGACATAGGGTGACGGTTACCTGAGTGGGCTCCATGCTTGCCGTGGTATGGCGCCTGCACAGGTAACTCAGGAAAAAAGGCACGAAACGATTGTCTGCCTTTTCTTTCACGGAGGGAGGGAGGGAACGGGGGCCTGACGATATGTACCCAGAACCACCCGCAACAATGTTTTAGCCCCATCAGGCATTGGGATCTCAACCCAGAATTCCAATGGGCAGCGGAGACTGCGGGAACTGTGGGATAGCTACCCACAGTGCAACACTCCGGAAGTCGATGCTAGCCTCGGTACTGTGGAAGCACTCCGCCGAGTTAATGCACTTAATGCACTGAGGGCATTTTCTGTGGGGACACACACACTCAAATATATAAAACCGATTTCTAAAAAACCAACTTCTATAAATTCGACCTAATTTCATAGTGTAGACATACCCTTAGACTGTATCCTCCAGTATGTCATCTGAAAACACACTGGAGATAAATGTCTTCAAACTCTCCTCATGTTTTCAGTTTCCTGAAAAAGGCCCAATGTCACCAAACTGTGTTGGTTTATGTAAGAACAGACAACACTGGATTGTGATTAGCACCAACCATTTACAAATTCTAAAACGAAGATTAGACGAGAAGATACTAAACCGTGTAAATTTGAATTAACCAACCATTCCAAGTCAAATACACTGTACATTGCATGGTCTGACAGGACGGCAGTAATAACTACCCACCAGGATGGTTGTGTTCTTAGTTTAAGTACGGCTATTATGATCACCAAATATACCTCAAACACTGAACCAGTTCCACATGGCAATTATTAAAATACACCTTAGAAATACTTATTGCTAAATACTTTTGGGGGGAGGGAGGTGTAGAGAGAAAAATAATTAAGTCTTCTTTTCTTACTTGATGACCACAGCGGCATATGGGCTAGAATACAGTACTTCCTGTCTTTTCACTCAATTTGTTATAAGCATATTATTCAGGCGACCCAATTTTTAAATTAATAAAGAAATTAAATTGCACAAAACAGGAACCCTTTCTCTGGTTTTCCAGGGGGACTCATGCTGAGGGATGCAGAACTTGAGCACTCAGTCCCATCTGTACTACAGCAGCTGCTTACTGCTTGCTAGCCCACTTTTGGCTCATCTATGGAGTAGCAATAATCAGGGTTCAAGAGAACACATTATCTTACTCTCCTGTCCCAAAGCATTTGGTGTGGCAGCCTCTTTATACAATTAGGTGAGAAAGAAGTAGTTCCTACTAGTGGAAGAAAGCAGTACAACAGCAAGGCTTCAGAGCAGAAAGTAGGGTGTGAACCCTGGATATGGGACTGTCGTTATGGATTCTAATCAAGACCTACTGCCCTGCACCATATATCTGGTTTCTCCTTAAAAGGGACAAGGAAAGAAATAAGACATTGGGTGTGTCAGACACATCAACAGGTGGAGCTGAGGATGTCTTTGTGGTGAAAGTGGAATACTTCTGAATTACTTCATTTTGGTATTGGTCTTAAATCCCTCCTCTTTCTTCACATGTAGTAGATGAATCCTACAGATCTCTGCAGGCTCGACTGTAAAATGAAAGTCTCTAACCTAACTTTCCTTTTGTCAAAGTCTTCAATTCTTTTTTATTTTTTTTTATTTTTTTGCTGGGGGAGGGGAGGAGATAAGATTCTCAATTCTTAGTTAGAGAGTAACAGATATTCGTTCTATGAGAACTGGTACAAAATTAGGATGCAATTCTCATTTAAATATGAAATTCCAAACAGACATGAGACTAAAACATAAAACTCAGTTACCTGAAATCGTCCTATATGCCCTTGTAGCTCCATTTGTGTCCCTTCGTTAATATCGATATCGAATTCACCTAACACACCTAATGAAACAGACATGAGAGGATACAATACCTGGGTGTTTTTTCTTTTAATTAAAAACACTTATGGTTTAGTATTTTACATTTAACTAATAGAGCTGGTCAGAAAACGTCCATCAAAATGAAATTTTGACAAAACTTTTGCACAAACATTTTTGTGAAGAATGTGTTCAGATCTAGCTGTAGCTACTAGGATATATACGATTATGTAATAACATTATTTATTGAGTAATACTATATGCATTTTTTAAAATAAAGTTTTGGGGTGAATTTCAGCACTTATGAAAAAAATGAAGCCTTGACAAAGAACTGGCAGTTGTTGTGCTAGTCTTTCCACATAGCTAAACCAATAAACTTCAGTTACGACCTACAGCACTGTACGGCCATTGTAATTCTAGTCACAGGCCCCTCGTGAGGAAACACTGCCAATCATGACTAAACATAGTATGGTGAATTTGGGAGGAGCCCAAATATGTCCACAAGGGTGGTCTAGAGAAGACCACCAAACCCAGCACAATAGTGAATAGATACTTTCATGAAGGTAGATCCTCAGACAGAGGAGGTTAGTGCACTAACCTACAGTATCGCCCCCCCAAAAAAACTTTATAAATAAAAATGTAGGAAACATTAATTACCACCAACTAGGAAAAAAAACTAGATTATTTTAGGCAAATAAGTTCCTGTGCCTCAGTTTTCTCAGTTGTAAAGTGGACTGGCTGAACAATCCCCTTGTATCTACCTCCCAATTGCATTGTGAAGATGAATTGTAGTAGGCTAATATTAGAACACTGAAAGCACTGTAGAAGTATTAGGTATTATTATGCAAATGCAGCAGGAAAGTCAAGCCTACATCAACATATTGTGGATTCCACATCCACTGCCAACCTACCATTCTTTGCCTCAATAATAATTATTTCCCATGTCTCTTTCCAAAGCCATACATTCCAATAAGATACCATTTTTAACAGATTTTCCATGATGCATTTTATTCCTTTGACAGTACATCAAAAGAATCAAGCTTATGTGACTAAGTCAGACAAGTATAACAAAATTGGATTTTTTGCGATTTAAGATATAACCCTACCAGGCAGAGCTGCTTTGCTGATTATTCCTGTCAGAAAGGCTAGTTCCTGAAGTGATCCTGCACTGACATCTTGACACCGCAAGATTGCCTGAATAGTATCTGAATGGGATATTAGAAACTGCAAAACCTAAACCACAGAAAGGGGGAAGGAAAACATGAGTGATGAAAAAATTGAATAGTAATCTAATAAATAAAATCAGAATTATTACTTTAAGAACTTCAGTGCAATTTCTCATATTGGTGAGAACATTATAAAGAAAATGTTACTGACAGAACAAATATTATACATAATCTGGCAGCAAACAGGATATCATCAACCAATATTGGACACCGAAAGATCATTCTTGGCCTCTTAGCTTACCTGTCCAGCTGCCTGCAGATGTTGTGCCATGCTGGATGTGAGGATCACCTGGCACAGCTGGAGGGCTGGGAGAAGAATCTGGCGATAGCGCTCCACAGGAGCGGGAATGAAGACAGGCGGATCTCTCATTCCAAACATTCTGAAGAGATTTAAGATGAAGGGTATCAATAGTTGAAGGAAACTGGAGGCTACAAAAACAATTTACAAGCACCCCAAAGGGTACGGAAACATCACAGTACTCAATAATAGCTTCTTAGTTAAAGCTGTTAGCTTTCCAGTATAAGGCCAATTTCACACAGATCCCTTTTTAACTTCCTCAGAAAGCTGCTTTAGATCTGAAGTTTCCCATGCATTCTCTAGCTAGAAGACCATGTTTCTTTGAAAATGTCCAGATTAATCAGATGGACTTGGTCTAGAAACAGCAGATTTGTTTTCCTCAGTTGTCCTCAGTGAAAACAAGCGGCTTCAGAAACACTCCTTTCAGGTTCCAACAGAGCATGTAAACTCCAGCTGATATAGTTAGACCTCAGTGCTTACTGAAACCCCCCTATGCCCCCCCCCACCTTTTTTTTTTACGTTTCTAGTTCTTTTTGTTGCAAAGATTGCCTTGGAAATGTAAAGTGAGTATCAGGGTTGGAAATTAGTCAAGATGTTTTTTCCTAAACATACAAGTTACTCCTTTTCTTCCCCCAGCCACCTCACAACCAAAAGTTGCACATTGTGTCCCCACCCCAACAGATACTGGCCATCTGAGCTCCTGCTCCTGGTTGCTAGCACCTTAAAAATAATTTGACATACAAACTTCCTGCTGAGAAAGTTAGGCAGTGTTTAGGTTACTCTAATTAACCAATTTAACAACACTGTACAACTCCATGGAGTTCACAGAATCACAGAATATCAGGGTTGGAAGGGACCTCAGGAGGTCATCTAGTCCAACCCCCTGCTCAAAGCAGGACCAATCCCAATTTTTTGTCCCAGATCCCTAAATGGCCCCCTCAAAGATTGAACTCACAACCCTGTGTTTAGCAGGCCAATGCTCAAACCACTGAGCTATCCCTCCCCCCAAGTTGCTGTGTCACATATTACAAATATCATGAAACAACTTGGAAATTAAATTTACTTCAATATTATATGTTCTGTGTGTTCTTAGAGGAAGGAAGAAGAGAATGCATCAAACACAGGCTCTAACCACCACCTTCAAACCACCTCCAATCCCTCAAAAATTAAGTCTATAATATATAGAAAAATGGTTTAAACAACACTAATTTTCGCTGCTGTAGATTTCAGCAACTTCAGCTCTAAACTAGCAGAACCTAATTTATGTTTAAAAAATTCTGGACTACTTTCCACAGAATCAGATAAGCTAGAGGGCTTTATATCCTGGAGCCAACTGGAAAGTACCATAATTTACCCCTTTATGCCTGGTAAACGGGAATTTTCCATGCCAATAAGACAGCTTGAATTTAGCTACTGAAAAGTTAAACAGAGAAAACATTTTTAACACAAGGATGAAAGACTGCAAAAGTCAGTGATTTTCGCATCCTCCAAGAATGGGTTTTATGGTCTAGCACTCAGTTAAAGGACCAATTCCATGGACACCTACCCCTGATGATGTGTCTCTGGTCGCATGTCATATACCTGACACTGTGCAAGCCTCACAATCACTCCAGACCTCAGCAACTCTAATGCCCCCTGTTGGATTTTAGCCACTCTAGTCAAGAATGCCTAGAATATAGAAGAGAACAGGGAAAAAACAGTCATGCAAACTTACAGTGAGACTCCATTTATAGGTTTCAGAGTGGTAGCTGTGTTAGTCTGTATCAGTAAAAAGAATGAGGAGTACTTGTGGCACCTTAGAGACTAACAAATTTATCTGGGCATAAGCTTTCATGGGCTAAAACCCACTTCATCAGATGCATGCAGTGGAAAATACAGTAGAAAGATAGACAGACAGACAGACAGAGAACATGAAAAAATGGGGGTTGCCATACCAGTTGACAAGAAGGTGTGAGTAACAGTAGCGGAAAAATTAGCAGGTGGAAATAGTCACATCAGCCACACCATCAGGGGCTCATTCACCTGCACATCTACCAATGTGATATATGCCATCATGTGCCAGCAATGCCCCTCTGCCATGTACATTGGCCAGGCCGGACAGTCTTTATGCAAAAGAATAAATGGACACAAATCAGACATCAAGAATTGTAACATTCAAAAACCAGTCGGAGAACACTTCAACCTCCCTGGACACTCAATCACAGACCTAAAAGTCACAATTCTTCAACAAAAAAAACTTCAAAAACAGACTCCAATGAAAAACTGCAGAACTGGAATTAATTTGCAAACTGGACACCATTAAATTAGGCTTGAATAAAGACTGGGAGTGGATGGGTCATTACACAAACTAAAAACTATTTCCACCTGCTAATTTTTCCCCTACTGTTACTCACACCTTCTTGTCAACTGTTTGAAATAGGCCATCCTGATTATCACTACAAAAGGTTTTTTTATTTTTTTCCTCCTGCTGATAATAGCCCACCTTAATTGATTAGTCTCATTAGAGTTGGTATGGCAACCCCCTTTCTTCCATGTTCTCTCTCTCTCATTTCTATTCCTACTGTATTTTCCACTGCATGCATCTGATGAAGTGGGTTTTAGCCCACGAAAGCTTACGCCCAAATAAATTTGTTAGTCTCTAAGGTGCCACAAGTACTCCATTTATATTAATGTTCTTGCCCTCCTTGCTTTCAACAGTATCCCAAAACATATCTATTGTATGCAGAACAACTTTTGCTGTTGTTGAAAATACCATAAATTGAAAACATATTGATGAAACAGAAAGGCCCATATGGTTTTTAAATATGTCATCTGTTAATTGGACATGCACTCTTATCAAGAACGTGAAGCTCAAGAAAGCAACTTTCGTTTGTGAAGAAAACAGTCCCGGGTGAGCTCTTACCATTTTGGATTCATAGGTGTAAAGAGCTTTAAGTAAAGGAGGTTGAGGCGTGAGTAAGCTCTGAAGAGTGAAGTCATCATCTGCTAGGCTATCCACAAGCACCTTCAGGTAGCCACTGTTGGAGAGATACAAGAGCCATTGCTGCTGCTTGTCTACTGAGACAATGCGATCAAGTAAAGCCAGTGCTAGCATCTAAAAATAATAAACAAAAAAATAATTAAATCAATTAGCCAGAATGCTGAGATTTCTAATACATGCCTCGAGACAGGCAACATGCTTATATACTGAAATTCACACCTTATTTTGGTCCATTGTTTGTAGAAACCTCTTAACAAAACTGAATATATTTTTTCCCCACACACTAACCTGTTCTTTTATTTGGAAGTTATTGCACCATCTAGTTCGTGGGGTTTTAATACAGAGAAAACCAACTTGACTCCCTTTGTTGTTTATGGCTCTATCTAGCAAAACTAATACTTAGAATATCTTCAAAATGCTTCCAAACACTATAGGGACACTTATCTACTTGAAAATAATATTTGTTATTATTTTTTTTTTTTTAAGTCTACTCTTGTTACAAGTAGCATATAACCTCACTATATCTGAAAAATAAGTGAAAACATTTTCTCTTCAGTTTCTTTACTGGCACATTTGACAAAACTACCTGTCTTGTCATTTTCACTCCTTCCCCTGGATCTTTCATACAGCAAGAGGAGAAAGAGAAATGTTTTAAAAAATTGAAAATACGATGGTATAAATCACTAAGTTAGGACAATGAAATACCTGAAGCTATCTTTAAACACAGTTTTTGAAAATGATAAAGTCCCTGTGAGGATTTTATTCACATTTTATAAGTAAGGAAACAGACACAAGGAAATCAAGAGATTTGCCCAAGATCAAACAGCAGGTCAATATCAGATCTAGACATGGGATTCAGCAAGTCCTAGCTTCCAGTCCTGTGCTTTGTCCTCTAGACCATACTACCTCTGCAACAGCATTAACAATGGCCCTGCTTCTACACAGCTAGCAGGGTGAGTTCACACATTGCTTTGAGCTGTAGCTCACGAAAGCTTATGCTCAGATAAATTGGTTAGCCTCTAAGGTGCCACAAGTACTCCTTTTCTTTTTGCGAATACAGACTAACACGGCTGTTACTCTGAAACATACCAAAATAATGTTTTTTTATAAAAATATATCTAAATTGTCGAGTGATTTTTTATTTCAGTAGATATTTGTAATACTCACCAAATTACAATTTAAAAAAATTATCAAATGTTCACCGAAATAGTTGAAAAGCTTCCCTTAAAAAAAAAAACAAAAAAAACCACAACTTTAGGCTACAAGGGAATAGATTCATTTACCCGGCCTATCTCATGGCCATCACAGGCATCTCTGCAGACCACCTCCATGAGGGCAGCACCGTAGCTTTCAATAATTGCCATGTTTTCTCGCTGCAGTTTACTGAATGCATCTTCTGGAGCTGTCAGACGTTCCCACATTGTTTTCTTGGCTATAAAAAAAGTGAGAAAAATAGAATTAAAGGAGATGCAGAAGGATGAAGTGGTTTGATGCAGCAAAACAGAAGCCACTTCTTTCAGGACATTAAAGTAGTCATAATCTATACATAATCTCAGTAACGGGGCGGTGGGGGGGGAAGCGCGCTGCTGAAGTGACAAGGTTCCTGTACAAATATATTTGGTCCTAAAATCAGTTACTCTGGCCAGAACATCCAAGTAGGGGGTGTGTGTATACATGTATGTATATCTCCCCTCCCCTCAGATGGTCTGGTCAGGAAAACTTACTGTAGGATAAAATACATATACATGCATAGGAGCTGGAACTAGGGGCATGGGGGTGGGGGGGTGCCTGGCTTGAAGTGGTTTCCATTATATACAGGATTTACAGTTTGGTTCAATGGCTCACAGCACCCCCACTATAAAAATTGTTCCAGCGCCCCTGTACACATGCAAACTCTTTCAACTGAACCTAAAAACTTCAACTGAGATCAAAGCAATCAATCTTAAGGGAAGCAAACAAGATGCATCCAGTGGAAAATAGTTATGTCCAAAGCAATCAATAAACTGTAAAGGAACTGTAACAATTTTACTGACACTTTCAATCACTGCAATTCCCAGCACTAATAAAATCATAGTGGTGGTAGTCTGAATGACCAGGCATAAGAACGAAGCTTGATTTCTGATCCTGATCCCTTGCTCCGAGATTCAGCAGTGGCTAGGAATATTGAAGAGGCAAAGAATTCAGCCCTTAGACAGAAAGAGTGTGGCTGGCACCAGTAGCCCTGCTGATTGCTTAAGGAGCAGTCTTGATTAGCTTTGAAAATGAGTTCCTTTCAAGTCATCTTCAGCTAGAGGAAAAAAAGCAGCACCAAAGAGCAGTAAGAGGTTCCTGTAGTTCCAAATGAAACATTGAGAGAGTACATAAGCAGGAGTGCACAGAATGTTTTCCAATAGCTTCCAACAATGTTAACAAATTTAATAAATTTCCAACAGGCCCTGAGACCTTTCACAGATTTGTAATTATGGTTCACTCCTCGTTAAATGGACACCGAATAACAAATCACATATTTTAGTCCTTGATATCAGGAAATCCAAAGCTCATGGTACAGAATACATTTTGAATGAATACTTAGAAATGGCCGTTGACAATTCTCTGTCCCGACTTAATTCTAACACAGTGGGATAACAAACAGCACTGGGTTTGATACACAATTGGTCATCTTTTTCTCAAAACACAATTGTATCCTACCTGCTTCTAAGGTGTCTGGTTCATCTGGTCTCTGGGCAATCTGTAAGTAATAAAGCAGTGATCCATACAGATGTGTTCTCACTCGTTGGAATCCACCACCTGGTCATAAGAAACAGTTATTTTTAACAGGGAACAAATTGGTATAAGTGAAATTATTATTCTATTAATACCATCTGGACCCCCCACTTAATTTATCTTCGCAGTGCTAGTGCTGGCAGTAGCAAAACAAATGAAAAATTACGTTTTCTTATGCGAGAGCTTTGCCTTTGGCGTACCGATCCAGGGTTACGAGAATGAGTTTAGCAAAGCAATGTCTTGTCTGATAAGCTATAACCACTGCAATATTCAATCCCCTTTTATACATACACACTATATAGCCCTCCACCTCAACGGTTCTGATTTTCAGGATAGCATGCTAAGTAACTGTCTCCTCAGAGTAACATAACTTACAGGATGTCTATAAAGGTAACTCTGAAAGGTGCACCTGTATTAATGCCATAAAGAAGTTCAATCCAGTGATTTAAGGGTGGTTCACAGTGCATTTATGCAGTCTTGGCATGTTAGAATCCACTCACAGACAGTGCAATTATTTTATGCTTTTAACGGCATACCTGTTTTCAAAATGAAATCCAATAGTTTTTTTAAGATGATATGGAGAGAAGAGTCACCAATGGAAGCAAAACCCACAGATATGCCCTCTGAACCAGGTGATGATGTGAAAGAACCATCCAGCATCAAGACATACTGGGAGTGTCCAGGTACAGGGACTGCAAGTGGCCGCTTTTGCTCAGTGCGCACAGACTGGCTAAGGTGGGCAGTGAGGGTAAACACAGCCCCTGCCACCACTGGCATTAACTCCTGAGCTGCATCATCATCTAGAATCTTAAGAGGACGGGTGGGGGGAAAAAGAGAACATGTTTGATTTCAGGAGGTACCAGACCACTTATTCAGCTGCCCATATCTACATAATTTCTGCAAGCAAAAGGAACGCATCTTAATGTTACGTTATTTGACATTTTTATTTCATTAAATTAGAAATAGAAGATTTTCTATACAAAATAAATCAATATCTGAACACAGTGTCTTTTTTCCAAAAGAGTGTAATATAATATTTTGGACTAGACTATTAGCCTTATGGTTCTCACTCCCCCAAACCACAAACATAACGACACATGTATTTGGGCAGGAAAACAGAAGGGAGAAGAGTGCAATGGCTGTATTAAAGCCTGATTTTAAATATTTCACATATAAACAAACAAGTTAGAGAAAGAACAATTCAGCCATGTTACATTTCAATATCTAAAAAAAATTCGTATTAGTAAAAGGAAAAGTTAAACAAGACACAATTTAGAAAAACTTGGTACCCATCTGAGAGCAGCCACAAGAATTCTTCAGGAAGGGGATAAAGTCAGTACTTCATTTGTCTCATTTCATTTGACCATTTAAAGGGTAAAATTACCTTCTCAGTTACTTGTTTATATAAATATCCTTTGCAACCCAAGTTCTTTTCCTAACTTGCCTTTTTATACATATAAAATGATTTGGCACATTTATTTCTTTGTTGTCTTTACAAACTGGTAAAAAGTATTCATTTGCCAAAGTTAATAAAAGCTTTAGCAAAATAAATAAATAAATAAATAGATCGCTCTTCCCTCTCTCCATAGCACATGCAATTTTTTACTAGCATAGTGATAGTGATGGAGGAAAACTGAAATACGAACACAGCCCAGTAGATGTTTTGTAGAATGGTAAAAAGATGAAATTTTCCCTTTAATGCAAAATCAAGTACCACCACAGTTCAAAAAGATGGTTGGTTTCCAAAAGAGCATTACCTTGTCATGCACATCTTGTAAGAGGTCCCGGATAACCAGCTGTCTATCTTCAGCCTGTATGAGGTCTTGTGGGCAGGCAGTGAGTATAATTTCCACCAGCTGTCTCCAGGACTCCAGTGCATGCCGCTTTGCATGGAGACACTGCAGCAATTTGTTCCGCTCCACCACATACTGCAGAATTGTGTTGATCTCCTGGACTCCCAAGAAAAGGAAATTTTAGTTAGATTATATAGCACAAGAATATGATGACAGACTGCAGCTGGCTTGTCTTACTTTATGGTCATAGTCTCTGAAAAAAACAAACCACTTAAATATCTTTAGGCTATCAGAAAAAGCAATGGGATTGTTCTTTCAATTCAATGGGATAGGGACTTTTCCAAGCAGGGTGTAAATCTACAGAGCTCTAGAGTGCTGTGCACTAACTGGCCATATGGACCCTGCTACCAGGCATTAAAAGTTCCCTCGTGTGCTTTGACCTTCTCCCATTTCAAACATCAGTAGGTCAAAGCACACAAGGGAACTTTTAGTGCATGGAGGCAGGTTCCACACAATTAGTGCACAGCAATCTCGTGTGCTGTAGATTTACACCCCAGCTTGCCGCATACTAACTCTCTACCAAGGCAAGCTCCAGGTTATTTTGACTAGACTTACCTCCATAAGTAAAGGTCTCTGTCCTATGGCTGCCATTCCTGGAAGGGCATTAACTTCTGCAACCAGAACTCTGTGAAGATACTGGAATTGAAAGAGCAGGAGAAAAAAAAAAAAAATCAAACTAACAGAATGAAAGGGGATTCCAGTATGCCTAAATACTGCCGTGTCTAGATTGTGAACTTCCCCGCTGTCTGGAAATGTTTGCAACACAAACATAGTGGATTCAGCTTAGGAGACAGCTGCACACTTAGGTCTTGTCTACACTATCAAGGTAAGTCGACCTAAGTTACGCTACTCCAGCTACAGGAGTAACATAGTTGGAGTCAACGGAGCTTAGGTCGATTTATTGCAGTGTCTACACTGCGCTGCGTTGATGGGAAACACTCTCCCATTGACTTACCATACTCATCTCGCTCTGGTGGAGTACAAGAGTTGACAGGAGACTGCTCTGTGGTTGATTTAGCAGGTCTTCACTAGACCCGCTAAATCAACCCCCGCTGCATTGATCGCAGAGGCAGCAATCCCCATTAAGTTAGACATGGCCTTAGCTTCCTTGATTTTGCATATCCCCCCTTATCTCACCCCTCTCCTATTACTGCAGCCCTTCAACTGCCCAACTTCACTCTCTCTACCCATTGTGCTTCACACCCTCCTCTCCTCACTTCCCATTCTCCTTTTCCCTAACAGTTTTCCTCTTCCTTTATCCACCCCCTCTTATTCCCACAATCCCTTCCTCTTCCCACTTCAATTGCAACTGCTCCCTACTCCAAAAAAAAAGTCCTAAAGATTTTTAAAACAATTATATTTTAAAAGACATGGAACACCCTAGAATCAACATGGCCAAGTTCTTACAATCACCCAGATCATTGTTTACATGTTGTATCCTTTCCCCAACCCTTTATCTGCTCTTTGTCTTACAGACTTTAAAGTCTTCAAGGCAGGGATTTGGTCTTCCTATATGTTCATACAGCACCCAGCACAATGGAACCATGATCCTGACTGCAGCCTTTGCATGCTACTCCAATCTATAGGTATACAAATAAGTGACAATTTAAGTCACATTATTAACAAAATTTGGGGGGAGAGGGAGTTTAGAATGGAAAAACATTGCAGAGCACAAAATCTCCCCTGACAGCATCCATCATCAGTATAACACAGATGGAGGACCAAGAGCTCTTATACAAGATATGGACATTAAAAAGAAAATCAGTTTTAAGTCTAATTAGCTCACACGATGAAACATACAACTAAAAACAGTAAAAATAACTGTGTGTTCACATACTGAAATGGCTAAACTTTCTTTTGGAGAAGGAACAACAGGTTTGGGTCTGTAAACGGAGGTAAACCTAATGGCTCTTAATATAATAACCAGGCAATTATAGTGATGTAAGTAGTTGCTAGACAAAACTTGTTTGACCTGTGTCTGAGCTAATGAAGGAGAAACAGCAAGGGTAGCAAACAAGATCCAGTTAAAACAAGTTCTGAGTGCTTCAGAACTTTCTACTCGATAATAAAGGGTAACAACAATAGCAGGTGAAATTTCTCAGAAGGTCCACAGGTAGCCAAGACTCTGGAGCACTTGGTAGAGGTGGTGGTTCTGCTCCTGGCCCTATTGTAACTGATCGCAGCTCACAGTGGATGGGAGGGTGGGGGATAGATAATAAGTGCATTGCCAATTGTTGCATGCTTGTAACGTGCTACTGAGCTGATCAGCCTTTGAACTAATAAAGATATTTTTAGTTTAATTGTCCACTATCTAAACCTCATTGGGAAGGTAAATCCCAACACAGGGGCCAGGGTCACTATCAGTGTGTACAATGACCAATAATAACAGAACCCAAACCCGACCAGCCATTTTTTTAAAATTACCAAATTAAATTTTAGACACCGTGTCTATCTTGAGACAGCACTCTCCAAACACTGCTTACCTTGACGTTGCAGATAACTTGCCCACGTGCATTCTTGTGCTCACAGTTAGCAATGACCTGCTCAACCTGAGCACGGTCAAAAAAATCCAGTTGCAAAGGTTCAGGGATCTCCTGACTGAAGTCAATGGAATCCAGAATACTCAAGATCTTCCTGCGTACTGTGGAAGAAAATGAACTATTATCCTATTCAGAAATACCAAGGACCTACTGGGACCTTAACTGACCTTTGTAAATACAATTCTTCACTTTAACAAGAAGAGCTTTCTGAGCAGCTAAGGCTATGAATCTATGTTAACAGAATAGATATTTGTCTTTTATGATTTAGATGACTAACTTATTTCTACAACGTCATTTCTCATTTTATATATGCTCATGGGCCAAAATTTTCAGGTGTGTAAAATTCAGCTCCTAAATAAAAACAGCCTGATTTTCAGAGGTGAAGAGAACTTGCAGCAACATTTGGGTGCCTGACATGTATTTAGGAGTTTAACTTTAATTACCTAGGTTTTAAAAAGAAAAAAAAAATTTTTTTTTAAACACAAATGCAAATATTTTCAGTCACAGAAACTTAATGATACTATTTAGGGGTGTGTCACAGCAAGTCGCAAAATGGTTACGTCCCAGTTCACTTGACTGCCTCCTCCTGCCTTTTGTCCTCCCTTGTGCATTACTCTTTTACCTCCTCTCCTGTTCCAGTATTTTTCCCTCATTATAAAACTGTCACTTGCTTTCTAAAATCCATTAGTTCATGCTAGATAATAGTCTGCATACTGCAATTGTTGCTGTTGCTTATGTCTCCCATTTTTCATGCTGAAGTACATCTGCTAGAGGCAGCCCTTCCTGTTCATAAGCAGAAAATCTTTATTAAGAAATAATGACTCTCCAGAGCATTTACCTTTGGAGGCAGTGTCAATGTGAAGAAATGCACTGATTGATCGACTTTCATCTTCCATCCCTCCTTCACCATCAGCTAAGGGTATTGAAATACAATAAATCAGAAAACGAAAGTAGAGAAAATATGCAAACAATTTGACCAAGCCTGAAAGGGCACATAACACGACAGCAGACCAGTCAATTTCTCACTTTTAGGTCACTACTTTTAGGATGGTAGAAAGTGAAAACAGTTATGTCTGTTCGCTGGTAACTGGTAATGTCTGTAGAATACTTTAAAGGGTTAAAACACAATGGAAATGATAAGTATTGATATTACTGTTTGGTGGCCAATGTAAAATAAATAGATGGTCTCAATCCAGTTTCTAATAATTAGACATCCACCTCACCAAAATCAGGTCAGGGTTGAGACTGGTGAAGGCAGATAGGGGAGAAACTGTTTGGTTGTGGCCCTTTCTGTGCATCTCCTCGGCTATTCCACTTATTTCATAATGTGAAGATTTCTGCTGCCACCTTTTAACATTTGTTTTGCTGAACAAAGTAAATATATAATGTGGTGACATTGTGTCTTTGAGTTGCAACATTACATCATGAGTACTGTCATGATACAATATTGTATCATAATGGTACAACCTCAAAGCCTGAAATAACTTGGGACTCGACCTGCTACAAGAGACTTGTGAAGAGTGAAACTGTGACTTTCAGCCTGGGTGAAAACCTTATCTAAACCAGCCAACAAGGAAGACGCTCCACCTGCTGGGAGATAGAAACAAGCAAGGTCTATGAGCCATCAACCTTTTATATAGGACATGATTTTACCAAATCCATCTACTTGCCTCTAAAACCAAGTGTCTAGACTAGTGGTTCTCAAACTGTGGGTCGGGACCCCCTTTGAATGGGGTTGCCAGGGCTGGCTTAGACTTGCTGGGGTCCAGGCCTGAAGCCCGAGGCCCACTGTCCAGGGCCAAAGCCAAAGCCTGAGGGCTTCAGCTTTGGCCCCTCTGCCCAGAGCGGTGAGGCTTGGGCTTTGGCCCCCCCACCCCGGGGTAGTGGGGCTCAGGGAAGTTCAGGCTTCGGTCCCTGCTCCTGGGGTTGTGAAGTAATTTTTGTTGTCAGAAGGGGGTCGCAGTGCAGTTAAGTTTGAGAACCCCTGGTCCAGACTGATACAGAAGAATGAACAGAGACGCTTCAAACTAACCAACAGCCAAACAAAAAAGAATGAAAGGGAGAAAGAGTGGAATCCTGTGTTCCATATATTGCAGTCCACATTCCTCACTCTCGCAGTGTCAATACCAAACCAAATACCAGAAAGGTTTTCAAATGTTAGATGAGAACTAAAATGTGTATGTATTAAAAGAGGAGTAATTTAAGTAAGGAAAGAGGACTCTCTCACTAGTTCAAGTCTTGGTTTCCCTATTCTCCCCCAGAATATACCCCATTTTACCTAAGTAAGGTTTTACAGGCATGTCATCCAGCAGCAGATGCAAGAGTCTCTGTGTGTGGGAACGCTGGCGGTTCAGTGATGTCACACGCAGTTCTATAGATGCAGTTTTCATCAGCCAAGACATCTGGTTTAGTGCTGAAATCTCATGTTCTAGGTAAGGGAGATACAGAAAGAATCATACAGCTGAGTAAAAACAATACTCCATATTACAAGAAAATTGTTTCTTTGTTTGGGTGGGGTTTTTTGGATGGTGTGGTTTGGATGGATGGGTTTTATAATGGCGTGTGAGAGAAGTGATTTTCAACTTAATTGAACCTGGCTAAATTGTTTCCTTACTTCTTGCTCATGAAAGGTAAGGACTGACAGAACTGTCCATCGCCAGGAATAGCTGCAGTGAGCGGTGGTCACACATGTATGCACAAAAAATTCTGACAATTAATCTCGGTCTTAACTTGCAGCACCATCTACATTGCATAGTACTCTGCCTTTTCTGAGCAAAGAGGGTCAATTCTGATCAATTATGGTGTCTTTATGATCTGAATAGATATCAACAAGGCACTAAGCAGAGACAGAAGGTACTCAGCCTAAGTCTATACTTACAGCTGCAAGGAGAGCACACACTGGACACCCAGTCAGCATTGGTGTAAACAGCAGTGTAGATGGTGAGGCATGGCTTAGATGAGTAGAGTAGAGGAGTTGAGCAGAGCACCCTACATGCCTGAACCCCATAGATATATACCATGAATGGGCTCTCTACAAGCCCAAGCAGTGCCTCCCGTATCTGTAGCGTCCCACTGCCTCCGGACTGCCAGGGCCTTTCCCTGCCACAATGAGAAAGGCTCTCACAGCAGGGATAGGCTCTGTCAAGGTGGAAAGAGTAGGGAAAGGCTCCGGCAGAAGGGAAAGGCTCCAGCAGGGAGAAGCTGACAGAGCCTTTCCCCACAGCCTCCCTGCTGCTGGAACCTTTCATTGCAGCATGTAGCTACACATGTAGTGTCTCTACTTTACCCACTGCCATTAGTTAAACTTCACCAGGCTTGAACTGTCGTCTCCAGAAATCTTCATGTTCTATGTTCATCTAATTTAGGATTGTAAAATCTTTGAGCGAGACACTGTTTTTTAATCTCTAAAAAGGATTATCCAAAGTCATGGCACTATATACACATTCACTAACAAACAGTAAATTAATACACTGCATCACCTCGACTAGCCTTTGTTATGTCCAATTAATTTTTAAACTTATTCTCATTATTACAGCTGAGAAATACCTTTAGAAACATTAAAATGTACGTATTATTAAAAAATTAATGCCAGCACTAGAAATAATCTCAGCCAATTATTCATAACAAGGAAGCCCTTCATAACATTTCATAAAATTCATACTTGGCATGGTGCAACGAACAATTCTTCACTTCCTGGCTCTACCTGGATCCACAAGCCTTCCCCACTTTTCAGAATGTAAGATTCCATAGTAGGATCTAACAGATTTGTAATGGAAGTGAAACTTACAAATACTCTAGACTTTTGTGGGATTCGCAAAGTAAACAGGGATGAACTGCAGACCACAATAAAATATTTTGAGAAAAAAAATGTATCTTGAAATGTGTCTCTCTCTTCCATGCCTACTCAGTCTGCAAACTTGATATGATGGTATACAACAGCTTCCCAATTAGTTTGGATTTCAGACTAACTAATCCAAGGAGATTACTTGGCTAAATCAACAAGTCAGCAGACAGGTTGGATTAAATCCATTCAATCAAGAATTTACCTAGAACCTTGACTCCTCCCAGTATCAAAGAGATAAACTTAATTTTAAATTAACATGAATTTTTCTTCTAAATAAAGAAAAGTTTTACCTTTGATAGAAAATGGCAAATGCTGCAACTGAGAGAATAAGAAATCCTGGCTGGTCCTCAAATATCTCATAGTTGGACCTGATGTATCTGAGCATGCACACAACTGATAGATCACCTGATAATGGAACAAAAGTAAGAGTTTAATTTCTGTTCCAAATTTAAAAGACACCAAGTCAAAAGAAAAATAAAATACATGACTTAACTAATACTGTGTCTGTGTTTAAAACAAACATCCCATCGGTCTACTCCAAGGCTGAATAAATCACTTATAGCAAACACCAGATTGTCACACCATTGAAGGACTAGATGAACAGGTAGATAATTAGCTTCTGTTCATACATGCTGTGGCACCATATAAGCACCATCCTGTTCTCTTAGCTGGGAAGGTATGGAGGCTTCTCAATTCTTGGATCCACCAAAGGAAGGAACTATATCCCATGTCTCTTTCCTTCTGTGACATGTCTTCCTTCCTGACTTTAGAACCAATTCGAATGAATTCCATTTGAAGTCATTTTTATTTCGAAAGGCTTTTAGCATGACATGTTGATTTATTTATATTTTTTATCTGATTTGATTTTATATGCAAGGCACCTAGCTCATCAATGATGCATACATGCCTAATTAAATTATGTCCATTTAGAGTACAATTATTTGTCATTGCTGCAAAGTTAAGGGGAGACGCTCCACACACTTTACAAGTAAGGATTAGTCTTAATTTTTATTCTCTAGGCAAACAATTGATGGTGCAAAAATAGAGTAACACACTCCTTGTTTAATTAACCAGCCACACACTAGTAGGAGAAACACAAATCAAAGGTTGCTTTATAAAGAGTATCCATTTACTAACTTTGACGTGATTGCAGATTTTTTATATTGTAAATGTGCAGTAATCCATTTTTACATACTGATGGGTAGAAGGAGTAAAAGTTTTAGTATGTAAAAAAATCTAGCATAAACATTTTGAAACAAAAACTGTATCAAATCACAACCACCTCTGTGCTCATTACTAACCAAGTTTCAGCTTCTGCCAACCCTGTTTCAGCTTCTGCCAACACAAAATATTCTGTATAAAATACCTGATAACACAGTTCTGCAAGATGGGGAGATTCTTGCACTGCTGTAGGGCCCGTCCTTGTTTCAGTCCCTTTCTCCAGTATATTCAAGATAGCATGAAGGCAAGTTCTGGGGCAACCCAAGACACCTTAAAATAGAAGATTTTTTTTTAGCATTGGTTGACTTTCATAAATATCATTAACATGCATAGCTTACATATTCACCCTCACACAGACCATACACTGCACACACAGTTCCATGCATCAGCATTACAAAATCCGGCAGAGATTTCAGTATGGTAATATAAACTGAAGTGGGAATTGCACCTTATTAAAATTCATAAGAAAATGTTTGACAGACACTTTTTTTGCATTAGTAAAGAGAGAACAAATAGTCCCATATATGTCAAACAGTTTATTTAAGACCATTTTCCTTCAATGCTATTAAAAAACTGTGAATTCAACAAGTTTTTAATATTCTTGATAAATTGCATAAGAATTTGGGATTCCTGCTCTCTACCAAGCTTTGAATTATTGGTCAATATTCCATTGAAAGGAGAGTTGAATACTCTTGTCTTCCATTGATTATATCGTGAAATTTACATGGTTAAACTTGCACACCAACCAAGAAAAAATGATTCAATGTGAAAATGGAGCCCTTTCTTTTCATTCTTTTTTTAATCACTATCTCCTTCAAATGATAAAAAGAGCAAGTTCCATGCCTGTAGTTTCAGAATCTGGTTGAAGAGTAGGATGGGGAGGAAACATCACTAATCATATTTGTTAATCTATGGCATGATAATCACCGAACTTGTAAAATGATTAATAGTATCTAAATAATAATGAACAGTCTATAGTGAGATATAAGAAATTAAGGATTTGAGATGGCAACGTAAACCATGAGAGCAAAGCATCATAAGCATCCCAATGTGAAATGTTTTGTTTAACTGCTGCACACAGATATGCACATCTATCACTTCCTACCAGAAAGAACTGAAATAAAACAAACCAAGAGATCCTAAATATATTCAAGGTATTCTCTTGAAAATCATTCTTTAAATATCTCCATTCATCAGAAGAACAGAATTTTTTTTTTCCATGCTAGAGTCAGATTCAACACAATTTACTTAAACCGTTAAACCAAAAACATAATGTTCACCTGGACTGAAATCTCCATACCTGTTTTCAATGCTAAATGAGTTTTAGAAAGTCAAACATATAAATACTTGTGGAGTGTCATAATAAATTGAAGATCTACTTAATGTCATAATGATGTAAAAGTACTTTGCACCTAGGTCAGAATGGAGACATTCAAGATGACTATATTAAGTGCCTCTAGCTTTCCTGGTAAGGCCACCTGTGGATAAGATCAAGTAGTTTACATAACTGGCCATTGTTAAGCTATTATACAGTAGACGCTTGTTTGCAGCAACACCTTGTAAGTGCCACCACCGCATGCGAGCAACATTTCCGCTGGGAACACTTTCCCCATATGAATTGTCAATGCTCCACATAACAGCCACTTAGGAGCAACATAGCAAAAGTGCACCGTTATGTTGCTACTAATGAGAGTCTACTGTATTTTGAAACTGCCAAACCCACTGTCAGCAAGTAAAAGTGACCTGCAAGTGGGAAAAAAGGACTCATTTCCTTATGTGTCTTTTTGGTGCATAAATATATTATTTTTTTCACATTATAAATTCAGGTTCCATCCACCCCACTCTTCCTGGAAGGTTATGGACAACTGGAAATTTGCTGGGATTATATCCAACATCAAGCAATTGCAAGCTGATTGGGAGGTGTATTTGGTTTTGTTCAGAGTATTTAAAACAGGTTTTATATTTGTTTCTTCAAGGCTTTGTCCCATCTATATGGGGTTGGCTCTTCAAGTCTTTCTTCATCCCAGTCTGTCTTAAAGCTGTTCCTTGGAAACTCTGCAGCTAATCAAATACTTTTGTATGATATCTGTCTACCTATCTATCCAGTTTTGGGTCTTCCAACACTTCTCTTAAACTTACAAGCGGAGGGTAAAACTCTGTTTCCTATATATTCTTCCGATCTTCTTTTTTCACATGCCCTCAACCTGAATTCCCTCAACCTTTCTATAATTAGTACCACCACACTTCCCTAATGCTTTTGTTCTGAACATAGTCCTTCCTTGTAACTCTAATCATTTATCTCAACATTTTCATTTTCCGCTGTATTCAAGATCTGCTCCTACGTCTTCCTCTTTGCCCAGCATTCAGTGCCATACAAAAGTACAGGCTTAATTACGATTGTGTAGATCTTACTTTTCAATTTGATAGGCATTCTCCTATTGCAGATAACTCCAAACAGGTTTTTAGTTGTTTTCATTAACACCTATTTATCTAAAACAATCTATACAAGAGGTAGAAGAAAAAGTCTATTTCATAAATATACTTCACAACAAGGGCTATCAAGTGATTAAAAAAATCACATTGCGATTAATCGTGTGATTAAATCGCACTGTTAAACAATAAGAATACCATTTATTTAAATATTTTTGGATGTTTTCTACATTTTTCAAATATATTGATTTCAATTACAACACAGAATACAAAGTGTACAGTGCTCAGTTTATATTTATTTTTGATTACAAGTATTTGCACTGTAAAAAAAACAAATGAAATCGTATATTTCAATTAACCTATTACAAGTACTATAGTGCAATCTCTTTATCATGAAAGTTGAACTTGCAAATGTAGAATTATGTACAAAAAACTGCATTCAAAAATAAAACAATGTAAAATTTTAGACCCTTCAAGTCCACTCAGTCCTACTTCAGCCAATTGCTCAGACAAACAAGTTCGGTTACAATTTGCAGGAGATAATGCTGCCCGTTTCTTGTTTATAATGTCACCTGAAAGTGAAAACAGGCATTCACATGGCACTGTTGTAGCCGGCACCACAAGATATTTACGTGCCAGATGCATTAAAGATTCATGTGTTCCTTCATGCTACAACCACCATTGCAGAGGACATGTGTCGAAGCTGATGACGGGTTCTGCTCAATAACAATCCAGAGCAGACTGGACCAACGCACGTTCATTTTCATCATCTGAGTCAGATGCCACCAGCAGTTGTTGATTTTCTTTTTTGGTGGTTTGGGTTCTGTACTTGCTGTATCTGAGTGTTGCTCTTTTAAGTCTTCTGAAAGCATTCTCCACACCTCACCCCTCAGATTTTGACTAGCACTTCAGATTCTTAAACCTTGGGTCGAGTGCTATAGCTATTTTTAGAAATCTCACATTGGTACCTTCTTTGCATTTTGTCAAAGTGAAAGTGCTGTGAAAGTGTTCTTAAAACAAACATGTGCTGGGTCATCATCCGAGACTGCTATGAGATTAACTATATGACAGAATGCAGGTAAAACAGAACAGGAGACATACAATTCTCCCCCAAGGTGTTCAGTCACAAATGTAATTAACGCATTGTTTTTTTAACAAGCATCATCAGCATGGGGAAGCATGTCCTCTGGAATGGTGGAAGAAGAATGAAGGGGCATACGAATGTTTAGCATATCTGACATGTAAATACACCAGACCCCCACTAGAACGCGGGATTTGGGATCCATGCGCGGTACCACGTTAACACGGGGACTGCGTTATAGTGGGGACCACGTTAAAATGAATTGAAATTAAACTAATTAAATTTGGGATCAATGGCCGCAACCCTGTTATATGCTAATTTGTGCTATATACACGAGCGTTCTAGCAAAGGTCCAGTGTACCTTGCAACGCTAGCTACAAAGGTGCCATGTGAACGCCTGTTCTCACGTTCAGGTGACATTATAAACAAGAAGCGGGCAGCATTATCTCCCACAAATTTTAACCAAACTTTTTTGTCTGAGTGATTGGCTGAAGTAGGATTGAGTGGACTTGTAGGCTCTGAATTTTACGTTGTTTTATTTTTGAATGCAGTTTTTTTTTGTACATAATTCTACATTTGTAAGTTCAACTTTCATGATAAAGAGATTGCACTACTTGGGTGAGGTGAATTGAAAAATACTATTTCTTTTGGTTTTTACAGTGCAAATATTTGTAATCAAAATAAATATAAAGTGAGCACTGTACACTTTGTATTCTGTGTTGTAATTGAAATCAATATATTTGAAACTGTAGAAAACATCCAAAAATATTTAATAAATTTCAATTGGTATTCTATTGTTTAACAGTGTGATTAATCGCAATTAATTAATTTTTTTTTTTAGAGACTCGCTATTCCTGACATTTCTAAAAGGTTTCTAACAAAAACAAAAGAAAATCCACCCATGCACACACACTTTACAGGCCTTCTTTATACATCTTACAAGGCAAAAATTCACTTTCTTCTTCCACGGATTACCTTGAGGAAAGAAAGGTCAACTCCTATGCGATAAAACTAGTTCAAACCAGGTTAGCATCTGTATATCTCCAGGTTCTCCTTACTGTGTAAAAGAATGTGTCCTGTAGTAGCTTACACTCCATATTTGAGTATCAGTATACTTTTAAAATCCAATTCTTTAAGGTTAAGGCCATTCCCTTTGATGTCATGAACGAGGAATCAGGATTTCTTCCACTGAGCTTTCCAATATATGGTCTCAACATTGATACAAAAGCTAGATAAATGCTAGATCCCCTTTTCATCCATATACCTGGATCTTGCAGATTTGTGGTGCTGACAGGTTTCTTCAGTTCATACCCCAAAAAATACAGGGCCAGGTTGGGTGGACTGCACTCCAGAGAGGTGATGAGAAGGTTCAGGATGTGGATTTTTGTTTCATGGTGGATCCGAGACTGCTTTTTTTCAGATTCCAGATCTTATTAGAAAGTGAAAAAAGGTCAGATGAAAACTGAAACGAAGATAATGTAAGTACTGCATGGCCCTCCCTCGCCACAACATACAAACCAAATAAAAGAAAGCTATAAGTAAAACTCAGATCACTGTAGAAATTTCCAGGAATTAATTCCAAATAACTACTGAATATAATCCTACACAATTTGTCCAGAGCAATTTATAATATTTTCTCTTAAGAACTGGTTCAATTTTGAATAGGCTGCTCTTACAATATTGTCCTAATTTAAAATAAGCGAGGAATACCCTTCATCCAACTATGGGGCCCTCTGTGTAATTGAGATGCCAAAACCATAACGGTTTCAGGGTTTACTTGCTCAGTAATTTGAAAGCTGTACTTGCTGAAAGCACGCTAAGGAAATATATGCAATTTGAAATCTACACAAAAGATAATCATGTAAATAAAATGTGACCAGTCACATACCATCTTCCGGATTAATTAATTCCTCTGCATCTTCATTGTCCAAACACTCCACAAACCCAGCCATCAGCTTCTGACTTATACTCTGGATTCAGAAATGGAAGGTTGGGAATGAAAAACACAGAGAATTTTGATGAAGATAAAACACTGATTTAAGTACAAGATGATTTGAAAAAATGAAGTTTTATAGTTTATTTCATTGACAAAAATGTGATCATACTAGTGAGCATTCATTATTGGGGTCTTACTTGTTCTAAGCATACATCAACTGTTGAGCCACATGATAAATAATATTTTAAACTCTAACGTCTTAAAAATACGTTACATTAACCTCCCCTAGGGAGGACAGTCTCACCAAAGAAAAGGGTTAGTATGTCATACAAAACTGTCCACCCCTTATCGTGGGAAAGGTTCTATTAAAAACGTAATGCCATGAATAAGTAACCAATCTTTATGGTGCTATGGCAGTGGTTCTCAAACTTTTGTACTGGTGACCCCTTTCACATAGCAAGCCTTTCAGTGGGACTCCCTTTATAAATTAAACACACGTTTTAACATATTTAACACCATTATAAATGCTGGAGGCAAAGTGGAGTTTGGGGTGGAGGCTGACAGCTTGCGAACCCCCCCCGATTAATAACCTTGCGACCCCCTGAAAGATCCTGACCCCCAGTTTGAGAACCCCTGTGCTATGGAAAAATAATCTGTTCTTTTGTACAGACAAGGCACTATGTAGCCTTATCACATATAATCTAGGTTTGTTTTTATTAAGTAGTAAAAGTATTGTTTTCCCATCACTACTTTCTTTCCCCAAATTCAAACAGAATGGTGGTTACCTGATCATGTGTGAAATCTCCTACTAGCTTTATCTGAATGTTGGAGTTACAAGAAATGCAACAAAGGATTTTGGCACTTTCAAAAGCCAGTTCAGGATTGCTGTTGCCATGATAAAGATACCTTTAAAAAATTGCAAGAATGTAATTAAATTGTTGGTCACTCCAGAGTTCCCAGAGAATATTACCCAGAGGAAAAAAGAGCATTTGTAAACTGAAACAATTTAAAATAAAATCTGAATAATCCTGTATATATATAGCAAACTTTTTAAATTATAGAGTGAGAATTTAGTCTACAAAGGTACACAGCAGCTAAACACTCTCCACACCAGTAATAAAGATTGACCAGGAGAGAGATTACTCCCAGAAATTTTTCTGCTGTTTCCTTTACCCTATATCCACCTTAAAGGGGTCAATATAAATGAAAGAAGGCATTTGGATACACCCTTAGGAAATAGGTGGACAAAGAGCAATGGTCTGAAAGACATCTATCTGAAAACTGTATACTTACTATTGCTATACGTAACATCTGAGATTACGATAACAAGAGGATTAGAGAAAAAACTACACACTTTGTTTTTACAGGGCTGTGTGTGTAATGATTTCATTGTTTCTCCTCTGTAGTCAGTTTTCCAGTTGTTTGTATCGGCCTGCCTATAGTAAAATGCCAGTGTAAACCACAAACATTGGCAGAGAGACTCAATGGCAAGTGTGGTACTTGAAACTGTATTGCTCTCCGTTTGAAAATCAAGTTAATAGTATCCCTTTAATGTGAATAATTAATGAGCAGTGCTGCAAAAGGCTAGGGTGGCAGACTGGGTCAAAGGAACTTTTACTGGCCGAATCTATGGCTATCGTGAAAAAGTCCAGGTTGGAGAAATGAAGGTTATACACAGGTAAGCAATGAATTTAAAAGTTCGGAATTTCACAAAAAGTATGAGTAACTCAGAAGAATTCCTCAGAACAGAGGAATTGCCCCACTCTTGCAATCAAATGCATGCAGGTGGACCCTTCAAGCTGTACAGAATTCACTGTTCAGCGAGGCTCTGAGCAAGCAGAAGGGTCTACTGTGTGGATGCAACTGAAGAATTACAGCCACAATGGCCTCTCTTCAATTTCCAACACAGCCAAAGTGCCTGCCCCCCAAAGTAATTTGTGCCTACCTGGCAATGTTTACCACATTGTCTGCCTTTTTAGTACGGGGGTTGATTCCTTGCAGCAGCTGTTCCAGAGGTGTGACAATTAGGGAAAGGTGGCTCTCACGTAAGAGGTCCATAAAGAGGTTCTCCTTCTGTAGGGTCAGATTAAGAAGTGCAAGGCAATATTGCACTGCTTTCTCCAAATGCATCTTCCCTATAGTACATAAGCAAAAAAGCAAACACATACAATAGTTACAAAGCAAGCCACAATTCCTGGAGCCTCTACAAAAAGGTAATATTTGAACAGCTCATCAAAGTACTCTTTCAGAAAAGTACCTTGAGATCCGATAACTTTTTTTTCAGTTAACTTCCCTCAGAACATAACTTTATATATTTGAGAAACAAAAGATATATAGAAATACCAGTGTCACATCGCTGTTGGTAAACGCTTCATTAATATTTTAAAAATAAACTAATGGCACATACCAGGAAAAGGGGCATACGTATCAAGCTGTTTAACCCCTTCTTCCAGCAGACTAAGGGACAGTTCCAACATTGGTGACTCATTCAATAAATGATACATCAGACTGAATCCAGGTGGTTTATGTGCTATTATTTCTTCTCCTAAAAAAGAAAAAGAAAATGGGGGAAATTACTTATTAGTAATTCTGTTTGTCAGAGGCATCCTCTTACTCCATTCCATACCAGAAAACATCTCAACAATAGCTACTGTAGCAATCAATGTGACATATCACAGGAAAATTCTTTGGAGCACTTTCCACCCAAAAGCCACTTAAGCAGATAGCAGCTCATAAAAGCTAGGAAAGAATAGCGGTGGGCAATTGCCATAAGACAGACTTCGAAATCTAAAAGCAGAATTTTAGCTTTCACCAGGTGTACTCTTCCTGGAAACATCCAACCTTTACATTTAAGTCAGTAAAGGATGCCCCAGCCACAATCTCTTCAGAATCACCTACTCTGGGTTCTTCAGGATGTTTTTAGATCACAGAAACAAATTTGCATTACTTTAGATTCCTTTGAAGACCTTGTGTGAGGAAAAAGAAAACTGAAGATGCATGAAATGTTTAATATACGTATTATAAATATCTGCTGCAATGAACTAGAGCGTAGAAGAAAACTATTGTTGGTATGATACTCAAAGGTCATCAGAAAACAAAATCAGCTGGCAAAAGAAAAAACGTTGTAAATAAGAAAAAGTCTATATTAACACTCCCAGTTTACTTATCCCCCTAAAAAAGACAAAGGAAGATGATGTAGGACACAAACACTGGAGCTGAGAGGATCCTTTTCACTGTGTGATCTAGAGGCCTTCCAGTCTGTGCCAAACTTATTAGAAAGACATATTTCTGCCTGTCTCTCCACCTACGCACTGTTTCTAAAGGTTCTTTGAGCCTGTAGCAAATTAACAAGCATCGCTTAGTGAAAAACTTTAAGAGGAAACCTCACATTAAAAAATGTGCAGTACAAAACTAAGATGAATAAACTCAACTTTAGCCTCAAACTCACTATAATGCAGCAATTGCCTTCTTTCTTGGCCTCAGAAGAGTAGTATCCCTCATTAAAATTGAGTTCAGGAAGTACTAATTTTAACATCCTAGAATGAATCATTTCTAAACTAGATAACCTTCACTGTTCAGTAACATCAATAGAAAATTGGCTACAGAACACATCAAGTAAGCATCCTTAACTGGCTGTGTGATTACAATGGAGATTTAGATATAAGCCATAGAAACAGAAATTCAGGCCCAAGAATAAGATATTTAAAATCTCAAAGTTAAAATAAATTGTCAAATGCTGCTTTTAATGAGATAATTATAGTTACTAGAAAATCTAATGCAAAGTCACAATAAATATAATGCTTTCTTCTCATAAAGTAGCAGTGCCTATGTCCTAAGACAGAGAGGTTCCCCACAAACCAGCTGCCAAATGGTTATTGGTAAACCACAGAAGACAGCAGGCAAATGACTGATGTCTCCCCATATAGCCAGTAATTAATAAATTGAGATCCAGTCCTAAAAGGTGAACCAATTACCATTTCCCCAATCTGGTTGCCATGTCATGGAGACAAGATATAAGGTTTAAAGCCTAGACCCATAAGTTCAAGGTTGGCATTTCCACCAACTCCCATCTTTTCAAATATGTGGCTACTTTAAGGACTATAAACATTTATTTTCAGTCAGGCCCACACCGCACCTGTGAGAGCAAGCAGTTGGACTAGAAAAAAAGATCATCTCTCACAAAAGGACAGGAACATGCCATAGCAAGTCTGCAATACAAAGGAAACAGCATCTACTAATAAGAATCAGCAAAGGGCAAGAACTGAGTCCTGTAAAGCTGGTTTAGGGCTTTTGATCCACAGGGTAAGCTTTGCCCTGATGCCCTCTTCCTTCTACAACTAAGAAGCATGTTCTTTTCCCTACTGCCTTTCAGCCTGTCTCATTTCTTTCTGCATTCTTTTCTTCTACCTTCTATAGAAAAAGAGCAAGAAGAAAACACAAAGACTCAAACTAAAGGAATCTGGATGCTAGTACGCAAGGAGGAAAAGAATGAGTGAGTGAGTGGGTCGTGCTTTTCTACCAATTTTGATAGACAGTTCACTTGCCTCCTTGGGTCCTGGTAACTAGCAATTTATTGCCTTATGGCAGGATGTTTTCTGCTTTGGTATGCAGGGGCAAGGGAGTAGAAAATACACAACAAAAAGGTGCTCCAACATCTTATATTTTTACTATAATACTATATATTATTTTTTCTGAAGGAATGCAAAGTGCTTCACAAATTATACATACACAAAAAATTACTTCACCACCATCCAGAGTGTAAGGAAGCAGCTGTTTAGCAGTATAGAATATTCATACTACAATATCTAAATGAAATTGCAGGACAAGTTCTGGTCGACAAAATGTAACTTCCTAATTCGATTTTGGCCATGATGCTCCTAATCTTCTGAGTGTGTTATGGGATCTTTAATGACCACAAATGTGCAGGATGTCAGTTTTATATCTCATCTTAAAGACATCACCTCCAGAAGCACATTGCCCCCTAGTTCCATGCTGGGGCATTGATTCATTATTGATTCAGAAAAGAGTGCAGCCTACTGAGTCAGCAGCACTTTAGAGTTTCTTGGATATTTCCTATCTAAGCATGGACTCAGCTTGCTTGTAAAATGTGATAAGATCACAATACAGAGGTATGGAAGTAGAGTGAAAGTAATAATCTTGTTTTACAGTACATAAATGAACAAATTAACCTTGTAACTCCACATATTGGTCCGCAAAGTCTTCAAGTTGAGGTTCGTAGTCTCTCAGCAGCTTGTAAAAAACCTCCAGAACCACCTCAGCTACCTCCCACTGTGGACAACCACAAAACAACACACCACACAGGATATTATTAATATTCACAAAACCAGGATGACAGAACAATATAACTAGAAGGGAAAGTGAAACAATTCAACAATGGATTGGGCAAGACTTCAAGAAAAATGTGTCTGCTTTTAAAATTAGCATCCCACAGCACTAGGAAATTACTTAAGTCAGAGAATTTGAAATACTATCAGTGTGCTTTTTTGAACTAAAAAGAACATCTGCAAATATAACGATAGTGTATTTTTCGTATATTCAAAACCAGATGCAAACTTATTCTGAAATGTATAAAAGAATGAATATGCTTGTAAACTTGACTGTTTGCCTGCCTGGGTCACTCCACTTTCAATGTAAATGCATTTTCATCAAAAAGAATCATATTGAGGAACTCAAATTCCATGCTTCAAGAACTTAAAATACTATGTTAACACTATTTGGTTAAATAATCTTGTGACATGGTCATGATGAAAGAACTCTAACTGGTGGATGAAGGTTCTAATTATTCAGGTCTATGAAAGCTACTTAGGTTTAGCAATCATTAGCCAAACTGGTAAAATTCTGGTAACAAAGCAATTTATAAAATATCATAATGTAACAACAGCAGATAGCTAACTCCATGTATTTCTCACATGGCTAGAGAAGTGGCTAGAGACACTTTACCTTCAGAAATAGAGTTCTTTTACCAAAGGAGTATGGAAACTCAATACAACTCTCACCCCGACTGTTTACTAATTTTATCCTGCTTTTGACAATGCAAACAGTGGTGTTTGAAAATGCTCTTTCCAGTCTACATTCTGTGCTCCACATTTTGGCAGACTTCAGCATCTCCTTGCTGGCTGTTAAAAGGCTATCACATCTTGTCGATTTAATGTGTTAGTATCAAGAAGCTCAGTGCTTCTAGCCCTTTAAGGACAACCAAGCGATTCTTGAACAATGAAGATATATACTGTAAATCTCTCCGCAATCTGCTTCTCAGGAGTGGAGGATGTCATTTGGCTACAGCTTTGATTTAAAGAATCCATGGACTCATCACAGCTGCATCAAACTTGCACATCACAGCTCTTCCAAGGCCAGAGACTAAAGTGCTTTAGTCCCAAAAGAACTATCTTCACAACTAAAAATTACCTTTTCAGCAGCAATCCGGTAAGCTCTGGTGCGAAATCGGAGAAACACAGTGTCTCTGAGGAACTGCAGATAGGGGTCAAAGCCTGGTGGGCGCAGTCCTGCCCCCAAGTTAGAAGGGAATGAACTCTCCACCAGCGTGCTGATTAGCTGACAGAAGGCACGGGTTAAAGGATACTCCTCACACCGAGATTCAACCTCATTCAGTTCAACCTTCCCAAGAGGAGGGGGGGGAAAAAAACCATCAAGGCCTCAACTTAAGAAATAACACTAAAAAACCAGACAACAGCAACAAGATTCCACCTCAATAGATTTGTAATTAAAATCAAAATACATTCAAAATAATAAGGCTGAAACACAATCAAAAAACGGGAAGGGAATGTTGATTGAAGGCTGAAATGACTGAAATTCATTCTCATTGACTTCAGTGGGAGTCAGGGTGCACAGGGAAAGTAGGATTGGGCCCAATTTTTTTTTTTTTTTTAATTTAAGAAGTATCCTACTTTGACACTTCATTATTTGAAAAGCAATTAACATAATAATGTAGTGATAGCTCTTACTCTTATTAAGCTCAACTGTTGCTTTATCTACCATTCTTTTTAATAGCAATACCATTTCCTTCGCCACTACTCACCACAAAAACAAGCAAAGAAACAAGTTAAGCCCAAACCCACAATGTGATGCACATGTGCTGGCTCCAACACTACATCCAATTCTCTTCTATGGGGCTCTGCACAGGCACAGAAGTCCTCTTACATGCATCAGATTTCAAGATTGTAGCCTAAAACATATTCTAAGCTGCCACCAGTTTTCAAGTGTCTTGGCCATTAGGTGATTTTAAAAACAATGTTGGAAAAGAGGACAGATAATAGTTTATAGTACATTCACCTCTTAAAATGGTTGTTTACACAGAATTAAAATTGACTGGCAATGCCTTATACCATTCTAAGATGTTAAATGCACCTGTACTTAAACCTCTGAAAACGAGCAAATACAGAATTACAGTACACAACTGCCCGACCCTACAACCTCTACTCCGCCCTCTGGAAGTGGCAATGGCCATTGGGGATATACGGTAAGTACGAATCATTCTGGACTGATAAGCAGACATGAGGAACGACTCAGTGTTCTGGGAGGACACAAGGCATCGCCAGTCAACCTTAACTCTGTATTAAAGTTTTTGGGCAGTGAATTTTCCTGGATTTTTGAGGAAGTGGTGGTAGTGTGGGAGCATGATTGAGGGGTGCCTGTGGGAAGGCACAAGGCTGGGAACACCTCACTGCCACTCTCTACTGGCTCTGCCCTCCTCCTGACCCCTCTATCCTCCCAATAGGGCTGGAGAGGCCATGAGAAGGAATGAAGGTGGTAACAGAGGAGCATATCTACCAGCTGGAGGCAGCAATGGAGGGGAGCCTCATACATTTTACTTTTCTTCAAGACCTCATGTAGAGGGAATGGACTCTGTACTATCCTCGGCAGCACAGCAGGCCTGAATGCTCAGCTGAGTCAAACCAGCCCATAGAAATTAATGCAGCCTGACACAAGAACTCAGAGATGTGAAGTGACCCCTTCATCTCAATGGGTGTATGCTCCCCTCTCCCAGTGCTGTAGAATTCAAAACAATCCTGTTACACCTCTGGTTTTAAAGAAATTTGAATACTAAAATAAGACTTATTGGAGGGAGGCAGCATCTGAGGGATCCCTTGATCAAATGACTCCAAATCTGCACCACTATCTCTACGCCTAGCGCTAATGTAACCCAGCAATGTTATATGGGGTGGTAATGTCACCCACGGTTAAGGCTGCACCAAGATTTCCATTTTAACTGGAGTGAAAAAGGTCTACAAACTCTCTCTTTTTTGCATCATAATATAATTCTTAAAAGTTTACTGTAATTTGTTCACTGCTTTATTTTTTTATAGCAACATGTGAGGCGAAAAATATTGTTTGATGCGACTGTTTTTAAAAGGGCCAAGTGACTAATTTTTTTCTAGTGTCTGACATTTCCCTCAGACTCCCCTCCACCTCCTTTTGTTTTTTTACACACAAAAATTACAATACTTTGAGAGATAAAACTGATAGGCACGAATCTTTGGTTTGTGTAGATCATATGAATTATTGCATAAAGTTGAGATTTGTTTTCTATGTTTATTCTATGCTTATAAACATAAGCTACTTTTTGACTGATGATAGTATGCTGGCACCACATTAGTCAATGCTGACCTTATGCCAGCCCTGAGAATAGGGCTCTCTATTACGAGTGCATTTGCTGATGCTCAGTATCCCCTTTGATCATGCTGACATAGGAGTTGCAGCTATTTCCTTTTCTTTGATCACACTCAAGTCTCACTGCTCAGGAATGAGATGCATACAGCATGATCACATTATCCTAGTGCTGCTGCTTACTAGCTTTCCATCTTCCTTTTGTTTAATTAAGCTATTTCCTTGACAATACTTCTAATGTAAAATGAGTATGCATGTAGGGACTACACTCAAATATTGGTTCTTAAGTCATAAGCTTTGTATCGGGACAAAACTTCCAGAAGGAGCCTCTGCAGAATACAGACAGAGCAACTAATGAGTACAACACACGTTCTCAGCAAGCTGTCATGGGCAGGATTCAAACTAAATGTATGTGGGTACTGCTTGGGCTGAATAGCCATGATACATCACCTTGAGCCACCCACTTACTCTAACATCAGGCTGTCTACACTTTGTCTTGCAACGGAGCCCCAGTCCTGCTGTACATGCACAAATTACTTTCTCTGGCTTTAGAGACACAAGGTGGACGAGGTAATAATATAGTTTATTGGACCAAATTCGTTTGGTGAGAGAGAAAAGCTTTCAAGCTGCACAAAGCTCTTCGTCAGGTCTGGGACACGCTTGCCAGTTTGGCTCAATCCACACTGTGAATCCAGCTTTACCAACTTCTTAAATATTGTTTTTCCCCAAGAGAAAAATGAGTGTTAGACACAAGCTAAAAATCAATTCTGAGTGGGTGAGATCAGTTATGGGAGGATGAGAACTATAATAACAACAGATGGGTCCAAAAAAAGTTATAAGAACTTAAGAACTGCAAAAAAAATTGATGTGGTATTTTTGGAGACACCCCTCTGAGTGATGTAAGTTACATCAAATTAAAGCAGTGGCCCCACTGCACTATGTCGGCGGGAGACACTCTTCTGTGGACATAGGTTCTGCCTCTCGCGGAGGTGCAGTAATTATCTACACCAGAAGGGCTACAGCAGCACCGATGCATCTGTGCAGCTGTGTGGATGTAGCCGGGTAGTGTAGACTTGCCCTTAAACCACCTGTTAAACAGTAAACAAGTTTCAGCCTTAGCTATAATGGAACTACTGCCCAACTATAATGATATACTTTGCATGTCTGATTAGAATGTAACCTTTACATGTGTTTTGTTTAAAGGGGGATGGAGGGAGGAAAAGTCTGAAAACAAATGAGAGCAAGAATACCTACAAAAGTCTGATGCACTAATCCATACTGATAAGCAAAAATGAGTATGATTCCTTTTTCTAGCTAAATCACAATGGATTTTATGTGACTTAAAACTGACTGCTAATGCAGAAAAAAAATGAAATACAGGAAACAATAAGCAGTCTAGGAATTCTAGAAAAATGTGTACATAACAAGAAAGAAGGGCAAAGACAGATTCCATACATATTAGAAAGCTGCTAGGCATGGCCAAACAAATTTTAAGAACTCCATTAGATTTACAAAGCAAGATAAAAACAGACTTCTAGGAGCCATGAGTAGGTTTGGGAATAACAGATGCAAAGCAAAATAAAATTTTATTTCAAGACTCAATAACAGGCACAACCTCTACATTTTCCCCCTTGCACTCATCTGTATAGAAATCAAAGTGGCTTCCTAGAAGAGAAGAACCCTTACCTCAATGCCAGTTGCTTGCCTTTGACCTGGAGCTCTTACAGTCTGTAATATCTTAAACAGAAAGGGGGAAAAAATGTGTTTCTACATAGCTACTAACAGAAATGGCTGATGTTTACATTGTACCAGAAATGCTTATTGTATTCCCTACTAACCACTTCTTTCAGGGGGAACAGGAGCTTTAAAAAAAAAAAAAAAAAACTCTAATCTGCTGATAGAACAATGGACTGCCCATCTCTGAGAGTTGTACAGATCCTCCACATTCACTTTTACCCCCCAACCCTCAAAGGGCTACGTCATGTCGCTTCTTCATGTCAGCCAAGCACTGGACAGAACTCCTTCCAGTGCAGTGATGGTCACTCCTAAACCATCTAGAGAGGTCAAACGCTATCTTGTGATCTCTTACAATAGCACTACTTCAGGATTCACAGATCTTTATGTCTCCCCTGGTATGTGAGTTGCGGACTGGTCCTGCTTTGGGCAGGGGGTTGGACTAGGCGACATCCTGAGGTCCCTTCCAAGTGGGAGATTCTATGATTCAAAGGGCCGGTTTCTCCCCATTCCCTTTCCTTGCGCAATAAGAATACACCACTATTATCAGTACACAGGCCTTTTCTACAGTAAGAAACAATGTGAATTTGATAATCAGCAATGGAAATAAATGATTAAAAGAGCATTTAGGAAAAGTGTGTCATATTACTGCTAAGATTTAAGTATATAAATGTTAAAATATATTACAATTCAGCCAGGACTCAGTTACTACAGTTCTAAGCAGTATACAAAATCCTAAAATACCTGTGCATATTCCAGTGATTGCCAGAGTGAAGCAGCTATCTCAGGAGATTTTCCAAAGGCAGTAAGAGTCTCTAATAGTTCGGCTTTCAAAATGGGAGGGATGCTACATTGCAGGAGTCCCAAAATGACTACCACTGGAGTCCACTGGGGGTGCTCACAGAGTGCCAAACGAGCATTCTCACTCTGCAGAATGATACACAAAACAAGAGAGGAGGGTGGAGTACACATTGTCACTTTGAAAGGTCTTGGAGTTTTGCAACACCTAATTCAAAAGATTCAAAGTCTCAGGGCTTGTCTAGACTACCGAGAGGGGTCCATCTAAGATACAACAGCTGATGCTCTCCCGTCGACTCCGCTTGCGCTCCTTGTTGTGGTGGAGTACCGGAGTTGATGGGAGAGAGCTCCGCAGTCGCTTTACTGCATCTATACTAGATGCGATAAAATGACCACCGCTAGATCGATCGCAGTCCGACGATCTGGCGGGTAGTGTAGACAAGCCCTAAGCAATGGTGATGCCATTTTCTAGCCCAACACATCTTAGAGATGGGAAGAATGGAAGACTGCTCCAACTTAAAGCATCACTTTTAACTGATTAAAAACATTGATTAAGAAGCTTATTTTTAAAAATAATTGAATACAATTACCAAGTATTTCACCCTCTTCTTCTTTCAACATGTACTAAAGGAATTGTGCACATATGTGCTGGAAGCTCAAGTCTCTTCTGTAACTCCCAAGCATATACTAGCAGGAACACACTCACACAACTGTCTCTAGAGAAATCAAGTGCTTATACCTCAACAGCCCCTTCACACCAGAGCAGATAAGGGCTCTGTCATTATTTCTATTACAAGCCTGTATTATCTATTTTTAACATTCTTAACATTCACTAAGTTGAAATTAAACTTGTTAAGATCTAAAAGCTGAGTAGGGCTAGTTAAAGCATACCTGAGATCTCTTGCTAAGCTATTCAACTGGCATACAGTTCTAGTATAGCTAGATAATTCTAAGCATACTTAATATAGAATTACCCTCTCCTCATGTGGGTATTCAGTAACTGAACTAAAGCTGTACCACCTATGTAGAGCCTGCACTGATGTATTATTTTCATAACCATTGCTTGGAGTTTCCACCCCTTTAACTCAAGGTGCCTTTTCAGCTATAGGTCTGGCAGCCATTTAAATCCAGCCTGGAGGTAAGTTTCACTAGCAGTTTGTTTCCCCTGCCATTTTCTTTCTTTTATTTTAGTTTACTTCTTCTGGCTTTTCCCCTCTCAAATTATTAAATGTAAATGCTCAGAGTTCTTCAGCTCTGACTTGATTTCTTTTAAACTCGTCTTAGCTGTGAAAGAAAGAGACAACTCTTCCACAAGAGGGAAGGGAGTCTTGAAAAGTTAAAAATCAGCAATTTGCAGTACCAACAACAGACCCTGCCCCTTCTTGCTTTATCACGTGCTTGTCCAACCCAGTCATTCCTGCAATCACTTATGAAGTCCAGAAAACAAATCACAGCAACTGCTAGCTGACTCTGCCCAGAGTGCCATTTTGGGCAAACGTGGCATAGGTCACCACTAGTTAGTTACGTGCAAACTCAAATCTGTAAGTCAGTTTAAATGTCATCTTGCAAGAGATACAGAAACGTACCAGCGAGACACTAGAAAGAAAAGGATTACCTACCCACTTCACTATAGTAGTTGTAAGCTGTAAAAAGGAAATCAATCCATCCTGTTCTTTCTGGGTGATTCCTCGGAGGGGGAGGTGACGGTACTGAACACTATCTGCACTTGGCAAGTCCTTCCTTAAGTGCTCATGATACAGCATCAAGGAGCGGAAGAAATGCTCCCAGGAGACAGGGCTGCCACCTGTTCCTTGGATGTTTTCAGCTGGAAAAGAAAAATGTTCAAACGGATTACAAAATAATTTTGCTCTTTTACAGGTGGCAAAGAGGATATCAAACTTTAAAAAACTGCCCTAACTTGTGGTCAGCACAGTATTCTGGAAGCTGAACTAATAAGAAATTCTTCTCACTATGTACAAGAGGTTGTGCACTTTTATTATTATTTATCATTTATGTTAATGCCCACAACATGTGAGTTGTTTTCCAAACATTCTGAGTTGAGAAAAAAAAAGTGCCTATTGGCATCCCTAAAACACCTCCCCGTCCCTTCTCCTTAACCATCTGTACCCTGCAATGGCACACCAGAATTGGAGATCATCAGTGAGCTCAACTTTCAGTTCAGATTCAAAGTGGGCCAGAGAGGAAAACAAAGTTTATGATAAAAGCCTGGTGTTGGTGAGCTTTGTGCTCTTATGGTCTTTTTGAAGAGCTATGACATTACTAATATGATAATCAGGTGTAAAATAGGTTTACTGTTTTAATCATGCTATCGTATGGGTTTATGAATTAGAACCTTTGTCATGCTGAATGTGTAAAGACAATGTTAGTCTCGTAATTTTTTCCCTGACAAGCTAGTATGAAAACAAAACAGAAACTTATATTACCTGTGTTACAAATGATGGCACTTTGTCAGGATGCTTCTAAAAGCAACCTCAGAAATGCCAGCCATCATTTAAAAATGTATTTAGAAATCCACAGCCTGGCTATTTTATGCTAATAAGTGTCTCTTCAACATGCTGTACTGAGCAAAAGTGATATATTGAAGCTCTCATTGATTTTAAAATGTTTTATAGCTTTCTGTTAAATATATTAGGAATTCAGCCACTCCCATAATCAGGACACTCAAATATTTAATTAACATATATAAACCAGTATCTTTATGCAGACCACAACTGAAAGTGAAAATGAATTTTACCTCTGTACTAAAGGTGTAAGACTAATAGTAGCTAACTAAATAGTAAACTACAATTAATCTCATCCAGATCTGCATTCTTGTCTAATTTGTCTAGGAAAAGAGTTGGGAGGTGAGCCTACTGTCAAACACCTTTCTTACCATGACTGCTGCCATTGACCTTCAGCAAACTGAAGCAATAATGAGCACACTGGGGCCCACTGGCCAATCCCCGAAGCATTTTCAAATATGGGATGTATATTGTGGAGGGAAGTAGGTCTCCCATTTGTCTAACAAACTTTGACAAGACGACCTGGAATGAAAAAGGTAAACGTTTAAAAAGAAATCTAACGGTATTTTGGGGGTGACAACAGACACCAAAATGATAACGTATATTCTGGTTTGGACTTAAAAAATACAAAACCCTCACCACAACTCCAAAATAAATACGCTTGTGAACTGCTTGTTCTGTTTCATTGAACAGAAAATATCCACATTTTGAAGAGAAAAGAGATACACAAAATATTCAGGATATTGCAAAGGAACACATGTTAATCAATAAGGGTGCAATACTCTTTCATAACATTAGCTGCAGTGATGCCAAAAGGGGAAAACTATGAAGAAAATCTAATACGTCTTTCTTTAAAAATAAATCTAATCTGAGACCATAATCTCTAAATAATTGCATGGTAATTAGGTTACTACAGGGCACAGCTAAGGTTGTTTGGATGCCTTAACTGTGCATTTCTTACCTTAACATATTTGGATTGGTTTTAATCCTAATTCATATCCTTGGGTTTTAGGTAATTACAACATCCTTGTAATGTTTTCTACCCTTAAGAGACCTTAACTGCACCTTAACAGAGTTTTGCCTCTGGGAATATCAATAGAACACTGTGATATAATCAGACAGAAGGTACAACGTAAGAGCAAAATATTATTATTAGTCAAGTTCACTGAGAAAATGTAGCTGCGTGTGTAGAAGTCTTCGATTAGGTAGCTCAAGCATAAACAAGAGTTTTGAAAGTGGTTAGATTCTTTCCCATTAATACCCACCGACACCCCAGAGAACAATCTACAGCCAAGGACAACTGGTAAAGGTTCCCTTTCTAGCATGCCTATAGTGCCCATACAACAAACGGTGGGAGCAGTGCACTAATATCTTGGCAATGGATAACAGGTTCTTAAGACCATATGAGAGTGGTTCTACCAGTTCCTCAAAAACCATCTTTACTCCTCTCGATTCCAGGAGCTATTGGTGCTCCAGCCTGCAGCTTTTAACACCATGACACTAAGGTAAATGACACACATTTTAAAAAAAAAAAAAGAAAGAAAGAAAAAAAAGTTTTTCCACTGAAAACATTGGAGGAAAAAAGTTGAATTTGGCTAACCTGGCGCTGAGGAGGTCGCTGATGGGCTACTCCAAGATAAGATCCCATAATGGTGGAGCTTTGGAGAGGTTCTGAAGGACACCAATACTCAAGAGCAAGTTCCAGATTAAAGGGATCCTTCCTGTACAACTCAGCAATCTGTAGGGGGACAAAAATTACGGTTCTAGAGAGCAAAAATGTCAATGCAAATAAAAAGGCCAAGATTTTAACAATGAACACTACTTCAGCACAACCTGGAAATACAGGAAGAAAAATAATCTCATGGTTAATACATAATTTTTTAAATAGTCTCTTCCTGAAAATGGCAGTTCCTATGCAGTAATGTGAGAACAATCCATAGCTAAAAAAACCCTGAAATTTCCATATTTTTTAATAATAATTTTTATTTGTAAATTTCAATAGTATTCTCCCTCTGTTGCCTATAAAACCCTGGATATCAACACACTGCTATTTTCTTTAAATGAGCATTTGGGTATTTGTACTACAATTAGCTTAAAATAAATCAGCCAGTGTTGGGATTAAAAGCTTTTAACTGTTCTTTGACTGGTCAAATTTCCTTCAGAATAATTTCTGTTTCAAGTTCTTCATTTTATAGGTGTGTTATAGCTTTGTGCCAGAGCCATAACAAGTTCTAATTAAGAAGGCATTTTCATTCTAAGCCCCCTTTTTAATGATTTATAAAATTGCCTAATACTTTTTGTGGATAAAAAATATTTTTAATGTTTCTCTAGCTTTAAAATGGTTAGAATTTAAAATTTCAAACTTGCCTGGTACACTGTATTTAAGGAGGAATTTGTATACTTCACCAATTCATTTTATTATAACATTTATTTCTTAACAACGATGGAAAAAATGTACACTGCCCACATACAGTATTTGAATATGTTATCTAACTTTAACAATCACAAATTGAAATAAACACACAAGACCAACTTTATTTCTTTTAAAACAAACAAAGAAATAGAATGGAAAAAGACCCTTCTATAGAGGCAACATTATGGTTGAAATTTTACTCTAATGAAACACAGAAAATTTAGTTACAATTCCCACATCAGCTGTAACTTGGTCTTTTTGCATTTAAGATCTCAACACCATGTATATAGCAGCCTTGCAAAACTGTTATGAAAAATTACAATATCAGATGCAAAAAATCTACACACTCACCCTTTACCATAATGACTAATGATCATGTAAAAATTAATGATATTTTATTCACCCAAGGTGAATAGATAGAATTTTGCTGGGATGATGCAGAAACACAAAAACACTACATAAGCACAAAGTGCCTCAAATACTGTTAGATGGGAACCATAGTTTTGAGATTTGTAAACTTGGAATTTCAATTTTAAAGTTGTGTTAACATGAGGGGGGAGGAGTTAGATTTAAAATACTGCACAATGTATACACAATCATATATCAAAAGATATTCGGGTATCTAAACTGTAGCACCACAGTATTTTAAATGCAACAAATGGTACAATATTTATATGTTGAACAAAAATAAACTGATATTTATTAGCAGGGGGAAGTCAGGTCAGCAAATTAATTCAACTACATCACTAGTTAATGAAAATATCTACTTCTAATTTAACCAAAAATATGAAGATTTCCACTGACAATTAAAAATAGGTAAGTTATGCCCCACACAGTATCTTCTTATTCAAATAATGTGTTTTACTGTTAAGGTATCAGAAGTTTTCAACAGGAAAACCCCCAAATAATCCCTTTTCACAAACATAATTAAAAAGTAGGACTTACTAAAAGCATAAGATGTTCCAGATCCCGCCGAAGGGAAATAGGTGGCTCATTACCCATCTGCATACTCATGTGGATCATACGAGCATCTTCGTCTGCACGGTTTCTCAGCTGTTTCACCTATACAATTTATGAAGTGGAGAAGAATGTTGGTCTATTTTAAGCCAACAAAAAAAAAATTATCTTAAAGATTACAAATAGCAACCTAGTCTTATCTATTTTTATAAAACATTTTAACACTCCTAAGCATGTCCTTAATAAACAAAAATGCTACTGAAATAGATTGAAATTCATTATCAAATTGCAGGGGTTTATTTTAATTTTCTGTTTAAATTGTTACCATATCATCCAATAGTAGGAAGAAATTCTCAGCGGTTCAAGGTATAAATCAAATGTCTGATAACCAATAATATGATAACCACAATGTTATGTCCACATGGATCCCTCCTTCCCTGCTACTATGGAGTCTTTCTCCTCTAGGACAGTGGTTCTCAACCTGGGAGTACGCAGAGGTCTTCCAGGAGGTGCATCAAGTCGTCTAGATATTTGCCAAGTTTTACAAAAGGCTACATAAAAAGAACTAGCAAAGTCAGTACAAACTAAAATTTTATATTACACACAATAACTTGTTTATGCTGCTCTATATACTATACTCTGAAATATTTATATTCCAATTGATTTATATTACAATTATATGGTAAAAATGAGAAAGTCAGCAATCTGTCAGTAATAGTGTGCTGTGGAACTTTTATATTTTTTATGTCTGATTTTGTAAGCAAATAGATTTTAAGTGAAATGAAACTTGGCGGTACACAAGGCAAATCAGACTTCTGAAAGGAATACAGTGATCTGGAAAGGTTAAGAGCCACTGCTCTACGATTCTGTATTGGTGAAGAAAGTGAGGGATGGTTGGATCTGCCCTGTCCATTATGTCCTCAGTTGAAGGGGCACAAGGTTCAGGCATGATTCCAGACAGACACTGCTGGGCAAAAGAATTCCATCTTGTGTGCATGGAGACCATGTGTACCAAGAGTGGGATCCATGTGGACAAATACTTGAAGAACCACCACTAATTCGCGGACCTGATAAATTGAGAGAAATATTTAACCACTTCGTTTCTCTCAAGGCTCTTCTCATCTGCAACAAGAGCCTGATCCAAGTCAATGGGAATATTTCCATTGACTTCAGTGTGATCTGGATCAGGCCCCAAAGCTACATCCTCTAATATTTTCAATTTGGAAAGCTAGATAGATTAAATGAACTTCTGTACCAAAATCAAAAATTTAAGTTAATTATACGAATATGTTTGTGTCTGTGGAGCGTAGAGAGAGAAAACAGAGCTAGCATTATAGGATAGTGCCTTGTATGAACAGAATTGAGAAGAACTAAATTCCTCAAGAAATCAGCTAATATACTGAATGGTAGCAAATGTCTTTATCTTTTTGAAGAGTTCTGGGGTGACCTAGGGAATTACATGCCAGTCAGCACTGCTTCAATATCAGTAAAATTGTTTGCTATAATTAAAGTGTTAAAATGGCTAGAATGAATGCAATATGACAGGGGGGAAAGAAAAAAGTACATCTTCTGTAATGAAAAATTGTGCCTCTCTAATCTACTAGAATTCTCTGAATGTGTCAACAAATTACTGGATAAAAGAAAACCAGCTGACATAATTTTTTTGAATTTCAAAAAGCCTTTGACAAAGTACCTCACAAGTGACTACCTCTGTTGTCAGTGCACTGGCCCAAAACATAATTAACCTGCAGAAGTTTCTGCCAAAATGGACCATTGAGAAAAAGAGCTTAGTAGGAATAAAAAAAAAAAAAAAAAAAAGATTAAGCATTTATGTGGATAATAAAAACATTCAAAGTTCTATAATGTAATAAGGCATATAAATTCCATAATCCAACCATTACCTAATATGGATTGGAAAGGATTCTTTCACAAGCAAGAATTCTGTCTGCTGCAAGGTTTTTTCCTCTGAAGCAACTGTTACTGGCCACCGACAGAAATAGGATACCCGAACAGATGGACAGACCACTGTTCTGATCCTATATGGCAATATTCTGTTCCTAAATAGAATTCCTTTGCACCTCTAGGTCATCGCTTTAATACAGTCCAGGGCTGCAGCTAATGGAAAGACATTACTATACTGTGACTATTCAATGATTACGTGAAATGAGCCTATTTCCTAAGGGATACGTCTGCATCAGACAGACAAACCACCTTTGTTTGCAGCCTTAGCAGAAAGGCCAAAGCCTGTTACAGAATGTTACTCCCCTCTAGGTGTTTGTGTGTGGTCCCTACAGAAGTGGACGGAGGCACACTAGTGAGGCTGTGTACACAGGATACTTGCATGGACATTCCCACTGTTGTACCTGCTGTGAATTCAGAAAAGCTTTTAAATCAATTCAGCAATCATCATAACAAACAAAGAATTTTAAATAAATGAGAATTTCAACAGTCTACAAATATGTTTATATGTGCACTCAAAAAGATTCTTAAAACTGAAGGAATGATTTTTTCCCCAGACATTCTCATGCCAGCCTAAAATGAACAGAGATCCTTTAAAGGTATGCACATAAAAAAGAATTAAAAATTATGACTGCACAGTCATTATTTGGCAACTCAAATGGGACACACAACTGCTCGACACAACAGACACAAAATAAAGCTTTCACCAATTATTAAAAAAAGACACTACACTTTCCCAGATCTCTTGCTTTCAATGCATGGATATAAGTTCTTGCACAAATGAAATAGCTCACACTGCTACAAACACATCTTTTTTATTTTTGCTTTGCAGCACAAGTGTTTCAATTCCTGGTAAATCAAATTGTTATATCCATAGGAAAAGTACTCTGCTGCAAGGAAAGATAGCACCCCTCTCATACACATATGCAAAAGTCTATTCCTGGCAAAAAATTAAAAAGCACTGACACAGTACGGTGGGATTACTGATCTTTTCCCATTCACAAATAACTTCAGCTGCAATACTATGTCGCTATAGAAAAAAAATGGCATTTATTAAAAATTATAAGTACTACCAAATGAACAGTTTGCTTTTAAAATTTCACTATACTCATGTAAACTTTGATTTTTAGAGCATCGTTATTTGGAAACTAAATTGAAAACTATATTAATTCCATAAATCAAATACATAATTAATTGGCAGTTTTCTGAATCCTAGCACTTCAAGACCATGGTGGTAGATGCCCTATCTGGATCTCCATATTATCCAAAATTGCTATCTGCTCCTGTACATGACATTTGGATTATACATCCAAAATTCTCATCAACTGCTAGTCCACATGCATAACAACTTACTTTCATCGGCATGAGCGCAAGGAAGTCTGTGATAAGGTTATGAATTTTGCGGATGTAAAATTCTTCCTGGTAGAAGTTTTCAGACCCCACCACAGATTCAGTAAGGAACAGGAAGACATCATCAGAAATTGCTAGCTCTGCCATTGCCTCATCGGCCTCAGTGAATTCTGCAAGAGCTAGAAAGAATAAAGAAGGGGAAGAGGAAGAAAGAATGCAATTATCTCACTTACCAATGTTTCAAAGTTCCTGGCTTACTTGCAAATGAACATAAACAAATACTACCTAAGTCTTTTGGATGTTCAAAAGAACAGTGGTCTGTAAAAGTTATGCCAATACAGTGGGACAGCCAGTACTTGAACTTGATCAAAGAGGAAAGATGTGCATAATCCACTTAGTCCTCCGAATAAGTGAAACCAAATCCAGTTATGCAGGGCTGTAGGCCCCTATTATTTATAACAATCAAAAACTATTCTTTTAAGACCGTTAGAACTGTGAAGTTTAACTCGGATTTAACTTCACAGAAAGGATATTCTGAAACTGATCTAATTCTGATCCACTACAGCACTTCAGAAGTCCACATCTTTTGGAAGAAAACTATCCAATGTTCTCAAATATCCTTTCAGCAGACAATGTGTGTTACAATATCCAGCTACAATGGAGCTGCCTTTAACTCATAAAGGCTATAACAAATTGGAATCTATTTTTGTTTTTTAATGGTAGAGTTACCAGCATAGGGCACCAACTAGCATTAAATGAAATTTTACGCATTTTTTCAGAACAATATTAATTTGCTATTGAAATGAAGGGATATTATGGAGTTTGTATCATGAAACAGTAAGTATTTCTAATCCTGTGTATATTTCAGACTAATATAATTCTCAGTTGAACTCTCAAATACAAGTTATCAGTTGCACAGTTCTGTGAGAGAGGGCAGTTACTGTTCCCCCAAAAAGTAACAGCTCCTCTGACTTGTAATATTAAGGGGCCCTGAAGACTTAGCTATAGCAGTTTCACTTCGGATTCATTTACCTGTCACATCAGACAGCTGGGATATTCCTCGCAATGCTAGTGCCCATGCTAATCTAACAGTAGCTTGCAGCCCTGGTAGTTTCCATGGTTGAGAATCTTGAAGGCGAGTGTGGATTGTTGCTATGTACTGTCTCTCGGTTAACAGAGGCAGCTGGTGCATCAAATCTGGAAAAACAAAGTGACTCATCATTATATAAAAAAGTGAAACACTAAATTCTCATTTCCATTAAAAAAAAATATGAACAATTCCTGAAATGTACAGCCTTGGAGAACAAATGTAGCTTACTTCTCCAATTAGCTATTACAATAATTGTCACTTTTTCTATCTCTTTAAACTGATCAGTTGATTCTTTCAAATAGTCTGAAGCCCAAACAGTATACAGTAACTACTCACTTAAGGTTGTAGTTATGTTCCTGAAAAATGCTACTTAAATGAAACGATGTTAAGCAAATCCAATTTTCCCCATCAGAATTAATGTAAATGGGGAGGAGTTAGGTTCCAGGGAAACTTTTTCGTCAGACAAAAGACACTCTCTTTCTTTCTGTGTATGTATATATATACTCTGTGTGTATGTGTGTGTGTGTACACAAACACACACACAGTATAAGTTTTAAACAATTTAATACCGTACACAGCAATGATGATTGTGAAGCTTGGTTGAGGTGGTGAAGTCAGAGAGTGAGATATTTCCCAGGGAATGCCTTGCTGCTAAATGATGAACTAGCACTCGGCTGAGCCCTCAAGGGTTAACACATTGTTGTTAATGTAGCCTCATACTCTACAAGCAGCATGAATGGAGGGAGGGGAGACAGCATGGCAGAGAGAGAGACAGAGACACACACTGTGTGAGTGAGAGAGAGAGAGAGGCGCATTGCCCCTTTAAGTACGCTGACCACACTAAGTCAGAGGTGGGCAAACTATGGCCCACGGGCCACATCCGGCCTGCGGGACCCTCCTGCCCGGCCCCTGAGTTCCTGGCCCGGGAGGCTAGCCCCCAGGCTCTCCCCTGCTGTTCCCCCTTCCCCGCAGCCTCAGCTCACTGCGCCGCTGGTGCAATGCTCTGGGCGGCGGGGCTGCGAGCTCTTGCCAGGCCACACAGCTGCAGAAGAGGTTGAATGGCGTCAGGGACCCGGGGGGCAGTCAGGAAAGGGGGGGGGCGGTTGGATGGAGCGGTGGAGGGCAGTCAGGAGCAGGGATTCTGGGGGTGGTCAGGGAGAAAGGGCGGTTGAATGGGCCAGGGGTCCTCGGGGCGGGCAGTCAGGAAGGATGGGGGCGGGGGGTTGGATGGTGCGGCGGGGGGCAGTCAGGGGACAGGGAGGGCTGGATGGGGCAGGAGTCCCAGGGGGGCCGTCAGGGGGAGAGAAGCAAGGAGAGTCGGATGGGGGCAGGAGCCGGGCCATGCCTGGCTGTTTTGGGAGGCACAGCCTCCCCTAACCGGCCCTCCATACAATTTTGGAAACCCAACGTGGCTTTCAGGCCAAAAAGTTTCCCCACCCCTGCTCTAAGTACTCTGTCTTTTTAAGTAGATCAGCAAGTTGAGACAGCAGCTGCTGCCTGCAAGCTCCCTCTGTCCTGAGCCCTGTCATATCCCGACCCCTGCTCTGTGGAGATAGGGTAAAGGAGCAGAGGGCTGGGGGATTCCCTGACATTAGCACCCCTTCCCCACCCCCGCACAGCAAGCAGGAGGCTCCAGGGAGCAGCTCCAAAGCAGAGGGCAGGAGCAGCACACAGCCGTGGGGGGAGGGACAACTGAACTACCCAGCAATTGATAGCCTGCTGGGCGGCTGCCACACAGGGAACTTAGGGGAGCTGATAGGGGGGCTGCCGGTCCATCCTGGTTCCAAGCCCCCACCAGCTTGCTCCAACAGGTTGCTCTTTCTGCAAGCAGTGGGCAAAGCAGGCAGCTGCCAAACAATGTTATAAGGGAGCACTGCACAACTTTAAACGAGCATGTTCTCTCATTGATCAGCAACATAACAATGAAACAACGTTGACGGGGATGACTTTACGTGAGGAGTTACTGTACAATATGCATTCATTTAAAAGTTTTATGACTCAACATACATTTTATACTATTTCTTTCTCTATATAATAAAAAAAGCAGCCATCATTCTCTGGATGCAAGTATAAAGCTACGAAACAAGACCACTACCACCTCCAAAGTCAACCTAAATGACTCCCTTCCAAAAACCAAAACTTGACTCTGTCAATATCCCTTCCTCAAGCAGAAGCCCATATTAAATCAATAGGCCTTGCAACAAACTCTGAAAGTTATATATATGTCAGACTCCATCAATATAAAAGGGAAACAGAATCTCACGTCTTCCCCAGCTTAAAAAAAAGGACTGTCCCATTGCACATTGAAATAAATAGATTAATGTGCAATTATTTACTCACTTGCTCCTCCCTTATTTAAAAAAGGAGAGAAATTCCATAAAGTTACTTTACTGCACTGTTAGAAGTGAGAATTTACAGAACAAGTCAGAAAAGTTGTGAGTCAACTGTAACTGCACCATTTTGTGTGTGTGTGTGTGTGTGTGTGTGTGTGTGTGTATATCTATCTATCTATATCTATCTATCTCAAGGTATAAATGTAAACAGCATAATGAATCTTAGAACATTATAATTGTTCAACCTCAAAACTCTTTCAACATGAATGAATTAAACTGCAACATCCCTGCCAGGGTATTCTCAGCCCCATTTTACATGAGGAAATTGAGCCATAAATAATTGAATTGACTTACCCAAAGCCACAAAGGAAATCGGTGTAAAAATTCAGGATTACAACTCAAGAATATTCAGGATTAAAACTCTGGTCCCATACTCAGACCAGGCCCTTCCTCTATTACCCACTGAACTCCGTTTTTTTCATCTAGTATCAAGTACATCACTATAAGTAGATTTCAAGTCAACCTTTACCCCAGTGAAGTATTTTCACTGTATCAAGAAATTTTCTACTTAAAATGTATACCCCATCCAAGTATGATGCCTAACTGTAGTAAATAATGATTAAAATGTTAGTGATAGTAACAATTAAAGCTAATACATTTTGTGGAATAGTAAGGTACAACTTAAGAAAAATCTACCATTACCTTCCCGATCCTCTGTGCTCTGTTCTAGAAAACTGACATCAAAGCAGTAAAGAAGAGCCATGAGGAGGGACAAATTCACACAGTCCAATAAGCCATCAGCTTCAACTGTCACTTTCTCCAGATAACTAATAAGGATTAAAGTATCATCCCTGCTCAGTGGAGACTGGCAGGTCCAGACAAACAGGCTTTCAGCCAATGACTGTCGGCACTCTTTGATAAGGTCAGAAACCTAGTTAAAACAAACAAAAAAAAAATTTAGTTATTTTCATACAATTATTTTCAAATTGTTCAAGCGTGTCTTGCTCAGTCAGTCAATATAACTAGGATCAGTTACACAAGTTCATCTGGAATCCCAAAACATGATTGAATCAATTAGGATTTATTCTTGGCTTGATATATACATTCCATTGCCATTAACGTGAATGGGATTTACACATGCATATGGCTAGGATCTTACCGAATTCACGGTCCATTTTGGTCAATTTCAAGATCAGGAGGGCTTAAAATTAGTTAACTTCATGTTTTTGGATCTTTACATCTGAAACTTCGGTGTTGTAACCATGAGGGTCCCGATCCAAAATGTGGACAGGATGGGAGGGTCGCAAGGCTATTGTGGGGGGTCATGGGATTGCCACCCTTACTTCTGCCCTGCTACTGACAGAGGCACTAAAGCTATCACCACCAGCAGCAGCGCAGAAGTGAGAGTAGAAGGATATGGGGGTGGGTTTGTTTGTTTTTTTTTGCCATATGTCCGGTTTTCCCAGCAGTCTCCCGCTTATGTAGGGAGTTAACAGCTGGCGCCACCGCCTCCCCACGAAGGGAGGTGACAGCTGGCACTGGGGAGCTTCCTGCAGCTGGGGTTGATCCCAGACGTGGGTCTGACCCACCCCAGAAGTGGCCCTTGCAGGGGAAGAGGAAGTCTGGTCCCTTCAAATCCCTGGCCAGGACTCGCAGCTGGAACCCTGTGTAGGGTAGGAGCCCCTGGCTGGGCACCAGATTTCACAAGGAAGATCAGATTCCACAGTCCATGACACATTTTTCACAATCATGAATTGGTCCATGAATAGGGCCCTACATATAGACAACCCTGAGAGTCTGAAGCGGTGTACTTTTTCTGAGTCTCCATTAATGTACGGAACAAGATGTGTAAACCCATTTTTTCTTTTTAACACACACAGGCATTTTCTTAGCATGTTCCAAACCTATATTAGTATTCAAAGCCTTGGTAAGATCTCAAACTAAAAGGACTCCTCTCACAAAGCCAATGCTTTAATTTATAGAATCACAGAATCATAAAATACCAGGGTTGGAAGGGACCTCAGGAGGTCATCTAGTCCAACCCCCTGCTCAAAGCAGGACCAATCCCCAACTAAGTCATCCCAGCCAGGGCTTTGTCAAGCCTGACCTTAAAAACTTCTAAGGAAGGAGATTCCACCACCTCCCTAGGTAACGCATTCCAGCATTTCACCACCCTCCTACTGAAAAAGTTTTTCCTAATATCCAACCTAAACCTCCCCCACTGCAACTTGAGACCATTACTTCTCATTCGGTCATCTGCTACCACTGAGAAGAGTCTAGATCCATCCTCTTTGGATCCCCTTTCAGGTAGTTGAAAGCAGCTATCAAATCCTCCCTCATTCTTCTCTTCCGTAGACTAAACAATCCCAGTTCCCTCAGCCTCTCCTCATAACTCATGTGCTCCAGTCCCCTAATCATTTTTGTTGCCCTCCGCTGGATGTTTTCCAATTTTTCCACATCCTTCTTGTAGTGTGGGGCCCAAAACTGGACACAGTACTCCAGATGAGGCCTCACCAATGTCAAATAGAGGGGAATGATCACGTCCCTCAATCTGCTGGCAATACCCCTACTTATACACCCCAAAATACCATTGGCCTTCTTGGCAACAATGGCACACTGTTGACTCATATCCAGCTTCTTGTCCACTGTAACCCCTAGGTCCTTTTCTGCAGAACTGCTGCCTAGCCATTTGGTCCCTAGTCTATAGCGGTGCATGGGATTCTTCCGTCCTAAGTGCAGGACTCTGCACTTGTTCTTGTTATCCTAACACTAAAAACTCATAAACAAGTTTATTCACAGATTAAGATATGTAAAATGGTTGCTATTTATCATAAATCAATTTTTAACATATTATAAATGGAGCAAACAGCATGGTCTATATAAAGGTTGCCCAAGCATTTCCATGCTAAAGGCATGATTTTCAATTTATTATTTTCCAAAAATGTATTTGTTAGACTGAAATTTGATATACTTGCTCTCCAACAGGGATCAGTTTGTTTGTATTTCCTGAAAGTTTCACCAAAAGTAAAAACAAAGTTATAAAATCCTACTGAGGAAAATAGAAAAGAGTGTAAACTCTGGCAAATCAAGTGTAAAAATATAATTAGGCAGGCCAAAAAGGAATTTGAAGAGCAACTAGCCTTCCACAAAAAAAAAAAAATCACCCGGCCACTGGACAATCAAGACGCTAAAGAAGCACTCAAGGCTGTTGTGGAGAAGATAAATGAATTCTTTCCATTGCAGAGAATTTAAGGGAATTTTCCACACCTGAGCCATTCTTTTTAGCCGACAAATCTGAGGAACAGTCTCAGATTGAGGTGTCAACAGAGGTGGTTTTGGAACAAAGTGATAAATTAAACAGTAGTAAGTCACCAGGACCAGGTGGTATTCACCCAGAGTTCTGAAGGAACTCAAATACAAAATTACTAATAACTGGTGTGTAACGTATCACGTACATCAGCTCTGTACCAAATGACTGGAAGACAGCTAATGTCACGCTGATTTTTTTTTTTTTTTTAAAGGCTCCAGAGGCAATTCTAGCAATTGCAGGCCGGTAAGCCTAACTTCACCACCAGGCAAATTAGTTGAAACTATAGTAAAGAACAGAATCATCAGACAAACAGATGAACACAATATATTAGGGAAGAGTCAAACATGGCTTTTGTGAAGGGAAATCATGCCTCATCAATCTATTAGAATTCTTTGAAGGTGTCAACAAGCATGGGAACAAGGGTAATCCAGTGGATAGAGTGAACTTGGACTTTTCAAAAAGCCTTTGACAAAAGTCCCCACCAAAGGCTTAAGCAGAGTAAAGCAGTCATGGGATGAGAAGGAAGGTCCTTTCATGCATTAGTAACTGGTTAAAAGATAGGAAACAAAGGGTAGGAATAAATGGTCCATTTTTACAAAGAAGAGAGTTAAACAGAGGATCCCCCAAGAATCTTTACTGGAACCAGTGCTGTTCAACTTATTCATAAGTGATCCGAAAAAGGGGGTACACAGTGAGGTGGCAAAAATACACAGATAATACAAAGTTACTCCAGATGGTTAAGTCCAAAGCTGACTGTGAAGAGTTACAAAAGGATCTCCCTAAAGTGAGTGACTGGTCAACAAAATGGCAGATGAAATTCAATGCTGATAAATACAAAGTAATGCACATTGGAAAAAATAATCCCAACTAATACGTACAAAACGATGGAGTCTAAATTAGGTGTTACCACTCGAGAGAGAGAGAGATCTTGGAGTCATCACGGATAATTCTCTGAAAAATCTGTTCAATGCACAGCTAACAGTCAAAAAGAGCTAACAGAATGTTAGGAATCATTAGGAACGGGATAGATAAAAAGACATAAAAATATCATGACACTATACAAATACATGGTACACCACAACTTGACCAGAGCTGCGAGCAGTCTTCACCAGCTTAAAAGAGATATATTATAACTGGAAAAGGTACAGAGAAGGGCTACAAATATGATTAGGTGTATGGAACAGCTTCCATATGAATAGAGATTAAAAAGACTGGGTCTGTTCATCTTAGAAGAGAGGTAACTAAGAGGGGATATGATAGAGGTCTATAAAATCATGACTGATGTGGAGAAAGTGAAAGTGTTATTTACTCCTTCACATAACACAAGAACCAGCGGGTCATCCAATAAAATTAATAGGCAGCAGGTTTAAAACAAACATACGGAAGTGTTTCACAAAATGCAATCCACCTGTGGAACTTCTTGCCAGGGGATGTTGTGAAGGGCAAAAGTATAACCAGGTTAAAACAATTATATAAGTTCATAGAAGATAGGTCCAGCAATAGCTAAGATGGTCCAGAACACAACCCCACCCTCTGGGTATCCCTAAATCTCCGACTACCAGAAGCTGGGACTAGACAACAAAGGATGGCTCACTCTATAATTTCCCTGTTCTGTTTGTTTGCTCTGAAGCATCTGGCATTGGCCACTGTGGGAAGACAGGATACTGGGCTAGATGGACCATTGGCCTGACCCTGTATGGCCATTCTTTATGTTCTTATGCATTTTATCTGTAACAGACTCCCCCAAAGTCCATCGTGTATTTGAATAGCTTTTGTATATCAGCCAAAGGGGACAGAGAGTTCAAATCTGGAATATTCCCCCTACTTCACTGATTTGGTGCCTTTGGGTCACTCAGTAAAAATCAGATTTCATTTGGCTGTATTTTAAGAGTTCCTAAACTGTTTCTGACACATGCTCACCGGTAAAATACGAAAACTAACCATCTGCCAATGTCCCATTTTTATTGTGCATGTATTTTTATTAACAGTGAAAAATTGATTAGATAATCTTTCAATATACCAATGGATTTGTGCATGTATGCATACTATAGTTGAGTATAATATCAGTTTTAATTAATATGTAGAATATTCTGGAGTATCATCTGTAAAATTGCATATGGAAGGAAGCAAAGGTCTGAAATACATTTTCTAATCTGCTTTAATGTTGGTTTAACATTCATACAAAACATTTAATGTAAATATCATTGTTCTTTACATGATTCCTGGAGTAACATCGAAGTAGATGAGAGACTAGCTCCTTGCTTTAGGCCCCCAAACTGCCAAGACCATGTATTATTATACTTTCCAGAAGGACTGTCACTATGAGCAGTAAGCACAGAAAAAAAAATTGTAATGTTAAAGTTTGGGTCTGATCCACTTCCCATTGCAGACAGTGGCTACACGCACAAGAACTCTGAAGGGTGCAGAAATGAGCACTCTATTTTCAAGTACTTTTCAGTATTTACTATTAGAGGTATATCTTGCCAAATTAAATTTAACACAGCTGGATATACAAAATATGCTTAAATGACTGGACCCTATTTTGTCCTGTTTTATTTATTTTTGAAATACAGTTCTCCATTTTTAATCCCCCTCTTTTTTTTTATTTGTAGTGCTTAAAGTAAAAAAAAATTACTTTGTGTTCTAGATTTTATGCTATATCTTTATATTTAATTTGCTCTTCTGTTGTCCTTGCTTCTACTACTTTGCTGAAGGTAGAGAGGAGCTGCTCTGGTAAAGAGTAGGGGAATTCGTGCAGGACAAGCAGGCAGAAACCCACCCCCTGAACTGGGGAAGCCAAGTTATTCACAATAACTCATCCAGTGACAAAGGATGAAGAAGCAGAGCAGAGGAAAATAAAAATCATCATCGGTAATTTTGGAGACAGGGGAGAAAGATGCCACTACAACCCACCAGCAGATCTGAGGGAAGGAAAGAAGCTAGAATCACAAGCAAGGGAAGGAGATGACAAGAGTATCAGCAGTGGATCAGCAGGCTGAGAGAGAGCTTTTGATTTACCTCAGCAGTCCCTGTCTGCAACTACTATCAGAAGCCAGAATGTTGGCTTTTTTAATCCTTGGTTTTTTACTCCTGAAAGCTGCAGCATATAGCCTTCATTAGTTCTTTTCTCACCATCCAAACACAACTACGGCCACAAGTTCCTGCTTCCTCAAACTGAATCCTCTCTTTTATTTGATATAGTGTCCCACCCTGAAAGCTGGAACCGTCTGGTTGATCAGTCTCTGCTCACCAGCTGATCTCCAGAATGTCTTGGACCCTGCCCTCAATCAGTAAGTGGAAGAAGTAGCAAATGAGGAGAAAATGATCTAAAACCAGAGTATAACTTAAAAAGAAATAAACTGCCAATGAGATTTTATTTCAGAGAAGACCCACAAATTTAAAACAAAATATTCTGCAGGGGATTATAACTACATTTTAATCTTTGCAGTAATTTGCCAAAGTGATCCTCTTACCTCTTTGCGATGTTTCTCACTGCCCAGACCTCGCTCCCTTTGTAGTTTCTCAAACTCACTGTTCACATTGATATGAGATACCAGAGTTAGGATCTTCTGAGTCAAACCCTGCTCCATCAGCTCATCTGTAAAGCGTGTTGTCATGGACACCAACTCTGTGCTAAAATGAAGAGACACAACGTATTAACAACTGAAACAACAAATAATGCTATTCCTGACCACAGTAGAAGAAATGTGATGAACAAGGCTATGCTTTAGTCAACGGAAGTCACAACAGTCATGGATTCCGTGACTTCACCGGACCTCCATGACTTCTACGCTTCAGGAGGTGGGACTGTGCGCCCCTGCCCTGCAACTGGGGCTAGTAGGAACCAGGACCCTGCAGCCCCAGCCCCGGGGCTTCTGCCAGGGATGTGTGCCCTAGCCCCGCGTCGTCCCGAGCTTGGCAGCGGCTGCAGCCAGGGCCGTGTGCTCCTGCCCGGCAGTGTCCCAGCTTGGCAGGGGCTGCAGCCCTGCAGTTTCCTGAGCAGTGCGCCCTTGCCCGGCAGCATCCCGGGCTTGGCGGGGCTGCAGCCAGGGCTGCGCGCCCACTTTGCATCTTCCCAGGGCCATGCACCTTTGTAATTCCTCCATTACCTTCACTGTAAGTAACAATGCCCACATTCAGATTCTACAGACTTCTCTTCCTCAGCAATCCTTGCAACTGGGCAAATTTCCATAGCCCCACCACTCCAGTGAGTTATCCATAAATTGATCATCCCTATTACACTAGGGTATTTGTGATTACACTATATCCCAACTCAATACAAACTATGTTAGTATACATAGAGTCGACCAGCCAAGGTATGCTTCTACTGTATACTGTATTTGTTTTGTATTTCACCAAGAGTACCTCACATGCACATATTAATTTCTACAATAAAATTTGCATTTAAATAAAAATAAGTTAAAATTTCTCTGCTTCCCAGACTGTAAGAGCTAGGACTCTTGCAAAGGCAGAGAACTCAGTCTGCGTAGTGGACACAAGCACTTCACAACATGCTTGAGTGACTACCACTTGTCAGTGCTTGGAGCAGCATTAACTGGCTCTTAAGGGAGCAGCACTTGCCACAACACAGAGCCAGAAGGTGAAGGGGTATACAGGAGCAGAAGAAAAGGGGAATCCCAGGTAACCAATAAAATGTATTTAAAATATGGAAGGTTTCAGAGTAGCAGCCGTGTTAGTCTGTATTTGTGAATGCATCCGATGAAGTGAGCTGTAGCTCACGAAAGCTTTGCTCAGATAAATTGGTTAGTCTCTAAGGTGCCACTAGTACTCCTTTTCTTTTTAAAATATGGAAGAATACTGTGCTGAAAAGACATGAAAGCAACACCATCAAGGTATAGTGAACAAATCTGAAAATTCTTACACCCCCAAAAACTAACCAGCCTAGAAGCTATCAGTGGCCAACACACAGAACTTTTTAGCGTGCCTCACATCCAAGTCCCAAAAGTAACTAAAAGACAGACCTGAGTTCCAGTGTCCATGTCTTGCCCCGCCGTGACTGGATGAGGGCTCGCAGTGAATTGGCAATGCATCTCTTTCCATCCCAGTACAAAAGAACTGCCACTAAACCCCTTGTAAGGCCAGGAAAATGAGGTTGCTGGTGCTCCCCTACAGAATTAAAAATATAGAACCACCAAAAAAAAAGAAACCAACCCTCAACATACGTAATCAATCACATCTTTGTATTTGATCATCTTATTTTTTTTTAAATAGAAGTACAACAAGCCTATAACAAAACTCTGAGTCCAAATTATATTTGAAAACAAATATTTATCTTACCCTCATAAACTGCTATTGTCCTTTGCTTGTGCAGTGTAATTGTACTTAAAAGTCAGTTTTTCAGTGCTCATTCAGACAGAAAACCTTAATTTCCAATTTTGTTTAATTTGCTTCAGGACTTCATGATAACCTCTCACAGGTGATCAACATTTTACCAGCAAGGTCATATCCACATTTAATAAAAATAGGCATATTCAAAAAACTCATATCAGATGTGACAAAGTAGCGGATAATGATTCCTAATGGAATAGATTTTTTAAAAAACAGACTTTAAAGTCAGAAGAGATTATGATGATCATCTAGTCTGCCTTCCTGCACACTGGAGGCCGCAGAACTTCACCCACCCCCCTCACCCACATCCTCAAATCATGATTTAAAGACTTCAAGTTAAAGAGAATTCACAAACATCATCACTTTTCTGCCTGTCAGATAATGTGGATTACTTGCAATCATATTACTCATATCCTGAGCATCAGCTTCTATGTCATGGCACACAGTACAGCTATAAGCTTATAGTACAATTAACACACACGTCACAAAATGATTCACTACTACATTGTTTTATGGAGAAATTAATAATCAGCTATAAGTAATCAATTATTTCTTGAATCCAGTGATAAATTACTTGTCCAAAGTAACTAACAATCTTGATTGAGAGCTCACTATAGATTATTTCCCCTTTTACAATGACTGATTAAAATAATTTAATGGATTCAAAATATTATTTTTCTACCGCATTACAGTACTAGGAATCATTTTAGATCTTTATGAACATCTTACAGAGTTGGACACTAAAGCCCTAATCCAACAGAGCATTTAAACATGTGCTTAGCTCTAAATAAACGAGTAGTTCCAATAAGAAGCCTGTAAGAATTGAATTGCCCCAACTCTCAGGATGTATTTAGTGTTCAATGAAACTATTGTCCCCTCAGTTCAGTGCCTCCTTACCAGCTAGAAGGAGCTCAACAGCTGCCAGCTCTCCAATATCAAAGAGGTCACTCAGGATAAAGGCTTCTCTAATGAGCTGCTCTGGCAAAAGTCTGGTACCCTGCTGACCCTGGATGGCAACCCCTTCAGTACTTGCCTTCTGAATCTTCTCATGCTGTTGCACATTCTTTGGCTATAAAAGAAATAAGTAACAGAAGTTCCCAAAATGGCAAGATGCGGAACAATTATTCATTTCTGTCAAAGCTGATCAGAGAGCAAGCAAAGCTTGTCACATTAATTCTTCTTTACAACTACCACTCTGACATGTTAGGCTTTCATCACAAGCATTGCCTATATTTTTTACATTCAGGTAGTAAAGGTGTCCTCAAAGTTATTTCACAGTGTAATGCAGAGCAAGGCTTCTTGTGAGGCTACACCAAAAATGATCTTACATCATCAGTGCTGGAGCTTACTTTACTTAGAATTATTTAAGCTCTCAAAGTAGCTTTTGATATATTCCCAACAGGAATTTTCCCATCAGAAACTGATCTAACCTTGAGGAAAGACAGCATGAATGTTGATGAGAAACTGTTAAAGAATAAATAGTTTTACAAATAATATATTATTCCTTTTTTGGATGTCGGTCAACTGCTAAAATGTAGAGAAACAAGATCTTATACGTGACTAAAGCCTTCAACCTATCAACTTTACAAATAAAAATGAAAAGTTCAACTATAAATGTTGCAGGAAAGATATTTTTTCCTTACTGTAATGTTATTTTTAAACAGATATCTACTCCTCCATCAGTCAAGTGCTAAATGGGTTTTTCCACCTCATCCCACAACCTTCAGAAGGAGCATCCCGTATGCTTTTTATTTTCAGATTGTTACCTGTTTTGCCTGCTGGCATGCTTAAGTAACTGCATCATAAGCATGGAAAAAACACAAGAAGAAATAATTATGTGCTCCATCTCAGAAGCCTGGATCAAATAGAAAAACCCATCAGCACTCGACTGACTGAGCAGAGGGTATTGTGATGGATAAATAAAGTATCCCTCTCCAAACAGTCTGTTTGAAAACCAATGAAACAAAATTATGATCAACATTAAATTATTTAAGTGTTCAATTGCAAAAGAAGCTGATAAATAATAAGACTCTTTCAAGTAATTTTTATTCTTATAGCACCTAAAGGTTCCAACCAGTATTGCGACCCCATTTTGCAAGGCACTGGATAAATATAAAACACAGGATAATCACTCTTTGAGGTTGGGGCTAATCTTAAAAAAGGAAAGAAAAAAAGTCAAGACAAACAAAGCACACTAGTCTCTCCCCAACCCATTACAAAACAGAAAAAGTTAGTTAATTACCGGATTTCTGTACAGTGAGATAAAGTCAGGTTTGTGTTTCTTTAAAACCTGGTCCAGGAGATGGATGGCTTCAGGTTGCCTTTTCCAGATACCATTTACCACTGTTTGCCAGATGTCCTTGTATGGACCCCACAAACTGGCAGCTAAAAAGAAAAAAGGTTTGAAAAAAAAAATCGTATTGTAAGTGGGAAGAGTAGAGGAAAGATTATTTCTCCACACAGTACATTCTAGAAACAGACTATTATTTACATTTACTGCATAGTCTCAACGTGAAAACACAGGAAGTTATGCAAACAAATCTTTTACATCCAAAATGAGAATATGCCACTGAATAAAGACAATGCTTTTCTTATATTGGGAGGTGGAAATCTCCTTGGATTGGGCAGGGAGGGGACAGGGAGTGGAGAAGAGATGAAGATGACAATTGATAAATTCTGGAACCATATTTTCTTTAGACAGACATATTTGTTACAGATATAGGCCTGATCCTGCATCCTATCAACTTCAGCAGGACGACTGGGATAAGTAAGGGTTGAAGAGTGCACCAGAATCAAGTGAGGCAAAGCGAGCTTCCTGTTTTCAGCTGTTGATACAACAGACCAAAATGGAACAAAATCAACAATATCAGAAACTATACATAAACAACAGTGCTCTGTCATACTTGATTTATTATTACATCTCTCTATGTAAAACATTTTGTTAAGCTATTAAGTTATATATAACCTTTCAAATGTTGTCAACCTTTTCTGATTTTAACAGAAATACAGTTTACAAGGTGATTTTTATTCACCAGATTGTACTATATTAATAAGTTTTTTTCCCTGATGTTTGTTGCTGCCATACCACATAATGACAGGAGATTGAGAAATACAGTAAACAAAAAAAAAAAAAAAAACCTAAGAAAGCATTGTATTGATCAACATCTGACAGAGGTGTAAATTCTGGCTATTAATATTTTATACATAAATCCTTAGGACTAGATAATACATGTTCATCCTCTACAGCAATAAAAAGGTCAGTTATACAAATATGAATTTGTTTTACAATACAAAAAGATTAATGAAGCAGCATTAACTTAGTACACTGAGATGCTTTTCATAAGGGCTATTTTTGGAAGCTACCCTGTGTTACCAATGGTTATTTAGGCCAAGTCTCAGACCCTATTCTATAATCCAACTCTCCTCCTTCACTTGTTGCCACTGGCACAAGTTTTGCTTGGAAATGCTATATCTGAATTTAGCATTGAGGATGAGCGATCTCTCCACATTAGAAAGGATATCATTCTGGATCAAAGTTTCTTTGCACAGGGAGAAATTTAGGAAACTTACACTAAAAGTTTACATACTTTCTTTCACCAGCACATACACAAAAAACAGCATCCCCTACATTATCTATCAACAGCAAACTTAATATTCAAACACTGATACCATAATGCAAAATCATTCTTCAGTCTAGATAGTAAAACTGGAAACAGTCTGAAGGCATGATATTTGGTAAATAATTCCTGCCTACAGAGTATAATCTAGTATTCTGATGGTTAAAAAAAAAAAACTCTCCAAATAACCAGCTACCAATCTTACAGAAATGTCAAAGTTTCATTTGCTAGATATATCTGATATTCCTGAAACAATTTACATATTCTTCCCAAAACAAATCACCACCAAGAGTACCTACTGTATTATTATTTGTATTGCAGTATACCTAGAGGCCACCAAATCAAGGATCAGGGCCCCACTATGCTAGGTACTGCACAACACATATAACATAAAGATGGTCTCTGCCCCAAAGAGCTTTCAATCGAATGCCTTGTCTACACACACAACTTGAAATACTTTAACTAAAACTGGGTTAGGCTTTGCTTTCACTGCAAAAAGGTGTAACGACCTCAGCGTAAACTATCTCAGTGTAAACTCATAGTGGAGACAAGGCACATATAGTCTGTATCAGCAGAAAGAATGAGGAATACTTATAGCACCTTAGAGACGAACAAATGTATTTGAGCATAACCTTTTGTGGGTCTCTAAGGTGCCACAAGTGCTCCTCGTTCTTTCTGCTGATACAGACTAACATGGCTACCACTCTGAAACATTTAAACTCAGTGTTACTAGTAGAGGTCAACTTTATATTGGCAACCTGGGGTTTACCTCGACTAACTACTCGAGGAATGAACTACCCATGCCTTGTCTCCACCATGAGTTTACACTGAGATAGCAATACTTTTTTGCAGTGAAGACATAGCTTTAGTTAAACCAATGCAACCTCTATAAACATGTTCGTCAGTTTACACAAGGCCTATATCAATTTAGTTTAAGTCCAACTAGCAATTCACCTTAGCTAACCAGTGAAAGTAGTAGCAGAATGAAACTGACAATTCTGATCTGTTTCATTATTTCTAAACAGTCTTGGAAACAGCAGAAAATGGAGCCCAACCATGTCTATTTTGCTCTGTGACAGCTGGAGGAAAACACCAAATTCTGTGAATATGGGAAAGAAATAGGGGAAGACAAAAAAGGGAAGCTCAAAAAAGAGGTTTCAGAGTAACAGCCATGTTAGTCTGTATTCGCAAAAAAAAAGGAGTACTTGTGGCACCTTAGAGACTAACCAATTTATTTGAGCATGAGCTTTCGTGAGCTACAGCTCACTTCATCGGATGCATACCGTGGAAACTGCAGAAGACATTATATACACACAGAGACCATGAAACAATACCTCCTCCCACCCCACTGTCCTGCTGGTAATAGCTTATCTAAAGTGATCATCAAGTTGGGCCATTTCCAGCACTTCTGCAGTTTCCACGGTATGCATCCGATGAAGTGAGCTGTAGCTCACGAAAGCTCATGCTCAAATAAATTGGTTAGTCTCTAAGGTGCCACAAGTACTCCTTTTCTTTTTTCAAAAAAGAGGGAAGCCAAAACAGGGAAAGGGAACAAAAAACCTTTAGAGAGTAAAGCGCTTTCCACTTTACAGCATCTAGAAGACAAAAAAGACAGGAGCACATTTCCACCATTTCTTAGCTAAGCACGGATTCTCTGAGCAGGATCCAACAGTACCCTGGTGGGAATTACAGCATGTGCTCCCCACAAGATGGATTGAGAATGGTGTTGTATGCACATGTTCATCTGGACCCAGCTGCAGCTCCATCATCCTTTCCCATAATCTCAAGGATGTTTTAGTAGTTTATTTCCAACCAAAGCAAAGATTCTTCTTCATGAAAAATAAGCCACATGCAATGGCCTCAATCCTTAAAACATGTACACGCTTCACTTTAAGTGGGGGAGTATTGCCATTGGCTTCAAGTGTTAATAGGACGGGGCCAAATCTGGTTCAGCTATTTCCAGTTTAGGAGTAGGGCTGTTTCTAAAAGGTTAGGGTTTAGATGTTGGAAATATACCTGCTGGAGGGAAACTCTCTGCACCCATTAGGGAGTAATGAACACACCAGATAGCACAACGGAGCAGGGGGTTCTGCCTCCCAAAGCCTCATCTTCCTCATGTTACCTAGGTTGCCAACTCTCACAGTTTCACTATTTATGTTGCTATAGTGGCTAGGAGCCCTAGTCTTGGACCAGAACACAGTTATGCCAGGCGCTGTGCAAAAGAACAAAGAGTCCCTGCACCAAGCAGTGTACAGTCCAAGAGTGAGACAAGAAATGAGAGATGGATTCAGCAGACGGGGGACTACAAGGAAATGAGATAGCATTGGTCAGCACCATAAACTGTGGGCTCAGCTCACCAGCAGCCTAACTGTTGTCATAGGATTTGCTGACTCGGGACACATTTTGTGTTTTTCTTAGCGCTCCAGCTCTGGGACTCTTGTGATTACGCGAGACTCAAGAGTTTTTATTTCCATGCTGGAGGTGCGGCTCTAGCCTTGGCGGCTGCAGAGAACAACCGGGTGGCGGGGAGGGCCGAGAGCCCCTCGGGGCTCAGAAACCCAAAGGCAAAGAACAAGCCTCCATCTATTTATTTGACTTCCGCGGGGGGAGCCGCTGGTGCAGGCTCTTTACCAGCTGGGGACACGGCGCCCGGCAGCCGCTGCCGGACCCAGACTCCGAGAAACGGGCGGGGCAGGAACAGCCGGGGCCTCGCCCACGCCCGTCGGGCCGGAGCCGCGGGGCCCCGCGCGGGGACAGGGGCCACAGACGGCGCCTCCTCCAGTCCCCGCCCCCAGGAGCTCCTGGCCCCGACGGGGCGCCCCCGCCTGCCCATAGGGGCGGGGGAAGCACGAGCCGGTGCCGCGCCGCTCCCGATAACCGCCCTCGCCAGAGGTTCGTTTTACCTGAATTTACCGCCAACAGCGCCGCCATCTTGGAAATCCACTAACAGGCAGGCGCCCCCGGCGCAGAGAGGCCCAGAAAGAGCTGGGGCGCCCAATGCGCTGCCTGTCTACAAATATCACTCTCCTCGCCGCCTACAGGGAACGCTACTCCCCATAAAACCCTAGTGGGAGGGTCCCTAATATGTTTATAAACTATACGCCGCACCCCGGGTAGTGAGTCTCTTTTAAACAGACAGAGCTGCCTTTGGAAAGCCGGGGTCTACATGGGCAGAGCGCGATGCATGCTGGGAATTGTAGTTCATTTCTGGATTGTATGAAATTATGCAAACGACTGAACTAAAATTCCCACATAGCCCATCTGTCCCCACACTCTTCACCCAAGGTGAAACAGGATGGATGAATGTGTTCAGGACCTTTATTCTCCTCAATAAAAAAACCACATTACTAGTGAGCCCATTATCATATGTGCAAAACGTTAAAAAATATATATTTGCACAAGGACCACACCAGGGACAAAATTTACTCACCCACCTTTGAATCCGAAAAAAGTGTTATCTTACTGTCCTGTTTAATAAATAAATAAACTATTTGATTAAAAAAACTAGAATTTCCAAAGGTTATATTAATATAACCTGTTTAAGTAGTCACAATGACCAACCTTTCCTCCTCTATGTGATCCTTTATAATTTTCTCAGAAAAGGTTGGTTTTTTTTTTTACTAGAATGTATATTAACAAGCTGGACTGCAATGTTACAAACTAGATCAATGTCTGACAGGAAAACAGATCTCATGTCCCATCTTGATTATCACTACAAAAGTTTTTTTCTCCTACTGATAATAGCTCATCTTAACATAATTAGCCTCTCACAGTTTGTATGGTAACTTCCAACTTATATATATATATATATATATCTTACTGTATGTTCCATTCTATGCATCCAATGAAGTGGGCTATAGCCCACAAAAGCTTATGCTCTAATAAATTTGTTAGTCTCTAAGGTGCCACAACGTACTCCTGTTCTGCTTACAAAAATGACACAATTGTAATAAAAATAAGTATTAACAGTGTGCAACTCAGTTTATATTATGGTCTGTGAAGTGAGTTCTATAGCAATTATAGTCTTAATAGGAGAAGTCATTGGGAAGCATTGTGCATCTTTCCTTATTAATTATATATTTCATATTAATGGTTTCTTTGTATTAATGTGTTTTTCTACTTTTATTAAAACTTATTCAATGGGACTGCTCACAGTAATAAAATTAGGCACATGTATAAGTGTTCACAGGATCAGGGCCACACTGGAACCTTATGAGCCAATCAGACTCTATGCATACAGTTTTCAGAGTAGCAGCCTTGTTAGCCTGTATCCGCAAAAAGAAAAGGAGAGGACTTGTAGCACCTTAGAGACTAACCAATTTATTTGAGCATAGCTTTCGTGAGCTACAGCTCACTTCATGCATCCAATGAAGTGAGCTGTAGTTCATGAATCTTATGCTCAAATAAATTGGTTAGTCTCTATGTGCCACAAGTCTCCTTTTCTTTATGCATACAGTGGTTGTTGTAGCCGTGTCAGTCCCAGGAGATTACAGACAGAAGGTGGGTGAAGTAATTTCTATTTTTGGACCAACTTCTGTTTGGTGAGAGAGACAAGCTTTCAAGCTTACACAGGGCTCTTCTTCAGGTCTGAAGTTGGTCTGGAAAAAAATATTACCTCACCCACCTTGTCTCGCTAATCAGACACTATGTTTCATAACTCCCATCTTACATAATGAAAACAATATATATAAGTGTTATCCCTCTCAATTTTTTTCCTCCCTTCCTTTTTCAGGTCCTGATGAAGAAAGTGTCTTCCGTTATGTTACCTCTCCTTAGAGCCATCACTGTAGGAAAATATGCCTGAAATGTGTGCCCTAAGAAAAGTATGTGATTGCATTCATTTCTATAGACACTAGAAAATTTCCCAGTTTTTCAACTAAAAGCCATAAACCAATATACACATTTTAGGTTTTCAAAAATTGAATATCTTCAATTTCTGCAGTTGTTCATTAAAAAACTGGGAAATTTTGAAAGAAACAAATATTTTCAAAAAATGTTTTTTGGTGAAAAATGGCCTTTGTTCTAGAAAAAAATAATTTACCAAAAAATAAAACTAAATTTTAATTTAAAAAAAATCTTTAAGTTTTTGACTAATTCTAAAAGCAAATGTATTGGATTTGGAATCATATGTCTTGTAGTCTTTGATTATAGACTAGAGTTTCCTATCCTGGACACTAAGGGACCTAGCCATCCCAATGGAGTTCAACATGGGGCAAGGAACATTTCAATTGTGACAAGATCAGTAGTCTCAAAAGACAGTTGAGGAAAGGACTGTCAGAAATTAAGAGGAAAATGCACAGAAGAGACTTGGACACATATCTAGAGCGAAGGAAGGTGTACTAATATCTGACAAATCTCCCACATCTGAATATCGCCTACTGCCCACCTGCTTTGAAATAGTATCTCTTGCAAGGCTCTTCCAGCCATTATAGTGATTGCAACTTTTCTTCAGCATATTCCCATAGAGATAGGAGATGCCTTCAAGAGACACATTTATGTCAGCGGCCAATAGCCTAACATTTTCACACTTGAATTTTATTAAAATTAAGTTTGTCTTGCTGCAAAACCATGTTCGACAAACTATATCCACGGAAAGCAGACAGCAAATACTGACGAAGTAGAGGAGAGAAACACAACAGGATAGGAGAGGAAAGAAAAGAGACAATACAGAGAAAGCAGAGACTCTGGAGAGTCAGGATGAATTAGGGAGAGACAACTGAGGAAAAGAGACAAAAGCCAGAAGAAAGGGATTACAGTGGAGAGTAGTCAAAGCAGAAAGAGGAGAGATGGAAAGAAAGCAAGAATGAGAAAACCCATCCTGCCAGAAAGAATTCCTCTCACAGAGCTTGAAGAGTAAATATTTGAGAAAGGGATATCTTTTCTTTAGACCATTGCTCACATTGAACTAATTTGTTTATTTTAATAAAAGGAATTGTATTCCGTAAACTCTTCCTCATTCTGGTCCTGGCCATTTGTCAATTATAGATCTAGCCTTCTCAGAGGTCAGAAAATGACAGAGGTGACGGGAGACTCGAATTTTTTGATCTCAGGTAGGAAAAAATGGTGCAAGAGAGGGGGTGGAAATTGAAAGTAAAAAAGATAAAGCAGAAAACAAAAATAGGAAACTGATTTATTCTGGCAGAAGGGAAGGTTACCACATTTCTTTTGGCATTAAGATGTTTCCAGATTGTATGCATTAAAAAAGAATCCCATTGGAAGAGGAGATCCTGTGTAACATTGAAAACTTCCAGATAATTCATTGACATGCTCTGCCAATAGCTTAGATAGCAGCAACAACAACAAAATACAATGAAAAATGAGTAGGAGAGGAGATCCTTCAGGAAGAACATACAGTTTGGCCTGGTCTATTTACAGTTTTTATACCAGTTCAATTTTGTGTGTGGGTATGATTTTTTTTTTACCAAAATAGTTATATCAATACACTTGGGTGAATTCAGTTACACTGGTACAGTAGTACCTAATAGCAGTATAGCTTATTCCCTTTCATGTATGTGAATAAGTTATACTGGTATAAGCACCCTTGTAGTGTTCAAACTAGGGAATTTGTAACGCTTTATCTATACTGATATAGTCCACACTAGGGAGGTTGTACTGCTTTAACAACACTGACATAGTTAAAGTAGTACAACTTTTGGTGTAGACAAGCCCCTTAGACAATGATCCTTTGCTTATTCCTACTTTATTTGTTATCTTGTAATTTATGATCCCATTGTTCACACAGAATCACAAAAAGGTGGAATATGTCTTAGGGTATGTCTACACTACGGAATAAGGTCGAATTTTTAGAAGTCGGTTTTTTAGAAATCGGTTAAATATATTCGAGTGTGTGTGTCCCCACAGAAAATGCTCTAAGTGCATTAAGTGCATTAACTCGGCAGAGTGCTTCCACAGTACCAAGGCTAGAGTCGACTTCCGGAGCATTGCACTGTGGATAGCTATCCCACAGTTCCCGCAGTCTCCGCTGCCCATTGGAATTCTGGGTTGAGATCCCAATGCCTGATGGGGCTAAAACATTGTCGCGGGTGGTTCTGGGTACATATTGTCAGGCCCCCCTTCCCTCCCTCCCTCCATGAAAGCAACGGCAGACAATCGTTTTGCACCTTTTTTCCTGAGTTACCTGCGCAGACGCCATACCACGGCAAGCATGGAGCCCGCTCAGGTAACCGTCACCGTATGTCTCCTGGGTGCTGGCAGACGCGGTACGGCATTGCTACTCAGTAGCAGCAGCCCATTGCCTTCTGGCAGCAGACGGTGCAGTACGACTCGTAGCCGTCCTGGTCATGTCTGAGGTGCTCCTGGCCACGTTGGCTGGGAGCGCCTGGGCAGACATGGGCGCAGGGACTAAATTTGGAGTGACTTGACCAGGTCATTCTCTTTAGTCCTGTAGTCAGTCCTATTGAACCGTCTTATGGTGAGCAGGCAGGCGATACGGATTGCTAGCAGTCATACTGGACCATCTTCTGCCAGGCAGGCAAGAGATGAGGATGGCTAGCAGTCGTATTGTACCATCTTCTGCTGGGCAGGCAAGAGATGTGGATGGCATGCAGTCCTTCTGCACCGTCTGCTGCCAGCCAAAGATGTAAAAGATAGATGGAGTGGATCAAAACAAGAAATAGACCAGATTTGTTTTGTACTCATTTGCCTCCTCCCCTGTCTAGGGGACTCATTCCTCTAGGTCACACTGCGGTCACTCACAGAGAAGGTGCAGCGAGGTAAATCTAGCCATGTATCAATCGGAGGCCAGGCTAACCTCCTTGTTCTAATAAGAACAATAACTTAGGTGCACCATTTCTTATTGGAACCCTCCGTGAAGTCCTGCCTGAAATACTCCTTGATGTAAAGCCACCCCCTTTGTTGATTTTAGCTCCCTGAAGCCAACCCTGTAAGCCGTGTCGTCAGTCGCCCCTCCCTGCGTCAGAGCAACGGCAAACAATCGTGCATCTGAGTTGAGAGTGCTCTCCAGAGCAGTCACAATGGAGCACTCTGATGGGGCTAAAACATTGTCGCAGGTGGTTCTGGGTACATATTGTCAGGCCCCCGTTCCCTCCCTCCCTCCATGAAAGCAACGGCAGACAATCGTTTCGCGCCTTTTTTCCTGAGTTACCTGTGCAGACGCCATACCACGGCAAGCATGGAGCCCGCTCAGGTAACCGTTACCATATGTCTCCTGGGTGCTGGCAGACGTGGTACGGCATTGCTACACAGTAGCAGCAACCCATTGCCTTGTGGCAGCAGACGGTACAGTACGACTGGTAGCCATCCTGGTCATGTCCGAAGTGCTCCTGGCCACGTCAGCTGGGAGCACCTGGGCAGACATGAGCGCAGGGACTAAATTTGGAGTGACTTGACCAGGTCATTCTCTTTAGTCCTGTAGTCAGTCCTATTGAACTGTCTTATGGTGAGCAGGCAGGCGATACGGATTGCTAGCAGTCCGATTGCATCATCTTCTGCTGGGCAGGCAAGAGATGAGGATGGCTAGCAGTCCTACTGCACCATCTTCTGCTGAGCAGCCATGAGATGTTTATGGCATGCAGTCCTTCTGCACCGTCTGCTGCCAGCAAAGATGTAAAAGATAGACTGGTGGGACCATATAGTGTTGCAGGTCTGGGACGATTCCCAGTGGCTGCGAAACTTTCACATGCGTAAGGGCACTTTCATGGAACTTTGTGACTTGCTTTCCTCTGCCCTGAGGCGCATGAATACCAAGATGAGAGCAGCCCTCACAGTTGAGAAGCGAGTGGCGATAGCCCTGTGGAAGCTTGCAACGCCAGACAGCTACCAGTCACTTGGGAATCAATTTGGAGTGGGCAAATCTACTATGGGGGCTGCTGTGATGCAAGTAGTCCACGCAATCAAAGATCTGCTGATATCAAGGGTAGTGACCCTGGGAAATGTGCAGGTCATACTGGATGGCTTTGCTGCAATTGGAATCCCTAACTGTGGTGGGGCCATAGACGGAACCCATATCCCTATCTTGGCACCGGAGCACCAAGCCGCCGACTACATAAACTGCAAGGGGTACTTTTCAATAGTGCTGCAAGTTCTGGTGGATCACAAGGGACGTTTCACCAACATCAACGTGGGATGGCTGGGAAAGGTACATGATACTCTCATCTTCAGGAACTCTGGTCTGTTTCAAAAGCTGCAGGAAGGGACTTTATTCCCAGACCAGAAAATAACTGTTGGGGATGTTGAAATGCCTATAGTTATCCTTGGGGACCCAGCCTACCCCTTAATGCCATGGCTCATGAATCCGTACGCAGGCAGCCTGGACAGTAGTCAGGAGCTGTTCAACTACAGGCTGAGCAAGTGCAGAATGGTGGTAGAATGTGCATTTGGACGTTTAAAGGCGCGCTGGCGCAGTTTACTGACTCGCTTAGACCTCAGCGAAACCAATATTCCCACTGTTATTACTGCTTGCTGTGTGCGCCACAATATCTGTGAGAGTAAGGGGGAGACGTTTATGGCAGGGTGGGAGGTGAGGCAAATCGCCTGGCTGCTCGTTACGCGCAGCCAGACACCAGGGTGGTTAGAAGAGCACAGGAGGGCGCGGTACGCATCAGAGAAGCTTTGAAAACCAGTTTCATGACTGGCCAGGCTACGGTGTGAAAGTTCTCTTTGTTTCTCCTTGATGAAACCCCCGCCCCTTGGTTCACTCTACTTCCCTGTAAGCTAACCACCCTCCCCTCCTCCCTTCGATCACCGCTTGCAGAGGCAATAAAGTCATTGTTGCTTCACATTCATGCATTCTTTATTCATTCATCACACAAATAGGGGGATGACTACCAAGGTAGCCCAGGAGGGGTGGTGGAGGATGCAAGGAAAATGCCACACAGCACTTTAAAAGTTTACAACTTCAAAATTTATTGAATGCCAGCCTTCTTTTTTTGGGGCAATCCTCTGTGGCGGAGTGGCTGGTTGGCCGGTGGCCCCCCCCACCGCGTTCTTGGGCGTCTGGGTGTGGAGGCTATGGAACTTGGGGAGGAGGGCGGTTGGTTACACAGGGGCTGTAGTGGCAGTCTGTGCTCCAGCTGCCTTTGCTGCAGCTCAACCATACACTGGAGCATACTGATTTGGTCCTCCAGCAGCCTCAGCATTGAATCCTGCCTCCTCTCATCACGCTGCTGCCACATTTGAGCTTCAGCCCTGTCTTCAGCCCGCCACTTACTCTCTTCAGCCCGCCACCTCTCCTCCCCGTCATTTTGTGCTTTCCTGCACTCTGACATTATTTGCCTCCACGCATTCGTCTGTGCTCTGTCAGTGTGGGAGGACAGCATGAGCTCGGAGAACATTTCATCACAAGTGTGTTTTTTTTTCTTTCTAATCTTCACTAGCCTCTGGGAAGGAGAAGATCCTGTGATCATTGAAACATATGCAGCTGGTGGAGAAAAAAAAGGGACAGCGGTATTTAAAAAGACACATTTTATAAAACAGTGGCTACACTCTTTCAGGGTAAACCTTGCTGTTAACATTACACACATAGCACATGTGCTTTCGTTACAAGGTCGCATTTTGCCTCCCCCCACCGCGTGGCTACCCCCTCAACTCTCCCCCCTCCCTGTGGCTAACAGCGGGGAACATTTCTGTTTAGCCACAGGCAAACAGCCCAGCAGGAATGGGCTCCTCTGAGTGTCCCCTGAAGAAAAGCACCCTATTTCAACCAGGTGACCATGAATGATATCTCACTCTCCTGAGGATAACACAGAGAGATAAAGAACGGATGTTGTTTGAACGTCAGCAAACATACACTGCAATGCTTTGTTGTACAATGATTCCCGAGTACGTGTTACTGGCCTGGAGTGGTAAAGTGTCCTACCATGAAGGACGCAATAAGGCTGCCCTCCCCAGAAACCTTTTGCAAAGGCTTTGGGAGTACATCCAGGAGAGCCGCGAATGCCAGGGCAAAGTAATCTTTTCACATGCTTGCTTTTAAACCATGTATAGTATTTTAAAAGGTACACTCACCGGAGGTCCCTTCTCCGCCTGCTGGGTCCAGGAGGCAGCCTTGGGTGGGTTCGGGGGGTACTGGCTCCAGGTCCAGGGTGAGAAACAGTTCCTGGCTGTCGGGAAAACTGGTTTCTCTGCTTGCTTGCTGTGAGCTATCTACAACCTCATCATCATCATCATCTTCTTCGTCCCCAAAACCTGCTTCCGTATTGCCTCCATCTCCATTGAAGGAGTCAAACAACACGGCTGGGGTAGTGGTGGCTGAACCCCTAAAATGGCATGCAGCTCATCATAGAAGCGGCATGTTTGGGGCTCTGACCCGGAGTGGCCATTCGCCTCTCTGATTTTCTGGTAGGCTTGCCTCAGCTCCTTCAGTTTCACGCGGCACTGCTTTGGGTCCCTGTTATGGCCTCTGTCCTTCATGCCCTGGGAGATTTTGACAAAGGTTTTGGCATTTCGAAAACGGGAACGGAGTTCTGATAGCACGGATTCCTCTCCCCATACAGCGATCAGATCCCGTACCTCCTGTTCGGTCCGTGCTGGAGCTCTTTTGCGATTCTGGGACTCCATCATGGTCACCTCTGCTGATGAGCTCTGCATGGTCACCTGCAGCTTGCCATGCTGGCCAAACAGGAAATGAGATTCAAAAGTTTGCGGTTCTTTTCCTGTCTACCTGGCCAGTGCATCTGAGTTGAGAGTGCTGTCCAGAGCAGTCACAATGGAGCACTTTGGGATAGCTCCCGGAGGCCAATAACATCGAATTATGTCCACAGTACCCCAAATTCGAGCCAGCAAGGCCAATTTAAGCGCTAATCCACTTGTCAGGGGTGGAGTAAGGAAATCGATTTTAAGAGCCCTTTAAGTTGAAATAAAGGGCTTCATCGTGTGGACGGGTGCAGGTTTACATCGATTTAACGCTGCTAAATTCGACCTAAAGTCCTAGTGTAGACCAGGGCTAAGTCTACACTTACAAGTTATATCGACATAGCTACATCAGTTAGGGTTGTGAAAAAAACCACACACCCTGACTAACATAATTATGCCAACAAAACCTACAGTGTAGATGCAGCTATGCTGATGGAAGAATGCTTCTGTCATATAGCTAGTCATTTGGGGAGGTGGTGTTTCTACACCAATAGCAAAACTCCTTCTGTCAGCGTAGGCTGCGTCTACACTAAGGGGTTATGCTAGCATACCTATGTCAACATAGTCTCCGTAGTGTAGATATAGCCTAAGGGCATGGCTACACTTGCAGATGTAGAGTGCTTTGAGTTAAACTCGCTGTTGGAGAGCGCAGTAGGGAAAGCGCCGCAGTCTGTCCACACTGACAGGAACAAGCGCACTGGTGTGGCCACATTTGCGGCACTTGCAGCAGCATTGGGAGCAGTGCATTATGGGCAGCTATCCCGCAGAGCACCTCTTCCCATTCTGGCGCTGTGGCTTGTGGGAAGGGGGTGGGGGGTGCAGGGCATTCTGGGTCCTGTCCCAACGCCACGTGATGCATCGGTTTGCATCCCAGCAATCCCTGTGCTTCCGTCCACATTTGGTGCCGTCTTTCAATGTTTTTGTACTGCGCGCTCTATCTTCCCTTTCAGTCTGTGGGAATGGAGCCCGAACTGCGTCACGTTTGGCAGTCTTCCCAGTCATGGCTCCTTTCCATCATGTCCCTTGATATCTGCCCAAAGGTATCATAATTCCTACATCTGGAGCGCATCTGGGACTGGACAGTTTCATCCCCTCAAACACTGATGAGGTCCAGCACCTCGCCATTGCTCCATACTGGGGATTGCCTGGCACGTGGAGGCATGGTCACCTGGAAACATGCACTGAGAGCACTCCATGCCTGGCTGAGCAAACAGGAAGGGGATTTTCAAAAGTCCCAGAGAATTTAAAGGGCGGGTCTGATGGTTGGTCACCAGAGGGCAGGGCAGTAGAGTTCAAAGTGATGACCAGAGTGGCTAGCAGAGGCATTGTGGGACACTTCTGGGGACCGATCACAGTGTACTATAGAACCAGGGTGTCCACACTGGTGCTGTGGCGCTCCAGCGGGGGCGCAGCAAACATTATTCCACTCGCCGAGGTGGAGTACCAGCAGCACTGTAGCTGTGGAGTCAGAGCACTCTATGTGCCTTGCCAGTGTGGATGGGTAGTGAGCTAGTGCACCCAGGGCTCCTTTATTGCACTGTATCTCGCAAGTGTAGCCAAGTGTAGCCAAGCCCTAAGACTCATTGATCCTGCTGGCTTGGCTCAAGTCATCCCTGGTTTAACCAATGGAGTGTGACCAGAGATGGATTTGACGCATTGTGCTTTAATGATATTCTGAGATAGAGTTTAGACACAAAACAAGAAAAACAGTCAGTTCTGTGGCTTTTACTGAGTATTACATATTTGGTTGTGATATATGAGATCCTCATATGAAAGGTGCTATATACTGTAAGTGGAAATAATTATTCCTAATAATTAAAATTATTAGCACAAGGGACCCTGATTGACATTCTAGGAGCTACCTACTATAATACAAATAAATAATAATATACATAGACATCATAGTTGTGAGCCAAACCACACATTTATAACAATGGGGTTATTTTAGTATCTTTTTCAATTTACCATAATTTCTTTTCTAGGCTTAATTATTAGTGGCCTTGTTATCACCTGCAGCTTGATGAGTCAGAGTGAAAATTAAAAGGCATTTCTGCATTGTTGCAGACAAAAATGGCTTGTAAAAGAGGTACTCCTTTATGCAAGTACAGTACATTCTTTAAATTGTGGAATGTGCTTGTGCATCCCAAATGTTGGAAGAGATGCGGTGTTGACTACTGATCAGAGCACAAGAATTTCTGAGACCTGTCCCTGCTCTGACACTGTCTGTGTCTCAGGCCTGGTCTACGCTATGAGTTTATGTTGGATTTAGCAGCGTTAAATCCGAATTAACCCTGTACCTGTCCACACTACGAAGCCATTTTTTCGACATAAAGGGCTCTTAAAACCGATTTCTGTACTCCTCCCCAACGAGGGGATTAGCGCTGAAATTGACATCACCGTTTCGAATTAGGGTGAGTGTGGACGCAATTTGAAGGTATTGGCCTCCAGGAGCTATCCCACAGTGCACCATTGTGACCGCTCTGGACAGCACTCTGAACTCGGATGCACTGGCCAGGTGTACAGGAAAAGCCCCAGGAACTTTTGAATCTCATTTCCTGTTTGGCCAGGTGAGCTCATCAGCACAGGTGACCATGCAGTCCCAGAGTCAAACAGGAGCTTCAGCATGGACCGAACGGGAGGTAATGGATCTGATCGCTGTATGGGGAGAGGAATCCGTGCTATCAGAACTACATTCCAAAAGATGAAATGCCAAAACTTTACAAAAAATCTCAGAGGCTATGAAGGACAGAGGCTACATGAGGGATGCAACACAGTGCCACATGAAACCTAAGGAGCTCAGACAAGCGTACCAGAAAACCAAAGAATCAAACGGATGCTACAGGACAGAGCCTCAGACATGCTGCTTCTATGCTGAGCTGCATGCAATTCTAGGGGGGGCCACCACCACTACCCCACCCCTGTCTGTGGACTCCGATGATGGGGTGAGGATTTTGCGGATGGGAAAGATGAGGAGGAGGAGGACGAGCTTGGGGAGAGCACACAGCACACCGTTCTCCCCGACAGCCAGGATTTTTTTATCACCCTAACTGAAATACCCTCACAACCCAACGAAGCCGGAGAAGGGACCTCCGGTGAGTATACCATTTTTAAATATAATACATGTTATAAAAACAAGCATTTTTAATGATTAAGTAGCCCTGAGGACTTGGGATGCATTCGTGGCCAGTACTGCTAATGGAAAAGTCTGTTAACATGTCTAGGGATGGAGCAGGAATCCTCCAGTGACATCTCCATGAAGCTCTCCTGGAGGTACTCTAAAAGCCTTTGCAGAAGGTTTCTGGGATAAGCAGCCTTATTCCGTCCTCCATGGTAGGACACTTTACCACGCCATGCTAGTAGCAAGTAATCTGATATCATTGCGTGACAAAGCCTGGCAGCATATGGTCCTGGTGTTTGCTGGCATTCAAGCAACATCTGTTCTTTATCTCTCTGTGTTATCCTCAGGAGAGTGATATTGTTCATGGTAACCTGTTGAAATAGGGGAAATTAATTAAGGAGACATTCAGAAGTGCCCGTTCCTACTGGGCTGTTTGCCTGTGGCTGAAAAGAAATCCTCCCCGCAGTTAGCCATGCGGTGGGGGGAGGGGGCATTGGTGCTGAGCTGTTCGCGTTTGGCTAGCAGGGATCTTCCCTGATACCAGCCAGGTGGTGGGGGGAGGGAAAAAGCGATCATCCCAGAGAATTGGATGGGGGAGGGGGTTAGTTTGGTTTCTGCTGCTGCACATTAACAGGAAAACCACAGAACTAAATGGCCAACTCAACAGGCTTTGCTTGGTATGGGAAAGGTTCTGCTGTTATGAAGGTTGCAGAAGCCAAAAGACTATGGCTTACCATGGCCAACTGCAAGCCGAATTCTGTTGCCCGGCCCTGCATGTGTGATCTCTAACACCAAAGCCGCAGGCTCTCAATATAAGATGCAAAATACGAGCTTGTACCAAAATCACATATGCTATGTAATGTGAATAGTATTGTTCACTGTGAAAGAGTATAGCCATTGTTCTGTAAAATGTATCTTTTAAAATACTTCACTCCCTTTTTTTCCTCTACCAGCTGCAAATGTTTCAAGCCTCCCTCCTCCGTCCCAAAGGCTATCTCAGATAAGGCGGTGAAAAAAACGCACGCGCGATGAAATGTTCTCTGAGCTCATGCAGTCGTCCTGCACTGACAGAGCTGTGTGGAGGGACACAATAGCAGAGTACAGGACAGTGGCCAATGAACGTGAGGAGAGGTGGTGGCAGGAAGATCAGAGGAGGCATGAGGCAACGCGGGGGCTACTGTGGGATCAAAGGGACATGCTCCGGCATCTGGTGGAGGTTCATGAATGGCAGCAGGATCACAGACTTCTGCTGCAGCCCCTGCTTAACTGCCCTCCCTCCTCCCCAAGTTTCATAGCCTCCTCACCCAGATGCCCAAGAACGCGGGCGGGGGAGGCTCCGGGCACCCAACCACTCCACCCCAGTGGACAGCCCAAGCAACAGAAGGCTGTCATTCAACAAGTTTCAAAGTGGCCTTTCCCTTCCCTCCTACCGTCCTCCCACATCCCACCCAGGCTACCTTGTGAGTTATCTCCCTATTTTTATAATCAATTAAAAAAGAATACATGTTTTTTAAATGATAGTGACTTTATTTCCTTTGCAAGCAAGCTGTGATCGAAGGGGGGAGGGTGGGTGGCTTACAGGGAATTTAGAGGCAACCAAGGGGGTGGGTTTTCATCAAGGAGAAACAAACAGAAGTGTCACACAGTACACTGGCCAGTCATGAAACTGGTTTTCAAAGCTTCTCTGATGCGCAGCACTTCCTGCTGTGCTCTTCTAACCGCCCTGGTGTCTGGCTGCGTGTATTCAGCGGCCAGGCGATTTGCATCAACCTCCCACCCCACCATAAACATCTCCCCATTACTCTCACAGAGATTGTGGAGTACGCAGCAAGCAGCAATAACAATGGGAATGTTGGTTTCGCAGAGGTCTGAGCAAGTCAGTAAACTGCGCCAGCGAGCCTTTAAACGTCCAAATGCACACTCTACCACCATTCTGCGCTTGCTCAGCCTATAGTTGAACAGCTCCTTACTACTGTCCAGGGTGCCTGTGTACGGCTTCATGAGCCATGGCATTAAGGGATAGGCTTGGTCCCCAAGGATAACTATAGACATTTCAACATCCCCAACAGTTATTTTCTGGTCTGGGAATAAAGTCCCTTCCTGCAGCTTTTGAAACAGACCAGAGTTCCTGAAGACGCAAGCGTCATGAACCTTTCCCAGCCATCCCACGTTGATGTTGGTGAAACGTCCCTTGTGATCCACCAGTGCTTGCAGCACCACTGAAAAGTACCCCTTGCAGTTTATGTACTGCCTGCCCTGATGGTCCGCTCTCAAGATAGGGATATGCGTTCCGTCTATAGCCCCACCACAGTTAGAGAATCCCACTGCAGCAAAGCCATCTAATATGACCTGCACATTTCCCAGAGTCACTACCTTTGATAGCAGCAGCTCAATGATTGCATTGGCTACTTGCATCACGACAACCCCCTCAGTAGATTTGCCCACTCCAAATTGATTACCGACTGACCGGTAGTTGTCTGGCATTGCAAGCTTCCACAGGGCTATTGCCACTTGCTTGTGAACTGTGAGGGCTACTCTCATCTTTGTATTGGGGATTGTATTTTGTATTGTATTTGTATTGCGTGGGGATGAACATTGACATCTATTGGCCCTCTTACCGGAATTGCAACAATTAGCAATTATTATCCTAATAATATCTTTTTGAAATAATTATTTATTTGCTTAATAAATAATACCAATAACCTTTTCTTTTCAAAGGCTGGATCTCTCCGATCATATATGCATGCTAGAGCAGTCAAATTAAATTACTATTATTGGTCAGATGATGCATCCTGATTTGTGTGGAGAATGGGACTTTTCATTAGATAATTCCTGCTAGTTGGTCCACTGGTCTGTTGATCTTTTTAATCTTTGTTCCCTGGCATGGGGTTAAGAATATGTTTTGCCCCCCCTTCAGAAATAACTTCTGATTTTAGCTTCTAAAGGGAAGGGGGGTGGGCCCAGGTTTCAAAAATAATCTGATGATTGTGACAATTTATCAGATGGTGGCTGATGAAAGAAAACATAGTTAACATCTCCCTGTTACCACATAAACTGGGATTCTCCCATAAAAAGTGACTCTAAAAATGGCAGTGTGGAGTTCCATAGTAATTTGTATTGTAGTTGTGCCTAGAGCTTCCAGGTCCCATTGTGCTAGGCACTGCACATATGTAAAAGAAAAGACAGTCCACGCCCCAAAGAGTTTGCAATCTTAGCATGTTGTGAGAGATAATAGTTGGGTAAAACAGACAAAAGGGAGAATGAAGCAGGAGATCAAGGTACAAGGTATCAGGTAATTATAGGTCTATCAACCTGACATTACTCCCCGGCAAGATAATCAAGCATGAAGCATCTGCGTGAAGGAAAAAGGGATACCATTCCCCTGGGTCAGTAGCCCACCACTGGGTATCTGGCTAATTAGCCCAGCTGCTGCACCTGGGAAAAGACCATCACACTTAATTGGCTGATCTTCATAAAAAAAGGAGCAGGAAACGGAAGGGGGTTGCAATGCCTGCCAGATCCTGGAGCAACTGCTGGGAGGAAAAGTACAGATAGGTAAAAGGAAGATTGGGGAAAGTCCTGGTATCACGAAGCCTCTAAGATAAGAACCAAGAACTTTGGGGTTGATGAACTTATTGGGTCAGGGACAGGCTTGGAGTAAGGGATTTAATCCCTACAGACTCTAATGGGAGAGGCTGTGAAGGTTTGGTCCTCTTTTTGTTAAGAAGGTTGAAATAAAACCCACAGCAATTAATCTGTCTGGAAACTACCCTCCCTGGATTCTGTGAAATGGCTCCAGGCAGAATTTCCCTGGGGAGAGAGTGGTCTCAGCTGGAACTTGTCCAGGAAGAGCTGGAAGAGGGTGCTTAAGGTAGGCCCCAATCCTTTACTGTCTGGCACAGGACTTGATTAGTAAAGAAATTAAAGGAGGTTAATGTAACTTAATGCAAATCAACATGGGCTTATGGAAAATAGATCCTGTCAAACTAGCTTGATACCTTTTTGGATGAGATTTCAAGTTTGGTTGATAAAGGTGATCATGTTGACATAATATATGTGGATTTCTGTACCACATTTTGATTAAAATTAGACCAATATAAAATTAACATGGCACATGTTACCTGGATTAAAAACTAGCTAACTGATAGGTCTCAAACTGCAGCTGTAAATGGGGAATTGTTATAAAGTGGGTATGCTTCCAATGGGATCCCTTAAGAATTGGTGTTTGGCCGGGGGGATGAGTTATATGGGCCCTTGGCGCCCGGGCTCCACCAATGTTCCGGGCCCTTGGCGCCCGGGCTCCACCAATGTTCCGGGCCCTTGGCGCCCGGGCTCCACCAATGTTCCGGGCCCTTGGCGCCCGGGCTCCACCAATGTTCCGGGCCCTTGGCGCCCGGGCTCCACCAATGTTCCGGGCCCTTGGCGCCCGGGCTCCACCAATGTTCCGGGCCCTTGGCGCCCGGGCTCCACCAATGTTCCGGGCCCTTGGCGCCCGGGCTCCACCTGCTACCCTCGCACGCCGCCCCTGGAGTATCGCTGCCTGGGCACCAGCCCTGCTGTGGCACACTGTGCTCCCTCGCCTGCTGCTGCTGGCCACAAAAGGGAGTGGTGCTGGCAGCAGGCTGAGGCGGCAGCTGTGCCGCCACCTGTGGGAGGGGGAGGTGCTCACGTGATAGCAGTGGATGCAAGGGGGCTTCCTGGACCTGACAGGGGACCTAGCAGCATGTGCAGTGAAAGTGGTGTGGGGTGAGTGTGCTGGAGAGGGGGGTGCTGCCCTACAGAGCTTGCTGAGGCTGGCAGGGAGAGGGCTGGGGAGAGTCCTCTCCGAAGCAGCCTGTCTGTACCCCCAAACTCCTGATCCCTGGCCCCACCCCAAAACCTGCACCCCCAGCCCTGAGCCTCTTCCTGAACCCCTCATCCCTGGCCCTACCTCGCAGCCCACACCCCAACCCTCTGCCCTAGCCCTGAGCTCCTCCCAACTCCCCCAGCCAGAGCCCCCACCCCCAGCCAGAGTCCTCATCTCCCCCTTCCACACCCTCCATATTGTGCAATATAAGAAAACTGTTAAATGCTTATTGTTTCCAGTCCATTTTTACATTTAAAAAATAGATATCGGCTTACAAGGTGGGTGGGTGGGACCCGTTCTGGGCACCACCAAAAGTATACAAACCTGCCACCCCTGTTCTTGGATGACCAACATAGGAACCCATAGGGGATATCCTCAAAGAATCACAATCCATACTTGATGGGGACCACATCCTGAAAGAAATCTTTTCCCAAACTCCCTCTTCTGGCCTTCCATCAACCCTCCAGCCTCACCAAGCTCATCAGAAGCAAGCTCCCCACAGACCAGGACACACCAATTCAAAGTGACAATGGACCCTGTCAGAACAGCAGATGCAAAACTTCCAGATAAATCTCCATTGTGACAACGATCAATACCCATCTGTCAAGATTTATGGGTCATACATGTGCATGTCACAACAGGTGGTGTACCTCCAGTGCATCAAATGCCCCAACAACAACAATGTGGGTGAAACCAGACAATCACCATGCTCCCAAATTAACTCCCACAGAAAAATGATAGACAAACTCCATATCACCCACTGGTGAAAATTTTTCATAAAGTGATCAGTCCATTTCTGATCTTTCAATACTCATCTTTAAAGGAAACCTGCACAACATTGTCAAAAGACAAACTTGTGAACTTAAACTCCTAACTCTGATAGACACCAGAAACCATGGACACTGGTTTTACGGCTCATTAAAACAATTTGTAATTCACCTAATGCCAGCTCTTTACTTGCCCACTTCAAACTCCTTATGCATAACAATCTAACCCTCACTTGCCCACTTTTTTTCAAGGGGAATCCTACAACGTTACCCCTTATGTTTAACTATCTGTCCCAACTTGTATTTAGCTCAGACACTATTTATTCCTTTTCCCCAGACCTGAATAAGAGCTCTGTTGGTAGGTAAAAGCTTTTGAGAAGTAGGTCCAGTAAGCTTTTGAGAAGTAGGTCCAGTAAAAGATTTTTACTGCACCTACCTTGCCTCTCTCAAATACAAATAGGCATATGGACCCATCTGAAAAGAGCTTAAAAGAGGAAAGTGGTGTTCAAGTGGATTTGAAGAAAGAATAGGAGGAAGGTTGGCACAAGGAAAATGGGGGACTTCACCAGGCAGGAGAGGCAACATGGAAGAGATAAGACCAAGAATAGGAGGAGGAGAGGATAAGGGAGTAGAGGAGTGAGGGGAAGCAGGGTAATGAGAGGAAGTGTAGACAAGTGGGAATTGTTCAGAGGCTTGAAACTAGTAAAGTGACTTGAAAAGCATGGTGCATTGCAAGCAGCAGGAAGTACCTTTGTCTTGTCCGCTACACCTGCATGCTAAAGTTGGTTTGAGTTTTGTAGAAGGAAAGGATTCTCTGTAAGAACTTTGTCAAACTGCAAATATCCTTATATCAGATGATTCCATAGTCCTTTTGGAACTAAAATTGGAAGCAGAGATTAGAAACTCTTATAAATGAAGAGTTAATTGGTTTCTTCTACAGGCTCTATGAATAATTCAGGATCTTTAAAGAAGAGAGCTCAAACTGAGCCTAACCTTGCATTCCCATTTCCTTGTTTTTCTGTAGATACTAAGTATACTTAGCATCATTTAGATATCATCTTAGTATTTATAGGCCTGTTAGCCTGACATTGATCCCGGGCAAGATAACAGAGCTGCTGATATGAGACTGGATTGATTAAGAATGAAAGGATGGCAATGTAATTAATTCACATCAACATGGGTTTATGGAAAACATATCCCAGCAAACTAACTTGATAGCTATCTTTGAGATTACAAGTTTGGCTGATAAAGGTAATAGTGTTGACATAATATACTTATATTTCTGCAAGGTATTTGACTTGGTACCACATGACACTTTTTTTTTAAAAAAAAAACTAGAATGATATAAAATTAACATGGCAGATATTAAATGGATTAAAAACTGGCTAACTGATAAGTTTCAGATTGTAACTGTAAATGGGGAATTGTCATTGAGTGGGTCTGCAAGGATAGTTCCTTGGTTCTATGATGATTAATATTTTTATCAATGACCTGGAAGAAAACATAAAATCATTGATAGTGTGCAGATGATACAAAAATTGGGAGAGTGGTAAATAATGAAGAGAACAGGTCACTGATTCAGAGCAATCTGGATAGCTTGATAAACTGGGCATAAGTAAACAATATTGTATCCTAACATTGGTTAGTCTCTAAGGTGCCACAAGTACTCCTTTTCTAAAAGCATATCTGTGGTCACAAGATAACCTAGTGCAGTGTTTCCCAAACTTGGGACGGCGCTTGTTCAGGGAGAGCCCCTGGCGGGTCGGGCTGGTTTGTTTACCTGCCGCATCCGCAGGTTCGGCCGATCGCGGCTCCCACTGGCCGCGGTTCACTGTGCCCGGCCAATGGGGGCCGCGCCACTTTCCCTGAACAAGCGGCGTCCCAAATTTGGGAAACACTGACCTAGAGGGTCTCTATTACTGCAGAAGATAAGGGGAAAAACCCAGCTTGATAGAGCCCATGCTAAATTGGCAGAGCTGGCAATTTAATACTTGCAAACTAAGCACACTTCCTATGGGAATAGGTGAGACTCAATGAATATGAACCCCACATTTTAGGGTAGAGCCATGTTTTAAATACTTCACAAATTATATTGCTATGCCATTCATTATTTTGCAAGGTGCAAGTTTCTTTAGTGTTCTGCATGTATTCCTATTCTAGTAGGAAATCTGAAACAAAGCCTTGTTTGAACCATCTGCAGAATCAGTACAAGGGTAGGAAACTGTAAATGGAAGGAGCAGCTTTCTGCTCAGACGTTTAGCACCTACTGGCTTGGTTATAGGGATGTTCCATTTCGGTTCCCCTGAACCTGTCTATGGATCATGTCATAACCATACAGCTAAGAGTAGCCTAGAACTCCTCCTTACCTGTAAGGGGTTAAGAAGCTCAAATAACCTGGTTGGCACCTGACCAAAAGGACCAATGGGGAAAGAAGATACTTTCAAATCTTGGAGCGGGGGAAGTCTTTGTTTGTGCTTTTTGTTGGGTGTTCTCCCTCCATCTCCTCCAAACAATCCTGAACCAGTCTCTAATATTACAAAAATAGTAAGTAAAGCCGGGCAAGGTGTGTTAGATTATCTTTTGTTTTAGCTTGTGAATTTTCCCTTTGCTAGTGGGAGGCTTATTCCTGTTTTTTGTAACTTTTGAACTAAGCCTACAGGGAGTTCCTCTGTGTTTGTGAATCTTTTAACTTTACAGGATATCTTTCATCCTGATTTTACAGAGGTGATTCTTTTACCTTTAAATAAAATTCTTCTTTTAGATGATTGATTTTCAGTGTGCTAAGACCCGGGGGGGTTGATCTGTGCTCACTTTGTAACCAATTGGTTAGGATATTATTCTTAAGCCTACCCAGGAAAGGGGGTGTAAGGGCTTGGGGGGGATATTTTGGGGGAGATAGGCTCCAAGTGACCCTCCCTGAATGTTTGTTTAAATCACTTGGTGGTGCCAGCATACCGTCCAAGGACAAAAGGGATTTGTGTCTTGGGGAATTTTTAACCTAAGCTGGTAGAAATAAGCTTAGGGGGTCGTTCATGTAGGTCCCCACATCTGTACCCTATAGTTCAGAGTGGGGAGGGAACCCTGACAGACCACAAGGGTCTTTGTTTATGCCTTGGCAGAAATAATTTGAAGGACACACAAGCACTGAATCTAGTCACTGATGGGACAACTCTATTAGTTGATTGTGTCTACTCTAGTGTCTGACCTCCAGTTAACAACATGGCTACCAACAACACTGCATACTCCAATTAAAAAAGCAATGAATTACAAACCACACATCCGTTACAGTTCCCTCTTTAATTTTCACGTGGTCTGTGTGTGGAAAGATTAACGAGAAACAATCTCAGCTACTATGGGGCTATTATTGAGACTACAGACTCAATAATTCCTAGTGAGGTGACACCTTAGATGTTGGGAACATTGAACTACCTGATGTGCTTGGGTGATGAAGGCTGAAGTTTATGGTTCATGCTCACTCAGTTGCTCAACTGCTTACTAGTGGGGTAGGGAAAAACCTTTTTCTTCAGTGCAGGTTTCTTGAGTGCTTAGCATTTGTAACTCATAAATCTCCTCTGAACAATGTTGGTTAGGTGGTCAAAATACATGGTTGTGACTCTCCCTAATACTAGAGAACTTTCCTATCCTAAAAAAGGCTGGTTCAGGGAAGCTAAATCTCTGCCTTCAAAATCTGGGGCTGAAAAACAATTGATAACTAGATCGAACTTTAAAATAAAATGAGCACCAGCCATTAAACAAGATGAAATTCTCAGTTTTAAATTTATATGCCTGAATTAGCAGCAAAAGAAAGAATGGCTCATTGATGTAGATAGCAATGATATGAATTTGAAGAAATGTGGACCCTGTTTCTTGATACATTTGGATAAAGAATGCTGCAATGGGTCAAATAATGCCATTCCACCTGACCTCTCTGCTTTTCCCCGCTCTTCCCAGCTCTCTCCTTTCCTTTTTTGCCTGTTTGTCTTTTTTTTCATTTTTTTTTTAAATTGTTACCCCATATCCTAATATGTTCTCTGTGTAATATTGTCTGATTTTGCATTGCCAGGTCTTTGTCAAGTTGAATATTGCATAATTACTATAATTTTATTAACTATCCTGTGAAATGTTATTTGTTACCATATTCAAGGTGCAAGTTGTTTACCATTTTTTGTTTTGTTTCTCTATTAAAATTCATAAAAATTATTTACAGAAATACAGTAACAAGTGTACAGTGACAAGCACACTGGAGTGCCAATCACTGACTGGGGCTGCTAGGCTCTTCTGCAACCCAGATAAATAATAATTATAATAATAATAAAGTGAAGCTTAGAGAAAGCATAAAGGAAGATGAAACTTACTTGGGAGGCTATCCTTGTATCTGTCTTCAGTATAAGATCTCAATTTGTATATAAAATACTGGTTTGAGAAGCAAGGTTTCAGAGCTTAAGAAATCTCACATCAAACAGTGACCCACTTCAGTTGTGGGCTTTTCTCTGCACAGACATCACACCAGTTGTCTTGTAATATTGTGGTAACTGCAGCTCGTGAATATGACTTCAGTAAATATAAGATCATAAGTCTTTTGTCTTTACAGAACTCAATAAATACTTGCCTGACGTTACTTTTCTAAGCACTCAGTAAACATCATTGTGTTGCATCCCTAGGTGACATGATCTCATTAATTACATCATTTCATAGCTTTTTTTATGTCTCATAGTTTTAGCATTACTTAATGTACAACAAGGCTGTACAGTTTAAAGGTCAGGGCAGAGTAGGAGCTGGGAAAATTTTGAGTTACTGATTCATTGTACAACACTGGGGATGAGGCTTGCTTTATGCTCACTCAAAACAAGCAGCCATATGGGGAGAACCAAGCTGTAAGAGGCCATCAGAGAGGGCTTGGACTTCTTTGTAACAAAGGCTTCAGTGTGCCTTTATTAGGGTTACAGTGCTCTGCTTACAGTGCTCTATTCTAGAGATTCTCCAGGTTTTGCTTCCATGAACAACCTTATAACTGAAGGATCCTCCCAAAAACCCAGTCCCTCACTGTTTGGTTTTCTAACATCTCATTCTGTGTAGCATCAAAAAAAGGCCTTACAGACATGTTTGAGAACCACCCCTCTAGACTAACTCACCTGGTAGTGGTCCTGATTTATATGCAGCTGCCTCCCCATTAAACACCATGTTAAAGAATACACATCTGTGGTAACTTTTGTAACAGTTACCACTAGAGGTAGTGGATACTGAACTGTCACGTGACAGAGGTACTCATCCTTTTTGTAACCTTAAGCCATGCCAGGTTCCTGGAGCCAGGAAACAAAGTTTAGGTTTTTATCAGTGCTCCTGTGTCACACCTTATTAAGCTTTACCTCCAGGCCACTGCACTGCAGCCATTAGCCCTCTACACCTTATATTTGTCTCCCACTAAAATAGTCATGGTTCACTTTTAGTGTGTGTGTTTGAATAGCTGCTGTTGGTTGGGCCTATGATTTTAACAGGGGTAGTGTTTTTTACTTTTGAATCTCGAATCTATTAATGTCTCTGTCAATCAGTGGGACCGGGAAACATAGTGCTTTCTCTTTACCGCTTTGTCTTTAATAAGTCTTAAAGCTTTAATTTTGTTAGTAAAATCTCCCACTAAAAACTCCCTTGCCTTTGACCCCTTATTGAGCACTAATAAGTCACTTTAGGTGCTGGGGGTGAGATCTTTGGACCTGCTCCAGTCCCTCAGAGGCAGGTAAAAGGGCTGGAGTGGTGTAAAAGGGATCTAAAAGCCCCTCTAAAAGTTAGGGTAGAATCCCCTAGGTGCAACCACTGAGCAAGACAGCATCCAGCTCAGGCTGCCTTCTGAGCCTCCTTCACAAGCCCTGCCATGGAGGGTATTTTGGGAGCAAAACATAGGCCTCCTCTGATTATAATCCTAGCTCTGTCACATACCTCAAAGTAATCCACACACATCCTCATGTCACAAATATACCTTTACCAAGCAGGCCCAACTACTGCCTCCACCATTTTGTGTAGGTACACCGAACACTCAGTGTGCTGACTGAACCTATGGTGTATTCAAATAATTCCCATTGGCTGCTGCCAGGGGAACCGAAGGAAGGTGATGTGTGCCCCGACAGACAATATCCTGAACATTCCCTATGGAGATAAGATAAACTTTACTGAATGAAGATAAACCTTACTGAGTTAGGGTTAACACCTTTGGAGTTCATTGTATGACAAATGCAAATGTTTATGTACTGTTGTGAGATTGTTTGGCACTTCTTTAGCAGGAAGACAAGACTAATGCAATCTCTGGAAGGTATGAGGGAGTTCAAAGGACTGTTTGGAACAATATGTGAAGTGGATTTCCTTAGGACATACACTAAGGTGAGGGGAAGAATGTGTTCCCATCTGAAGTCAGCTGTTTGAAGCGATGTCCTAGGGTAAGAGCCTCTTTTTGTATACAAATGACCTGCTTCTGAAAACTCTAGTTCAAAGACTCTTGAACTGTATGAAAAGGAAATTGAACGTTATGCGGGTCCTTGTTTTGAGCTGAAAATCGGAACGTGTAACCCCTAGGATACCCATAGGGTGGGGCATTTAGACAGCACTTGCTAGAACTCTTGTGAGAATTGGGATGAACTTTGGTAAGCTCATTAGCATGTGTAGGTTCTATTTTTTTTAATAAAAAGAAAAGGAGTACTTGTGGCACCTTAGAGACTAACCAATTTATTTGAGCATAAGCTTTCATGAGCTACAGCTCACTTCATCGGGCTTATGCTCAAATAAATTGGTTAGCCTCTAAGGTGCCACAAGTACTCCTTTTCTTTTTGCGAATACAGACTAACACGGCTGTTACTCTGAAACCCATTTTTTTAATGTTTTGTTTGTAATGCTTTGTACCTTAAGAATAAAGTAAGCTTGCTTAGAAAACTGTGTGGTAACTTGTCTGTAACAATTACACTGTTATCAGACTCTGGAGAGAAAGCAAGCAGGGCAACCTGTGTGTGCTGGGAATGATACAGTGAAAGCAGGGAACTGTTCAGCCTGAGAATGCCATGGTCCAAAAGGAGATAGGTGTATGATTCTACCAAAGAGAGGCAAGAACTGGAAGCCTAAGAGTGGGTGCCCTTGTTGAACCCCTGAGCATAGCTCAGAAATACACATGCAGTTGACCTCAACTATGACAGCATGAACTATCTTTTTTGTTTTGGGGGTTTTTTTGGTCCTTTAATAGTGTTAGATGGAATCCTGTGGGTGAGCATGAATGGGTTGTAAAAGGAGGTGAAGAGTTTGTACGTTTCGGCAACTGTGGGGTTGGCAGAGTAAAGGTATGGGTGTTGTTGGGGCATTGCTGAAAGAGGGCAGAGTTAAATTTGCATGGGCAAGCTTAACTCTGCATTTCCTGGTTTTCAGAAGTTGAGTTTTTCTCAATTCCGTGTTCTGCAAAGGGGATGGCATACCACCATGCAACCTGAACTTTGTATCACCAGTTTTTTGCCATTGGATTCGTCATTACTTTGCACCTTGTGGAATCACTTATACCTTTGAAAAGAGGGTGTAAAATGCTACCAGATCAGAATGGGCAATGTCTATACAAGATGTAATTAGTGGAGAATCAAGCTTCAGGAACCCTAAGGTGCCCTTGCTTGGACAAGTTATGTCTTCTTTGTGCCTCAGTCATCCAAGATGGAAAGTTTTTTCCTACTCAAACTAAATACAGTATGGCAGATGAGCTTTCCTAGCCAAATAAATTAACCATAAAATAATTTTGGCTGTTCAGTTACATCAACAATTATAAACTTAATGCATAATCTTAATTAAGCCATCTATTTCTCTGTTGTGTAATAGTACAACAGAGCCATTGTTACCTCCTCAATGGTTCTATTTATATATTATGACTCACCAAGAACTGTGTGGTGGTATTCCACCTTTTGTGAAAATAAAAAGGTCCATGCAGCAATCTCCATAGGTTTTTATGCTACTCCTGATGCAATAGTATCAACACCTAATCAAAGGGTAAATGGGAAATGTGAAACTGAAACAAAGAAACATTTTTCTTTTATTTGTATCAGCTGTTCTTCATAGATTCCAAGGCCAGAAGGGACTGTCGTGATCATGTAGTCTAATCTCTTGTATAACACAAGCCATAGAACTTCCCTAAAGTAATTTATAGAGCAGAACTTTTAGAAAAACATTTATTAATGTAGTTTAACTGAAAACAAGGCTTAAAGGTCTTGGAAAGGAAACCAAAGCCTAAGGAAACCAATGAGGTAATATCTTCATTGGTGTACAACCCTCTCCCCCACCCCGCCCCAGAAGTGTTCTTGTCGTACAGTAATTAACGTAAGGTAAATCCTAAGGAAGAGAACTCAGTTTGTAGTTTTCACATGTGTTAGCAGGTTGAGGCAAAATCTAGGCTCCCCACTAGTGAACGTGGGGTGCTGGTGGCCTGCTTCTTCACTCCTATGTTTAAGAGATGAGTCTATTCACCAGCCTTGCTTCCTTCAGTAGGATTTTCTCATGTTACTATGAGTTAGCTAACCCAAGGTAAGAACACACCTTTCATCCTAGCAAGCACAAGGCCCGAGGCTCTTTCCATTGATTTCCTTGGCTTTTAATCAGGTCCAAAGTGAGTAAAAGTATGTCTTATGCCCATTAAGGAAGAAAGGCTCGTCAGTAGACTTCATCTCCAAAACGTGCAAGTGGAGAGGCAGGCCACCAGCGGTTCATCTTCTTCCACTGTCCTGATTTCTGCAGGAGGAGCAGACTTTCAGCAATCTCTCATTGCAATCCATTTGTTATCCAAGTGGGAAGAGACTGATTCACAGCTTTCACCTATGATCTTGATCCTCTTCTTTCCATGGGGGAGGAGGGCAAACTGACCACCAGGGTCTCACATGAAGTGGTTTTCTCTGAAGGAAAGCAGAGCTGTTCAGTCACCCCGTATCAGAACCTGCTGGCACACATCACCTTGGGTATCTTGCAGTATTGTAAATTCTTAATACTTATCTCAGCAGATTTTTAATTACCTAGAATTCTTCTCATTGTGATTTTTAACCTGAAGTCTTTCTAAAATGTATCTGAACACACAAAATTAAGCCTGCTAAACTATGAATAGGTTTGTAGATTACATGTTTTATTGTTTGCATCCTAGTACTTGCACAGTACAGCCACCATTTTCTGATATGGATATTTAAAGTTCAGCACATGAATCCATAAGTGAATGACTTTCAGAGGTGCTGAGCTCTCACTGACATCACTTGAAGTTGTAGATGGTCAGCACATTTAAAAATCAGACTTTTTTTATGCCTAAAATATGGATTTATGTGCATAAATTAGACACCCCATTGATAAATGTTGTCCTTCAGGTATGGAAAATGATTATATTAATTATGAGGGCATTTGTATAACTGAAAAAAACCTCAGCAATAGAAACTTACTCTAAAAACACCCAGTTGTACAGAACATTTCCTAGGTTTGGCCCAAATTGAGTTTGTATAGTCAAGCTGTTAAGAATGGCTCCAGACCATGAGTACTAACCTGAGGGCAGATTGCTACAAACCAGGGCACAAACCCCAAACCGGTTGTGAGTTCCATACATAGATCTCACGAATCAAGCGTGAACGCCTTAAGCACTATGACAGCCCTAACATGGAGTCAATCCCTTTGGGTAGTCCGGTCTATCTTGGCACCCAGGCAAGCTTGCCTTTGTGATTGATGGTCTCATACACTGAAAATCATAACAATATTCAGCTTGCTCTGTCACAAAGGCACAGTCAGTCACCTCCAGTCAACAGCATGTTACATCTCACACCACAGCCAATGCTTGTAGCTAATCCATAATGAACGAGCTAAAGATTTATTAACTAAGAAAAAGAAATGACTTATTTCCAAGGTTAAAGCAGGTAAACATACACACACAAATGAGTTAGTCTTAGGTTTCAAAAGGTGGCAGATGCTTCTATAATAAGAAAATACTATATGTCCTTTAGGACTAACCAAGGCCAAGCATTGGGGATCTTTTGCTTATGCTTAGTAATCCTTGCCCCTCAGAGTCCAAGCAGCATAAAAGGTACAGTTTCTCCTTGTCAGGGATTTTTATTCCCTTCCCCTAGAGTTCAAGCTGATGGAACAAGTGCACAGGCATGTCTTCTCTTCATGGGTGTGCATGGCAGGGGGGCTAGGGGTGGACAAAATCTCTTGTCATCTGATGTTCCACAATGGTTTGTCCAGTGTCTACGGACCTTGTTTTGTTGGGCAGGAGATATCCCCTCTTGTGGCAAACTGGTATTTCAGTTGGCAGTAATGTTTCTCTCCTGCCTGGTGGTTTAGTTTTAGAGCAAACATTTTTACAGTTATAGAGCAAACACTTAAATATTTACCGTAAACATGGGATATAGACATTATAATTGAGATTAATAATGCAGCAACATACCAGCATTTTATAGAGGCTAAACACATTCTTATAAACCTAACATCTATTTTAACAATGCTAACACACAGGTGAGCCAAACTGGTTTCCAACTACATATTGGTCAATGTTCAGTGTAGGTCTATGGGCCTAGACATGAGTTGGCACCTGGTCTGCCAGCATCACACAAACCAGTTATAAACACCTCAAAAAAGTGTGACACAGTACCATGGAAGGGCAATGACAACAACTTTAACTTTAGAGCCGCAAGAGTTGCTATTGTGAAATGGGTTATCAGTCTTATTTACAGCTGAAACTTTTATATAGTTATTTATTATAATAACTGTATAGAAATTTTCTACCAGTAATTCCATTTTGGTTTTTAAGATATGATATACTGCCACAATCAAATTGCAGCTTGCAAATAAAAAATGCTAACATTTTATAGCCAAGTTATAAACTCAAGTAAAACACGGCCTCCTCCTGTATTTGACCTACAATTCACACTTGGCTACTGAAGGCTAAGAACTGAGGTGTTTTTGTCTATTTTTTTAAAATCCAAATTAGAGTAATATTTATTAGATCTATTCAACATTTCAAATGTACAATTGGTCCTGTAGCACTGAATTCTAATATCACATAACATAGCAAATATTTTAAAAATTCTGTAGAGAAAAAACACATTCCCATAATATATTCTGTTAGTTTCCTTGTTTAACACACATTTTAAAACCCTCTCCTAAAATATAAACTTTTAAATCCTTGGTGGTCATGGCACCAGGCTGGCATCTTTCCCCTCTGGATATATGCGCTGCCAACGCCTTCAGTGGCAGGCAATCTGCCCCCGTAATGCCAAATGGCACTCAAGGGACCTTAATGTAGCAAGAGAACAGACCAGAAAACAGCACATAGCGTAACCTTCAGTCTGTCAACATATCAAACACAGGCTGTAAAAACAAGGAAATGTTCTGTATCAGAATATAAAGCTCTGGTTCCTTTGTACAGCAACCAAATTTGTATGTCATGTAGTTGTGATTAAGGCTCTGTCTATATGCAAGACAGATCTTATTATTCTAGGCTCTCTAATCTATCCTCATTGTAATATGTTTCTTCCAACTCTGTAAGAACATCTTCATATTCCTAGTTAACATACGTTGGCTTTCTATTTAATCTATTTTAATTACTCAAGCTTCAGAGGGGTAGCCGAGTTAATCAGGATCTGTAAAAGCAGCAAAGAGTCCTGTGGCACCTTATAGACTAACAGACGTATTGGAGCATTAGCTTTTGTGGGTGAATACCCACTTTGTCGGATCCAATGAAGTGGGGATTCACCCACGAAAGCTCATACTCCAATACGTCTGTTAGTCTATAAGGTGCCACAGGACTCTTTGCCGCTTTTAATTACTCAGTCTGTCTAATGTCAGACTGTCAGACATCAGGATGCTCAAATAAATTGGTTAGTCTCTAAGGTGCCACAAGTACTCCTTTTCTTTTTGTAAATCAGTTGTGTTATCTAACATTTCTCTGGCAAAGGAAAAATTAAGCCTGGACAACTGCAAATTATAGCCGGAGCTTGTGTGCTGCTGTGATCTTTTTGCTAGTGTGTATGTGTACCACTATACATTAGTGAAGGCAATGTCAGACCTTCTCTACATGTGGGATCATGTCACACCCAGCCCATGGAGGATGTAAGTCTTAATGCTTAGAGTTAATGGAAATTCTCCTTTAACCAAAGTGTTCTATTTCCGCAATGGCCATGGAATCAACACACTGGGCAAAGTACTGCATTTTCCCAGTTCATGCAGTTTTTACTTAATCTCAGCAGAGTCCTTACATCTGAAGCATTTTTACAAGAGAGCTACTAAATTGGAAATCAGGAGGAAGTACTACATGCTGTTGAATGCCAGCATGGGGCAGTGGAGAAAAAAAATTTCTTTGACTATAACAATAAATGTACTTAACTTACAATAATACACAATACTTTCTTCTTATAATGTATGTTATACTCTTTTTAAAAGCTGATCACTCATCAAAAACAATAACCAATATTCTGCTTAAACCTTGTCTAAATGGGAAAGTTTTTTTTTTGGAATAACTAATTTTTTCCCCACATAAACAGCACTGTATCCAAACATAGTTCCCACCCCTCCCTGAATTAACCTGCTTTTTATTCCAAATTAATTAATTCACTTTTGAAGTGAAATACTCTGAGCAATGATTTTTTTTTTCCGGAATAAGGTTTATGTGGATGCATGTGGCAGTTGTCATATTTCAGATTAACTATTCCATTTGTGGCAGTTTTCTCACTGCTATCCCATGCTGCATTGCTTCTTGCCTGGCCTGGCCTGTGTGCGCTTTTCTGCTCTGGGATCATTGTGACCAGAAGTCTCCTCCCCATTTAAATACTGGTGTGCTGCCAGATGCATCCCTTTTGTGATACCAGCTTGTGGCAAGTTCATATATCCAGAATCACATACCCATTATTGCAGCCATGCCCTGTGTTTCTAAGCAGACCCCGCAGGAGGTCCTGGACTTCCTTGCCCTCTTGGGAGAGGAGCATGTCTAAGCCCCTCAGAACAGCAGTCACCAGAATGCCAAGATCTACAAGTGGCTGGAGGAGCAACTGCAGGAGAAAAGGTACTCCTGGGACATGGACTAATGCCGTAGCAAAAAGAGCTCCAGCACAATTACAAGAATACAAAGCACAAGAACAGGCCCTCCAGTAATTCTACCTACCCATACTATCAGGAGCTGGACTGGACTTTTGCAATGGAGGGCACAACTGAGCCCTGGCATGTGGTTCTGAATAGTTTGGGAAGGAGGGCCTTGGAAGGCACCCATGTGACGCTGAACCTCAACCAGGAGGAGATTCTTCCAGACAGCCAAGATCTTTTCAGCACACACCACACTGTAAGCCAGAGATGCAAGTGCTGGAGATGGCCTCCGAAACCCAAGCAGCAAACTAGCCTGAAAATGCTGCATAAAATGGAGCACTACTAATAATGTGCTGTATTACAACCATATAAGGGGATTTAAACCATATAAGGGGATTTGTTCTGGGTATCTGTTGGGTGCTGCCATTTTGGCTGGATGTGAGCTATGAGCCTTTCTTCACCTGCTTGGCTTCCCCACCATGAGCATGCTCAAACTGTCATCCCACAGCTATTGGCCAAATGTTCTGCCCCTCTAACCTCCTTCCTGTGTCGCTCAATTCTCCTCCCTCTCTCTCTCCCGGTCAACCACGGCACCACAGGGGTTAAAAATCAAACACATTGCATGGTACTCATGTTTATTGTAACAGCAGATACAGAAAGAGAAAAAGCATTTTGCCTCAGTGTTTTTACATTTTGCGAGGTAAACTGTCAAAATTAGCCATAGAGATTATAGTCATGGCTATTTTTCATCAAAGCCTCAGCATTGTTAACCCCTTGGTTTCAAACTAATTACTTCAAAAGTCTGTCTATTTTGTAGTGCACTTTTAAAGAGCATTTAAGGCAAATTTCCATTTTGACATGAACATTACAAGGCAATACAGCCTTCCTGGGGCAGGAACAGCCTCAGCCATTTTGCCAGTTAGAGCAGAAAACACTTCCTGAGCAGCAGAACAACAAAAAGAAACTTCTCCCCTCCCACCAAAAAGGCTGAGTGCAGAAGTTCACTGCCCTCAGGAAGTTGGTTCTGCCATGTGCTGCATCCCCTAGAACCATCCCTGCTTCCTGGGGATGCCAGGATCACCAAGACCAGATGGTATTCACTCAAGAGTATGGATGGAACTCTAACAGGAAAGTGCAGAACTACTAACAGTAGTATGTAACCTATTGCTTAAATCAGACTCTACTCCAGATGAGTACTGGCTAACTAACGTAATGCCAATTTTTAAAAAAGGCTCCAGAGGTGATCCTGGCAATTACAAGCAAGTAAGCCTATCTTCAGTATCATTCAAATTTGTTGAAACTATAGTAAAGAATGAAGTAATCAGACACATAGATGAACACAATATGTTAGGGAAGTGTCAACACAGCTTTTGTGAAGTGAAATCATACCTCACCAGTCTATTACAATTATTTGAGGGGGTCAACAAGCCTGTGGACAAGGGTGATCCAGCTGATATAGCATACCTGGACCTTCAGAAAGCCTTTGATAAGTTCCCACACCAAAGGCTCTTATGCAAAGTAGGTAGTCATGGGAGAAGAGAAAAGGTCCTCTCATGGATCAGTAACTGGTTAAAAGATAGGAAGCAAAGGGTATGAATAAATGGTCAGTTTTCATAATGGAAAGAGGTAGATAGCAGGATTTCCCAAGAATCTGTACTAGACCCTATGCTGTTCAACGTATTTAGAAATGATCTAGAAAAAGGGGTGAACAGTGGAGGTGGCAATGTTTTCAAACGATATAAACTTACTCGATAGCTAAATCCAAAGCTCACTGTGAAGAATTACAAAGAGATCTTATAGAACTGCATGACTGTGCAACAAAATGGTAGATGAAATTCAATGCTGATAAATGCAAAGTAATGCACATTAGAAAATATAATCCCAACTATAAATACAAAATCATTCAGTCTAAATTAACTGTTATCACTTAAAAGAAAGAGATCTTGGAGTCGTGTATAGTTCTCAGAAAACGCCTGCCCATTGCACAATGGCAGTCAAAAAAAGCTAACAATGTTGGGCACTATTAAAAAAGGAATCGATAATAAGACAGAAAATATCATAATGTCACTATATAAATCCATGCCATGCTCATACCTTGAATACTGCATACAGTTCTGGGCACCCCATCTATTTTAGAATTGGAAAAGGAACAGAGAAGGGCAACAAAAATTATTAGGAGTATATAACAGCTTCCATATGAAGACAGCCTTAAAAAAACCTGTTCCAATTAGAAAAGAGATGACTAAAAGGGGTTATAATAGGGGTCTATAAAATCATGAATGGTGTGGAGAACAGGAATAAGGAAATGTTGTTTACTCCTTCACATAACATGAGAACTAGGGCTTATCCAATTACATTAATAGGCAGCATGTTTAAAACCAACACACAGTCAACCTGTGGCACTCGTTGTCAGGGAATGTTGTGAAGGCCAAAAGTATAACTGGGTTCAAAAAAGAATTAGATAAATTCATGGAGGACAGGTCCATCAATGGCTATTACCTAAGATGGTCAAGAATGCAATCCAGTGCCAGAAGCATGACAGGGGATGAATCACTCGATAATTGCTCTGTTCTCTTAATTCCCTCTAAAGCATCTGGCATTTGCCACTGTGGGAAGACAGGATACTGGGCTAGATGACCATTGGTCTGACCCAGTATGGCCATTCTTATATTCTAAGACAGGTGGTTTTTCTGTTCCACTCCTGTACCAGCTAGGTGGACATCATCCTGGTAAACAGCAGTGCTGCATATCTTCCCAGTTTGTTCACTACCTTTTTGAATAAGACCCTGCCCTACCTGTTGGGGACATGGCTTAGAGTAACATCCTCCAATGTAAACATAGCCTGCAGAGATACACATGCAATTACTAACCTGCACCCTGCTGCCTCCCCACCTGCCAACACTGACACAGCATTGATTCAGGGATTCTATAGAAAGGAGAAGTAAGGTAGAAAATGTCTTACCATCTCCAAGTGCACCCCATACAGGGAAAAGCAGATAGCAATGACATTGCAAAATTGAGAAAAAAGAAACTTTTTATCATTGTTCACATGAAGACTAGTATAGGGACTCAGGAACTGTGGCAGAAAGAGGAGACTGTTTATAAAGTGGGGAGATTTGTGCAAGGCGTTAGAGAGAGACAAAAGCAAATGTTAGCTGCCACTGACCACAGGGCAGAGGTATTTTACTGGATGCTTCTGCATGAAGGTTGGTGTGCAGTTTATTACTACCACTGCTCAAGAAAACAGGACCTAAATATATTTTGTAGTTAAAGAAATGACACCAAGAAAATACCCCACTCAATGTCACCTATTTCTATTCCAAATGAGAAACTGACGTGCAAGGCTCTAAAAAAATGCTACTGCTCAGAAAAGGGGCAACAATATTTAAATGATTGTTACCATATAATAATGAGGTCTGTGCACACACAAATGCTCAGCAAAAATGGGGAGGAGGTTTACAGCGATGCTGAGTACGCCAGGCAAGGCAGAATGACAGCTTCCACTGGGGCAGCAGCAAGAAGTGGAGCAGTATCAAAGGCTGGGGCAAGGTGCAGTGAAAACAGTGGGGATGACGGGCAACCTGATTGGTGGAAGAGGAAATCAAATTCTGCAGATTCAGAGGCAGATGTCTTCAAGAAGATGGTATCCTGCCCATCAGGATCTCTATTCCCAGAACATCTCTGCAGCTGTGGGGCTAGATTAGGGGGATTGGAACACGGGGGAGGAAGGAGACCCACCACAGCTAAGGACTATGGCAGTCAATTAGAGGATATTAAAAATGGAGAGAGCTGTGGCACTGAATCAAAAAGGTGGCACAGCACCTACAACTTGCAGGGTGTGTGAAGCCATCAGGAGATGGCTTATGTATTCACTATACAGAATAAGAAACCACTACAGGCATCCCTAGTGTACACCACAACAGGGTTGGGCAACAGTGCAATCTGTCAATGGGAGGTCAGGGTGCAAATATATGTGATCCCTGATAAAGTAGCAAACCACTGAGAACATAATCTCACACACCTGAGATGTTATCATAAAGATTCCCCACTTTTCTTATACCTGTAAAATGAGTAATCATTGCTACAAAATGTATTTCTATTTAAGTCAATGGCAAAAAACATCCACTAACATCAGCAGAAACAGGATTGGGCCCATAAAACCCACTGAAATCAATGGGCTCAGGCTCAAAACTATTCACAGTAAGGATTTTAACAGCTTTCCTTAACTAAATCCTATAGCTTGAAATATACCTGATAGCATGAATTTTTAAAAGAGAGTTAACTACATGGACAATCTAAAGGAGTAAGTAATAACCAACTGGTTTTGATCTAGGGGAAAACGAAGCCAAACTTTTAAATCAGCATAACTTTTGAATGAGCTGTAACAACAAAACAGTTTGTTGTCTTTTCAGCTGATTTCGCAGAAACGTTCCTCCTTTGCCCTCTAAATAAGTGTGAAAAGAAAAGGAGTACTTGTGGCACCTTAGAGACTAACCAATTTATTTGAGCATAAGCTTTCCTGAGCTACGTGGCCAGGGCAAGTTAGAGTGGGGGTGAGGCTGGGAAGCGGAGCAGGTGAAAGCCCGTGGCAGGTTGTGGGGAAGGGCAAGGTTGGGAACTGGAGCGGGTCAAAGCCCATGGCAGGTTAAAGTGGGAGAGGTAAGGCTGGAACTTGGATGAGTGCAGGATGGAGCAGACGGTGGCAGGGCAGCATGGTGCAGAGACAAGAAGAAGGTGACAGGAGAAAGTAGACACACAGCGATGCAGGGTAGAGGGGGCGCAGTGGGAAAGGAGAGGCGGGGTGATGCCGAGGCCTCAGACAGAAGCTAGCGGGAGAACCGCACAACCCTAGCCCCACATCCGCAGCTGGCAGTGGCAGGTTAACGCAGCCCATCGCCACCCATCAGCTCCCGCAGCCGTCTCCGTTTCCTGCCCAGCCAGACTACAAGTCCCAGCGTGCCCCGGGCGGCCTCCTCCCTGGCGGCACGTCTCCTCTACCCCGCCCCCTGACGGCTGATGCGCACGCGCGTTGGCGGCGGCGTCTAGGGCAGTCTCCCTAATGTAAGATGGTGGCCGGCCTGGCGGCGGAGCGCACGGAGCCCGGAGATTACCCGTCTCTCACATAAAGGTCGTCGGAGGAGCTACTCCGCCCCCTCCCGCCAGGCCCGGCGCTACCAGAGGTCCCGCCCGACAGCGCTGCTGCTCCTGCCGCCCGCTCGCCGGCCGCCGTGAAGCAGGAGAGACTGCGGGCGGGGAGGGACGAGGAAGGCGGGTGAGTGTGCGAGCAGGGGCCGGGGGAGCCGGGCTACGAGAGAGCGGAGGCTTCGCAGGGACCGCGCAGGCCTCAGTCCACCCCGCTCCCCCGGTTCGGCCCCCAAGAGCGGCGGGACCCCGCTGTCTAGGGGGAGCGGAGGCGCCCTGCCCGGGAGGTCGCGAGGGGCGCCCAGGGGCTGCCCGTTTTCCAGCCCCTCGCGGGGAGGGGAGCGGTGGTGGGAGGGAGAGCTCGGGGCCGCGCTCGGCACCGAGGGGCTGCCGGACTGGGACGTGGGAGAGGAGGGGGCTGTGCCCGGGAGCGTCTCACCCCACCCCTCCTCTCCAGCCTCCGGGGGAGGCCGCACTGGCTTGGGTTATCTATTTCAGTGTGATTCTCTTATGGCTTGGTGGAAATTTCCTCTCTTCCTCCTCCCCCTCCCCAAAACTGGGCTCCATTTGTTCTGATTCTCACTTTTGTGGGAGACAGATGGTAAATGGCAGCCGTCTCTTTTTTCCTATTATTTTGGACAATTCATTTAACCTTCTCAGATTTGTCTCTTAGCACATCCGTCTTTAACTTTCCAGGGCTTCTAAAACATGCTCAGTCTTAGAAACCTTTTCATAGGCTGAGTTAGGAGAAGGAAATGAGAAGGCTATGGGCTCACATCGTGTTCCATGGCTTGCCATATGCTCTACCTGCCAGTTTCAGTGTGAGCTGGTGGTGCTTTCATGTGCACAATAAAAGGAGGAGGTGCGCGCTGGATAGTCCTCCTGGAACACTTCACTGCTACAGTTCAGAGGATTCGTATGGCTTTGGCCTGTGTGCTTGGGACACTATCAAATGCGGAGTTATTAGGAGGGCAATGAATGCTATGTAGGGCAGTGGTTCTCAAACTTTTGTACTGGTGACCTCTTTCACATAGCAAGCCTCTGACTGTGACCCCCCCCCCCATACATTAAAAACACATTTTTATATATTTAACACCATTATAAATGCTGGAGGAAAAGCGGATTTATGGTGGTGGCTGACTGCTCGCGGACCCTCCCCCTCCGTAATAATCTCATGACCCCCTGAGGGGTCCCAAACCCCTGATGTAGGGTATATGTTACATGTTACTCTTTAAGCTGGATGTGCAAGTTCTGAAAAAGGTTGGCTTAATTTTACCAAAAGTTGTAAAGGTTATGTTAGCATATAGCGTGTTTACTGTCTCTGTACTTTTTTTTAGCTTATTGTGCTTATCTGCAATACTGCTTGTGTTACATTCTATTTTAGTTTTAAAATATCTGGACTTCAGTGAACAGATATTTTGACATCACACTTATGTAAGCATGATCACAGGCATTGACTAAAAGATAAACAGTAATACTGAAAGACAAATCTGTGGAAGAATTAAGTTGTTTCCCCTCCCCACTTTGTATCTGGAAACTCAGGCTATGAAAAGGAAGAGCAGAGCGAAGAAGTAGTGTACCTTAGAGGTTGGATGGCGTTCAGGTGGCCTATGAATACTCCAAATATACATTTAGTTTCTCAGTAGCATTGCTAATAAAAGGAGAAAAAAAAGTAAGTGCACAGTCTAGAAGTCAAATGGAGTCAAGTGTATTACACCTAAGGGTTTTTATGATCCTGTAACAGACTTTCCATTCCATAAACAAGACTAACGCATGTATGGGTTTAGAAACATTTGGCAGTCAGTCAGACTAGACTTGACTTGGCTGACTGGCAAGGAAAGCTTATGGTAGGAGAGGATTGTTTTTGTATGGTAAGGGGTACTGATTATAAAATGCACTCTTGTTCTAATTAGCATGTTTTCCTTTTAAGTTCCCATTAAAAGTTTTTAGGTGGCTAGCTTAGTTTTTTCTTACAGAAAATGCTATAGGTGCTTGTCAGTCTTAGGGCTCTAGTTTTTTTTAATTTGGAGCTGATTATTTCAAATGGATGACGTGTAAACATACAACTTCAAATTGTCTGATTATAAAATGTATTTTAGGCCTTAGACAACCAAATCCATCATTTATAGACCTGTCTCGGGGTACAAGACTGTACCTTGCCATCTGGTGCAACCAAGCAAAATTGCTTGGCAAGGCCACTGTATCAGGGGTTCTCAGACTTTCACAAGGGTGAACAACATCTTAATAGACTATCTGGACCACCTTTCATCCCACTTGCGATTGCATAACATCCCTGTGACAACTTCAGCAATTGCTTTCTTTGTAAAGTAGTAATAGGAAAATATTCATATATTTTTAGCAGTCTTTAGTATGCGGTGTTCTTTTTTGAGAAAGTTAATGACACGGTCTTTGCTATTCAGTTCAGTACATCTCCTTCACTATCTGTTCTTTTCCTCTCAGCTGGAAATGGCAAGAAGAGTCTAGGCTATAGGATTGCCCATCTCTGTGAACTACTACTGATCCTTTGACCACAGTTTGGGGAATCTCTGCAGTAGGTTACAGAAATAATACTCGGTTCTTATATATTTTCATCTGTAGGTGTCAAAGTGCTTTACAAAGGAAAATAGTAGTATCCTTGAATGACCAATGGGGAAACCAAGGCATAGAAGTAAATGATTTTCCCGAGTTCACACATCCGACATTGTTGGAGCTAGGATCAGAGCTCAGGTCTTTTGTTTGCTTAGCAGTGTGGTGGGCCTTCTGTCAGGATCTGTGTGGTTCTACTGTGCAGGAGGGAGTGCAAGATTTGAGGCACTTATGGAGGTTCTTATGCCAGGTGAAATGAAAGGACAACGTTGGTGATAGATGGTGGATTGAATAAAAGCATTTCTGTAAATAAAACTGCATTGTTCCAGGGTAAACTATTTGGCTCAGAGATAGCAAAACCAGATAACACACACACTTTCTACAGATATCTACTGAACCAGAAACTTCCATTATAACTTAGTTATTTTGCAGGCTATTTCCCTAGTTCAAAATAAGCAACCTTAGAGCAAAAATTGTCCAGGCCCCACATCCTGTGTATTTTTCCATAGTTGATGCAGTGGTTTTGAAGCTACTTCAAGTATCAAATTGTTTCTAGTAATGCAGTGAACATTTACAATCACAGGCTTGACTTCTCACTCTGTTTGGAACTCTGGTCAGCTTCACATTAGTTAGTGGACTGACCTCCTGTTTAGCTTTGAGAAAGAAATTACAGTGCTCAACCTAGTCATTTGTAAATGGCAGGAGAATGAAATTCCATTATTCGAGATCTTTCTGGTGTTCTAGGACCATTGTAACTAAAACGCACTATATAATTTCTCACTTTCTTCACTCAAACTAAGCCCGTAAGTACTTCTACTGGAGGAGGCTTGAAATATTCTGGAATTACAAAACAGTACTTGTGTGACCTAGCAAGTTTAGGAAGCCTGTATCCAAATTTATACAGGAATTCAGGGGCTGGAGAATGACACTTCTTTCCATCTCCTGCACAATCTGTAAGATGTGTACACAGTTTTTTGTTTCTAGATGTCATCTTAGAGTTACTTCCATAATCTGTTAAATACATAAACAACATTTGACAAACCAATCATTAGATCACAAGGCAGAAGACTTAACTTGCTATCAGTACTCATACTGGGAACTGGGGTTGAGGTGGTGGTGGAAATGGGGCTGTTACATCTGAAGCAATTTTAGAGCTTTTTACAGTTCAGAGGTAAAATGTAGATGGATCCAGAAGCTTGAGTAAACACTACTGAGGTGAGTGGAGACAGGTCACGCTTCCTGGAGAAATCCTGTTCCCTCAGCAACATGGTGGGCCTTGTGTCAGGATCTGTGCAGGAGGGAGTGCCAAATTTGGGGTACTCTTTATGCAGCAGCACATGGGAAACCCTCATAAAAGGATTTGGGGTGTGGACTGCTGCTATACCTCCCCACGTAGGGAAGATGGCTCTAGCCATAGGCTAAACTATTGGCTATAAAGAGGCTCCACTATTGTATTGTGGTGAAGTTTTTTGGTGGGTGTGAGGAAGGGTAATATATACCTTCTCCCACTCCAGTGTAATTCCTAGGAATATCTGAGCCTTAAACATTTACACCTGTAGAGTTTCAGGTTGACTGTCCAGATGCATGAAAACAACACTACCTGCATTTGATTGATACTTAGGTTTACTTTGCAACTAAGTGCTAGAAATGCAATTATTTTTAAAACGAAGATTACATGCTGATGAGTAAGTCTGTAAAGAAATTCGTGGCTAACTGCCTCACTTTCCAGAGAGTGGCAAGTAGAAAACTGGTGAGTAAATTTATCAAACCCTGAACATAATACAAGCAGCATTACAGTACTGACCAAAAAGTTGTGGTCATCTTGTGACAGCATTGGAAATGAGCAAGTAATTTAGTGAGCATCCAAAAAGTACTTTATTCCTAGTTGTTGATTCTGCACACTTCAGGTCTTTAGGCTACAGGCCATCTTACTGTAATCTTGTTAGCTCTTCAGTAGCCCAAGATATAATTTGTTTACTAATGCTCGTTAGAGTGTTATAAGTGGCAATTTAACTTCTCAGTGTAAGAATACTCCTAAGCAATTTTGTCAGGTGAGACAAAATTTTGAGAGGTGGTAGCTATATTGATGCTTATATATATAAGCTCTCCTATGGATATAGGTCTGTAGCATTGACCTGGCCTTAGTTTTCACCATCTGTTCATACTGCCAGTGAGTCTTCTGGTAATCCCTAAACTAGTACGAAAACTGTAGGTCAAAATTATGTTATAGGTCAATTTACCTTGTAGTTCAGATCTGTTTACATGTTTTTCCTATTGTATTAATATTATGGACCTGAATCTCATTTACACTAAGGCTCCTTTATGCTTCCAGAATTATGTAAAGAGGCCTTAATGTAAATAAGAAATAAGCCTAATAAAACACCTCCAACTTGGCTAGTGACTCAGTCTCACTGCTGTTGTGGATCCGTGCAACCGTTTTTTTCTAAAGCAACCCATTTTGTAAATTGTCTGTTGATGTCTTCCCTTTAAGTTGAAACTTTCCTTCCAGCTTTTGATAAAACACAAGGATCATGGCATTTGTAACGGAGAAAACTTGTGTTCAAACGATAGTTCATTTTTGTCCTTGAAAGCAGCAGTAAAGAATTTTCAGCACTCATCTGGCAAAGGATATGTTAAGCTGAAACTTCTTGTATGGATAGCTTCATCATTAGTAGCAAACTGGCTCCAGAACAGCAGATTGGAAGTCTCTGGAAATTAAATGATGGAGAATTATACAGTTTACAATAGCACACTAATTCTAGTTCATTCTTTTTGTGTAGTTTAAATGTTATTCTTTTAAAATATTAAAGACAAAAGTTGGGAAATTCAAGCAACTATTAGCATTTACAATAATCTGCAGAAGTTTTAAAAAAAAGTAGCTTACAGCTACCTTCTTTCCTATATGGGTGGTAGCTGAGTAGGAATTAATACTAGAATGATCATGTGAACAGCTCACAACTATAACAAAAGGATTACTGACATTAAGATTTTTAAAGATTTGTTACTTAAAAACTGCAAGATTTGAAGTCGGCTAACTATGCCCTATGGCAGGCCTGTTGTCCTATCTATTTGTACTGTGGCTAGCGCACTGAGACCCTAAGTCTGACCTGAGGACTTAGGTATTACTGTTTATATAAATATATAGCACAGTGAAACTTCATGCGGACCACCTGCCCTTGGTGAGCACTCAAAGATCTTCCTAGATAACACTAAAATGCTAGTTTTAAGAGAACATCTTTCTGTGATCAGAGACAGCCTAGAACTGATGCCAAATACAACAGTACCTTTTTGGGGAAAATGGCTCAACTACTTTTGACTTTGCTGTCAAGTGCACACTGTGTATAGTCTTTTCATAGAGAGTTCTGCATTTTCCCTAACTCAATGTATTGCAGTAAGTTTTTTACACTGAATCACTAGAAAGTAGTTAAATGTAATAGAAATTACGTTTTTATTTCACCTGTGCTGAGTAACTGATGGATAGAGCATTATTGGCTGCAACAAGTAACCTGTTCTACGCTTAAAAAACAAAAAGCCCCTCCCCCCAATGCAGTATTTGATTTTTATAAACTACTTAATCTAAATGTTGGTATATTAAGTGACCTGCAAACAATAAAATAAGTTTTGGAATCAAGTGTAATTTGGTTTCGTGGGATTCATTTCAGCTTTCTGTGTTAGGGTCTTTTAATAAAGACAACAACTTTTTATCAGTCCTTGAGTGATCAGTTAATGTAGTTTCCCCTGTACTTAAAATGTCTTGACTGGGAGAGTGGTGGAAGATAACTTCATTGAAAATTGGATTAGCATTTGACAGCACCAGTTCATTGTTTGATATTTATAGTGGGGTCAGATACTGCTGAAGACCAGAAGGTTGCCAGTGTATAGCCGCATGGGGGAGGGGGAAGGGAAGGGTGCAAGTGCATTGAGACAGCTAATTCTGTTATGTACTCTGTTTCAGAGGTGACTTTCCCCTCAGTCTGATTTAGCACGAGCAGAAATATTTTGGGGCTTTCTTAGTGTCTACTCCTTTGATTTTAGACTTGTGCGTACATACTCAGTCTTTCTAACGGTTCTTCTCTTGACCTTGTTAAGCCAACCTTTTGCATGTTGTGGGTTAGTATATTTTTTCTGTCTGAAGGAATTTGTCCGCTCTGAGGGCAGTAAAAATGGAATAACTGTTTTATCCTAAGTAGAAAATGACTCCAGGATCCAGCCTTTAAGTAGGCAGATGGCTGAGCCAGTACGTTTGCCATTAACTTTCTTTTCAGACTAAGTTTTTTTTTGCAGGATACATTTGTGTGTTCATAGACTAACAGATAACTTGCTCAAGGTGTTACCTTACAAGTTTTTGTCATGCAAGAAAGGTCTCAAAATTTTTACCTACCCAAATAGACCCAATCAGGTGTAGCTAGACAATTGGGGTGATGATGGGTAGTGAACTTGTTACTGTTTTTAGGTTGTAAAAGATATTTGATTTAATGCTTTGCTTTTTGGCACTTTCCTAGAATGCTGCCATTGCTGATGCTTCTTATAAAAGATTACTTAATACAAGAAAACCACTTGCATAGGACTTTTTGTCCCTTAATAGTTCAGGTAACTTTTAGGTTTTCTTCCATTTCCCACTTATTTTCCCTCCCATAACCTTTAAATCCATGACAATGTCCTGGGTGTGGTGGACTCCAGAATCTGTCAAATGCAGCATCTAAGATGTCTAGATGTTTATGCGAAGCAGTGATGCACTCCTTTCTGCTAAAAGTGTTTCCTTTAAAGTGCTCCCAACTTCTTTGACCTTGTGTAGTAACACATTTGTATTTCCTGGCATAGTGGAACCAGAGGCTGACATTTGGTGTGCCATCACAGAAATCCCCATTGTCCTGCAACTTTTGCAGTTTTGAGTGAAACTTGCATAAGACCATCACGCTTTTCTGGGTTTCCCATAGGTGTACAGGGAAGCTGCTAAAGCATCCTGCAATCCTTGTAAGTTTTACCTGCTTTTGTTACCACAGTGGTGCATAAGCATTAAGTGCAAGATTCCTTCATTCAGCACTTATAAGCGTGTGACTGTGTAGTGGTGTAATCTTGATCCAAGTTTAAAATAGCCTTCCTAAAATGTTGCTCTTGTCATTTCTGTCTTTTGACAGAAGAGAAGGCCACATTAAAATTCACCTTTCTTATATCTAGTCCTGTTTTTTTTTTTTAAATTTAGACTTGTTTAGACACAAACAACTATGTCTTGTTTTGTTGTAACCTGGAGGATTTTAACTTCCAGTTGCCACCTCCTGCTGAGGTCCTGTAAAACTGCCATTATTATTAAAGTGTAGGACTATGTGATGCTGTTCTTGGAGCCTGTAAACTGCACCCAGTCAGCCACAGTAGCAACATTTGAGTAATACAAAACAATCCTTCCATCTGAAGAATAAGCTTATTTCCCTATGGTAGGACTTTAGCTACTTTAAAGTCTTCTACTTGTGCATTTGTCAGCCTTTGTCTTTGTCTCTGTTCACGTAGACTTGGTAAATTCCTTACCTCTTATTTCCCTTGGAAATATAATTACTAATGTGGGAAGTATAGATTTTTTTTTTCCCTCTCAGGCTGTCCATCTTGACAAAAATCACTGGCAGCCTTTTTCTAAGAATATAATGTGGATGTTAAGACATCTAGACTTGTACTTCTGAGACTTGAATCCAAAAATACCAAAAGTGAGATATGTGACTTGAAAATTGTAACTAAGGTTGTACAGTGTTTTTATTTAAATTAACCTTAAAATTTAAATCACTTACTTGCATTTTGTTAGTTCTTCACTTTATTTTGCTAAAGTGAATATTTCTTTTGCTTGTTTTCTTGGAATTAGTGTCATTAATAAATTTCAGATTTTTACATAAAGGTTTTCTCTTAAGCTTCTCACTTATTTCTTATTTATGTTGAAAATGGCCAGCCCATTTCTTACTGTGAGAACCAAAATTTTCCTCCAAAATTGATCTACTTCTCAAAGCTATTAATTTCCCCTTTAACCAATTCACTGTAAATCTGCCTTCACATCCCACTTTGGAAAAGTCTGGCAACAGTTTCAGTATATGCTTTTCTCCTTTTGTTGCCTCTGGGGAAGTACTCAGGGCAAAGACCAATAGCTCTGGTATGATCCATTGGTGGCATTGTTCTGTAAGACTGTTCTGTTCTTTTACTGAATTGTGAAAGGAAGATACAGGATTGTGGGTACCCCACACCAAGCTGGTCATACTTTGTGTGTATGAATCTGCTTGTTTCAGTAGAGGTTGGGAAGTTGTGTTGTCTATTGACGGGCCTATATGAAATGAATGACTAGCCTTAGTGTGTGTGAAATGGATTGGTAGCTTTAGCATAGAAGAACCCACTTATTGAATGGAAACAGACTGAAAATATGCTCTTTTCCTTAGAGGTATTTCTTGACATGAAGGCTGAAACACACTCATGTGGTATAGAGAAATCTGTATTACCATTGTTGCATCTGATCTGTTGCTAGAAGACTTCAGTTTGTAGAACTGTTAGTCCAGCAGCTTTCAGAAAGGCAACATTTCAAATCCAAAATGAAATGCACAGAAGTGGTAGGAAGGTAACCCTCTTACTTTCCCATACCCTGTCCATGGTACTGCATGTATGTGTCCTGCCCTTAGTGAGTAGAGCAAGTCTGAGAGGGTATTTGAGTCTTGGCTCAACAGCCTATCACTTCTGCATCTTAAGGCTGGAGCAGAGGTATGTGTATTAGTCACAAACTGTGGCAATGATTTTTTTGTTTTTGGTTCAGATTACATTTCTCATTTGCCTTTCCTGCTAGGTGCTAATTTTTAATGCCCCAGGAAATAATAGTGGTCTGTCATATGGTTAATGCTATAGATGATGATAGTCCCTTCTTTGTATGGTATATATGAATAACTTAAGTGAGACAGATTGTCCACTACTTAACCTTAATGTATTTTTACATTAAAAAAACTCCAAAGTAGCTTATGCAGTTTATTACTGCAAAAACATCAGACTGATTTGTTGCAAAATGTGAAACTACTTGGTTTTGTGGTTCAACTAAGAAAGCTTTTCATTATGTTGGTCAGCAGTAAGTTTTTTTTTTTTAACCAAATTCCAGATAAAAATTCAACTTGGTTGCTGAAAGTAAATAGAGTAGTTCACTGCTCGTGCAGGAAATGCCCAGAAAGAGAGGGCTGTCTGGCCTTGGCATATGTATATTGTTTTTTGCTCTGGATTGGACCTGCCTGGTAGTGTGAATTATAGCATTCGTCATGGATTTGACAGGCACTATCTACAGATTTGAGGATTTGTTTTTATGCCATTTAAGAAAATGTTTATAATTAACTTAGTCATGTTAAAAATGTTAGATTATAGAGCTCAAGGATACAGAAATAGCTGCAGGTTTTTTTTGGTACTTGAATTACTGAGTCAGTAATTGAGACTAATAACTCTTTACTCCTTTAACCCAACCTTTTAGTCATACAGAGGCTTAGGGTGGGGTAGTCTTATGGAGAACAACTTATTTATCTAGGGCCAAAAAGTGTAGTAGGGCATTAAAAAAAGACAGGTCCCAATGTTTGAGAATTCTGTTCCATCTTGTGAAAAGTTCTGACGTGACAGTACTGGATATTGAAGCTCTCTGATTGTCCAGTGAACAAGTACTGCTTGGGTAATGACAATGCAGGATTCATCTACCAGTGTACTGTGACCTGGAAAGTGAGGATAGCTCAGCCTCCAGGCTGATTTAATCCTCTGCTTCTTTAGATTCCTGCTAGACTGGTGTGTGTGTGTGGGTAAGTACTGCCTGTATGGACTCTTGGCAGGTGAACTGGACTGTGGCTGGCAGATATGTAATAACCTGGATTAGATTTGAGCAGGTGAGCTAAAGGTGGAAAACTGTGGAACCCTATTACTAATTCTTGATGTAAAATAGTCCTCTAGAGAACACACATTTGAGTTCCTCTCTGAGGAAAGCAATGGAGATGACTTTGCCAGCCTTTTCTGCCTAGACGCATCAACTCTTGTTGAACAAAGCAGGATTATTCTTTTGTAATTTGCCTACCTCTCTAATTTGTGAATTGCATTTAGCATCTTTTCACATCCAAGGATTTTATTGAAAGCAAGTATAAAATATCTTCTTAGCCTTTCCTTGTCTAAAAATAAGAATTTAATGTTAATTTAAAAAAAGTTGTAAAAGTTTAATCTTCTAAAAATTTCCTCTCCTGCTTTCCTGAAAGGTCCTTTACTGTACTCAGTGAGAAGTCCCTCACCTTAACTCCCTTAAAGCCAGCCCACACAGTTGATTGCAAACCTGAGGGGTTATGTGAACTGTTTTCCCAGAGCCTGTTTTGAAGGACAGTTTTCCTTTAAATCCTGTTAGCCTCCGTATCATCAGATTTCAAGGAGAGCAGTAAATTACCAGGCTTAATACTTTTTGCATCAGTTAGCATATGTCTGCATATATTTGCAGGCAAAATGACATTAAGGTAAATTTGAGAGTACATGTCAATAAAATAGCATAATGTACATTAAAGGGATTTTACAGTTATCCAAAAACAATGTGTTAAGATCAAGAAATTCAGTATTAAGGTTAAATTTAAGAAATCCAAATATGTTAAGGTATGGAAATGCACAATTAGGGCACTTGAACAACCTTCCCTGCTCTGTAGTGAAGTCATGCAATAATCATTAAGGCATTTTAATGCTTTTGGTCCCAGATAAGAGTAAATTGATTTTTAAAGACATTGAGTTTCCCACTTCAGTATCACCACAGGATAGTGCACCTTGCATTTCTCTCTCCTGCACTCTAAGGAGATCTGGTACAATGGGTAGCTTATTAAAAGAAATATTTAGGATACCAGTCACTTTTCGTAACAAAGTTTGTCAGTAGAGTCTGGTGCATAAAATCTTCAGAAACACTCACAAAGAATTGCCCCGTGTCCATTACCTTTCTCCTATTAAAAGGAGGACTTGTGGCATCTTAGACTAACAAATTTATTTGAGCATAAGCTTTCGTGAGCTACAGCTCCCTTCATCGGATGCATTCAGTGGAAAATACAGTGGGGAGATTTATATACCCAGAGAACATGAAACAATGGGTGTTCCCATACACCCTGTAACGAGAGTGATCAGGTAAGGTGAGCTATTACCAGCAGGAGAGCAGGGGGGAAAAAACTTCTTCCTATTGTTCTTAGTGAGACTGAGGCCATAGCATCCCTCAATTAGTGCACCCCCTTCCAGAATGGTGGAAGCCTCCCATTGTTTCCAGGGAAAGTAACAGGGAAAATGACTATAAGTCTTTTTTATTTAAAAAAAAAAGTCTTTCATTTAGCCTGTGAACAAGATTTCAGTGAGTTTTAACTATTAGGAAAGTTGGAGTCAGTTGTATTGGGAACAATCAGTGTGACCCCCAAGTGCTAATTTTAAAGAACCATTTTAGTTAGTTTTTACCTCTTTAACCAATTCATTCTGTAGTCAGAGTAAGTGCTGTAATTTTCTCGGAAGGTACCTTGTATTCTTCATGTGTAACAGTGGTTGAATGTCCCTGCTTTGTATGCGAAACTGAGCCTTAACTGTGGAACCACAAGTGGTAGTTCCATAATGTGACCTTTAGAAATGTATGGTGAAGGGTTCTTTGGTCTAATCTAGACCAATTAGTTTGTACACCTACCATTCAGTCTTATGTATAGCAGTACGTAAGCCAGAAGCTGGAAATGGGCGACAGGGGATGGATGACGTGATGATTACCTGTTCTGTTCATTCACTCTGGGGCACCTGACAGTGGCCACTGTCAGAAGACAGGATACTGGGCTAGATGGACCTTTAGTCTGACCCAGTATGGCTGTTCTTATATTTTTATGTAGTATATTTTGAGGAAAAATATGCTATAATTTTAAATTTCACTTAATTTAAAACACAATTAGAACATTAGAATTAAAACTGAAACCGTTTCACTGCAATGTTACTTCTGAAAGTGAAAATTTTGCCCCCTGACCTGTGTGTGTGGTTTAAAAACAAACAAACAAAAAAACACACTATAGACAAGCCATATTCTTCCTAGTGGCAGGTAGAAGCATATCCTAGGTAGAATTCTATACAATTGGCCTCATTCCCTTGCAATTATGGTAACAGTGGTTGGCTGAAAATAAGGCAAGAGACCCGGGCACCTGCTATTTCAAAGACCCATAATGCCAAAGGACAGTAGGGATGGTGAGGGAACACCTGTGCTGCTAACATCTTCAAAACATTCATCCTGCTGCGAGTGGAGGCTCTTTGTGTCCCAAAAGTACTATAGATTCTTCAGGAGACATGAGTGCTCACCCATCTTGAGTCTTATACCTATGGATCTTTTGAAGTTGTAGCAGCAGCAAGAGTACCTTTTCTCTAAGCAGCTGTTGGTTTCCTCTCCCTGTCATGTAATTTTGGGATCTACCTGGGTGGTGCATCTTTCTAAAATTGGAAAGGAGGGTGCAGCTGGGAGCCATAGACATCTAAAATTTGCAACTGCATCTTTAAAACAAGAAAGATTTGCCACTTAATTACCCTTGCCCTCCTCATTACAAAAGTTGCTGTAAGTGCAGCCATATTAAGATTTTTCAGACAACCTTAACTCAGATCCTGTATGAATGTTAATATAATATTTAGCCATTTGAAACCCCCTTCATCATAACCATCAATATCATCCACGCTTCCAGTAGTAACCACAAACCTTCCTTTACTGCACAGTGCTGTACTACAGGTATAGAACCTGTCAGTCTCATATTGGCCACAAACCCCTTCTCCAGTTCACCCTATTGGTTACGAGGCATTTCTCCATAAAATCTCTTCTTGTGTACGGCACTGCTTTTCTTTCTACTGTTCCATTGAACCAACGACTGTGATCTACTTCATCTATTGTCCATGGTAATACTTAATGCTTATTCTCTTCAAAATGCTTTACAAACACTAGCTAATTAAACCTCAGCATTCTTCTGGGAGGATTTATCCTTATTTTATGGCTGGGAAAACAGACACAGTGAATCACTGGTACAACTAGAATTAGAAGTCCTGATGTCAAATCCTATGCTTATGTAAAATGACTCCTCAGAGTAGGGTTATTGTGTTATAATTTGAAGTACATCTGAGGGTCAGCCTGTCCCAAAACCAGCAACCAGGATTTAGTAGTCGTCTGTCTCAGTGGTGGTGTAATTTACTTGCAGCTGAGAGCTGCGGGGTGTTACACTGGGAGAAAGGTTATTTAATGGTAGACAAGATGATACAGCTGGTATGCAAAAAACCAACCCCAACATAACAGTGATTTTATTTAAACTCGAACAAACAAAGCTGGATTCCACCTACATACAATAACATTAAATAGATTAAGAGTGTGTCTATATATAATTTATATAAATATATAAAACTTCCAAGTGCACTAAACTAAATATAACCCTCTATTTAGAGAAATATATTTATCTCTGTATGCACAGGCTATTACCTTTATAGGCTGTGGTTGAGGGTAAAATTTTAATTCAAAGTCCCTTTTCTCCAAATCTCTCACTGGGTACTAACACCCAAGTTAGTCTTTGAGACTCAGATGCCTCTCTTGATTTCCTGAAGAGATGGACTCGACTCCATTGGTACTTGTTTGTGGGGACGCACATTAGATTAGACCCACAAGATTTGAACGGTTTCTGGGACTCCTATTCCGGGGCCATGTGATCATAAGAGGTGACTGGAGATGATGCTCAGGAGCAAACAGGAACAGATGCTCAGGAACATGTCATCAAACATGGACTGATCCTGAACAGCTGGCTGTAACTTAAAGGCACTCTCTTCTGCATGTCTCTGTCCTGCTCAATCTCACTCTCCACTTACTCTCTGTTTCTCTTAGTCCTGGTTTCCCTCACTCCCTTGCCCTGTTTCTCTTAGGTTACTCACAGACTCTGTTTCTCTCTGTGTCAAGCTCCACGCTGCCTGCCTCTGTCCCTCAACTGCCCCCCTCTTCTCCAACTCTCACTTACTCTCTCCCTGAGTGGGAGCAGTCATCTCCTCGCACTTTCTCAGGGGGATGGGCTACCTCTTCTCCATAGAAAATTACGTTGTATTCACCGTGAACACACCTAAATCATATATTCCCATATAGGGTCGAGTCCCTTTGTTGTATTTACATTTATTTCACTACTAGATCACATTTGTCAGCCAGATGGGGAATATGTATCTCAGATCACACCCCTTCCAGAACAAGACTTGCATGAGCTTTTATGCTGCTCACTCTTCACAAACTGACTGACCATGAATGCCCGAGTAGAACAGTCATCAAAACAGTAAGATGCTTGCATCAAAGTAGTTACATTTTAATTTATAGTTAATCATTTTTCACATAATTGAACTTGTTCATACTGATATTAGTATCTCTTATCAGAGAAATGGTGAGTGGGGGTGGCAGGGGGTAGAGAGGTGCCAGTCGAAGTTGTCTGCAGAATCTCAGCTCCAAATTTCCTGGGCTTCAAATATATTTAGTTTGTTTAATTGATTTTTACAACCTTAACAGTATCTTTATTTTTTGTGTTGAAATTTTCTTTTTGGTAAAGGTGTGAAAACATCATTATGTGAACTTTAACTATCCTGTCTCTGAACTCCACTGGTTTGTCTGAATGCGAGAATTTGCAAACTTTGCAGGCTGTACTGAAGAGGGAGAGACGGAGCCTTGTTTCCTGGCCTTGAAAGTTTTACTTGGATTGAATAGGAGGAATACGTGGATAGAACCATTCATAAGTACACATATCACCCAGGAAAGTAACAGGGAAGAAGGTTAGGTTGGTCATGTGTGATCTCCTTCCAGGGTGACAAATCTCTAAAGAGGCTCATATCCTTTCATTGGTTTTCTACAGCCTTCCTCCCTCCTCTACAATCTTGAGTTCTTTACCCCTGCCCATACTCTGTGTCTCTCTGAAGACCTTCTGGATCCTGTGGCCTTTCCCATCTGTCTGTGCTGGGACAAACAGCATGGTGCTTCATTCCTTCCATTGTATGTGTGGGTGTGTTCTATGTAGATTCTTATATCACACTCATGTAAGAAAAAATGCACTTGGTTTCACAAAAAGTATTCTTACAACTTGGGGGAGGGAAGTGCTGGTTATATCCAGAAGTATCTTAAGTGGCCTATCAGAAGAGCAAATATGCTTGCTTATGAAATGGCAAATGTTTGTTAAAGGCCCAGAATTAAATCACTGACAGGGATAATGTAGAAGTATCCTGAGAGGGCATGGCTCTATTAGAGACAGTAAAACCACAACAACTCTCCCTTTTAATCTGGTATTTGAACAGGAACAAGGGCTTCCTGGTTGCCCTTTAAAGTACATTATTAGTGTTCAACACCTTGTAGGAGAGGTCCCTAAAACCTAACTACATAGTCACTACCATGGTTTGTAATTGCATAGCATCTGTCACAAAGCTGGGAACGCATGTTTGACGCATTATTTTGTTCTCACACTTCTATGTACAAACTTTCAAATGAGACCTCCACAGTTTCAAGACTAATTTTGGAAAATGGATGCTTTCATAAAGTTAAGATGAGAGGTAAACTGTGTTCACTCTCTTCTTCATAGGGAAATGGAATCTGATATTGTTACAGGTAATGCCTTTTGCAGTATAGTCACTACGTGATAAACATAAATGTAAAAATAAATGCAGAAAATATTATATCCTATAACCCATCCTGATTCCTATTATTAGTACTCTTCCATATGCCAAGAGTATGGGAATTCTAAACATTAAAACAGTGATTTTGAGTAGATTATTGTTCTTACTGAGTGCAGCTGCTGAGTTGATTTAGGCTTATTTGCATATCTAATTTAATTATTTTGATTAACATGGGATACTTGGCTGTTTAAAATCAGCAAGTAGATTGGTTATATTCCCTTCTAGAATTAGCTTTGCAAATAATTCTCCTGTAAACTACTTTCTAGAATTTGTTTTTACAAAAGGCAGTTTTGGAGTAGGTTAAGAGTGTAATCATAAGTGATTTCAGAGTGAGGTTGTTAAACAGTCTTACAAGCATCACGAGACATCTTTACATTTAATGGATCACAGCACTTGCAGCTTCTTATATGAATGGGCCTTCATGTTTGGAATCAAACTAACAATGCACTTCCCTAACTTGCACTGTGCTTTGTGATGCTACGTGGATATCATAGCTTAAAATGTATGTTGCTACAACTGTTTTACACACTTAAATACTGTTCGGCTCTACTAAGCTTAATTAAACTCAGGGTTTTACCCAGCTGATTCTGAACAGTGAAACTTACCTTCACTAGTGAGCAGAATTTTAGCTAAAGAGTTGCTAACAGTTTGTAGTCTGGGCCTTAAAGCTCTTAAGGGCTTGGGACTGAGTAATTGCAGTCTACTATACAACTCATTGTAGAAATTCACCTTTTTGCTAATAGAAAAGCACTGAGCAACAGATGTGGCTCCTCTGCAAATGCAAGATCATCAGTATGTAGTTATACATTTTTGCATATGTGACAGGAAATTTTGAACTCTACATGATATCACAAACACCAAGGAGACTTACATACTAGATCAAACATCAGGGAATATTTTTCAGCTCTTCATTGTAATTTCCCAGTGTATTACTATGGGAGATCATAAACTTGCATGACTTACACACCTGTTTCCTAGTTAACTGCTGGCAACTAGCTTCAGAAGTGCTTATGAAGTTACCAATCATGGAATGTTTGTTTTGCATTTTTTAAAATCAAGCTGTGAAGTCTGACTATTCAACCTTTTGTGTTTATAAAAAAACTGAATAAGCTATAAAGTGCATATTTTTGTTTCAACTGTTAGTGTGTAGTGTCCTCGAATAGGAGGGAGGGTGTTTTGCAAACAATTGCTTATGTTTCTGATCAGTATACCCGCAGATCTCTGACCTTGTGCCACACTTTAGTTCAGGGGGTACTCAAACTGGGGGTCGTGACCCCTCAGAGGGTAGCAAGATTATTACATGGGGGGGTCACGAGCTATCAGCCTCCCCCCCCAAACCCTGCTTCGCCTCCAACATTTATAATAGTGTTAAATATAAAGTGTGTTTTTAAGGGGGGTTGCACTCAGAGGCTTGCTGTGTGAAAGGGGTCACCAGTACAAAAATTTGGGAACCATTGCTTTAGTCACACAGTTTAATCGATTTTACACTAAACAGCCAGCCATAGCTATAGATTTAGGAATTGAATTAAAAATGTGTCGGAGACAGCATATCATCCAGAAATATTTCCAAATATAGCCTTTTCTTTAAGTAAAGGTTTAGTGATAAATATTTTAAACTGTTGTAAGTGTGTATTTCCCAATAAATATACTAAGTTTGTTCCCTTTCCCTGGCACTGAGTTGGACCTATCTATGGAGAACCTTGCTAAGTTCTATAGCTTTGTTTTCATTTAAACAGTAGGTTATCTCACTTTGAACCTGGAATAATTCAGAGCTTGAAAAATTTACCAGACTCCTAGCACCCTGAGATTGATCTGAATTAAATTCCAGGTTCAGTGTTGTGGTAAGAAGCCCAGCCACATATCCATCTTCTGGGGATGGTGCTGGGATGTTTTCAAGGATGCTGTATCTGGACCCTGATCGGAAACTTCCTTTGTGTGTCTGCATCAGGCTAATATTTGTGTAAATTGGAAGTCCCCTAAGGGCTACTGGAAGGGAGGTGGAGTTTCTCTTCTGCCCACACAGAGTATCCTGATTGGAGTGGGGTTGGAGTCTCTGCTAGTCTATTTCTCTGCCAGTCTCCTGGCAGGAATGCACAGAACAGTTTAATTGCTTCCTACATGGTAATGAATGTTGGGAGTGAAACAATGAGTATCAGGAGTGGAATAGAGAGGCTTGCTACCTTCATTTCTGATGCTTATAAAAGCTGAGTAGCAGCAGAAACATTAGCACTTATTTGTCTGCAGACAGGAAGACTACTGTACAGGTTAATGCATGGAAGGTAATCTTCACAGGTATTATGCCTAGAAACTTAACTTCATGTTGAATGAGGATAACTTTTTTCTAGAAATTGTTGTGGGTTTTTTCCCCCATCCCATCTCACCAGTGATAGATGTTAGCTCGCCAGAGGTGATCAAACAAGTGAATTTTTCAAGCATTAGAATATCTGTAGTGGCCTTGAAACTAACTGCAGAGGAACTTGAGGAAATGGTGGTGTGGGTTTTTTTAGTAGAATAAATGAGAAATCCACAGATTGTTTGTTTTTCTTTAGGAAAAACATCCTACTCCACAGAAGTTAACTTGCATTGGCTAAACTGTGCACCTTCTTACGGATGCTTACAGGGAATCTTCAGTATGAATATTTATCCCTTCTTTATAACCACTGTTCGGAAATTTAGAACAGGGATTTTAGCCTAATGTGCGGACCTGAATTGCCCGGCACAATTCACTGATGGTAATTAATTATGCACAGAGATAAAGGCTAGTTTGTAAACTCATTTTTGTATTCATCACTCAGCAAGTAGGGAGGGGAATAATTCAGGACACCTTTAGGACCATAACCATTCTGTCTTTTCCCCCTCCTCTCTTTGCCCTTCATCTTATCCTTTCTTCCACATTTCTCATCACTTTTGGTGTCTTTGGGTTCTTCAATGTGCAGCTTCAGCACTGGAGAGAACTTAATTTATGAACGACTGTCTGTCTTTCTAGTCGCCTGCTGTAAGTAACTTTTGCTTCCTGCCCCAGGCTTCGCTCCAATCCCTTTTCCCGTGTCCTATCTTCAGTGCAGTCCTCAGAGTTATCTTCTTCAGGGATCCTCTCCTTCTCCAGTCTTTGATAAGAAGAGTTGTTTTACAGTCTCATACATATCTGACACTAAACTTGATGCATTAGCCTTTATTCTTTTCATGTAAGTTCCACACAGTTCAGTGAGCTGGACCTAGCAAGTTCGGATGTGGAGATGCTGTATCTGTGCCTAAAGATACATAGATAGCTGGCTGGCATATGGATTGATAGTGTTCAGCCCAATGAAGTGCTGAGTGCCCTCTGTGTCTTATAGGATCAGGCCCCTAATGCCGACTTGCAGGGAAATGATTGCCTTTATTATGTTTATCTAGCTGATCAGGACTTATAAAAGACTTTTGGTGGGGTGTGCCCAAGTACTGTATCATTATGAATAAAGCTCATTCTAGTTTGGCGAAAACTAATGGTTGTATAAGGTAACTAGAGTTTGCTTTTCCCCAACCTTAGCTTCACTTTAACAGAATTGGGTAGGAATTTAAGGCAACAGTGAAAATCCTCTGTTCCTTCCTTTTGCAACCCTCATTCCCTCCAAGAAATGATTGAAATATTCACCCAATTTGAAGTTAAACAAATGGGATTACATTCAATTTAAAATGGATTTTGAAAACTGTTTATTCAAGTTGTCTTGTATATTTTATCTGAACGCAATAAATCTGTTCAGTGCAAGTGACGCTTGCTGACCAGTACATAGTTATTACAAATTAAAAATGTATGAAGGAAAAATAGTGTTGACTTGCCTCTTCTCTCTCCTAGTCACCCCCAAAATGAATCAATTCATCTTGGTCTTAGTGTGCATACCCGATACAGTTAAATGGCAAGTACAAGATACAGGCTTTTGGCAGAAGTGATGCTGTGACAGAATAAACTACAAACTTTGGCAGATCAGATGTAAAATGCCATTATGTGGCTTAAATCAGTTCAAATGCTGTTCCTAGCCTGGTATAGAGTGAAACAAAGTTAGAATCCTGTCACGTATGGTTATTGAGCCAAAATTGATTGAATTGGGTTTGGAATTTTCTTTAGCAAAATATCCAGGCCATGAAAAAACCTGCTGTCCAGAAATCAACCAATAACAGAATGGACAAATGAAATGTAATTATGCAGGGTGTGTCAATGACCACTAATTATACTGACCACTGTATCCAATTTTAGGTTTTAAACTAAAGTTGGTTTCCTTTATCGGTTTCCTACAGTGTGAAAAGTGCTATATAAGGTACACATTCTGTATTCAGAGCCTGAAAATTGGGAGCAGGTTAATTTTTCAATATCTGCAGATGCATTCTTGATCTAGTAAGCTGCCTGTAAGAGTATGTTCTTAAAATAAGAAATCAGCTCTGTACAAGTGTGAAATGCAAACTTGCACAGCTAAGTTTATCTGTGCCTGGATTGAATTTAGAGACACTTGGTTCAGAAAAAATGAATGAAACACAACCTTTCCCCTATAAAAAGAATGGGGAATTAGATTAACTAGAACCTTTAGTTTTTGTTTATTGCCCTTTTAACCTGGCTATTTAGCTTTAATGGAAGTTGCTGAGTTTTCTCAAAGTATTTGCAGGTTACCTTTACATAAAGTTCAGTTAACCACAGAAAACAGCTAATTTATGAAGCACAGGATCAGCAATGTACATAAGAGGGAAGGTCTATGTTTTGTGTAGCTGGACAACTTGCATAAATAGATGTTAGGATATAAACCTACAAAAAACTGCTCTGATAAGGTGGGTGGCAGGAGTAGACTTGAAGAAAAATGTTGGATGGGCAGAGGTTGGAAAAAAGAGCATGCTGCACGCTTTCCTTTTACTTTACATCTGAACTCTCTTCCCTATTGTGAATCTACAACACTTCAAAGAAAATCAGCTTCATTTCCTTACATCCTTACCCACTGGCTTATAGGATCAGGGATTCACTTGTAATGTCAGAAATTTGTGAATTTTCAGCCTCCAACCAAGTGTCTAACATCCAGATGTTAGATACTTAGTTCTTAATGGAAATTCCCAAGGAAATGAGTGAATCAAGCAGAGGCTGAGGCTCTGCAGACTTTCTCCCAGAATTCTGGTTTAGCTAAAGTAGACAATAGGACTCTGTTCCCTCCTGAGGGATGAGGACCCTGAGGCCTGATCGACACTTAATAATTGGACCTACATAGCTATGTCAGTTAGGGTGTTTTGGTGCTGGCGGTGAGAAGCTACTGCTCTCAAGGATATGGTGTTATGCTGACTTAACCCCATGGTGAAGTGCAGCTGTGTTGATGGAAGAATGCTTCATACACTAATGGAAAAAACTAGGGCTGTTGATTAATTGCAGTTAACTCATGTGATTAACTAAAAAAAATTTAATCACGATTAAAAAAATTAATTGTGTTTAATTAGTTTTAATCATAGTGCTAAAGGATAGAATACCAATTGAAATGTATTAAATATTTTGGATGTTTTTCTATATTTTCAGTTACAACACAATACAAAGTGTACAGTGCTCACTTTATATTTTTTTATTACAAATATTTGAATTGTAAAAATCAGGGTTTTGGAGCAATCAAATTTTTGAATTGCTCTGCTCCAGCTCCGCTCTGGCACCAGTAGTGACTGCTCCAGCTCCGCTCCGACTCCGCTCCAAATCAAATTAATTTTTAACTAAATAAAAAAGTGCATACTGTAATTTTGAAAAATTTTTATTCAAACTTTTAAAACAATTTAAATGTCATCAACAATGATACAAAGTAGAATAATTCATAAAAAATTATTGCAGCAGTCAAGTCATCTTTCATAGCCTGCTGCAAATCATTTAAAATTAACTTTAAAGCTGAAAATCACTCTACACTAGCTTGAGTTGTTGGCATGCTCGAAGCAATTCTACAGGTAGCCTGAATGCGGTGTGGGTAGCTGTGAATGGCCTCAAAAATAGACTTAACTTTTAGCCTACCAATAGACTTCATCGCCTTACAATCTTCCCGAAAGTATCTCTCAATTAATGCTTCATTACAATTATGAATCGCAGGAATTCACCGCCATCTGTCTCATTCATCCAATTCTTTTTCGAAGGCGTCATCTTCTGGAGAATTGGTGCTTGAATTATTTCCATTTTCCTATGATGGTTGAAGACGTCTCGGGGATGGACGCTCAAACAAGTTCAGAGTGGAGACAGAAGTTTGAGAACAGCCTGCTATTTCTGAAGGATGTGAACTTTCTGAAACTGCAGATTTGATTGTTGATGACTCCTTTTGTTGCGTTTCATTTTCTTCAACCTCTTTCGCCAAGTTCAAATGGAGCAATAGATTTTGTTTTCGAGTCTTTGAGCAATATCAAGGAGCCCTTCCTTTGTCTTTGCCATTTCCCTTGAGATAAGAAGAATCCGATTCTGTGGGTCAACATAAACTCCAGCAAGGAAATGAATATTGTCAAAAAGCTTCTCTTCGCGTTTCTGCATGGAGGATAGAATTCCTTCTGAAATTTGTCCACCATTTTCTTGCAAGAATTTTGACAGTTTTTTGCCATTCCTTCATTAAAACTTCTGGGGTTACATCGACAGCTTGAAGATTTACGGTTGTTTGGTTTGGCTTTGCCAAGAGGTCTTGCAGGTTCTTCACTTCGTCCCATTCAGCTTTTGTTAACTTGAGTTCTCTTGTTCCAGCAGCAGCCACTTTTTCACATAAGGTTTGAAAACAAGAAGCCGATCAATCATCGCAAATGTTGAACCCCAGCGAGTCACAGTATCCAATGATTGAGTTATCCCATGTAGATCAAGCAGAACACTTCAAATACTTGGGGTTTGTAGTTTGACAACGACTTGTTGAATTTTTGCCAGAAATTTCTTCTCACGTTCTTTTAGTCCATCCCAGATTGCCAACGGAAGAGTGAATACCACACCTCATCGGTTGGACTTTTGAGTCATCCTCATGAAACCATGTTGGAAGTCATTAACCCATTGCGCAGCAGCATCCATGTTGAGTTCGATTTCATCCATTCCTTTAGTTCCTTCATCAGGCAAAATAGCTTCAGTTCTGTCCACATCCCTGGTCTCAGAGGTAGAAATGGTTTCATTGTCCTCACTGAAATTTTTGACGGCACACGTCATGTTTGCTGCATTGTCAACGCAGATGCTCAGCACTTGCATTTCACTGATCCCAAATTTTTCTAAAATAGCTTTTACTTGACTTTTCACATATGAAGAATTATGACACCCTTCAGTGTCAATTATGTCCAAGGTTTTTACCACAGCTTTATCTTTTCCTTCTTTGTAGTACTGAGCATTGATTGCAAGGAAATTTCTGTTTCCACGGGTTGCCGCATCCATTTTCAGATAGCACAATTTTTGCGCCATAGCTTTCTTGAGCTCTTTGTGACCAGACTCAGCTGTGCTGACAACTAAACGATGAACCGCATCGTGCCCCGTCGAAACACCAAGCTGCCAATCCATTTCACCTGCAATTTTTTGGAATCCTTTGTTCTTTAGCCTGAAGGTAGTGAGCGATGTTGAACTCAAACAAACCATTTCTGTCAGCCATTCATGGAAAGTATTGGCATCCAGGGTGACTGTAACCTTTGAGGACTTCAAATAGGAGTCAAGTTTTGTTGGCTCAATTTTGGGTTTCTTTTCAGATGAAGCTCTACAAAAAATCTTTTCTCCAGGAGTTTTCAAAGAGCCAGATGAACGTCTTTTAGCTGTGTCAGCTTTTTGTTTTGCCTCATCTTCCTGGTCCTTTTTTGTAACCAGAGCCGCATAGTTTTCAAGGTGGTTATGTTTTACATGCCACCAAAGACTGAAACTTTTCACGGCATTTGCTTCACTTGTCTTGAAGCTACGTGGTTTGAGCTCGCCATTCACCTCCTTTTCCACCTTGTACGTTGCCGATTTCTTCTTTGCTTTTCCCAAAAGTCCAAATTTGGACTTTTCAAATTCAAAAGTAAAAATGTCGTTCAGATCCTTTTCCATAAATCAGCTATCACTCATGGGGGGCAGATTTGATTTTTTTTTTTTTTTTTTTGTTGAAGCCATGGCCAAATCTTCTTGTGCTGCTACCGAATCCAAATGTTCCTTGTTATGATCTTTGAAAAGCAATTAACAAAAGCATTACATTTTTTTTATAATGTACCTGCTTGTGATATCTTAATCACTTAAGGTACTTTGAATTTATTTTGGATTTTCTGGACAAAAATGATCGCATTTTCTTTTTACACAATTATTAAAGTTTTTTTAAATATTTTAACATGTTTCTTGCAGTTTTAATGAAGTAAGAAGTATTCATATACATAATTTTTTATTTATAAATTGCAAGTTTTTCTTATGAAATTTTGCGGTAAAAATATTCGAAATATTTTCCAAGTTTTTAATTAGTGTCTGAAACGCTTTTATATAGATGTATCAATGAAATTTGGTATGTGCCATAGCATTAGTGCATGCTATTGCTGTTCTACAACATTAATTGTTGGGAAGTAATGAGGCTACACGTTACAAAGTTGACAATAAACTTATTGGGAAAGCGGATTCAAATTGCAAGCACAGTCCTTTTAGTAAAGAGAGCAAATTTTCGGAAATATGTTTTTGCTTCATCAGGTAGAGCAAATAACAGGTTCTATCTTGTTTAACGTTTCCAGGCTGATGAGGGAAAAAACATATTTCCAAAAATTTGCTCTCTTTACTAAAAGGAGTGTACTTGCAATTTGAATCCGCTTTCCTGTTAAAGTTTATTTCCAATGCTATATCATACAACATCATTCAAATAAAATTATTTAAACTACAGGCGTCGTGAACTGGGGGGACTGGGCCAATTTTATTTAATATTTTTTAAGTCTTTGACTGTTTAACAGATACGACTTTGGAATATGATTTAATGCTAAAACATGCATTAAAATGGTACTCTTAATTTATTTTGTATAATGAACCGTTTCCGAGAAAACTGTTTAAAATTTTTAATCTGCTTAGATGCTTAGAATGATACAATTTTACTTACTCCTTATTTTTCAACTTTGGAACCATCAATTTTAAATGTAATAAATAACCAAAAATTAACTATTTATGGAACATAATATTACCGCTCGTAGCCAGGGGCAGTTGATGACAAACCTTTCTTGAAATATGAAATGACCAACTACCAGTTCGGGACGGCTACTGTTTAAATAATTTTGGGTAATGTAATATGGTAGCACATACTAACGCTAAGACACCGACATAATTTCATTACTTTCTATTAAAGCGTTTTTGAGATTAATCAGAAATTAACTTCTGATCACCTCCTTGAAGGGACTGTAGCTCCCTTAGGAAGAATTTTAGGACACGTGTTCACAAGCGTTTTTTCTTAATGACCGAAGGATTCACCCCCAAAGTTGTGCTGGACATTTTCCAATCACTCTGGATATATCAAAAAAATCACTCCTAATTTATGCAAAAATGTTTACTGTATATTTATATGCCTGCTGCCCGCGACTTATTCAGTAAATTTAAAATGACAAACAACACTACCAAAAGACCGTTGAACAGATGACATATAAAACAAGTCCGCCAGAGTGACTTATTACTAAGTATTAGTGATACAGGAGCATGTACAAATGTACCGGTAATGGGAGCCTATGTGAGAAATGAGCTTAAGTGGTTAATATCTCTTGAGATATAAATATATCAATAAACAAAAACATTTTTTTTTTTGCACTATACCTTTTGGTGATGTCTTAAATGTTGCGTCTTGCGTGACACTTCTGTAATCACAGCACTCAGCGCATCTCGTTGATCAACCCTTACAAAAGTAGTATCAACACATATTAATCTACACGAGTACGTACTCGCCTAACCTTGGCACAAGGGTGGGAGCAGTCTGCAGTGTTGCCAGATGCCTGATAATTATCTGATTCTTTAATAAAACATATCTCCAGAAAACTTTGTAATTTTGTATCTGTACATTAAATCTTGATTTCAGCTGAAGTGAGAATAACTGTGACATATTACGTAAAGTGGTAAAGTAGATGTTAATATCAATTGTTATACAATCTAACTTTTTGGCACCTTTAGGATTTTCTTGCGAAATATCATTCGTTTTGGATTGAAAATGAAAAAAAAAAACCTGGAGCAGTCAAGGTTTTCTGTGCTCCGGCTCAAGTCCAGCTCTGGGCAAAAACCTGTGGCTCCACTGCTCCGCGCTCCAGCTCCGGGCTCCGTTCCGAAGCCCTGGTAAAAATGATAAAATAAATGTATTTTTCAATCTAAGTCATACAGGTACTGTAGTACGATCTTCATTGTGAAAGTGTGCCTTACAAATGTAGATTGTTACATTGTTTTGTTTTTGGGTGCAGTTATGTAAAACTTTAGAGCTTATAAGTCCACTCAGTCCTACTTCTTGTTCAGCCAATCGCTAAGAGAAACAAGTTTGTTTACATTTGCGGGAGATAATGCTCTCCGCTTCTTATTTACAGTGTCACCTGAAAGTGAGAACAGGCGATCACATGGCACTTTTGTAGCAGGCATTGCCAGTTATTTACGTGCTAGTTATGCTAAAGATGAGTGTGCCCTTTCTGCTTTGGCCACCATTCCAGAGGACATACTTCCATGTTGATGATGATCATTAAAAAAATTGTGACTGAAATCCTTGGGGGAGAATTGTATGTCTCTTGCTCTGTTTTGTACCTGCATTCTGCCATATATTTCATGTTATAGCAGTCTCGGATGACCAAGCACATGTTTATTTTAAGAACACTTTCACTGCAGATTTGATAAAATGCAAAGAAGGTACCAATGTGAGATTTCTAATGATAGCTACAGCACATAACCCAAGGCTTAAGAATCTGAAGTGCCTTCCGAAATATGAGGTGTGGAGCATGCTTTCAGAAGTCTTAAAAGAGCAACACTCTCTGATGTGGAAACTACAGAACCTGAACCATCAAAAAAGAAAGTCAACCTTCTGGTGGCATCTGACTCAGATGGTGAAAATGAACATGCGTTGGTTTGGATTGTTAGAACCCATTAGCAGCATGGATGCTTGTCCTCTGGAATGGTGGTTGAAGCATGAAGGGACATATGAATCTTTGGCACCTCTGGCACTTAAATATTTTGCGATGCTGGCTACAACAGTGCCATGCGGATGCCTGTTCTCACTTTCAGGTGACATTGTAAACAAGAAGCGGTCAGCATTATTTCCTGCAAATGTAAAGTAACTTGTTTGTCTGAGTCGACAAGTAGGAGTGAACTTGTAGGCTTTAAAGTTTTACATTTTTATTTTTCAATACAATATTTTTGTACATAATTCTACTTTTGTAAATTCAACTTTCATAAGAAATTGCACTACAGTACTTGTATTAGGTGAATTGAAACATACTATTTTATTTTTTACAATGCATAGATTTGTAATCAAAAATATAAAGTGAGCACTGTACACTTTGTATTCTGTGTTGTAATTGAAATCAGAATATTTGAAAATGTAGAAAACATCCACAAATATTTAAATAAATGGTATTCTATTTAACAGTGTGATTAATCATGATTAACTTTTTTAATGGGTTGACAGCCTTAGGAAAAAACCCTTCACTCAGTGTCGGCTGTTCTGCACTCCGGAGTTATAGCAATGTAGCTACAGTGACGTGTATAGTCTCCATAGTGTAGACATACCCTGACTCGCAGTGCTGTCAGTATCCACAGATGGTGTATGATATGCCAAGAGGCTAGAGGATGCTTCTGATAGAAAGTTAAAAGCCAATAGACCTGCAGGGACTGAAGACATAAGGGCCTTTTCTCTGTTACATTTGACTGTGAGGTTACCTACTCTTCTGCCTTTGGATCGCTGTCAGGACACTGAGAACTTCTGAAAAGCCCCCATGATACATTTGAACTCTGTAGGATTTTGATTTAAAAAAAAAATAATGAAGAAACTGGATGCAGTACTGTCTGCATATAGAGGGTGTCACAATGGGAGGTATCAGTTGGTTCTATTAATTTCAGTAGGATATTAACTGAACCTTAATTTAAAATCTCAAAATTAACTATTTCACTGATCATTTTAGCAGAAGCTTTTGTCAAAAAAATTAATGATTGCTGTACTTTTCTGTCCCTTGTTTAGGGTATGAGGAGTAAGTTTTATATACAAATCTATACCATTTTCCCAGAGTTTTGCTCTCCACAAATCAGTAACCAAAGTAGCCAATAGTTTCCACTTTCTCACCTCATTCCAACACTGAACAGCTAGAACAGGGAATTTGGAGGAAGACACCAAACAAGTAGGTAGAGGCACAGAACCAGTGTTCTCTGCTGCACACTATCAAAATTTAACCTTACCAGATAGGGAAGATGGAAGGATGGCATCTCTACAGAGACAGAGTTAAGGTTACTTGGATCCCATGATTCTTAAAAGAAATTCAAACGTTCAAAAGTACGGAAATTCATAGGCAAGTCTAACCTTAATTCTGAACTTCCTGGGTTTTGAACATGTGGCTTTTAATTCTCATATTGAAAGTTAATGTGCACTGAAACCACTGGTACAGACCCTGCAGCCTTGGTTACACCTTAGCTAAACGTTCTGTGTAGGAATAATATAAAGGCCAGTCAATACTGCTTTTGTAAGAATTAGAATCCTAGAATAACAGAGTTGGAAGGGACCTCTGGAGGCCATCTAGTCCAACCCCCTGCCCAGAGCAGGACCAATCCCAACTAAATCATCCCAGCCAGGGCTTTGTCAAGCCTGACCTTAAAAACTTCTAAGGAAGGGGATTCCACCACCTCCCTAGGTAATGGATTCCAGTGTTTCACCACCCTCTTAGTGAAAAAGTTTTTCCTAATATCCAACCTAAACCTTCCCCACTGCAACTTGAGACGATTACTCCTTGTCCTGTCATCTGCTATCACTGAGAATAGTCTAGATCCATCCTCTTTGGATCCACCTTTCAGGTAGTTAAAAGCAGCTATCAAATCCCCCCTCATTCTTCTCTTCCGCAGACTAAACAATCCCAGTTCCCTCAGCCTCTCCTCATAACTCATGTGTTCCAGTCCCCTAATAATTTTTGTTGCCCTCTGCTGGATGTTTTCCAATTTATCCACATCCTTCTTGTAGTGTGGGGCCCAAAACTGGACACAGTACTCCAGATGAGGCCTCACCAGTGTTGAATAGAGGGGAACGATCACGTCCCTCGATCTGCTGGCAATGCCCCTACTTATACATCCCAAAATGCCACTGGCCTTCTTGGCAATAAGGGCACACTGTTGACTCTCATCCAGCTTCTCGTCCGCTGTCACCCCTAGGTCCTTTTCCGCAGAACTGCTGCCTAGCCATTCGGTCCCTAGTCTGTAGCAGTGCATTGGATTCTTCCGTCCTAAGTGCAGGACTCTGCACTTGTTCTTGTTGAACCTCATCAGATTTCTTTTGGCCCAGTCTTCCAATTTGTCTAGATCCCTCTGTATCCTATCCCTACCCTCCAGCATATCTACCACTCCTCCCAGTTTAGTGTCATCCGCAAACTTGCTGAGGGTGCAATCCACACCATCCTCCAGATCATTAATGAACATATTGAACAAAACCGGCCCCAGGACCGACCCTTGGGGCACTCGGCTAGATACCGGCTGCCAACTAGACATGGAGCCATTGATCACTAGCCGTTGAGCCCAACAATCTAGCCAACTTTCTACCCACCTTGTAGTGCATCCATCCAGCCCATACTTCTTTAACTTGCTGTCAAGAATACTGTGGGAGACAGTGTCAAAAGCTTTGCTAAAGTCGAGGAATAACATGTCCACTGCTTTCCCTTCATCCACAATTGTGCTTCTCTAACTTGAGAATTCCAACATATGAAGAAAAAAACTGTTATAATTTCAAAGACTTTAATAGACCTTCATAAGAGTAGTAACTGATGAGGTAATGGTCAGTCAGGCATTTAAAACTCTCTGGGAGAGAAAGCAGTAAGAATAAGTGGCCTGTTCTTAATGTAAAAATAGGTTAATAGTGGAGACCTTGTACTAAGATTGCTATTGTATGCTTTCTAGATGAGGGCTGAATAGAGGTGGCAAAAACTTTTTTGAGGACACCATTATTTGTTTAATCAAATATTTTGCTTTTTAAATTATTTAATATTTAAATATTATTTAATCAAATATTCAGGATTTATATAGAGGCAATATTTTCTTCTTTATCCCTTCCTTAATTATGCCCAACATCGTTTGTTTGCGTTTTTGACTGCTGCTGCACATTGAGTGCATGTTTTCAGAGAACTATCCAAAATGACTCCAATATCTTTCTTGAGTGGTAACAGCTAATTTAGACCCCATCATTTTATGGTTGAGATTTGTTTTCCAATGTGCATTACTTTGCATTTATCAACATTGAATTTCATCTATTTTTTTGCCCGGTCACCTTATTTTGAGAGATCCTTTTGTAGCTGTTCACAGTCTGGCTGGAACTTACCTATTTTGAGTAGTTTTGTATCTGCCAATTTTCCCCCTTACAGTTTACCCCTTTTTCCAGTTCATTTATGAATATGTTGAATAGGACTGATCACAGTACAGACCCCTGGGAGACACCACTATTTACCTCTCTCCATTCTGAAAACTGACCGTTTGTTATTAACCTTTGGTAACTGGTTAAAAGATAGGAAACAATCTATGAGAAGACCTTCCCTCTTATCCCATGACCGCTTCACAACTGGTAAAAAGTATTCTTTAGTGCAAGCCCAGATTTTGGATTTTAGTCCCTTCCTGCTAATACATGGAGACAAAACACCTGACTAATTGAACTGACATCCTTCTGAGGATTCTGAAGCAGCAAAATCCTTCGTTTGTCTTGAGCAGGTAGAGCAGTTCTTTAGCCCCCCACACCACAAATTCCACATACTTCAGAGAGTACATGAGCCAACACTTTCAGGTGGAGCTGTTTAAATATCGTAGTTATCAATCTAAGTGGCTTTAGTTCTCAGGTACAATAAGCCCCTAAGGGTACTTCTGTAGCAGGGATGGCCAAACTTACTGACCCTCTGAGCTGCATACGATAATCTTCATAACTTTGAAAGATGAGCACACCTGCCAGGGCTCGGGGCTTCAGCCCTGTCGGGAGCACCTGCTGGGGCTCAGGGCTTCTGCCCTGCAGTAGGGTGCTGGGGCTTCTGGCCCATGGGAGGCATCTGCCAAGATTCGAGGCCCCAGGAGGCATGCCCTGTGGGGCTGAAGCCCTGAGCCCCACTACCCCACCAGAGGGCAGAAGCCCCAAGCTGCCCTCCCCACCAGTCTGTTAAGCAGAAAATGTGGGGGGCATGGTGGGCTCCAGGAGCCGCAGTTTGGCCACCCCATTCTATAGGGCAATAAAGTGTCTGTGGCTAGCCTGAGTCAGCTGACTTAGGTTTGTGGGGCTTGGGTTGTAGAACTCTAAAATTGCAGGGTAGCTGTTCAGCCTCCAGAGCTTACAATATGATGATTACAATATGATGGACAGCATCAGAAGCAATAAGAGTGCTTTAAAGGCTCTGGCCCATCCTATTACAGCACACGTTGTCTGTTTAGATGTGGGTTTTGGGGGACAGTCCAAAGTCAAATAGCTTTGTAACCTTTTTTTTTTAAAAAAGGTTAGACATTTAGTTTCTGCAGATTTGCTAAGATTAAAATGTCAAGGGCTACCAGTCCTACAGGGAAGCAGTGAGTTTATATGTAGGGTGAAGAAATTTCCCCTAATGTGCAGTACATTGTTATATGCATTTTACTGGTTTATACTTTTCCTTGAAACCTCTGGTATCTCCACTGTTGAAGATTAGATTACTGATATATAGTGGTATGGTAACTGATTTTTATTATGAGACGACTAGGGAACATGGCAATGGATCTTAAAGTCCTATACACGCAATGTGACACATCTGAACCACTTTTTGTGGACTATTATTTCACAAGATTATGCCAGGAATTATATGAAGCAGCTGGCAAGTAAGTGGCTGTATTTGGTATATTCAGATCATGTAGCTGAATGGATACTATTTTGTATTTCAGTATCCTTTTATCTGTATGAGGCTCTATGTATGTATTTACAGCCTATATTAATATTGTAAATTCAATCTCCATAATTACTTCAAGTGTTACATCATGTTAGTTAGCCTATAACTCAGAATTGCCCATATTAAGTGTTCAGGTAGACTAATTTGCCAAATTGATGTTCTACTGAGGTGTGTGTACTCTTTTGGGATTCATGGCTTTGTGTTATGTAGTTTGATCTGTTTGTGACAAGACTTACCAGTCTGTTAACTGCTGTCATTTTCACTTTACACTTGAAGACTATGGCAAGTATAAATTTTAAAATGATCTGGAAAACAGTCATTCAGTTGTCTGAAGAGCAGTCTGAGTTGTGAAATGAAAAGGTGCCAGCAGGTGGGGAGGACACTTGCTGGAGGACTTGACCTCGCCAATTAACACCAGGAAATGTCCACTCTTGAGGTCGTTACTGCTATTATAAGTTAAAAAATGTAAACAGGGAAATGGATGTACAATAGAACCCCCAATTATCTAAATATCTGTCACTTAATATAGACTTGACCGTTCTGGCTGGTTCTCTTGATTAGACAGCTGGTTGACTTCACCAATAATCTTACTCCTGGGGGAATTCTTGTGCCAAAAAAATTGAAAATTCTGAGCACAATATTTTAAGATTTTGCAAATTTTATTGGTCAAAATAACACTATATAATCATGCCGGTTTCAATTATTTTGGTAAGTTATTTCAAAATACCTCTCTGCAATTATGTCTCTGACAATATAGACACACATAAATTCCCTCAGGAGTAGAGAGTTAAAGAAATCCCTATGACAACCTAGTTCCTGTTTCTCTGCCCCCATGCCCCCCCCTCCAGCCCAGCCAGGGGGCCAGACATTCCCCCCTCCTCCCCCAGAGCCCAGACATGCCCCACCAGCCCAGACACTAACTCCCCCTCTCATCCTTCCAGAGCATAGCTGCCGGGCCTCCCTGGCCCAGACACTCGCATCCTCTACCCCCCAGAGGCCAACTGCACCCTGGCCCCCCCGGCCCAGATACTCTCACCCCCTATCCTCCTAGAGCTTAGGGATCCAGAGGGAGAAACCGCCTGATGCTAGGTCCTGGGCTTGCACAGGGTTTCCTGCATGCCACCACCTCCTTCCTTCAGGGTGTGCTAGAAACTGCAGCTGCTCAGAATCCTCCAGTCCTCCCCTTCCTCCTCCCCCCAACCTTGTCTTCCATTTGTGAGCTGGGCTCTGCCAGGTCCAGTGGATCCTGGTGCCGGCCAGCATCTCTGCATTCCCCATAACTGGGGGGGGGGGGGGGGGGAATTCTGTGCATGCAGTATTTCTGCAAAATTCTGCATTGTGCAGTGGTGCAGAATTCTCACAGGAGTATAATTTCCAGCTCAGTAGAGGTGCTAGAAGAGGCAACTGCTGGGAGGAAAGGGATATGTCTGGAGGAGGGCGCTGTGGGTGGCTCTATTGTGAAGAGTTTTAGGGACCCAGAGAAAGACCCTCCCACCTTAGAACCTCATCCAGGCTTCACTTATTTGAAACCACCCAGCATTGGTGTCATTCAGATAATTGAAGTTCTACTATAATTGCCTTTAATACGAATCTTGAGCTGTGTGCGCGTCTATATTTAGTGCTGGGCTTCTAATAGTTAAAAATCAGTACAGTAGGACTCCATTCTCAATATTTTGTTTCTAACATATCATTCACTTTGTGTAACTTCATAGTAACATTTATTTCTTGTTCATATCAATGTGCCAATGAAAAGTCTTTATAGTCTCTTCCTCCATGTTACTGATACACATTTTAAAATTGCTCAGAAGCCTTTTATGTATTAAGCTCTTTCCGATCTGAGTTTTTTCTGAAGAATTTAAATAATCCCTAACAAAATAAATGTTTTTTGGTCTTATCCTGCCATCATACCTCAAGGTCTCTTATAAGAAATATATTTTGCAATGCTAGGTGAACAAATGAAAGGGAGGTAGGTAATGGTGGGCCATATGCGTCCTTGGTTTGATTTAGAATATAAAAGAGTAGCAGTGCCCCTGACATCTTGGCTCAGGAATTGTCCAATAGGTAGCACTAAAAATGATTGAAATAACAGTGATGGAAACTGTGTACATTGGGAAACATACTCATTTGTTGACAATGGGTATCAGCAACTGGTACAACTAGATTGGTTCGGAGTGCTTTAACTGGAAGTGTGCAGTACCTTACTATGTGCCCAAAAGTGTTCTAGAAACTGTGGTTGACCTTGGATTTGATCCTGTCCATGTTTGTGGGGGAATCATTCTTGGCACTGATTCAACTGCATGTGACATCTTTTAGCAATGGGCAAATTTCTTGACCTATGTAAGGCTTCAGTGTTGCATGCTTGATATTGACGTGTTCAGTCCAGCATCATGTTATCACAGTTGATCCATGGGAACATGTGGAAGATGTCTGTGCTAGCCTTTTTTCCTTAGGTTTTGCACTGTTACCACCACCAGTATTATCAACAGTGGAAGTGCAACACCTAACATTTTAACCAGTCATCTAGACATGCTTTAAAGTAGAACTAGGCAAAGATGCTAATGGCTGCCAGAATCTTGTCTATACAAGTACTACTACTGGTGGAGCTGTGCTGGTTATAGCAATGGCTGGAAGTTATAAGGGGGGGCGGGGGAAAGGCTAATGTGGAAAATAACGTGTGTGTAAATTTGAAACTAGGAAAACCAAGTTTCTGAAACTAGGACTGGGAGAAACATGGTCTGTCTTAACTTTCTGTTTGGGTCAGCCCTTATTTCAGTTAATAGTAGCGAAAGATGTTAGGATCTTACAAGGTCCTTAAGTCTATACATTCTAGTTTTTTGGCCTTTCCACTTCTATTTTGCTATTAAGGTTTTTTCGTAGTGGAAAGTAGCTAATTTATAATGTTCATTCATATTTTTCGTCTTTGAGATGACCTGCTTACCAAGGATTATCTACTTACTAGTCACATGAAGCCCTAATATTCAGGATGGATTGGTTGAAGCTGCTGATTTTAATAATTTAAGTCAGCAAGCAAGAAACCTTGATTTTAAATAATTGATTTAAATTGTGTTTTTGCATTTTTACTTTTTAGCTATTTTCCTAAAAACAAAAAAACCCGCACATTGATTCTTGTTGGCTTGTAACCATTAAAATATGTTGATTTTCAGCTAAATATAGCCTTTGCACTAAATTTTATGGTACTTCCTAGTTGGAAGACTCTAAGCACATTTATTTAAGCTGTTATATTGCTTAACTTACAAATTTTAACCCTTTTTTTTAAAGGGTTAAAAAATGGTGAATGACGTTGCTTTATTCGATTTTTGGTTTTTTACTCTGGATTTGTCAAGTTCTATTTGGATGGAAACTGGAATTCAATTAAAATGTTCAAAACCAGCCTTTAATCGTTTTACGTGCTGGATGCATAAGAAAAAATCAAATCATATTTTGCATTCAAAAATGACTTAAACAAAGGCAGTATTAGCTGACTGTCTCTGATCAGCATGTCTGTCAAGATTTTAGAATTAGTAGATCTCATCCTCTCACCTAGTTCTTATTCACAGATTGGAAGAAAACAAGCTTTCTTGCTTTTTCAACCCATTAAACTGAAACGAAGAAAACATTTTCTACCCCTGCAGAAGAGGCTACTGCTGTCAAAAGCTGTGTTAGTGCTTCAGCATTCTGATTCCATGTATTTAGCCCACAAATTCCACAACCAGTTCAGTGCTTTGACTTTCTTTAAAACTTCATCAGAAAACATGTAGCTAAATCCCATTTTTATTTAATTTAAATTATTTTGATAGATTTAGGACCACCTGTATTAAGGCCTAATGTCAAATTAAAGTTTAAATAGCTTTATTTTTAAAAGTATTTCATTAAAATCAGACTTAAACTCATTTTTGATTATTTTTTATTTAAAATCACTTTTTTATCCACTCTAATATTTCAATAAACTTTTTCAGACACTTTTTTTTGTAAAATTTACTAAGGAGCTTGCATGAGGCTGGCGTGTGTGTGTGTGTGTGTATATATATATATATAAAATAATGTGATACTTTTAAATTAAGCATATAATTGCTTTTGGTGCTCATAATCACTGTTGCCAAGTGAAAATCTGAGTGAATAGGAATCTTTTTCTGGTGAGTGTCATAAAGTAAAATTTAAGCCTTTATTTAGAATGTTTCTTGCCGTGATGATTGCAGAGAACTTTCTGAATTTGAAGTGGTGCAGTGTTCCTGATCCTGCAGATAGCTGAGATTTGGATTACAGTAATGTCATCTATCGGCGCTACACATTAAGACCATAAAGATACTGAACCTAGTGCCAAATGTCTGCCTTCTTTATTAAGCAGCATGTCATATAAAATACTCTGTACTAGTGTCCATACTCTGTACTGGCTGCCAATAAATATCCAGGTAGAGCTGAAGGCATCGAAAGAGTGCCTAAAAATCTCAGTTATTGGTTTTAGTTTTTAAAAGACCTAAATGCTTTGCAGCCTGGTTGTGTCAGATCAGCAGAAGCACTCAAATTGGAACCACACCTTGGCTTAAACAGAAAAGAGCTGTTGAAAGGGCTTTTTAAATGAAAGCTGCTCTGCTTTGAGACTTGCTCCCTCTCTATTTAACAGCCTGTATATACCTTATACAGCCAGCAAATTAAACTGGTTGACAAGGAAAATATGGGGGAAATGATTTGGTTTAATAATAAAACTGAATTCATGTGTCAACACGTTTTGTATCTGTTGCTGTTTTTAAGGGTGATCTGCAAAGCACTTTTGTTTTGGGTGCTGTATGGTGTAGAAAGGTCTGAAAGTTTTTAATTTTTCTTTCTTGCTTATATTTTATCTTGGAAGTATCCGGTATTTCCAATATGATCTTACCTGGTTTTTCTGGAGAACCTTTGGAGGAATTGGAGCACACAGTAAATATCGTAGTGCCTTAATTGAAGAGGAGATAGTGTTGAATCAAAGCTTTGAATAAAGGAAGCCTTTGTCATTTGAAGTTAAATGGATATTAAACAATAAACAAGATTTTTAAACTGTACGCTGAAGAATCTCTTCCCCTCTAAATTGCTTAGGTTTCACACTTTGCTTTAGTGACTTAGCCATTAGAGCTGGGTGAGACTTTCTGGATGAATAGTTCACTTGTTGAAAAATGTAGTTTGGTCAACCCAAAGGCCTATTTGCCTCATAGTTTAAGTCGGAAAACTTTTTGGGCTAGATTCACAAGGGGACTTTGCCATTCACAAAACAGGACTCAAGAGATGCTGCTGGTAGTGCTCCCTTAACTTTTAGCCCAGTGATTCGGGGCACTCACCAATGATGTGGGAGACCTAGGTTCAGTTCCCTCCTCTTCCTGATATGGAGCAGGAATTTAAACTTGGATTTCGCTTCTCCTAGAACAATGTGTGTGTTCTGGGGCAGCGCTCTCTTGCCTGTTGAAGCTGCTTCACTTTGTATGAAACACTTGAGTCGTTATTGAGACAGAATATGTGACTCCAGCTTGGTGGTTAGTACACCTGCCTGTTCGGTGGGAGATCCAAGTTCAGATCCTGGCACCACTGAATATTTAATTCAAACGAAAAGGAATAGTGTCAACAGGAGAGATTGAGACCTACTTTCAAAAATTCTATAGCCTGGTGGCTATAGCACTTCTCTAGGGAAGTAGAAGACCCAAGTTCCTCTGTCTGCTGTGTAGCAGAGATTTGGAGGAACTGAACCCTTGTCTCCCAATCCTGGGTAAGTGCCCTAACCACCAGGCTAAAGTTACAAGGGTGGCACCTCCTACTTGGCCATTTTGTAAATCTAGCTCTTTAAAAATGTCTGGAAACTAATTTTTTTGGGATCAAACCATGTGCTTCGTTTGACCCAAAATGGACTCTTTCTATTTGACCTTTTTTTGGAAAAGTTTCAGATTCAGCTTGATCCACCCTCCCCCCAATCCAAAAAAAACCTGCAAACCAAAAAAAAACCCCCCACCACCGTTATTTGCCGACCTCCAGTGGCTGTAGTCTTCAAACCTAAACAGGACCAAAATTTCTAATGTAAATAAACAAGCATACAATTTTGGGGGGAAGATCTCAGCCATTATACATTAAAGAAGCAAATTGTGCAAGTTCTTTTTTCCCCTTGGGCCCTCTTACATTTTGGAATGTCAAGAAGTAACCCTGCGAGACTGAAAAACAATGTATTCCTTACCTCAAACTCTTGACTGATGCAGTGTGATATCTCATTTTACCCTTTCTCTGACTCCTGGATGCTGCAAAGGTGGAACTGTGGGGCTCCTCACTACACTTCTGTACATCCTCTTCCCTGTCTCCGTTGGTAGGCTCTTCCCTCCCCTTTTACTATCTCCACTCCCTTGTCCGGTTTTTGAAGTGCAGCATTAGTGTTTAAGCTGACTCAGTTCTTGGTTTCACTGATGTCCATGGGATTCTGAATAGTAATATTGAAACTGACCTGGTGTTTTTTTGTCACACTTCCTTGTTTCTTAGAAAAAATTTACAGTAACAGAAGCATCACTGCAGTGGCTCACATTTGGAAGGTTATATTTACTTCTATATAAGGGCTAGAAACTTACTTTAAATGCTTAGCTTCTTCAGAAATTAATGCCTTGGACCAGGGTTTCCCAATTTTACCCTCTTAGTGTGGACTACATTTTAATACTGTCATGTGGACTATCTCCTTCACCTTGCATGGTTCTGTAGCATCCCTGTGGAAACTACAGTTGTTAAAGTATTGTGTTTAGCTGATTTAATGCATTTAACAGCTGGTCACAGGATTCTGGCTCTTCATTCCAGCTAACTTCCAATTGATTACCAGCACAATTCTCTACTGGCCAGTTCAGGAGCTTCTGCCATAGCCCATTCACCCACCCACTTGCTATGGGAAGGCTTCTGCTTGCCTCTGGACAATGGATGTCGCTTTCCATAAGGAGTTGAATGTTTCTGGGGCACTGGTAAACAAAACTCTCTAATCATTAATGTGTTAGGGACAGTACCCGCTGCACATCTTCTACAGGATTTATGTAGTCTGTTAGTGGTCATTGTCCTAAGAACAGAACATAGTGTCCAGGTATATTAAGCTACTTGAGATATGAATACTGTCCGTTTCATGTAACTAAATAAAAAACTTGTTATGTAATGCACCTTAATATATTGTTTTTGTTAATTGCACCATATTCAGAAAGTGCAGTATGCAATGACTGACTCAGAGGCATGTAACAGAGGATACTTACAGTTTAGAGGAAGACTGTTATCTAACTTGATGCTAAAAATATATATAGGGAGCAGATTGAGGGAAGTCTTCTGGAATTGAAGGTTCTCCAAGTTCATTCAGGAAAGACCATAGGTCTCTCTCCCCTCCCCCCCCCCAAAACTAACATGGGAATCTGTGTACTGCATGTGTACTGCACTTTGTTATGCTATTTATGGGCTGCAACAGGACTGAGTGGTTTTATGTGATTTCGAAGACCACTGCCAATCCTGCTCATTGCAGTATCATGAAAATTAAAATTCTTAACTTAAACCTCAAACTATTACCTTATGTAAAAACTGAATTTCACTTAAGTAATTGGTTACATGCTTTGTTAACTACTTTCTAATAACATTCATAGTTGTGTTGCTATGTTCCATGTTGCAGTGCATTTCAGTGGTGAAGTGACTCCTTGTGCTTGGGTATCTGGAATAATCCCAAGTGTAAGATTTGTTTTATGGGAACTATTTCAACTGGATTCAGAGAGTAAACAAAAGTCCCACTGTCAGATTGATTATTGGATAAAATGATGGCTGCTGGTAGGTGGCTCTAAAATGCCAACTATGTTTAAATTTTACAGTCCCACATCTCTACATGGGGTAAAGTGCTTCACTTTGTGAATTTCTAGGTTGGCTTTCTGTGCAAAATACAGCTCTCTTCAGAACTAAATGCTGTCTAGAACTGAATATAGAAATATTGGCTACATTAGAAGTCTAGAGATAAACTAGTCTACGAGATGTCTTTGTTACAATCACATGTTCTCATGCCTCCCCTTCATTGAAAGAAGGAAGCAGGCTGAATGAAAACCCTAATATGCAGAAGCCTTGCACACCTAAAAGTTGGGTTTCCTGCCTGCTGGATGTGTTGGGAATATGCTGAGTGGCATCTGACTCAGCAACATTGAGATGCCAGTCAGAGGGGAGAGTGGTAGAGGAATAAAGAACTGAACTGACTTGGGTGAGGAGAGGAGAATGAGCTAGCTGCTAGTCAGAGGGGCCTACTTGGTGTAAGCCACACATGTAATACCTTGGGAGAAGGAGAGAGAGGATGAGAAATGCACTGCTGAACATGTCTCGAGTCAGAGCCTTGGTTGGAATGTACTGGGGCTTGTCTACGTTGGAAAAACTGGGCTCATGTAATTGGATTTTAAACCTCTCTAAATCATTGCAAACACCTAAAGAAGATGCACTTAAACAGTCTTAACCTTCTTATATCAATTTAGCTTGTATTGGTAAGGTACTGAATTAAGCTAAACCAATTTTAAGCAGAATTAAGTGTGTCTTGAGTTTGCACCACTGTCAGTTGATTCAAAATCAATTTAGTTACACTGGTGCAGTATTTCTAGAGAAGTGCATAGTACTTTGATCAGAGGTCTTTTGGGAGGAGAGCAATTGCTCTGGGCTCTTTAGTAGTTCAAATACCATCTTTTGACAGGCTAGTATCAGGTTTCCAAATGAGACAGTTGCCTGTGCAGTAACATAAACTTCAGTTTGATTATTATTTCAGCAAAACGTGATTTAATATTTTGAATAGGGAGATGACCTTTCTCTAACATTTAGTCTTGTAACTGCAAAATAGGGTGGTGCTGCCTAGCACCAAAGCTTAATTTGCAAATTAGTCTTTAATGATTTTAAAATTTTAAAAAACATTTTAAAAAACAAACTAAAAATGATATGCACACAGCATTGTTTGGGTTTTTATTGAAATGCGTGGAACACCTCAAAATACCCAGTTGGGGTTCTTTTTAAAAAAAAAAAAAAATCTACTTGACTCAACCAAGAACACTGAGGGTTCTGAGTCATATAAGTGTAAAACACACATGTGGTAAGAGAAATTTAGATGTTAAATTTACTTTCCAGAATTCATGGAAAGCTCCATGTTCATGAGCCTCAGGTCAGAAAGATGAAAAGTTGTGTATTAATTGTAGTAAGCCCGAGAAGCTTTCTGATACAGGCAACCCTACTATACTTATTATAGCAGTCCTAAAGGTATGTCTACATAGTCTGTGGCAGTGAGCCTCCCAGCCCAGGTTCACAGACTTAGGCTAGCTGGGTTTGCGCTAGTTCTGTAAAAACATCTGTGTAGACAGCGCTTTGAGGTTGCAACTTGGGCTCTGATGCCTAAGGAGGGAGTAGGGTTTCAGAGCCTGAGATGAAAACTCAAAGGACTTTCCACACAGCTATTTTTTAGAGCAATAGTGCAAGCCTGGCTACCCTGAGTTTATCAGCCTGGGCTGGGTGGCTCGTTGCCGTGGGCTTTGTAAACATACGAGTCCAAGTCATAGATGAGGACTGTGTTGTGCTATATGCTATACAAACAGCAACAAAATACTCCATGCTCCAAAGAGCTTACTATCTGTAAATATAAAACAGGGAACAGATGGATCCAGACAGATGGGGGAGTACATAAGAACAGCCACACTGGGTCAAACCAAAGGTCCATCCAGCCCAGCATCCTGTTCCCCAACAGTGGCCAATGCCAGGCACCGCAGAGGGAATGAACAGAACAAGCAAACATCAAGTGATTCATCTGGCAAACAGAGGCTAGGGACACCATCCCTGCCCGTACTGGCTAATAGCCATTGATAGACTTATCCTCCATAAACTTATCTAGTTCTTTTTTGAATCCTGTTATAGTTTTGGCCTTCACGGCATCCTCTGGCAAGGGAGTTCCACAGGTTAACTGTGCATTGTGTGGAAAAAATACTTCCTTTAGTTTTAAACCTGCTGCCTAATAATTTCTTTTGGTGACCCTTGGTTCTTGTATTAGGAGAAGAAGTAAATAACACTTATTTACTTTCTCCACACCTGTCATGATTTTATAGACCTCTATCATATTCTCCCTTAGTTGTCTCTTTTCCAACCTGAAAAGTCCCAGTTTTTTTAATCTCCCCTCATATGGAAGCCATTCCATACCCCAAATTGTTTTTGTTGCCCTTTTCTGAACCTTTTCCAATTCCAGTATATAAAGAAAGTGACAGAGTTTTGGCTAGTATGATGTGCAGTGGTCTCAGGTCATCAACTGCCTGATGGTTGTCAAGTGTAAAACATTTAGAACTGATTTTTTTTAACGTGCAGATTAGAGGACTGTTCATGTTAAATGCATAGAAATAGCAAATATCACTGTCAAAGTTCCTATTGCTTAATTGCTCCACTAAGTAGAACATGAAATCCATATATTTTTCCACCTTAACATGATTTAGTCACTAAACATGACTTGGATTTGAGAGATTTTTGAAATGCTCCAATTTACAGGTCGAAAATGACAATCTTTGATCAAATGATATTACCATTCACAAAGTGAGACTTTATGGAAGCAATTTCAGAACCTCTTAGGTAAATGGCACAAATGTATACAGATAGCTACATTTTATTGTGCTTGCAGAAGATTCCACTGACTGGGCTGCAGCTGATCAAGAGTCACTGTACATGAGGTTTGTGTAGGAAGAGAAACCTAGTACTCAACATCCATAATACACATGGAAGCTGGGAAACTTGGTATTGTGTGGAATAAGAACAACTTTAGGGGTTGTAAGGATTAAGGGAAAAGAACCTAATTCAGAACTGGCCTGAATTCAGTTGCTCCAGCTTACTGATGTGTTTGAGGTAATGGTAAACTATATCGTAGCTAGTACTTGTGGCACCTTAGAGACTAACCAATTTATTTGAGCATGAGCTGTAGCTCACGAAAGCTCATGCTCAAATAAATTGGTTAGTCTCAAAGGTGCCACAAGTCCTCCTTTTCTTTTTGCGAATACAGACTAACACAGCTGTTACGTAGTGGATAGCTACAATATATTTCAGAGTATGTTGGGTTGCTAGTCTGGCCAGACTACTGAGGGTGATAATAGCAAAAAGTTACTTGACTGTCAGCAATTTAAAACATATGTACTGTAGAAATTGAGCTTAGGGGCTGATGCTGCCTCAGGTAGGGATGGTCTTAAGGCAAACAAACTTGAGCGCACATCATTTCATGATCTTAACTGCTGTTAGGGCTGAAGTTTGTTTCCCTCTTCAAGGAGAGGATCTCTTGTTAGAGGCATTGCACAATCTAAAAAAAAAGGCTATGTTGGAACTCGGAGCAATGAAAGCCTGTCTTGGCCCTTATGTCTAAATCCTTACTAGGTATGGCACCCTTGAACAGGTACATGTTTTTGAGTTTAAAGGCAAAGGTACAAAGTTTGAACCTTTTGATGTTTGAAGCTGCTGCTGAACATAAGGATGCCAGATTCACCAGGCCAAAGTGACCACCATTTCCACAGAATCTGTGTTGCCATCATGGCTTAGTGACTAAAAAATATTGGCCAATTATGGTAATGCAGAAACTGACAGTCTGCTGGACTACTTTAAACAGATGTTGAGTGCCCTATATCAGTGACTGTCTTTACAATTAAATACTGTATTATCCACAACAAATTACTGGACATGCATGTTTAACAAAGCTGTTAACCACTATGCCATCTGCTTTTCAGAATGAATTGGTTTTGGTGGAAATATTGGTGTAATTGTCCTATATCAGTGGTTTTCAACCTGTGGTCCACAGACCCCTGGGGGTCCATGGACTGTGTCTAAGATTTCCAAACGGGTCCGCACTTCCATTCAAAATTTTTTGGGGGTTCTCAAATGAAAACAGGTTGAAAACCACTGTCCTTGAGCACTGCAGTGATAGAATGTGGGTCTTCCACAGGGAAATCAATCCAGATGAGCCTGCACACACATGTGCAGCAAAATATATGCTAAGGCTTAATAAAGATAAGTAGAGTGGTCCAAGTACAGTGGTCCAACCCTGTCAAACAATTATTACTGGCTTGGAAAAGGGACCAGAAACAAAATGTCTTAGTGGAATCATCCCTGTGACCGTTTAACAGCAGGCAGCCCTAGGGGAAGATTAAACCTGTGTTACTGTATGATCTGATCTAGATTTCAAACCAGGTGGACATTATAATGATATTTAGATATTGGATTTCTTAAAAACTTGAATTTTAAACTATATAATCTAATTTCTGTCCCTCTTGTTGGCGCTGAGAGGCATTTTAACTTTAATTAAATAGTGATGATGAAATTAAATGTGAAAAGCAAGTAAATTGACACACACACACAAGAAAGTAAAAATTAGAAATTCTGCCAATGTAGTTCAAACGAAGAAGAATGCAGTAAAATTCCTTTAGGTGTACTCACAACACTATTTCACTTCAATTGAGAGAATAATACAGCCTGAATACTGGGGCAAGCACATTTCCATGTTGAACAAGACCTGAAGTCTTAGCTGCTTGTGGACAAGTGGTCAATCTTTTGTTCCTAGCCTGTAAAGTTTATTAATGGAGGTCTTGATACTGTCCATGGGACGCAGTGAATCAATTCCTTGAGAATACATAATCTCAACACGTTTATTTCAAATTATGTGCGTTATGTATGGTGTGTGCTGTTATCTAGCTGTGCATAATGGCTTATTCTCTAAGCGTACATAAAAATTTATGTGGTGGCCAACTTTTGCTTTGATTAATGAAGGGGAGAAGATTAATTCTGTGTACATAACTTTTCTTTTATCACATAGCTATCTTAAAATAGTTCTGCTGAATGCTAGGTCTGTAAACAGTGATCATGTCACCTCTGATTCAGCAGTTGGCCATCTGACACCTCTATTTTGGCTAGCAAGATGCCTTGAGGCCATTCTATTAATTCTTCAACTTTATATAGAGATCTCTATTCAGGAGCATTGTGCTGACTATCTTGTGGCTTTCATTTTGCCTGTTTCAGTTGCTAGTGAATATTGCCTGGTACTGGGGGATACTGAGATGCCTACTTGATTCTCAGTGAATCTTGCTAACCTTACAGTGTCCATCCCTTTAACTCTGACACTTGTGCAATGGTTGTATTGTGATCAAGTTGTTAATGTAGACCATATTACAGCAATCTGTTCTTCCAGAATGAAGACTGGGGGAGAAGCAAATTGCCTAATTTTAGGGTAGGAATTATGTGAACTTTTCAACTACCAATATGATTTACTTTAAAAGTTAACTAGATTGGTAGCAGAAAAGAAATAGTAAATAAACCCCCTTCTCTTGTCATTCACTGAACAAATTAAAATAAAGCTGGATGTTTGAAAGGCCCCTTCCTGCTCACCAGTAGGGAATTTTGCTATCAGTCAGCAACAATAAAGTAAAATTTGAAAAGGCATGATCACTTTTACTGCAGCAAACCACAACCTTCCGATTAGCAGTGTCACTGACCAGATTGTTGTGTAAATCACTGCTGCTTGAATGCTATGAGCCATAGAAGCAAAATGCCTTGATTTGTTATAGGGATGGGGTAATTGGGAGAGGTGATCTCTTCACCCTTCCAGTGAGTAGAGGATTAAGTATCTGTTTTGTTTCAAAAAGTTAAGGGTAATCGGAAGACCAGTGAGCAGGAATGGTCGGCAAGGGGAGAGAATGGGAAGTTCCCTTCACGTCTCATCAACTAGGACAGAGTGTGGTGCCTCTGTTTGTATTCAGGAAAAGCAAAAGTGAAGCTTCATCCCCTAATGATTTCTGTAGTGATAGGTTAAGTTGGGGAAGGACAAGTTCCAATAGTGTGTCATTTGGGAGGCAAGGGTCAACACCAGTGAGGTCATCTCAAACAGGCCTAAAGAGTGACTCGATGAGGATATCATTGCCACTTCGCTAAAACCAGGAAGTGAAACAGGCATGTTGGGATGCTCACCAAAGAACAGTAGCCAGTTTCTGTTTGGAGCCTTTATTTTTATCAGCGTTTGTTAGTAGATGTGTGGGGAAACTTCTTTTGTTTCTGGTATTGGCATTTTTCTCCTGGTTCAGTATTCATTTGTGAATGCTGTGTGGTAAACCAGTTGTCTGGGAGCAGTTTCAGCACCATAGACTGTTACCACAGTGTTCCCATCCATTTCCTCCTTGAACTCCTGAGGAGGCTGACATCCGAAATCCTCAAGATAGATTTATATAAGAAGCCCTTCTCTTTAAGGATCCAAAATAAGGAAAATAGAGTTGCAGAAAAAAGTAATTAGCATAGTATTTGAAGTTAAACATTGGCTCTCATTTTGAAATATTTGTAGTATGTACAATTTGTTCTTGAACACATACAAAATTAAATATTGGGGCCTCAACTGATGAACAAGCCTGGGATTCCTCCTTCCCTGCTACCACCAAAAAATCTGGCCATGTCCAAAAGTGAAATAATAAAATCACTGAAATGTAGGCCTGGAAGGGACCTAGATTGGTCAACTAGCCCATCCCCCTGCACTGAGGCAGGGCTATTTATTATTTAGGCCATCTTTGATAGGTGTTTAGACTCATCTAAGAACAGGTTAGACAATGACAGAGATTTCACAGGCTCCTTCTAGGTAACTTGTTGCAATGCTTAGCTGCCCTTACTGTTAAGAAGTGTTTCCTAATGTCTAACCTAAATCTCCTTTGCTGTAAATTAAGCCCCTTATTACTTGTGCTGTCCTCCGTGGTAAAGAGAATAATTTATCACCCTCCTCTTTATAACAGACTTAAATTTACTTAGACTGTTTATCATGTCCCCCTCTGTCTTCTCTTCTTCAGACAAAGCAAATCCAATTTTTCCAGACTTTCTCGTAGGTCATGTTTTCTAGACCTGTAGTCAATTTTGTTACTCTTCTCTGGACTTTCTCCAATTTGTCCATGTTTCCTGTAGAGTAGGGCCCAGAACTGGACACATTACTCTAATTGAGGCCTTATCAGTGCTGAGTAGAGTGGAAGAATTATTTCTCATGTCTTGCTTACAACATTCCTAATACATCCCAGAATGGTGTTTACATATTTTTGCAACGTATTACATTGTTGACTCATTTAATTGGTGATCCACTGTAACCCCCCAGATCCTTTTCTGCAGTACTCTTTCCTAGGCAGTCATTTCCCCATTTGAGCAATTAATTATTCCTTCGTAAGTGTAGTACTTTGCCGTTTTCTTTATTGAATTTCATCCTATTTCAAACCATTTCTCCAGTTTGTCAAGATAATTAGGATTTCTGATCCTGTCCTCCAAAGTGCTTGCAACCCCTCCCGGCTTGATCTCACCCACAAATTTTATAAGTGTACACTCTGTCATTATCCAAATCATTTATGAAGATATTAAATAGAACCAGTCTCAGGACAGATCCTTGTGGCACCCCACTCAATACTACTGAGTGTGGGTTTTCTAACCAGTTGTGTCACCCACCTTATAGTAGGTTTGTCTAAGTTATATCTCTAGTTTGCTTATGAAAAGGTCATGTGAAACTATCAAAAGCCTTACCGAAGTTGAGATACCTGATATCTGCTGCTTCCCCCTAATCATGAGGCTTGTTACCCTGTCAAAGAAAGGTTGTATTAGGTTGGTTTGACATAATTTGTTCTTGACAATCCATGTTGAGTGTTATGTATCACCTTATTTTCTTCTAGATGGTTTAAATTGTTTGCTCCATTATCTTTTAGGGTACTGAGGTTAAACTCACCGTTTATAATTCCCTCAGTTGTCCTTATTTCCTTTTTATAGATAGGTACTGCATTTTGTCATTTTACAGTCCTCTGGGATCTCTCCCATCCTTCATGAGTTCTCAGAGATAATCTCTAATGGTTCAGAGACTCTTCATCCATGAATACTTAAGGAACTGCCTGTATTTCATCAGGCCCTGCCAAATTGAAGACCTCTAACTTATCTAAGTTAATTTTTAACTTGTTCTTCTCCTGTTTTAGCCTCAGTTCCTACCTCATTTACACTGATATTCACTGTTAGTTATCCAATCTCTTCACTTTTTTTGGTGAAAACGGAAACAAAAAGGGCATCTGACACTTTAGCTATTGCTGCATTTTCTGGTATTGTCTTTCTCTCCTTATTGAGTAATGGGACTACCCTGTCCTTGTTTTCTTCTTGCTTCTCATATATTTGTAAAATGTTTTCTTGTAACTCTTTATGTCCCTAGCTAGTTTAATCTTGTTTTGTGATTTGGCCTTTCTAATTTTGTCTCTACATGCTTGTGGTGTTTTTTTGTTTATATTCATCTTTTGTATTTTGACCTAGTTTCCACTTTTTGTGCGACTCTTCTGAGTTGCAGGAGGTTGAAGTTGTATTGGTTAAGCCAGGTTGGCCTCTTATCATACAGCCTTTCTTGCACATTGGGATAGTTTGCTCTTTAAAAAACTGCCAACTCTCCCTGAGGTTTTTTCCCCCATAGACTTGCTTCCTATGGGATCTTACCTACCGGTTCAGTGAGTTTGCTAAAGTCTGCCTTCTTGAAGTATATTATCTTTCTTTATTCTGCTGTTTTCCCTCCTACTATTATTTAGAATCATCAACTCATCATTTCCTGATCACTTTCACCCAAGCTGCCTTCCACCTTCAAATTCTCTACCAGTTCTTCCCTATTTGTGAGAATCAAATCTAGAACATCTTCTCCCCTAGTTACATATGCACATAAATGAGCACTTATGTCCATAAGCTTGAAAGAGAATTGATAGTCACAATGGAGTGAAAATGGAGATTTCCAGTGGAATGGTCCGTTGAGTCCAGGGATGGGCAAACTTTTTGGCCCGAGGGCCACATCGGGGTGCAAAACTATATGGAGGACAGGGAAGGGAAGGCTGTGCCCCCAAAACAGCCTGGCTCCCGCCCCCTCCCACTTCCCGTCCCCTGACTACCCCGCTCAGAACCTCCGTCCCCTGACTGCCCCCCGGCCCCTATGCACCCCCCTCCCCCCCCCCCCCGACAGGTCCTCCGGGACTCCCATGCCCTATCCAACCCCCCCTTCCCGACCCCTGACTGCCCCAGAACCTCTGCCTCCTCCAACCCTCCCTGTCCCCTCACTGCCCCCTGGGACCCCTCCACCCCTAACCGCCCCCTGTCCCCTGACTACCGCCCGGTGCCCCCTACCCAACCCTTCCGCTGCCCCCACCTTACCATGCTGCTCAGAGTGGCAGGAGCTTGCAGCCTTGCTGCCCGTGCGGCGGCATGGCTGCAGGGAAGGGGGGACAGTGGGGGAGGGGCCAGGGGCTAGCCTCCCTGGCAGGAGCTCAGGGGCTGGGCAGGACAGTCCCGCTCATATTTGAGTCTATGCAGAACTGGAGTTTCAAAACATATTAGGGCTTTGTAAAAATCTCCTAGTTTGTTTGCATGCATTTCAGCAGATCTTTTCTGCAGGTTCAGTCCATAGACTTTGTGACCTGTTTCATTTCAAGTTACTGGTATGTTAAAGCATTCAGTGAAACATAAACAGAAACTCACCTGCACTTCCCCTTCTAGAGGCCCCTGGTTGCCAGATGTGTTCTGGAAGGCTAGTATTTTATTCATTTATCCTCAGCCTCATTTTGATGGAGTTATTGGCTAGTCTGCTTCCTAAGTTTAAAAAAGAACTAGATAAATTCATGGAGGATAGGTCCATCAATGGCTATTAGCCAGGATGGGCAGGGATTGTATCCCTAGCCTCTATTTGCCAGAAGCTGGGAATGAGCGACAGGGGATGGATCACTTGATGATTATCTGTTCGGTTCATTCCCTCTGGGACACCTGGCATTGGCCACTGCTGGATACTGGGCTAGATGGACCTTAGGTCTGACCAAGTACGGCCGTTTGCTGCTCCCACTGGAGCCTTAGAACATGACAAGCACACTATCTCTTCTCTATTCCCTCTTCCCAAAAGTCCCTAATATTCTGGGGATTTAGCCCCTTTTCTGCATAAGAATGTTTAGAATCAGTTCACTCATGCAGCCGCAGAACAAGAGTACTGCCCCCTTCTGGCAAATGTAAGGTTTTGGGTGTGGAGAAACAAGCCTACCTCTTGCCAGTGCCCTTTAGGAAATAACTAGATCGGGTAACAAGCTGTCATCTCTATAAAGAGCTGAGGGGAGTTAGTGAGGTGGTTGCCCCTTGAAAACCTTAAATATGGAAGATAGCACACCACTGCTGCACCTCTTCCCCAATCCCAAGTAGAATAGGAGGAAAGGAGTGGCAGGGTCTGTATTCCAACTAAATCCAAAATTGGGCAAAGCCTTCTACCCAAGTAGAGAAATACCTGGAAGTCACTAAACTCTTCGTTGAAGTTTTGGCGGTTTTTGTCCCAAAATGCTAGACTAGCCTTTGTTTTGGGTTTGGTTACAAAAGGTTTGAGAGACTGTCAGCTAGTTTCAAAACAATCAAGTTATCTTAACATAAACAAACAAATAAATCCAAATTTCAATAGAACATCCTTTCAGTAGCATGCCCTGAATTTTTTTCTTCCAACGTTAAGTTTTTTTCTGCGTGGCTATTATAAGGGTTTTTTTAGGGCTGTCAATCACATTTAACTCAAGTGATTAAGAAAAAAATAATCACAATTGCAGTTTTAATTGCACTGTTAAATAATAGAATACCAATTGAAATTTATTAAATGTTTTTCTGTATTTTCATATGTCTTGTAGTCTGTATTGTAATTGAAAATGAAGTGTCTAATTTTATTATAAATATTTGTACTAAAAATGATAGATAAAAGAAATATTTTTCAGTTCACCTCATTCAAATACTGTAGTGCAATCTCTTTACATTTGTAAGTTGCATTTTCAGGACAGATTTTTTTTTTTTGTTACATTGTTTTCTTTTTGACTGCAGTGATATAAAACTTCAAAGCCTACAAGTTCACTTAGTCCTACTTCTTGTTCAGCCAATCGCTAAGACAAACCAGTTTGTTCACATTTGCGGGAGATAATGCTGCCTGCTTCTTATTTACAATGTCACCAGAAAGTGAGAACAGCCATTTGCATGGCCCTTTCATTGCAAGGTACTTACATGCCAGATATGCTAAACATTCGTATGCCCCGTCATGCTTTGGCCACCATTCCAGAGGACATGCTTCCATGCTGATGACACTCTTTTTAAAAAAAAAAAAGAAAAAAAAAAAAAGCTTTAATTAAATTTGTGACTGAACTACTTGGGGGAGAATTGTATGTCCCCTGCTGTTTTACCTGCATTTTGTCATATATTTCATGTTATAGCAGTCTTGGATGATGACCCAGCACATGTTCTTCATTTTAAGAACACTTTCACTGCAGATTTCACAAAACGCGAAGAAGGTATCAATGTGGGATTTCTAATGATTGCTACCACACTCAACCCAAGGTTTAAGAATCTGAAGTGCCTTCCAAAATCTGAGAGGGACAAGGTGTGGAGCTTTCTTTCAGAAGTCTTAAAAGAGCAACACTCCAATGTGGAAACTACAGAACCTGAACCACCAAAAAAGAAAATCAACCTTCTGCTGGTGACATCTCACTCAGATAATGAAAATGAATATGCGCTGGTCCATGCTGCTTTGGATTGTTATCGAGCAGAACCTGTCATCAGCATTGACGCATGTCCCCTGGAATGGTGGTTGAAGCATGAAGGGACATGCGAATCTTTAGCGCATCTGGCACATAAATATTTTGCAGTGCCGGCTACAACAGTGTCATGAGAACGCCTGTTCTCATTTTGTGGTGACATTGTAAATAAGAAGCGGGCAGCATTGTCTCCTGCAAATGTAAACAAACTTGTTTGAGTGATTGGCTGAACAAGAAGTAGGACTTTGTGGACTTGCAGGCTCTACAATTTTACATTGTTTTATTTTTGAATGCAGTTTTTGTACATAATTCTACATTAAGTTCAACTTTCATGATAGAGATTGCACTACAGTATTTGTATTAGGTGAATTGAAAAATACTATTTTGTTTTTACATAATAAATGTGATCAAAAATAAATATAAAGTGAACACTGTACACTTTGTATTCTGTGTTATAATTAAAATCAATATATTTGAAAATGGAGAAAACACCCAAAAATATTTAAATAAATGGTATTCTATTGTTTAACAGTGCAATTAATCGCAATGAATTTTTTTAAATTGCTTGACAACCTGGGTGTGGGTGTGTTGTGAGGTGTTTTTTTGTTTTGTTAAAAAAATGGACTCTCCGGGCTTGACAGAATTTTCTTTATAATTTTGATAAGATTGGTTTGTTTAAGCATTTTTTATTTTAGCTATTTAAATTTTCATAATTGCAGGAAAAAGGGGCAGTCAGACAATTTTATGGCATGTTGAGATTCAAAAAGTTAAAGCTTTATCATTTAAACACAAATTGTCAACATCTGGTGTCAAAATGTGTAAAGTAAATATCCTTATGCCCTTAAACTCTCAAGTTGTCAAGCAGCATTTTTCTTACGTTGTCTGTGTGTAAATTTTGATTATTATAAATGAAAATAATTTTTGTCAGTTTGTGTATATGGAGAAATCAACTTTTACCATCATTTTACCAATAAAAATCTAATCCTTCCAAGCCTAACTTTACAATGGAACAGTGAAGCTGACTAGACACAGCTGTCAAGGGAACCAAGTAAACAAACTGAAAAATGGAGAAATTTTTTCCCTTTTCTAGTTGTTTGGATCTTGGGTGTTCAGCTATGGTAGGCACACAGTTTTCAGGTAAGTGTAACTTTCAGGTTGAAGGTCCCTGGCAAGCAGCCTATTAATTAGTTTCCTATTTCGCCTATTTACTTTTCTCATGTAGACATCCAACAATCTGGAGGACTGTACTAGGTAGTGTCCAGCTGTGCTGCATCTTCGTTGCAAACTTTGGTGGAATTTCTTTAAATAACCTTTTCCAGAATAAATAAAAATGTTGCTTTTCTCTTAGTTTCAAAACCACAGAACACAGCTGCTCTTTACCCTTGGCTGGAATATAAAACAGGCCTATGGCAGGCTATGCAGAAATCTACTGGCTTTATTGCCAGCAGCTGCTGAACTCTTAGTGCTAACTTAAACAGCTCATAAATGTTAATCACTTTGCAGTTTTGCTAGAGAGCCTGTCTGCATGTCTGAGGCACTGGCTAATAAGTGGTATGTTTTTCATGAACTGGTGACTTTTTCTAGCAGAAGGTCCAAATATCAACTTCAGTTGTCAGTAGAATTATTAAATATGTTGGCATCCTTTTGAAATTGTGTAACATTAAAAAAAAATTACTTTCATTAGCATTGGCATTGCTTGATTCAGACACATTTCAATAGCCTTAGATTTGCTGAACATGCAATGGAATGAGTAGACTGTTCAACAGAATACATTGTTTGCTTACTGGCCTGTTTTTAGACATCTGACTAAATGTAATCTGAAGAAACTCCATACAATTCTCCCTGCACTTCCTAGATAGAAACTAATTCTACCACTTACTCAGTTTAGGTAGTCTACTTCCAGCAAAACTGATCGTTAAATACAAATGCAATAACTGTATTTAATTTTAGCAAATTTAATGTCAGGAAATGTAAACTTTAAGGTTTTAACTGAAGTGTTAACTTGACATGGCATGCATTTGCTTAGTAAACCCTTCAACAGCAATGTATTAAGGTGTCCTTTTTAACAAGAGAAACAACATAATACAGATGCCTAAAATAAGGGCAAATTCCAAGGCATGGGGATTCTTTTGTTTATTTGTAATTGTTTTGTACAGAATGTACTACTGAAGGGCGCTGAATCTGGCTTGGGCCTTTGGGTGCTACTGTAATACTGCCACTAATAAAAGAATTGTGTTGTAGCAATCCTAACTCTTACATTTGATTTTTAACTATATATCCTAAATTTCATTAGTAAGTTTTTTGCTTTTTACCTTCCTAGGGGATCAAGTAGGAAGGAAAGGGGGGGAAACTGGGAACAGCAGAAATATTATTGGTGCATGCCAACTAGAAACATAGTACCTTTGATACATCTGCTCCTTTTAACCTCATCATTATGTGAGCACTAAAGGTAGTGGGCACTTAAATACACACAGTTACTACTTTTACCAGGACTGCACCTGACTTCATGTACTTGAGGACCAATGTTCCATCTAATTTTTTCCATCCCTGTGCGGAATAAATTTTATGTGCACAGAGGTATGTGCGGATGTGTGCCACCAGTAGAAACAAAAAATCTAGATATAATGTATACTTTTTAAAAGTTACCATAGGGATAATTACTCCAGCCAGGACAGGTTAGGCATTTTAGAACTCACTATTCAAAGAATTAAATTTAAGTGAAGAGAAATAAAAGTATGAAATGCATAGACCAGTCAAAACACTAAAATAATACACTTTGAAAGAATAAAATTATGGAGAATATATGTGCATTGCAGGAAGTACCCAGAAGTAACAATAATAATACAAGTATGTGTTGGGAGGTGAGTGTGAAAGAGACTCTGTGACCCAGAGACAGTGTGTGTGCTGGCTGCTGGGGAAGTTTCTGAGAGATGCCGAGTGCTGTCTCTTTAAGGCACTCACGGAAAGCTCTCCTGCTCTGTCCTGAGCCCTGCATCCCCTCCCCAGCTCTGTGGAGATGGGGTACATGGGCAAGGGGTGTGTGTGAGTGACTGACTGCTGGGGAAGTCTTAAAAACCATGCACTGTCTCTTTTTTTAAGAAAGGCACTTACTGTTCAGACCTCAGACCGCAGCAGCTCAGAGTCCTGAGCCAGCTCTGTGGAGCTCCCCAGCTCTGTGGAGATGGTGGGCAGGGGGAGGGGGGACAGCCTGACATCAGCAGCCACCCATCCCCCTGCTCTGCACAGGCAGCAGGAGGGTCCTGGGAGCAGCTGTGGGATGGAGCAATGTGGCTGCAAAGCAGCAGGGGGAGGGGCACCTGAACACACACTGCCGGATGTGTGCACTCTGCTAATCAACTGGGCTGCACTTGAATGTCTGCTGGGTAGCACCCAACCATGCAGCTTACAGGGAACACAGTTGAAGACCCTCATTTTCACCAGACTAACCAGGGATTGGTATCAAAACTCTCCTTGCCTCCTTTCCCATCTAGGGAGGGGGAGGACCTGACAGACCTGCTCGTCAGACAGGTGATCTGGGAGCGGACTATGGATTTGCTCTCAGTCATGTATTTTAAGTTTCCTCTATACTCTTCATACAGGCAGTAGGTCCTTCCAGTTCTCTTACGGTGGCCAGCCACACTTCTCTTAGATGGTGCTAAAGATCCCTGCAATGACAGGAAAATGATTAAATGAGATAAATGTGACCTGCACCCATGTGCTGCAGAGGAAGGCCAGCCCTGCCCCCATCCCCTAAAATCACTGCTAATCCGATCTGGGGGAAAATTCCTACATGACCCACATAATGTGATCATTTAGACCCTGAGTATGTGAGCAAGAACTAGCCAGCCAAGCACCTGAGAGAGAATGAGGTGGTACTGAGCAGAGCAGAGCCCCACCTCACCAGTGTATCATCTCTAGCCCCTGTTATTCAGAAGGAAGAAGAGGAAATACCTCCCAGAACACATTGGGGGAATATTTTCCTGGTCCCTGCCAGTAGCAGGTTGAAGCATGAGCTTTAGGAGCTTAAGATATAAACCGGAAGTAAGCCCCAGGGCTGTTGAGCCCTGCTCCCCATCCTCACAAGCAATGTTAAAAATGTCTGCCTGCCAAGTTTCAAATGTAAAAGTAACAGTTCCCTGATCAGATTTTTAGCAGGAAAAACTTAATCCATCTTCTCCGTCAGCATGCACACAGCATGAAAGGATTTTTCCCTAGGCTTATAAATTTTACATTTGAGCAAAAACCAATTATTGAAAATCTTTTCTAAAAGCTATCCTTCTGGAAGAAGTTGAGCACTGAAAATGGGTGTTACCATAGAAGCCATTTTCAAAACTTAGCTGTAGTATTAGTTATGCAAAATGTAATTAAGCAAATGCCATAATAGCTTTTTGTCAGCGTACCAGTGGTAGTGTGAATTTGGCACTGATGAAAAGCTCCAGAGTGATGCCACTAGGAAAAAAAAGTGGTAGCCTACAGAAAGTGGGTTGATCAGTTGCGGTGAACAGGCTTATGTACACATCAGCTGTAACTTAATGGACAGCTGTAGCTACTCTCAGCAGTGTCTGAGAATGCAATAGACACACACTGAATTCCTCTATCATAGTTGCTTCAGGTCAGGGTTGAGGAAAAGAGCTTTTACTGCTTTTTTCTTAAATTTCTGTGCTTAAAAAAAGTTTCTTAACCTACTGACTGAGACTGGATTTGAACCAGTGAGCTTGAAATAATTCCCAATCTCTGCAAATATTTTATAAAGCAAGTAGGTTCATTTTTTCACTTCATTGCCACTTTCCGAGATCGACTTCAGACACTCCCTAAATGTATCCAGGAAGGTTTGCATGTACTCCATGTATTCCTTTTAGGTATTTGTGCTCATCTGCAAAATCTCAAATCTAGGGTTTGTTGGGCAAGGACACTTGGCCAGCAACAGTCAGAGCAATGACTTGCTAGGTAGGGAAACACCAATAATAGCACCTTTCCAACAGCTCATGTGACTCAGAAGCAGAACGAGAGGCCCAAGTTGGACTTAGTGAATAACTCATGTAGGAAAGACTACGGGGGTAGAGAGAGAGGAAAGGCTATGGAGAATTGAAAGATACAACCAAAAGTCTAAATTTGTCATTTGGGTTTTCTGTGTTGTTAAAATGGGTTTTGTAATATAAACTTGAATACTAACTCAATGACACATTTGTCTTATTTTCTTGCAGATCTTCAAGTTGCTCCATTTTAATTTTCAGTGCAGACCTTTCTGCTCCCTTAAGTTATTATAAACTTTTTTGCTGCTCTGCAAACACGTGAAGATGTCTCGCAGCCCTGATGCGAAGGAAGACCCTGTGGAATGCCCTCTTTGCATGGAGCCCCTGGAGATTGATGACATCAACTTCTTCCCTTGCACGTGTGGCTACCAAATCTGTCGCTTCTGTTGGCACCGTATCCGCACTGATGAGAATGGACTTTGTCCTGCTTGCAGAAAGGTAAATATCCTGGAATAACGGCTTACCTTGCATATGTCTTGAGGTTCTTGCATTGGTTAGTACTCCTTTACATCAGGGAACCTTGCTTCAAATGACAGTGTAGATCTGGTGTGAGCGTCTCACTGTCTGGATGCCATCTGTACATATGAAAATCATTATGCAACCAGTAGTCGTCTCTGCGGAATAGATAGAAGTGGAATAGCAGTGGAGGGTGCAGGTCAGGACTGAGGTCTGTGGGTAGAGTTAAAGGAGAAATAAAAAATCTGGGAATCAGGATAGTGATGCACTGATCTATCTGTTTAGGGATAGATGGCGAGGATTGGAACAGCAGGATATGCTTCAAGTGAGGGTTAAGGTATGGTGGTGCAGCTGTGTGGGAGTTCATAAAGCACCCCTTTTTGCTGTACTTGTTGAGCCAGAGCTATTCTTCATTTTTATTGACACCCACTTTATAAGCCATTAGCTCTTGGTGAGAGTGCTTGACGGGTGTCTAGTTTCTTGCATCTTTGTTACCAAATGCTCAAGGTACTTTGAGTGCCATACTTAGACTTCGCCCATTCTATCCAGTCACAACTCCAGTTACCTGACACATTTTGGTTCTCTCTCTTTTTAAACTCCCTAAAACTGATCTTCAAGTCTGCTGCCCTTCATGTCTCCTAGGGTCTCAACCTTGGAATCTTTGACTTTTCTCTTTTCTTTCCTCCTCATGTAGTCTCAGCTAAAATCTGTTGCTTCCTTCTGCCTTCATCACCCAACACACCTCTTCAGAAATCCTTGGTAATGTCTCCTTTAATTATTATAACTTCCTCTTGTCTCCTTGCTTTTCACCTTTTTTCCTCCAAACCCAGCTACAGAGGTCCCCCCTTTTTTCCCCTGTTCTAAGCATGTCCCTGTCCTCACTGAATCCCTTCATTGGCATCTTGTCTCTTTTATGGTATCAATTCCAGCTCCCTTTCTAGGCCTTAAGTAACCTTGCTACACCTGCATCTGTGCACTTGCTGCCTCATTCTTCCATATGCACCTTCAGTCATCTTACCATGTTGCTCCTTTGGGCCTTGTCTACAGTAAAGAAATTTGGCATGCTAATCACTGTTTGGAGACTCTAGCAAGCCTGAAAAGCACCACACATTGACATACAGGTGTAATCAGTGGTGCACAGAAGCTAGCTTCACTGTTTTGGATTGGACTTTCTACAAGGAAGACTAATCAGTGTCATCGGTCACAGTCTGTCTCCACCAGTGCAATGCCATTGTCGACAGTAAATTCTATTGTGATAATGCCAATGATATGATTATTCCTTCTGCTACAGTCCCACAGTACCTGCTTATGGAGTCTGTCTGATTTACCTTCTGTACTCTGCTGGCTTGAGGACAAGCTTTCTGGACTCTTTTTGCCTGTACAAATATTGCTTCATGCCCCCGAAATGTTGTTGTACAATACTCCTTGCCAGTATTCACTCCTTTGTGATTACTGTGTGCTTGCAAACTGGTTTTGGAGCATGTCTCAGAAGCCACCGTAGAAACATGCTGCCAGGTATTCCTCAGCAGACTTCCGGGCACTAGTGAGTGTCTGGATTAAGGAGATCGTTACAGCTGACCTCTGTAATTTGGAACACTTTGGCTCATGACTAGGTGTCTGAATGCCTTACTGAGCTGGATATCATTTGCTCAGGAAAATAGTGCTGGGAGAAAATAGAAGGACTGGCGATGCAATGTTAATAAGGCTGGGGATGTCAACAGCCATTCCAGGGCAGGGAGGAAAATCTGCCCTTATGATGAACCAGACCGTGTTCTTGGCACTCTCCCATCTTTGGAGCATGAGATGCTTTTGGACAGAACTGTGGCACCCACCCGTGGGCTGTTGAGGAACCTGGAAATAAGAGAACACCACCTCCCGTGGTGCTCTCTGAAACTAGTGGGGCAGACCAGGATCCAGGAATGCCAGAGGCTCTGCCAAGATCCCAGTAACATCTGTCCAAAACTCTGAGATGGTAGCTGCAGCAAAAGCAGTCATGTTTGGGAAGATGACACCTTTGGAGACTGAAGGGATATCTGTGCAAGGTATATGTGTTTGTGTTTTTTAACTCAGGTTTTTGCATGGTTGGGGTTTGGGAGCAGTTTTCTGGGTTCACATGAACATTCATATGGGTGTGAAACAGGATGAAGATGTAGCATCATGTGAAGATAGAAGTCCTCTCTTCCCATCTGCCTTCTCTGGTTCCCCTGGTGCATCAGCCCTCTAATTCCCTCATCCTATGGATATTGCTAGTTTTGGAAGTCCCACCCGTAATGCCCATCATCACCTTTCCCCAGTCACCTACATGGATCAGTTCTGAGGGCAGAAGTACCCTGCTAGCTGAGCCATGCCATGTGATCATTCTAAGGCGAAGTGCACTGCACGGTCTGGTATAGAGTGCATTCACTACACATCACACCTCACCAGCACAGGTATAAACCTCTGTGTAGATGAACAGAATATGTGCCAGAAACTTAGGGCATATACCTTACATGGCCTCTGTGCCCAAGCAGTGCCTCTCCCATCTACACTGCTGTTTTTAGCAATGTAGTGTCCCACTCCTGGAGCCTCTCTCGCTGCTGCAGGGAAAGGTTCTGGCCTGGGGAGGCAGCAGGCAGAGGCTCATTGACGTAAGCATATTGACTCACTCCATATTTCTCTTTTCAGAGACCACTTCTGCAACAAGGCAACAAATGGGAAATGTTTGGCATATCCATTACATGGCAGGAATGTGACCATGCATTTGGGAATACAAGAAGCAGAGTGCTTGACAGATCCCTTGGCAAGGAACAAAAACTAGATCTGTTTTTACAACGTTCAGAAAAACATGGAAAGAAAAAATTTGAAGTGTGAAGAAAAATGCAACTTCTCTTTAAATGCCAAGGGAAATTTATGCAAGAGGACAAAGAGTGTGTGAGGAGCTATGAAAAACATGATAAAGAATAAGACTTCAAAACAAAGTTTTGAACTTTTGATAGAGTACATGCAGGGCCAATAGCAGTTTGCACAGTTAGTCCACATTTCAGCATAAAACAAAATCTGGCTTGCTGTTTTTTGTTATGTATTAACTACATTTTTGAAGGTGGCTTCCATGTTTCGTGATAAAATAAATTATGCAAATCAATCTCAGTTAATAGTTCAGCAGGCATAGTTTGAATTACCTTTAAACAGCACTGCTTTTCTACCCCCATATCCTCTGTGTCCAAAAGCATCTAAATGCTGGTAATACTTTTATTAAAAACTAATTAATTCATGGTATCAAACCCACTAGCAACTATAGAATCAGTGATATTAAGTTAAACTGCTAACATTTCAGTATGCCGCCTTCAGGCATTAAGCGCATCGATCCCCTTGCATTCCTACAACAGCAGAATATGAGCACAAAGCAACTCTGATTTGGTTCATATGCCTGTTGCAGGCAATGTTCATAATTGTCACACGTTTAGTGGCACACCTTTGTCCACCTCCATTCTTTGCTCCAAGACTCATGCCTACCTCTGTCCATTGTCAAACACCTCCTTTGCTTTCACAATATTGGATAGAATACAACAAGCGGATATCACGACACTGTTCACTGTTTTCAGTAGGTACTTCCACTTTGCTTTCAGCCTTTCAGAGGCATACTTGACCACCTTTCTGCACACACTCTGTAGCTGTATCACTCTCCCCTCGCCCACTCCAGTAAACATCTAGGAACTATGCACCATGATCTTATAAGGCTTTTGTCACCATGGAGTGGTAGACTTTTGTTAGTTTATTCCTGGGCTTGATCAGGTGCGCATGGGTTCATCTATAGCTCCAGAAATTCAGGAAACCCAGCTATTCAAATCCATCAGTGGTCTTGCGGATGTTTGCTAGCTTGATTGTATGCCACTGAAACACTTGATCTCTGTTGCTATATTCAAGGGTTTCCAGTCCCACTGGTGCCTGATTGACCAGTTGCTATCCAGGGTAGACCTCTTCCTTGGGACAAACACTGCTTTCATTCTACAGAGAATGACATTCTCATGCAGGTGATCTGGAGCTTCCCAAAGGGATGCAAAAGTCTCCTCGTTCGAGTAGTGTCCCTTTGGGTGCTCCACTGTAGGTATATCTGTTTTCCCGTGCCTCTTATCGGAGATTTTGGTAGCAGTGTCCATTTGGCCAACACATGAACTCTTCCTGCCTTGAGGCTAACTAGTACTGCATGGGTGAACCATCCCCAGTTCCTTCTCAACTGCACTTGGCCTAAGACAGAGCAAATTGCAGTCCGCTTTCTCTTTACACCAGAGTTTGAGTTCAGTTTCTTAGCTTCTTTTAGCATTTCCATTAGATTTTTCTTAGTTTTATAAAGTTTCTGGTTTTTTTACTGTTCAAAAAAAAATCTTCCCCCCGTTTTTTCCCTTTTTCTCATCTGGGGATCACCCCCAGCAAAAGGGCATGCCTGACTCCCCCGGGTTTAAACGGTGTCTTTCCTGCAGGGAGGCAGTACTGGTTACAGATGACACTGCTACTGCGTCGGTGCTTTGGAGAGCTCACATTCCACAGAAGCGTACCTTCTGTCAGCAATTGAAGGCTAGATCCAGAAAGAACCAGGAGTTAAAGTTGAAACTCCTTATGGAGGATGTTCTTAAACGAGCTTCTGACCCTGGTCCCGAATCCCCTCCACGGTGAAGATTGTTCCCAGAGCCTTCTACGTCTAAGGAGGGAGAACCAAAGAGGAAATCTTTGTACTCTCTTTGCAAGGCCTCCAAAAGAGAGCTGCAAGTCCTCAAACTGAGCCCTGGACCAGCCAGAGGAGATCTCTGGCATGGTCAGTCACCTCAGCTACAAAGCACGGTATCCAGAGGAGACACGGGTCCTCAGGTGCAGACACCACTTATAAGCCTAAAGACCTGAAGGGCGGAGGCTCTGAAGCGGCGACACCACCTGTCAAGGGCAAGAGCAAAGACTGTAATGTCTCTGTGAAAGCAGTACTGATGTGGAAACCGTTGGTATCAACTACTTCCAAACAACCATCTTCGGACTGATCATCTCGTGCAAGATCTCTGCCGATTTCCTCAGTATCAGCGAATCCGCACCAACAAGCCTTGATGGTGCTGATCACAGTGGTATTGCAGGAGTTTCATTTTCCCAGAGATCTCATGGTGGCTGAGACTCTAAGAGTTTCCCACTTGCTTGATACCAGGGCCCTGGTACTGAGCACATCTCGATCCCTGGAATCACCACTGGCACCAGGGTGTTGGCCACCAGTCTCCTTGTCAGTTCCAATGCTGTCCAATGAGGACTCAGATAGTGACGAGGATGATATCCTCTCACCGTCCTCACACCATGGCCCATTTCTACATCAACCAGGGCCCTTCCAGTTCACCCTCAGTCCAAACCTCAACCTTCTTGGTACGACCACCTGTGGGTTCCACCATACTGGTAACATGGGCAACCTACAGGCACCATACTTCTCGGGCATCTGGTGTCTCCTCCCAAGTGTCAGTAAGATGGTCTCCTTCAGCCTCTGCATCCAGAGCTCCAGAACCTCAAAAGAAAACTTGAGCAGGAGGCCAGATTAAAGAGAAAAGGAGTACTTGTGGCACCTTAGAGACTAACCAATTTATTTGAGCATGAGCTTTCGTGAGCTACAGCTCACTTCATCGGATGCATACCGTGGAAACTGCAGCAGACTCTATATACACACAGAGATCATGAAACAATACCTCCTCCCACCCTACTGTCCTGCTGGTAATAGCTTATCTAAAGTGCTCATCAAGTTGGGCCATTTCCAGCACAAATCCAGGTTCTCTCACCCCCTCACCCCCCTCCAAAAAACACACACACACAAACTCACTATCCTGCTGGTAATAGCTCATCCAAAGTGACCACTCTCCCTACAATGTGCATGATAATCAAGGTGGGCCATTTCCAGCACAAATCCAGGTTTTCTCACCCCCCCCACCCCGATACACACACAAACTCACTGTCCTGCTGGTAATAGCTCATCCAAAGTGACCACTCTCCCTACAATGTGCATGGTAATCAAGGTGGGCCATGTCCAGCACAAATCCAGGCTTTCTCACCCCCCCCTTTTCCCGGGGGACACACACACTGTGTATATAAAGTCTGCTGCAGTTTCCACGGTATGCATCCGATGAAGTGAGCTGTAGCTCACAAAAGCTCATGCTCAAATAAATTGGTTCGTCTCTAAGGTGCCACAAGTACTCCTTTTCTTTTTGAAAATACAGACTAACATGGCTGTTACTCTGAAACAGATAAAAGAGGTTACACCACAAACCAATATCTCCTCCTTCTCACCAGGTGAGGCAGTGATGGCCCCCTCCATCATCCATGGAGGATGATTTTAAACTATTTCATGATCTTACAAAAAGAGTAGCAGATACTACAAATTCCCCTTGAGAAGGTGAGACCTGACAAACCCTCCAGTCCCAACCTGTGGATCTGCCGACTCAAGACATTGTTCCTCCATAGTTCCAACACACAGACCTGCTGCTCCAAGGAGATACAAGAAGTGTTATTACACAGTAAACAAATTGTCTACCTGCCGCATTTACCTGCAAAAATGGAAAAGATTCCAGATTTGGTATAATTCCAAGCAAGTTACCTTGGTATCTTCCTCCCTCCCCACCATGCTAAACTACATACTAGGCCTTAAGAGGACAGGGCTGTCTCTCAGCTCAGTCAAAGAACATCTTGCAGCCATAATGGCTTTCTACAAGCAGAGGGATATTCTGTTTTCACCTGTCCAACAACAGAGATTCCTTGAAGATATAGCAAAAAGAAAAGGAGGACTTGTGGCACCTTAGAGACTAACAAATTTATTTGAGCATAAGCTCACGAAAGCTTATGTTCAAATAAATTTGTTAGTCTCTTAAGGTGCCACAAGTCCTCCTTTTCTTTTTGCGGATACAGACTAACACGGCTGCTGCTCTGAAGCCTGTCAAATATAGGAAACCTCTTTCCCCAAATCAGGCACCCCATTCCAGTGAGGGACCTAAATCTAGTTTTAAAGAGCCTAACTAGACGGCACTTTGAACCTATGGCCCCTTGTTCTTTTACACATCTACCAATGAAGACAGCATTCCTAGTAGCCATCACCTTGGCATGGAGAATAGGGAAAATAGCAGCATTAATGGCACATACACCCCTTCACAATTTTCTTTTAAAGTCACACCCAAAGTTCATCCCCATGGTCACCTCATCTTTTCACATGAAACAGTTCATTCACCTTCTACCCAAAGCCTCCTCATGACAACAGGGAGGCTACATTACATACACATGATGTTAGGAGAGCCGTGGCCTTTTATTTGGACAGGACAAAGGCCTTTTCGAAATCTCCTAAGCTCTTCCTCTAAATTGTGGAAAGGTCAAAGGTGTAGCAGTATCAGCTCAGAGACTCTACAAGTGGGTCCTGAATTGTATTAACTAGTGCTACCATGATCGTAATTTGCTACCCTCATCTGGAATCCATACGCATTCCATGAGTGTTTCCCATCTCTGTCACGCCATTAAAAATGTTTCTATGCCAGAAATCTGCAGGGCAGTGACTTGGGCATCTGCTCATATTTTCACAGAACACTATGCAATTACTAGATTTTCAGCTCCACAGCGTTGTCATCCATAATAGACTAGACGCCGAAGCCCTGACCCTCCATTGGGGAATACTACTTGGGAGTCACCTATCTTGGAGTACCCATAGGGATGCTACTCAAAGAAGAGGAAGTTACTCACCTTGTGCAGTAATGATAGTTCTTCAAGGTGTGTCCCCCTTGGGTGCTCTACAACCCTCCCTTCTACTTTGGTGTTCTCAGTAGGGGAGCTGCAGTAGGGAAAGAACAGAGGGTGGTTCACCCACATAGTGCTAGTTAGCCTTGAGGAAATGCTCTCCCTCCCTTGTGCTCATGTGTGGGCCAAACAGACAGTGCTACCAAAACCTTCAATGAGGGACGCAGATACACATACAATGGAGCATCCACATGGACATCATTACTGCACAAGGTGAGTAACTTCCTCTTCCTCACCTAGTTCTGCAGTTACCTTGGATAAGCAGGTGTATCCAACAACCCTCGCGCAATTTGTAATCATGCTCCTGACTTCAAAATGGCATGCAGTCCACTGAACTTTGTCTTGAAGCAACTCATGGAGCTGATTACTTTGATCATGGTGGAGAATAGAGCCTTTCATGCAACATGAATTCCACTGTTGGACTCTTCCTCTGACTTACTGTGTGTATTGCTAGAATTTGTTCCTCTTTCTCTTCTGGGTCACCTGGGATGCTTGGTGATTTAATGTTGAGGATCTCCATTCTGAAAAAAAGGATGCATAGAATGGACACATTACCCATATCCTCCTTTACATTGGGGCAAACTGTTTTAGTTTTCAGTGGTACGGTTACCTATTATAGATACAACCTTGGTTTCCCTCCGTTCTTAGCCTCATGCCTCAATCCTCACTATCCCCTGTAACTGAAAGCTGCCTTGTGTGCCAAACAGCCTTTCCTCCAAGTTCCTCTTAAGAAACTCTACCTACTTCTAGGTAATATTCTTTATCCTCTTCATCGTTTAATAGTCTGCATACAATTAGACAAAGAGCTGTTCAAGTTTAAAAAAAAAAAGTTCCTTACTTCAAAGAGCCAGCTATCTGTGAAATGCCATATAAACTTAATGCTGTGTCCTTCTAAAATGATTACCCGAGCGTGTGTGTCGAAGACATAACTTGTGATAAGCATGGCTGTGACCAAGCCTCAAGAGTGGGTCATTGATTATGATCCAACAGTTAAGTGAAGTGTGCATGAAGGATTGACTGTTGCATGGGGTTTGTTCTTCAGTTGTGGTGCTACAATACCTTGATTTTAAGCCACATTTCCTTAAAAATCCAAGTTCAAGGGTAGATCAAGTCAATATGGTGTTTCTGTGCATGGAGTTGAATGCATTTTTTCCATTAACACTAATAGAATGTGTCGACTTTTAAATTCCTGTGTATGGCAATGAAAAAGTCTATTCCCGATACTTTCAGTACAAGCTCTATCCTTTGCATACCAGCTCAAGTACTTCAGATTAGCTGTTTGTCCAGGACAGTGTAGAGAGACTGTTCGTTTGGTATCCTGCTTCTAGTACTGGTCAGTGTATTGTAATTCAGGGGAAGGTTAAATTCTTCTATAATGCACCTAGTCAGTCAACTCTGGGTGTTAGAACATGGGGAGAGAATTCCCTGTTTTCCGTGTAATTGATTAAGTTTCATAATTTAAACTGTCAGCCCCAGAGGAAATTCCGTAATATGTGCACGTCATATCTTTAGCATCACTTCAGTAACTTCTTCATTCTCATCAATTTTAAATTTTGTCTTACGATGCATTGTGTATATATTGTGTTATATAAACTTTGTTACTGTATGTCTCAAACTGTTATGAAGACTAGTTATACATTTTATAATTGAGTTTTGTTTTCAGGACTGAGAATGGGTAGGAGTGCCTTGTGAGCAGCAGGGTGTGGAGGATAAATATATAATAGCCTTGACATGCTTTCTGAGTTGTATGTCTTCACTGCAAAAAGGGGTGGTTTTACCTCAAGATGGCTGTCTCAATGTGAAGCCCGAGGAGTGATGAGGCACTGCAGCTTTTGTTCGAATGCTTGTTTGTGTCCATTTCATGTTAGGTGTGTGTGTGTGTGCGCTGCATGCACCGTTGCTGGAGATTTTTCCATCCATCTGGCATCCATCAGGCTGGCTCTAGTGCCCTCTTGTGTGCCATATAAGGAGTGCCACCAGCCACAGACCCTCTCAGTTCCTTCTTACCACCTGTGATGGTTGCTGAAATGTCTCCCCTTGCTTCAGCAAGGTGCCTATCAGTGGTTTTCTTCTCTGTATTGTAAGTTTATTCTATAGTTTAGTTATAGTGTGTACATTGTAAATAGTACGAGGAGTACTTGTGGCACCTTAGAGACTAACAAATTTATTTGAGCATAAGCTTTTGTGGGCTAAAGCCCACTTAATCAGATGCATGCACTGGAAAATACAGTAGGAAGATATAGATATAGACAGAGAACATGAAAAAATGGGGGTTGCCATACCAACTCTAACAAGAGTAATCAATTAAGTTGTGCTATTATCAGCAGGAGAAAAAAAACTTTTGTAGTGATAATCAGGATGGCCCATTTCAAACAGTTGATAAGAAGGTGTGAGTAACTGTAAGGGGGGAAATTAGCATAGGAAAATAGTTTAGTTTGTATAATGACTCATCCACTACCAGTCTTTATTCAAGCCCTATTTAATGGTGTCCAGTTTGCAAATTAATTCCAGTTCTGCAGTTTCTCATTGGAGTCTGTTTTTGAACTTTTTTTGTTGAATAATTACGACTTTTAGATCTGTAATTGAGTGTCCAGGGAGGTTGAAGTGTTCCGCAACTGGTTTTTGAATGTTATAATTCTTCATGTCTGATTTGTATGCATTTATTCTTTTGCATAGAGACTGTCCAGTTTGGCCAATGTACATGGCAGAGAGGCATTGCTGGCACATGATGGCATATATCACATTGGTAGATGTGCAGGTGAACGAGCCTCTGATAATGTGGCAGATGTGATTAGGCCCTATGATGGTGTCCTTTGAATAGATATGTGGACAGAGTTGGCTATGGGCTTTGTTGCAAGGATAGGTTCCTGGGTTCGTGTTTTTGTTGTGTGGTGTGTGGTTGCTGGTAAGTATTTTCTTTAGGTTGGGAGGCTGTCTGTAAGCGAGGACTGGCCTGTCTCCCAAGATCTGTGAGAGTGAGGGATCATCCTTCATGATAGGTTGTAGATCCTTGATGATGCGATGGACAGGTTTTAGTTGGGGGCTGAAGGTGAAGGCTAGTGGCGTTATTTTCTTTGCTGGGCCTATCCTGTAGTAGGTGACTTCTGGGTACTCTTCTGGCTCTATCAATCTGTTTCTTCACTTCAGCAGGTGGGTATTGTAGTTGTAAGAATGCTCAATAGAGATCTTGTAGGTGTTTGTCTCCGTCTGAGGGGTTGGAGCAAATGCGATTGTATCTTAGAGCTTGGCTGTAGACAATGGATCGTGTGGTGTGGTCTGGATGAAAGCTGGAGGCAAGTAGGTAAGTAAAGCAGTCAGTAGGTTTCCTGTATAGGGTGGTGGTAATGTGACCATTGCTTATTAGCACTGTAGTGTCCAGGAAGTGGGTCTCTTGTGTGGACTGGTTGAGGCTGAGGTTGATGGTGGGATGGAAATTGTTGAAATCATGGTGGAATTCCACAAGGGCTTCCTTTCCATGGGTCCAGATGATGATGTCATCAATGTAGCGCAAGTAGAGTAGGGGCGTTAGGGGACGAGAGCTGAGGAAGCGTTGTTCTAAGTCAGCCATAAAAATGTTGGCATACTGTGGGGCCATGCGGGTACCCTAAGCAGTGCCGCCGACTTGAAGGTATACTTTGTTCCCACATGTGAAATAGTTGTGGGTGAGGACAAAATTCAGCCACCAGGTTTGCTGTGACATTGTTTGGGATAGTGTTCCTGACGGCTTGCAGTTCATCTTCGTGTGGAATGTTGGTGTAGAGGGCTTCTTCCAGAAAACACCATCCTGGCCACTATGGATGTAGATCACCAATGGATTGTAGTTTCCTCAGGAAGTCAGTGGTGTCTCGAGGATAGCTAGGAGTGCTGGTAGCATTGGGTCTTAAGAGAGAGTCTACATAGACAATCCTCCTGTCAGGATGCCAATGCATAAAACAATGGGGCGTCCAGGATTTCCAGGTTTATGGACCTTGGGTAGCAGAATACCTCTGGTCGAGGTTCTAGGGGTGTGTCTGCAGATTTGTTCTTGTGCTTTTTCAGGGAGTTTCTTGAGTAGATGGTGTAGTTTCTTTTGGTAACCCTCAGTGGGATCAGAGGGTAATGGCCTATAGAAAGTGGTGTTAGAGAGCTGCCTAGCAGCCTATCATTCATATTCCAACCTGTTCACGATGAGGGCAGCACTTCCTTTGTCAGCCTTTTTGATTATGTCGTCAGAGTTGTTCCTGAGGCTGTGGATGGCATTGTGTTCTGCACGGCTGAGGTTATGGGGTAAGTGATGCTGCTTTTCCACAATTTCAGTCCACGCACGTTGGCGGAAGCAGTCTATGTAGAAATCCAGTCTGTTTTGACCTTCAGGAGAGGTCCACGCAGAATCTTTCTTTTTGTAGTGTTGGTAGGAAGGTTTCTGTGGGTTAGTATGCTGTTCAGAGGTGTGTTGGAAATATTCCATGAGTCGGAGACATCGAAAGTAGGATTCTAGGTCACCACAGAAATGTATCATGTTCATGGGGGTGGAGGGGCAGAAGGAGCGGCCCTGAGATAGGACAGATTCTTCTGCTGGGCTAAGAGTAGAGCTGGATAGATTTACTATTTCCCCATGCTAATTTTCCCCCTACTGTTACTCACACCTTCTTGTCAACTGTTTGAAATTGGCCATCCTGATTATCACCACAAAAGTTTTCTCCTGCCCGTAATAGCCCACCTTAAATGATTATTCTCTTTAGTGTTGGTATGGCAACCCCCATTTTTTCATTTGTGTGTGTGTGTGTAAAAAAAAAAAAAAAAATTCCTACTGTATTTTCCAGTGCATGCATCTGATGAAGTGGTCTTTAGCCCATGAAAGCTTATGCTCAAATAAATTTGTTAGTCTCTTAGGTGCCACAAGTACTCCTCCTTCTTTTTGCTGATACAGACTAACATGGCTACCACTCTGAAGCCTGACACCATGCAAGGCATTGTAAATAGTGTTACTGTAGAGGGTACCCTCTCCCCTTATTGTTAAGGGTCTCCCATTACCCCTGGAGCTGGGCTTCAAGTCTTTTGCTGCCTGTGGCAAGCCGATGCCTGTGAGCAACGCACATTCCAGTTGTCTGAAGAGTCTGGGAGAATCTCGTATGAAAGATCACTGTCAAATTTGTTGAGACTTTAAGCCTTGCACAAAGGACAGAGTGATCAGACTTAAGGTTATCCTATCTTTAGACTGGCTTCAGAACCAAGCTACTCAGATTCAGCACCAAGCACTTCGGCCTTGGTGCAAAGCACTTCTCCGGCACTGTGTACCTCCCAGCACTACTCTCCATCTCTGATGCTGAAGAAGAAACACTAAAAGTAGCACACCAACAGAGGGCACTTGTCAGTGCCAAAGAATGGCAAGCAAGGGGAAGGCAGTGAAGTGCAACCTGCGTCAGGCCACTTTTCCACCTCTGGTCCCATGGCGGCACCGTTGAGATGATTGAGTCTGGTGCTGGATCCCTCACCGACACTGGGAAGTCGTTGTGGTGCCGGCAGAATTGCAGTGCCTCCAACTCGGGAGTCCTTTGCAGTGGCTAGAGATTTGCTGTCACTCCTGGTCCTGCCTACCCTGTTTAATCAGCTGCCGGCTCTGTCAACCTTGAGCAGGAGAGAGCACGGTGCTCCGAGCACCTTTCTGTCACCTGGCCCTCTGGTACCTTCTAGAGGGAAGCAGTCTCTTTTCTCCTCTTCTGTTCACCGGACCCTCGGCACCAACTGGAGGCAGCAAGAGGTACTGCTCCCCCATGGTCACCTAGAGAGGACTCTCTTTGTCTGAGTCCAGCGTGGAGGTCTACGTTCAGCCTAAGAGCCATCAGTACTCATCCTACATGCCATCATACCTCTAGTGCAGTGCTGGTGCCTGGCCAGGAGGACAATGGTCTGTGCAGTGGCCATGCTGGAATCCTTGAGGTTTTCCCCCGGTACCGGGTCCCCCTTCCCACCGATCCTTTCAGTTGCTTCTGAGAAGTGGTCCCCACTCCTCCACATTCGGCACCGGACAGTGACTCCAGTACCGACCCTAGTACCGATCTACAGGATGTGCCCCCTATGGAGGTTACTGAAGCTGAAAAAGAGAAAAGCCCCCTTTTCCAGTACAGGCCTCTTCCTTCTCCTCCTCCTCCTCCCCGGATGAGGCCGTCTCGGGCCCGAGCAGCTAACTGCCACAAGAAGACTTTCGGGCTCATCAACAGCGCCTAAAGCGGATAGTGGTTAACTTGGGGCTAGAGATTGAAAAGCTCAAGGGATCATCCCGCAGCCCCATTGACATTCTGGTTGCAGCAGCTCCATCTAAGGTGGTCTTATCCATTAATGAGGTGGTAATGGATCAGGTTAAAGTCCTGTGCCAGACACCATCTTCTCTTCAAAATAAGGGGCAGAGGAGAAATATGTGCCAGCCAGTGGGTACGAGTATCTGTACTCTCATCCCACTCGTATCACTGGCTAATGAAAGGGACAGACAGGGCCAGTCGAGTGCTACTCCCAAACAGAAGAATGCAAAGAAACGTGATCTATTTGGGAGGAAAGTTTATTCAACAGGTGGTCAACAACTAAATATCTCAAACCAACAAGCCTTACTGGGGAGTAAGACTACAATTTGTGGGACTTCTTGGCCAAATTTAAGAACTCTGTGCCCTAGGAATCAAGGCAGGAATTCTCAGCCCTCTTAGAAGAGGGAGGGAATGTTGCCAGAGCGCCTCTCCAGGCGGCACTGGACGCAGCAGATGCATGGTGAGGACAATGGCCTCTGCTGTCACCATGAGACTATGCTCTTGGCTGCAGCCCTTGGGACTCCCTCATGAGGTCCAGCAGTCAATCTGGGCCTTTCAAAGGCTCCTCATTATTTTCAGAGGAGATGAACATGAGGCTGTATGGCCTGAAGGTTTCAAGGGCTAGCCTCATGTCCCTGGGTCTCTATGCTCTGTCTACTTTGAGGAAGCATATCAATCCCCATCAGCCACCACGCTTCCCAGCTCAGTGTCTGAGAAGGAACCCTGTAAAAGAAAGGGGAGAGGTTATAAGCACTGTCAACTCCTTCCATCCACCTCAGCCTCCCAGCTGGGCTTGCGTAGGCACTTTGGTTGGCCTAAGCAGGTCTTTTTGAAGGTGTGCCCAAGGCACTATACCAGTCCCCCCCCTCAGATCCTGCCTCTCCTTTATTTTTGGACTGACTGTCCCACTTCAGTCCGGCATGTTCCCACATAACATCAGACCTCTGAGTGCTAAAAACAGTGGTGGTTGGTGATACCCTTCAGTTTCCATCCACCTCTACCTCCCGCCCCCTATCCCCATCCCTCTTCAGGGATCCTTCTCACAAGCCTCTCCTCACCCAGGAGGGTGCAGACCCTCCTACGGATGGGGGCTCTGGAGGAGGTACTGCAAAACTTGAGAGGGAAGGAGATTTACTCCTAATATTTTCAAATCCCAAAGGCCAAGAGAGGCCTTTGATTCATCCTGGGCCTGTCGCCTCAACTAGTATCTCAAGAAACTGAGATTTTGCATGTTCTCCTTGGCCTCCACCATTTCCTCCCTAGATCCAGAGGACTGGTACACCGCGGTTGACTTGAAGGACACTTACTTTCACATTTTTATCTTTTGTGACCACAGAAGATTTCTCAGGTTTATTGTGAACCAAACTCATTTCCAATTCACTATTCTTCCCTTCAGCCTGTCCGCAGCCCCCTGGATCTTCATGAAGTGTCTGGTGGTAGCTGCCTTCCTCAGATGGCGAGGTGTTCTGGTCTACCTGTACCTCAACAAGTGGCTGATCAAGGGTTATTCAGAGGCTCATGTAAAGACCAGCATTAGCGTGGTTCAAGCCACTTTCCGAGTGCTGGGCCTCTTGATAGATGAGAAGAAGTTGACTTATTCCAGTTCAGAGAACAGAGTTTATCGGGCCAGTGCTTGACTTGACCCAAGCCAAAGTCTTCCTTCCAGAGATCTGATTCCAGATTATGTCAGATCTGATATCCAAAGTCATGGTTCACCCAATTACGACAGCCTGGATTTGCCTCAAACTACTAAGTCACATGGCCACATGCAATTATGTGGTCTGGCATGCAAGGCTACACCTCAGGTCCCTGCAGACGTGGCGAGCTTCATTTTCTCCCTGAACAGACACCATTTGGACTCAGTGCTTGCTGTTCCAACACTGGACCTCTCTTCCCTCGACTGGTGGTGGAAGGACCCCCTGTCGGTAATAATGTGAGTCCTGTATCTCGCCCCGACTCGGCAGTGTCCCTAGTCTCGGACATGTCAGACCTAAGTTGGGTAGCCCACCTCAGCAGACACAGGGCTTGTGGTCCCAGGAAGAACTCTTCCTGCACATAAACATCAGGGAACTTGGGACAATTTGCTTAGCCTGCCAACTGTTGCTTCCCAAGGTCTCAGACAAGGTGGTGTGAGTTCTGACTGACAACACCGCAGCCATATTCTACCTCAACTAGCAGGGAGGAGCTTGATCCTCCATCCTGTGTCAGGAGGCTGTACGTCCGTGGGACTTGTGTGAATGACTCGATCCACCTCAAGGCTTCACGTCTTCTGGGAGCCCAAAACGCACTGGCCGATCACCTCAGTAGATCCTTTTCCTCTGACCACAAGTGGTTCCTTCACCCAGAGGTCACCAGGTTCAAGCCTTAAAGGTGGGGTCTCCCCAAGTGGACCTGTTTGTGACCAAGCAGAACAGAAAATGCCATTATTTTTCTTAATTGCCCGGGCACAGTCCAGGCTCTCTCTCTGATGTCTTCCTGGTTCCATGGACAGAAAATTCCTATTCTGTGCATTCCCACTGGTCCTCTGGTTCACAAGGTCTTCCTGGAAATCAAACTGGACAAGGCAAGAGTTATTCTTAGTCTTGGCATGGCCACACCAACACTGGTTCAGCACGCTATTATATCCATCAGTAGCAGCCCCACTTCCTCTCTTCCTGGACCTGTATGGATGTTACATGGCTGAACCCAGAGGAGCAGGCCTGTTCAGAACAAGTTTGACAGGTTTTGCTGGGTAGTAGGAAGCCATCCACTAGGGCTGCCTGCCTCACCAATTGGAAGTGTTTCTTGATATGGTCATCCCAACAAGACCTCATTCCAACTCAGTCTTCCCTTCAGTCTATCTTAGACTACTTGCTCCATCTTAAACAACAAGGTCTGGGTCGTGTCTATCAAGGTGCATTTAGCAGCAATTTTGGCCTTCCACTGACCAGTGAACAGCAGGTCAGTGTTCTCTCATGAAATGATGGTTCATTTTGTTACAGGGCTGGAGAGACTTTCTTTAGATCCGCAAGCTGATCTCTTCTCTTCCCCCACCTCCCCCTCCCCCCGATGGGACTTAAACATGGTTCTTTCAAGGCTCACAGGTCCTCCCTTTAAATCGCTAGTGTCATGCCCTCTACTGCTTCTCTCTTGGAAGGTCACCTTGCTTGTATTGATCATCCAGAAGAATCTCTGAAGTCAAGGGCCTTTCATCAGAGCCACCATACACGGTGTTGTTCAGGGACAACGTTAACTGCACCCCACCACGCCTTTCTGCCAAAGGTGGTTTCACAGTTCCATAGCAACCAGGCCATTTTTCTACCAGTCTTCTTCCTGAAGCCTCACAAGAACTCAAAGTGGCGACTTCACTCATTGGATATTAGGCTTGCCCTTCTCTTCTTTATTGAGAGGACTAAACCCTTTTGCAGATCCACACAACTCTTTGTAGCAGTAGCAGAAAGGATGAAAGGCCTTTCAGTGTCAGCCCAGAGGATCTCATCCTGGATGACCTCCAGTATTCATGGCATGCTGTGAGCATGAGAATGTTCACCATCATGACTGCTCACTCCACAAGAGTTCAGGTCTCTTCAGCAGTGTTCATCGCAGAGGTTCCAATCCACAAGTTGGTCGTTGGTGCCTACTATTGCATCCCACTACACCATTACCCAATAGGCTTGAGACACTGCCAGGTTCAGGAGAGTAGTGTTGCAGTCTGCATGTCCATGAGCTCCAAGCCCACCTCGTGGGGTATTGCTTGTGAGTCACCTAATGTGGAATGGACAAGAGCAAGCACTTGATGAAGAAAAATGGTTACTGACCTTTCTGTAACTGTTCTTTGAGATGTTGCTCATGTCCATTCCATGACCCACCTTCCTACCCTTCTGTCAGAGTTGGCCAGCAAAAAGAGACTCAAAGGGTGCGTGGCCGGCAGTGCCCCATATACTAGCTCATAAGTACATGGCACCAGAGTGCAATAAAGCCAGCCCGATGGATACCACCTGGGGAAACCTCTCTGGCAATGGTTCACCCGGTGCGCGCACACACCTGATGTGAAATGGACACAAGGAACACATCTCGAAGTACAACAATTATGGAAAGGTTCGTAACTGTTTTTTAAACGCCTGTGTAGCTCGTTGGGGTGAACCCACCTTGGGTTTACTTCGACTAACTTCATTGAGGTAAAACCTACAGTGCTTGTCTTCAATGAGGGAGCTATTTTGAGGTAAAATTGTGCTTCCTCCCCTCTCCCCAGTGGAGACAGTCTGTCTGAAACTGCTAGGCAAACCTGTTAACAGTACTATTAAATGATCCAGTGTAGTAGTTGTTGTAGTAACCTGCCTCTATACCAAGGGAAGATAACACAAAGAATGAACTATACAATAGCAAAATTCTCTGGTCAGAAAGCTAAGAGGACTCTTGAAAACCCAGAGGTGCACATTTTGATTTCATGACAATGACCAAATGGATTCTTTTGTTCTATGTTATAGACTGGCTTTTAAAATATTCTTCATATGTATGACAGAATTAAACTGGATGTGCGATGACAAGGCCCTGCCTTTTCCCATGCTTACTGTGCTGCCTTACTGAAATTCCTTGGGAGGATTCTGTCCTGTTGCCAATGCTTGTAGAGTTCTCCGACGGGGGGAGCAGCAGAGTCAGTGTAATGTTTGTCAGTTTCAGTATTACATGAGTGCAAGTAGGGGTATTGTTTGAAAGTAATGTGAGATTCCCCTCTCTTCCTAAGGGGCTGTGTACACTGTCTCCACAGAGCTGCCAACCAGAAAACTACATAACATTAACATCAATTTGTATATCTAATTACTGAGATTAATTGTTCTCAAATATTTAGTCTCTTAACTGGGTTGCATTTAATGGTGTTTTTTATGTTCAGCCATATCCAGAAGATCCAGCAGTGTACAAACCACTCTCCCAGGAAGAGCTGCAAAGGATAAAAAATGAAAAGAAACAGAAGCAAAACGAGAGAAAGCAGAAAATATCAGAGAATCGCAAACACCTGGCCAGTGTACGGGTTGTACAGAAGAACCTTGTCTTTGTGGTAGGGCTGTCACAGCGCCTAGCAGATCCAGAGGTAAACAGTTCACATGTGCCACTTCTCCCTGCTGCCTAAATACTACCATAATCAGAATATCTAAAGACCACACCTAAAGTGTGGTATCCTTGTGCTTCACTTGGATGGCAAACTGCATGTCGGTTTTTACTGATGCCAGATAAAACAACTCTCTAGAAATGGCTGCTCTGATGCTTAGGGTCCCTTTACTTTAAGGGCATGGATGAAATTCCTCCCTCCTTCAAACCTCACCAGCTGTTCATTGTTTTTGTTTATGTTAATACTAGGTGTACTAACCTTTTTTTGGAGAAACACAGTGTTTGGTTTCTTCAACATAAAATGAGCTGAAGGATTCGGATATATGAGCTTTACCTGTGTTAGACCCACAGCTATAGCACCACTGTCCATTGCAAGTGTCTTTCCCCTACTTCTAGAGTGGTGTTGGTGCCCCTCTTAGTCTCATTTGGTCCACCTACCTGCTGTACCTGGCGTACAACTGGAGGTGAGGAGTAGTACTTAACTATTTCAATGCAAAGGTATTAGCTGATAGGGCCAGGGAATCCCCCTACTGTTCCACTGATAGATCAGACTCGTAGAAATTCTGCTGTATTATGTCCCAGTATTGCCTCCATTCAGTTGCATTTTCTTATGGCAGCCTTATCTGGGAGGAAAAAAATCCAGAACATAGGAAGGGAGATCTAAGCATCTGGGTCAGGTGGGCGACAAAAGAACTGAGTTGCCTAAATTGCAGGGCCGTTATCTCTTATCACTCCACTCCTCATCAAAGATGAGTACAAAATTTTCTGGTTAGTGAAGTGTACCCACCACTTTCTGTAATAGTTTTGCTTTAATTTTAAAAAGTTTCTAACCTTCATAGTTGCAGAGAACCTTCTAAAAGTGACAAATGTAGTTCTGTCTTCCTGAAACTACAGGTGCTTTCTGAATACAGATATGAATTACCAAGGCCCAAATCCTGTCCCTAGTATGCAGTGAAACTGCTGGACTGTGCACTGCAGAATTTCTCTCTGGTTTGGGTTGGAGGAAAAGTACTCCCTTCCACTCCTCTCATGCTGTTCCTTAGATGCAGAGCCACTCCATAGTTGCATATCCAGCCTCAGAACTGGATATGCAACTCACTACTTCATCTCCCTCTACGCTGCCGGGGGGAGGGTAATGGCCAGTGGATTGATATTGCGATTCTCTCTGCAAACTCCATCATTGCACAGGTAGCTACTACGCAGCTGGGCTCTTTAATGTACAGGAAGTGTGCCTCCCTTGATGAGCTCCCTTTATCATGTTCCTCTGCAGAGTGGAGCTACACAGATTCTGCTAGAAGACAACCCCTTGCTGCAGGGGAGGGGGATGCTCTTTAAAAAACTGCTCCAGAGGTGATTCTTGCAATTGCAGGCTGGGAAGCCTAACTTCTTAGAACCATAGGGTTAGAAGAGGCCCCAAGGTTCAACTAGTCTAACCCCCTTACAAGATGCAGGATTTGTTGAGTCTAAACCATCCAAGACAAATGGTTATTCAGTCTCTTTGAAAACCTCCAGGGAAGGAGATGCTATGACTTCTGCAGGCAGTTGGTTCATTGTCCTACTCTTCTTACAGTTAAGAAGCTTTTCCTGAGATTTATTTTAAATCCGCTATGCTGTAATTTGAAACCATTTCCTCTTGTCCTGCCCTCTGTGGCAACAGAGCAAATTTTCTCCATCTTTTTTATGGCAGCCTTTTAAGTATTTGAGGACAGCTATCATGTCCCTTAATCTCCTCTTTTCCAAACTAAACATACCCAGTTCCTTCAGCCTTTGCTCATATGGCTTGCATTCCATCCCTTTGATGATCTTTTGTCGCTCGCCTCTGGAACGCCACTTGAGACCTCCTTCCCATCTGACATTATACCATTAGTAGTTACTTTATGTGGCTGTTTAACCAGTTATGTATCCACTTCACGGTAGTTTTACCAAGCCTGCATTTCTCCAGCTTTCTTAGGAAAATGTCACGTGGGACAGTGTCAAAAGCCTCAATAAAATCTAGGTATATTTATGTCCACCGCATTTCCCCTATCCATCAAATCAGTAACCTTGTTAAAGAAGAAAATCAAGCTGGTTTGGCATGATTTATTCTTCGTAAATTCATGTTGGCTGCTAATGATTACGTCTTCATCCTCTAGGTATTTGCAAATTGACTATTTCATACATTGCTCTAGTACAGAAGTCTCAAACTCAAATGCCCACGAGGGCCACATGAGGACTAGTACATTGGCCCAAGGACTGCATCACTGACACGCCCTCCCCCGCTGCCCTCGGCCCTGCCCCCACTCCATCCCTTCCATGAGGCCCTGCCCCTGCCCTGCCTCTTCCCGCCCCTTCCCTGCCCCCATTCCAACCCCTTGCCCAAAGTCCCCACCCCAACTCCACTCTCTCCCTGCCCAGGGGATGCAGGAGGGGTGCGGGGTGTGGCGGGGGCTCAGGGCAGGGAGTTGGGGTTTGGGGTGCGGCAGGGGGTTGGGGTTTGGCGTGCGGCAGGGGGCTCAGGGCAGGGAGTGCAGGAGGTGTGCAGGGTGCAGCGGGGGCTCAGGGTAGGGAGTTGGGGTGAGGGGTGCAGGGTGGGGCAGGGGGCTTTGGGGTGCAGGAGGGGTGTGGGGTGCAGCAGGGCGCGGGCAGGGAGTTGGGGTGCGGGCTCCAGCCTGGCTGCTCTGCTCCGCTCCAGGAAGCAGCTGGAACCATGTTCCTGGGGCGGGGGGACATGGCTTGTTGTGCTGCTCTTGCTGCTCCTCCAAGTACCTCCCCCAAAGCTCCCATTGGCCGCGGTTCCCTGTTCCCAGCCAATGGGAGCTGTGGGGGTGGCGCCTGGAAGCGAGAGCAATGCATGGAGCTGTCTGCCGTGCGACCCCCTCCCCTCCTACGGCCGCCCCCAGGGGCATGGTTCCGGCCGCTTCAGGGAACGGCATGGGGTAGGCAGAGGGGCGGGGGGGGGGCGGTGCGGGAGCTTGGCCGGCCGCACGAAAGAACCCACGGGCCGCGTTTTTGAGACCCCTGTTCTAGTAGCTTCCCAGATATTGAGGTCAGGCTGATCTGTCTATAGTTACCTGGCTCCTCCTTTTTCCCTCTTTTAAAGATGGGCATTACATTAGCCCTGCTCCAGTCTTCTGGGTTCTCTTTCAGTGCCAGGCAAGTAGGTTGAAACTTTAGTAAAGAACAGAATTATCAGACACACAGATGAACATATGTTGGAGAAGAATCAACATGGAGTTTGTGTTGGGAAATTGTGCTTCATCAATCTGTTAGAATTCTTCGAAGGCATCAACAAGCATGGGGACAAGGGTGAGCCAGTGGATATAGTGGTCTTGGACTAGCAAAAAGCCTTTGACAAGGTCTCACACCAATGGCTTTTAAGCAAGTAAGCAGTTAGAGGATAAGAGAGAAGATCCTCTCGTGGTTCAGTAACTGATTAAAAGATAGGAAACAAAGAGTGGGAATAGTCAGTCACTTTTTTGGACAGAGGTAAATAGTGTGGTCCCCCAAGCACCTGTACTGGAACCTATGCTGTGCAACATATTCATAAATGATCTGGAAGAGGGTGTGAACAATAGGTTGGCAGAATTTGCAGGCAATACACAATTCAAGATGGCTAAGTCCAAAACTGATTGTGAACAGTTAAAAAGGAATTTCACAAAATTTTATCTGTGTCTCCGTAGATGAGTTTTCAAGTCACTTTTTAAAATTAGGACTGATGTGATTGTTTTCTTACTCCAGAAATTACAAAACAAATGTATCTTTAAAACATGGGGAAATATTAGATCAACCTGATCACCCATGGGCCAGCTTTGTGCTCCAGTCAAGTTCTGGGGTAGCTATTACATAACAGTGTTATGTGTGCACTGGGGGGCAACCCTCTGTAGTAGGCATCAGCCGATTATTGTAGGATTTGGATGTCTTGGGTTTGAAAAGGAGCTACAAGATTCAAGTGTAAGATATGATGAATACCTGTCATCCTGGCTCTTTGGGAAAATGTTAATGTTACCAACATTAAGAAAAAGTAATGTAAATCTTTTTTAATTGAAGGTTCTCAGAACAAACTTATCTATATGATCTTGTCCTCTCTCATTTTCACTAGTTAAAGGTCTTAATTGCAAAACTAAGTTATTCATTAAAAAAAATTAATCCTTTAGCAATATCATTGAGTTGCTATTAATTTCCCAATATGTCTGTTTAATTTACTCATTCCTCCTGCAGGTTTTGAAGCGGCCAGAATATTTTGGGAAGTTTGGTAAAATACATAAAGTTGTCATCAACAACAGCACATCATATGCAGGCTCCCAGGTAAGCCATGGTAGGAGATTCTTGGGCTTTTGTTGCTCTGGTATTGTGGTGGCACTGTTCATGACAGGAGTTACGGGTTCAAGAAGAATCTGGGCTACATTTTCCTGATTGAGTGGTGGCTAATTATCATGGCAGGTTGTGGGGCTGGGGTTTGGAGAATTAATACTACAGTAACAGAGTACATAGAGTAATATTGATTGTATCCTTAAATGACTTTGCACTTGCAGTCCTTGGAAAGTGTCTGCAAAATAATGGAGGTCGTGGTAGGAAAGCAAAAGATAGAATCTTCAGAAAATAATAGTGTGGAATCTATTCTACTCTGGAATAATAGTGTGGTATCTATTCTTACATTTCCAGCTACCAAGTACTTTAATAAACCATATTTTAATAAGCTTTTCATTTTCACAAACTTTTAAGAGCTTTAAGCTTCCTTTTTTCAGACCTTTACATTTACTACCTTTCAAGTAAATGAATTGTTTGATTTCAAACAAATGTTATTTTAAACCTTGTTAAATGAATTTTAGCCAGATAGTAAAGGAAAATTTAAAAAAAAAACTAACCAGAAAGAATTCCACATTTTTCAATTCTTTCTCTAGGGTCCGAGTGCAAGTGCATACGTAACCTACATCCGATCAGAAGATGCTCTCAGAGCCATACAGTGTGTCAATAATGTGGTGGTAGATGGCAGAACACTTAAGGTAGTATTTTGCATTCTGTGATTGGCACATGCAAGGACTTTAACATCTAGTGCAGATACTAAAAATCTGTTTCAGATTTGTTGCTATGTTTTACTCAATAAAAACATCCAGTTAGACACAGTATTTATATAAATCAGCAGAGCTGGTCATAGAATCCACGTGTCTTGAGTTTGAGCTCTTGTGCCTAGTGTTTTGTGGGAGGGCTCAGAAATGAATAGGGGATTAACTCAGAAAATACCAGCTTGTAATTGAGATTTTTTTGGCCCTACCTTTACAAATATGAAAGTAAATCTCTACCCAACTTTGGTCTTGCTTGCTTTTATTTTGATGTGATGAAAATTGATTTTGAAGTACGTTCTGATTATCTAGACCCTGGATATGAGTCTCTCATGTTACTGATATCCTATTTAGGCCTTATCAAAAAACTTGTTTCAATGAACTCCAATTTTTATGAAGGTATATTGTCTTCTGAGACCTCTGTTAAATTCAGAGGGCTTTTTTGTGCTTGAAATGTGGCTTCTAGGTTTCTGTGCTTAGCTCAGCTACTCAGTCTCACTTTTCTTTCTCCTTCAGGCATCTTTAGGTACAACAAAATATTGCAGTTATTTCCTAAAGAACATGCAGTGTCCAAAACCTGACTGTATGTATCTACATGAGCTGGGGGACGAAGCAGCCAGTTTCACAAAAGAGGAGATGCAGGTAGATGCGCACAGAAAGGAGGATCCTAAATTGTAGTGTAAATGTCTGTTTTTTTCCTGTGTATGACTTATATTAAAGTGTAGTGTAGCCAGCCTTTAAATATTATCATAGCAAAACTTCTTTTTTTTTTTTTTTAACCCCAGAATATACTTAGCCAATTGGGCACTGGTGGTTTTCCAATAAGAGTGCTGTTTTTACAGGCTCAAAAGGAGTCAATCTTCCAAGTATTGGATAGTTAAAGGTTTGTAAGACAATTGTGGGATAGTTTATATTTCCTACTGTATCTCATGAAATGGGTGCTAAGCATTTGGAAGAGTATTAAGATGTTTTGAGGGTAATTTATTAGCACGTAATACATCTATAAGTTTGCATTAACCAAATTTTAGGTTCATGATTGTCATGAGCGTCTCAAAAAAGTGGGTTTTGTTTAGGGATTGGAAGGAAACCATACAGGTTTCTGTTCCTCCCATAATCCAGTAGTTTGGCTTGCATGACTGAAGGTGTGGGCTTCGAAGAATTGCCTTTTGAGTATAGATCAGAAGAATGTGGTGGTGTCATAAAAACGGAGTATAATTTTTTTTAACTTTGCATGATTTTGGAGACTTTTCTCTGAAGTCTTGTGCTACTGAAGGGGGTGTGTAAGGTCTCTAACTCTGATTGGATTACCTATGATACTTAGTGGAAGTGGGATGCATAATCAGTGCTGTTTGAGTGAGCCGTAGTAAGGTAAGTAAAGTAAGGACTGTTTTTCCCCCGGTACTACTTAGTTTTGTATGAAATGATTTAAAATGAGAAACAATACTTCTGCTGTTTTAAAAATGTAAGGCTAAAAAGATTACTGTTTGATTGAGTTGTAATATAGTACAGTATTTCTGGGATGACTTGACATTGTCATGAATAGTTCAATTATATTTATCTGAATTTTTTTTAACTCTGATGGGTATAACTGAGGGCTGTTTACATGGGTTGGCAATGTGCACCATGGGGGTGCGATTTCTAAAGTGCACTCATGCTTTGCACATTAATTGATCTGCGTAGACCCTGCTGGTGCACACTAGATTTCCTGGTGCACTTCAGCAAAGTACTGTTTGACACAGTACTATGTTAAAGTTTACTAGGGAATATTTAGGGTCTACATGGACCGGTTAGTGTACAACATGTTTGAGTGCTTTAGGAATCACACTCCATAATACGGATTACTGGATTCTGTAGACATACCATTTCATGACACTACGTACAAAATGTGTGTTAAAGGTGTAATGAACACTTGATACTTGCATAATGATGTAGTTCCAATTTTACAGGAGTAAAATTTTGCTTCTGTTTCTAAAGTGCCTATCATAGTGTTGAGGGTCACTGGGCACAAGTGACTGGGTGTTTTAAATTCAATTTGTTTGCATTTTGCAACTTTAGATTTAATTTAAAATTCTTGAAAATATTGAAATTAAACTTGCATGTAATATTACCTTGTAACCATTCTAACCCAAGCCTCATACCAAAAACTTCCTTCAAATTTGGACAGCTTCGGTTGTCGGAAGAGAGAAGGCAAAATGTTTTAATATTTAGTCTAACCCTATTTCAGTTGTCATGCTTAAGTGCCTTCTCTCAAAAAATAAATAAAACATAGAAGAAGCTACTCTGCATTAGATTGAATAAACTTTAAATAAATGGTTCTAATATGTTCTAGGAATGCCAAAAGGATAGACCTGAATTGAATGAATCTCATCCCCTTCTTCGCTCAGAAGTAGAGTCTGTGCAGTATAAATCATTCAGGCATAGAAATCTCCCCAGTTCCTGAAAGCAGCATGCATGTCTCCCTGTAATACTTTGCTGTACAGAAATCCACTTCTGTATTGAACAAACTCCAGTCACACTAACCAGAGTGCTTTTGCTTACCCTATTGACAGCTGTGTGATACTTCTGAAATAGTCTTTGGAATGCAGAACTGTTCGCAACAGCAAAGAAACTCTTTGAAATGAAGCGACTATCTTTCTTCCCTCTGGACAGCTTAATATACGTTAGGGAGATGTAAAATGCAGACTACACACTTCTCTTGGAAACTTACTTGAAACGTACTTGGACTGTACTACAACAAACACTTTTGCTTGAACTGGAGAATAAGTCCTAGGAAGGCTTCAGTAAATTTGTTTTCTGTTTTAAAAGGTACCAAAAGAGAAAATAAATTTCATGTTAAGCCACAAGCAATTTGGCAAATTCAGCTGGTTGAGTGTATCTGAGAGCATGAGCCTCTGACTCCTTGGAATAACCTTTTGACTGCAAAATTGGAAGCCCAAACTTTCTATTAGAGTGTCAAGCAAAGCCTTGTAGCTTTGTGTGCCCCAAGATCTTTCAGATCAGGGAGGGAATATGAACTTCAGCTTAGGTTTCATTGAAAATTTTAACCCTTTCCCCAGGCAGGAAAACACCAAGAATATGAACAGAAGCTACTGCAAGAATTATACAAACTAAACCCCAACTTCCTCCAGCTGTCTACGGGTACAGTTGACAAGAACAAGAACAAAGTGACAGCACTGCAGAGGTATGATGTGTAAGTACTGACTCCAGACTGACTGACAACACTTCCCTTTTAAAGTTATTTTCATTAAAATTCCTGATCCTCTCTCCCATCTCACCCAATGCTTGCTGTTTAATATGGAAGGTGTGAAATGTTCCATCTCAAATTTTCGCTTACATACAAATGCAGTATTATGCAGTACTTCATTCTAGTTGTAACAACATGTGCTAAATCATCTTTGATAAATGAAAGGATTCCCCCTTCTTGTACCACATGGATTTGTGCACATTAACTCGAAACAAGCTGTTGTCGTTTTGAAGCAGATATCAGAAGGGTTTTATTTAATATTTTCACAATTTTTGCAATAACATTAATGCAATTCAGTGAATACTATTAAGCAGCAAATTCTTGGTAATTATAGCTAATGTGGCGTTTGCTTTGTGATAAGAGGGCAGGCAGTCTCTGTTGTCACGGTGGCTGAAGTGTCTAAATATTTGATATTATTTAATATTTACATACTTCAGTGTTAAGATTTGAACACAGACTAAGGCCTGGTCTACACTAGGAAATTAGGTCCATATAATTGGGTAATTCAGGGGTGTGAAAAATTCACATCTCTGAGCTATGCAGTTAAAGGGACCTAGCTTCTGGTGTAGACAGTGATAGTTTGATGGGAGAATTCTCCTGTTGACCTAGTTACCGCCTCCTGGGGAGGTGGAGAACCCATGCTTACTAGAGAACCCCTCCCTTCAGCACAGGTAGCGTCTTCACTGAAGCGCTACAGCGGCACAGCTCAAGTGGTGCAGGTACGCTGCTGCAGTGTTTTAAGTGTACACAAGCCCTAAAAATCTGGGCAATTCAAAGTAAAACAGTTGAACTTTCGTCTTTGCTTTTACCTTTGGCTGAGAAACGGGCACATGGTGTGAACTATCCTTGGGTGCTACATCCTAGCAAACTTAAATGGTGGTTTTGGTTAAATATTTGAATTGTAACTTTCTCTTTCTTTGCGTCTGTCTTCCCATTACTGCTTGTTACTAGATATTTTTCAGCTGTGGTCTACTTTCCAAAAGCCACCTCCTGACAGTTTTTTTCATCCAGTAATTTACAACCATACAAAAAATAAATCAAAAGCTAAAACAAGTAGCTGGTGTGTTTTGCTAAATGTTAAATTTAAGATGAACAAAGAGGAGCTCTTAACTACTTTCCATTCAAGAAGGGACTTTCATACTGGGGGTAAACTTTTAAAATGTGCCTTACATTTTATATAGCACTTCTGATGCAGGATCAGAGTTTTGTGGGCTTGTTAACCCAGTACTGAAACGAATTCTGGCAGCAGCATTAGACAACAGTTTATGCAAGAAAATGAAGAAAACCATATCAAAAGGAAACAGCCAGGGGAGTTCGGATAGTTATATTCTGTCTGCCAGCACTGGAATCTGACTAAGAGACTAGGATTATCTTTCCCTACTCTTACAGGAAGTGTCATAATCGTTAATGATTGCAAGTGATTGGGATCGCCAGATTTCTCATCTGAAGCACTGACACCGACTGTCATGCCTTGAGCCTTCGTTTCAATACTAACTTGGAGGGAAGAGTGTAACCAAGTTAACCCAACACACCAACTTTTGCGGTAGTCATGTGCTGATGGGTTTTACATCCAGGGCCTGAACCAGTTCTGCTTAACTTGAAACCTGATGGGATCCCAGCACAAGATGTTACAGAACAGGAAGTGAAGAATTGCTCCATCTGAAACTGCTGCAGGAATTCAGGTAGTTGGAAAGCAGTTATGAGCATTGGAATCTGGCCAGGCCCCCAGAGCTATCATCCTGGCACTTGTGAAAAATGCAAGTGGACTGAACTTCAGTTTGTCATTCATCTGAAATGCATAACTACAGTGGGAAACTGATTCGGTACTGCTGTGGAGTGGTGGACAGTATTGTCTGGATTGCCAGTGTCCTTGCAGCAGTGAGGAAGTTGGAGGTCTCCATTCAAATATTAATCAGACATGGCCATATGTAGTTTGAGAGCTGATTAAATTATAGACTAATCATATTTAAATTGCTAACCCCTTCACAACTTTCTACTTATAAAGAGCTTCTCATTTGTCTGATTCCTTGCCTTGCGACTGTCTTTCTCCTGTTAAATTCTACATCTGAGTCAACAATTTCACAATCATTCTCTTGACTGTCCGGTGTTAGGATTTCACTGAGGGATCAAGCAGAAGCTGAGCTCTGAGAAATATATGTTCAAATGTAAGCCTGCAGTAATAGTAGAGAAAACATAATTACTGGGCAAAAACTTTGTATAAACATTATTTTTCCAAGTTTGTTCCAGTGTGAAAGTCCCTCTTCATGCTATTTTTTCCCTCATTTGTGTGAAAGGCAAATGCTGTAATTTCCACCTGTGTGGGTGTGTGTCCGTAAGAAGTACCTATTGGTACAGCATTCCATAGTTATACAGTAGAAGTAATGACAGTTGTATTCACTTAAATATAGGGTGCTGATACCAGTGGGTTGATTTTAAAAAGTTCTGGCCCTCTTTTTCTTCTGCCACTTTCCTTAAACTTGTTTTTAATGGGGCAAAATGATTGATGCTTTCTTGTAACACTAAAAATGTTTGTCGCTGGCACATAGGGTGAGGGATTATTGCTGGAGAACTGCTCTTAGGAAGCATTTAGCTTTCATAAGCACTTTAAAACATTTTTTTCCACAGGAAAGTCTATGCTATGATTTGAATATTTTGGGATCTGTTAAACCATCAGACTTTTTTTTGGAGGGAGGGGAAGGAGAAAATGCCGATTGCAGTCTGAAGTCACATCTAGACTAGAATTAATTTGAAATTTTGTCTGGGTTGAAAATTAATCTCTTGCGTCAGGATAGAATGGTGCAAAGGGCAAAAGAAAATTTTTAATCATGACATGAGATGTAGTATAAACTGATTCTCAATTTGGTAAAAGGTAGTTGATAGGGTGCCATATTTAGCCTCTTCTCTCAAAGGTGTAGAGATCTAAGATGAGTTTTATGCACAAATGAAAGATTTGACCTACTTAAATGTACATAGGAGTTGACCCACAAAGAGAGAAGAGTAGATGGAGACAAAATAGTAAATCTTACAATATCTGAGGTGTGGGGACAGCCAGGATTATAATGAGATATTAAGACGGAATAGGAATTTGGAAAATGGTGCTATTGCTAAAGAGCCATAGGAATCTTCCTGGTCCCAATTCAGAACTTATTAAATCCACCTGTATATGTGGAATGAATACTTGGGCAGGCAGTAAGTCTGTTATACTTATGAAGAGAAATCAGAAAACAGGTGTGTAAGAAGACTCAGCTTTTAGTGTATGCCCTTTTACAATGATGCGCTTGTACACTATGCAATCACTTGCCTTAAATGGGATGCTGTTTTCTAAAGTGGATAGGAAAGAACAATAGGAAAAAATGAAGGGAGCTAGACATTAATAGGTTTTGTGTTGTGGTATTAGCTGATGACATATTTATTATATAAATGTACTTTTACAAATAAACACATAGAAACTGGCTGCAGTGTTGCCTGGGGATGTAATTCCCTGCAGCAGTAAATAACTTCCACTTTGACTACTCCCTCTGAAGTCATTCTTCCAGATCAGATACATTTCATGGAGTGAACTCTACTTTTGTTTTGTAGAGGAAATCATAAAGGTTTTAGATTAAAAGAAGTGAACTGGGCAGTAACTTGGATAGACTGCTTTAAAGTGTTCTGGAGCGGCTAATTTCATGGTCTAGTGATGGTGCTGTGGACCAGCAGGCAGGCAACCAAATTCAATTTCAGCTCTCTCAGGCCAGCCTGGGAAAATTTTCAGGGAGATGGTGGGATGTGGAAGATCTTCAGGGGAAAAAAAAATGATTACTTTTTATAAAACTACTAAATACTTTTGTGATACAGCGAAGAAGCTTTAACTGAGAGCAAGCCCATGGGATTTGTTACTGGAAGCTGTCTAAATGGATATTTTACAGTTGGACAAGTTTGGACTCCAATGTAGGTGATCCGATTATCTAATCAGTGGGTAGAACTCTGTTTCCTTCAATCTTCTCTCTTGAGGAGCCTCTTTTATCCATCAGCATTAAAATCTATTTGAAAGATATGCCCAGATAATTCCATTCCTATGGACTGTCTGGTGCGAGGATTCATTTCCTCGGCGGTTAAATTTTTTTAGAACACTTTCTTCATAACTTGAACTCTTCTTTTTTTACTCTTGCCTTTTTCCAGACCCAACAGTAATAACAAAGATGCCTGGCCATCATTACAGAGTTCAAGTAAATCAGCCAACGGTTTAACAATGGAACACAGGAAAACGCCTCCTATATTAGAAAATGGCACAGACCCAGAACACATGACTCCAGATGGTCCAGACTCAGATTTCGGGTAATTGTGCTGCCTTTTATACTTTAGCTAGCTTGCTTTCTCTCTCACTTAATGGTGTGGAGGGATGGTTCTCCGGACTCTCTGGTTGGAGAGCTGGATTCAAAACTTGATCAGGTCACATATAGAAACTAGTTTGGGCTCAGCCTAGCCTCTACCCCATTGCAAAAACACTGCATGTGTGACAGTTTGGGAAAATCCTAGAGCTAAGATAATAGGTGATGATGCAGGTAAGGACTGACATGGATTGGCAGCACTATGGTCATAGGAAGCTTGTGTAGAAGCTTCCCACACTAAGCATGTACCTAGCCAGGGATAAGTCCCCCACATTTATGAACAACTTCAAAAGTTCTTCAAGAAAGGCATAATTCTTGTAGTCCATTAGGAGGCTTTTAGTTGATGACCTTTTGAAAAGTTGGCTTATGATGGCCAAAAAGGTAAATGTTGTAATACTAAATACTTACTTCCATCTCTTCACCTTGATGTGTTCTGGGAACTAAGCCACAATATTCAGGGTTTCCTATGGTTTCGTACACTAGCATGAATGGCAGGGCACCACAGTTTGCTGGAATTCCTTTGTGCCAAGGAGTCATCCCTCTACTTGTTTGACCGTTTCCCTACAAACTGTTACACTGGGTCTCTGAATTTCTTTATAGTACTGTTGGTATCCACTTCCATCATAAACATCGTTGGGCAGATTTTGCAACATCTTACAATCATATCACCCCAGGCTATGATTCCATTAGATCTCTTGGGCTAAACTGGGTTGGACTAATCCAAAGTTTAGAAGGGAGAAGACAAAGGAAAATCTAGAATATCGCAGATGTAGTAGTGCTGATTCAGCAGCTATTCTTCCTTTTGGGTCAGTATTGAACCAAACCTTAGCATGATAAGAGAAATTTCACTGTTGAAGGTCACGCCTTTTGGTTGAGATGTAAGAGGGGTCGTCCTCATTTGTGTTCAGAAATCCTATGGTGCTTCACCCAAGAGTAGGAGTGTTAACAAAAGTGTCTTGGGCAAATTCCAGTTAGGTAATTCAGCTTCTAAAATTTCCCCTCTAGTTTCAGTTAACTCTGATATTCTTCACTTCCAGTCATTTATTGCTGTGTGCAGCTAAACAATTACTAAGTTTCACTCTAGCTGTGGCTGAATTTCACCGGTGGACAAGCATAATATAGGCTGTAACTGGGATCTTTCTGAATGGAATGCACTACATAAGCAAAATTATTAAAATGTAGGCGATTCATTGATTTTTGTTTATTGATGGGGTTGTAACTTATAGCTTGTAAATTCTGTTCACTTAAAGACCCTTTGTATAGATCTCAAGTATAATCTGTTTTGCTTCTCAGCAATTGGATTGTCATAAACAATCATATACTTGCTTCAAGGTGCAGCAGTACTATTATTGTCAATGTCTTTGTAGGGTTGAAATGTCATTTAAACATTTTTTTTCTACCAAGAACTGAATACTTAAGACTTTCCTACATAAGGACATGCAGGAATGTTAATACGAATTAACTAAAGGTGTGAATTTGAAGTGGATTAGTTAAAACCACATTAAATAGTCTCTAAGGTACCACAAGTGCTCCTTTTCTTTTTGTGTGGATGCTGTTGTTCCAAATTAATGGCCTTAATTTGGTTTAGTTCAGTTCATTTCAAAGTGAATTAAGAAGGTGAAATAAGACCACTGTACTTCTGAATGAGGGTGTTAATTTGGGTGAATTTTCCGCATGTCTCTGTGAAGACAAGCTCTTAGTGAAGATTTTGCAACAGAATTCTTGTGCTGTAGATATACATTAACCTTTGTCATAAATCTCTGTTCAAAATGTAAATAGGATAAGTTACAGAACTTTATTTTTCTTGAGATGAGCAAGAAATAATTAAGTGGACTACCTTGGAATAGTCATCTACTACATATCTGTTCCTATATGATGTTTGTCCTAAATTGTTTTAAAAATACTTGAGGCCCAGTTCTGATCTCTGTCAGATTTAACCAATGTGTTTATGCACACAAATTGCTTTTACCCAAGTCCTGTGCTCTCTGATTAAGTTTTAAATTAATTCTAATCTCTTAAATGATGTTTTCTAGCTAGCCAAATGGCCTTGTACAATAATAAGTGCCCAAACTTCACAGCAGCAGGACATTTTAATAACTGGCTAAGATCTAGAGGGCTGCACTCAAGTAAAATAACTCAACATTAATATGAATAACTTTTGCACCAAATACAATGTTTGTAATTTGACCTGTATTGAACTGTGGCTTTCTAATAAAAATGTAATATTCTAAAGTTCTTCATGTTACTTTTGATATTCTTTCTCTGCAGAGGAAAGCATTTGGGTCTGTACAGTCTGACACTTGTACAGGCCTCTGCTGTGCTAGGGGTAGATAAGCTGTGCTTGTGGTCATAGCCTGAATTTACAGGACTTTTGCATCTGGCCCTACACTGAAGCCCTAGGATAGCATGGAATTCAGAGCACTCTGGACTGCTCGTAAATGGTTGTCAGAATCTCTTATTATGGCTGCAGTGATGATTCAAAGGGATTTGTGTAGCTTCCAGTGAATAGGATTCTGAGGTGGCATTTTTGTCCTTTCTGTTTTTGATTGATTGTTTCTCTGCATTTCTCTCGATTTTAGATCTTGCCTCTACTCAGATTTTCTGAGTCTGGAGACTTAATTCCCTCTCCACCTTAGTAGTTGTCCAGGTCAAAGTTGAAACACCAGTGACAAGCCATTCTGGGAAGCTTGAACTGCCACTGCCTTGTCTGCTTTCTCTAGATGAAGGATGTCAATCTTCAAGGCAGTCAATCTCATACCTCTTATAAGCACTAAATACACATCAGGGAGCAGGGGAACTAAGTTCTTTGTGCATCTCAGTAACAAACCCATGGTGGTACTTTTTTTTTTAAACTGATGAAGCAGGCAGAATTGAAGGATAACAAATTTGGGATTGCAGATGGACCATTGGCTGCTCAGTAGAACAATGCACAAGCAGAATAGAGTGTATGGAAATACACCTCTATGGCCATAAACTAAAACTTAGCAAATGGTAAAACTGGAACACTTCTGATTTAAGAAGTCCTCAAACAATAGGAGGACTTTCCTTCATAATCTCTTGAAATTAGTTTTGGGCAGTTTCTGCTCTAGGCGTTTATACCACAAAATAAACCAACTTCTGATGTTCATTATGGTTATTCTGGTGGTTGCATATATCTTATTTGATTTTTTTTGTTCCCCCTTTCACTTTTTCCAGCCCTCTCGACAAACCTTCAGACGCTCTCAGTATAGGAAATGGTGACAACTCACAGCAGGTATGGCCTGAAAGCCAACATTATGTAAATGTCAATTGTATTTGTTTGAAGCTCAGTTGCAACCTTTATTTTGAAAGAAACATATTTTTTGTGTGTGAAATATCAATGTGGCATGTTAGTTTCTTTTGATAACTGTCAACTAATTTTAAATGTCTTTTGATCCAAAAATAGGCTGCATCAGGCTGATTTGTTTCACATTTAAACTGTATGCTCACAGAACTAATCTTAATTTAATCTGATTTTTTTCTAGTCTTCAAACTGAATTTTAAAATGGTTTTTTTAATATGGAATGACTTTAAGTCCAAAGATACATATCTTATTCTGTTGTCTTTTTTTCTCCCCTGCCACCAGATAACAAACAGTGACACACCTTCACCACCACCTGGTTTATCAAAACCCAATCCAGTCATACCCATCAGTTCATCCAATCACAGTGCGCGGTCTCCTTTTGAAGGGGCTGTAACAGAGTCACAGTCGCTCTTCTCGGACAACTTCCGGCACCCCAACCCCATCCCAAGCGGGCTCCCCCCATTCCCCAGCTCTCCACAGACTTCCAACGACTGGCCCACAGCACCAGAACCACAGAGCCTCTTCACATCAGGTATGAAAGCCTGGTTAAGGTGTTGGAAGTCACTTAGTTTTGAAGTTTGCCTCTTTATTTTTTCACACCATTATTTTAATTTCATTTGATAGTCAAATAAATGCATATTGACTTAATTCTTATCAAGAAATCACTCTTCCCAACATCCCAACTGCTTGTTGGAATTATCAGAGCATCTAGTATAGTAGTATTCATGTCTGTTTAAATGCTAAAAACACAATTTATGACGGATCTTAGTGTTGAAAGCATGTTCAAATTTTTTGGCATAAAATAACAGAACAACGTAGAGAGGTATGAGTAATATATACCAAAGCCATATTTGTATTATCTGAAGATCCAGCATGCACAGGTTTGTAATTATATTTAGTGAAGTGATTATGACAGAGTTTTTGGCTGATGGCTATGCAAGCTAGCTTATTCTCCATATTTTTTGGCCAGTGTTTGACTACACAACCACTCATTTTAGGAAGTGTGAAAGATATTAGGGCCAACTGTAGCCCTGCAGAGATGGTTTCTTTTAGAATATCCATTCACAGGAATGGGATGTTGTGCTGTATCAGGTACATGAACTGAAACTAGACATACTCTGTGGTGGTATCAAATATCTAGTGGTTAATGGCACATAGATGTTTGTTCAAGATCAGAATACTTTATGTTTGAGTTAATATATTTTTCATGTTTATTCTTCACCTGAATTCATAATCCTGTTTTGTCATCAAAATTCATACTAAGGAAATGATTGTATTGGAGATTGTCTTCATGTAAGGAATAAGCAACAGTGGAGGATGAACTCCCAGACAACATAGATCTGGTTTCCACTGCTGTCACTTGTGCTTTATGGTTTGTGTTGCCATTTAAATTTTAGGTTATGTCTTGCAGCAGCACAGCTGTACCACTATCACCGTGCTGCTGTAAAGTCGCCCGTGTAGCTGCTCTTTGCTGGCAGGAGAGCGCTCTCCCGCTGGCATAATTAAACCACCCCCAGTGAGCAGCGTTAGCTGTGTTGGCAGGAGATCCTCTCCTGGTGACATAGCGCTGTGCACACCAACACTTTTGTCTGTGAAACTTATGTCAGTCAGGGGAGTGGAAAAATAACAAAGTTTTACTGACAAAAACGATAGTGTAGATAAAGCCTAAATGTGGAAGATCTACTTTCCTCATGCCTAGTGTCTTTTTAATCCCATAATTCTCATATTGGGGACAAAAGTGGAAGTTTAGATTCTAGTCTTCTGAGAAATGATGCACAGAGCAATTTCCATAATTTCTCCAGTCTTCTCATAGTGGTGTGTACTCCTCTAAGCAGTTGATTCTAGCGTCTCCCTAATGAAGGGAGACAATGCAAATGCTCATTTGTGATACTGCCTTATAGAAGGGGACTTGCTGGCTCAGAATCTATCTCCAGCATGTTGTCTCATACTTTCTACAAAAACTGAATGGCAGTTTCCAGTGTTCAGAGGCTATGAATTTAATATTTTTAAAACATATATAAATAGTAAGATGAACTCTCTCTCTCTCTGTGTACACACACGCGCGCGCGAATTGAAAATGCAAGGAAGAGTTTTTGGTAACTCATGTCCACAACAGTGCTTCAAAGCACTTATCAAAATTTACAGTACAGCTATTTTTCTTCAACTTCCTTTGTCAAGGTGCATATTTTACTCATTCATGTAATTTGGTGTTGTTTATACTCTGCAAGCTATTTCCCAGGGTTGCTCAGAAGTCATCAGTACTTTGTTTTCAGAAGTACAAGAGGCCAAATCTTTTCCCCTCCTACAAAATTGTTACATATCAGCCCTGAAGTACAACATTAGAATTGAAAGCAGAATATTTAACAGCACCTTTATTTAATAAGACTAAGGGATTTTTACTTTGTCACTCTGACTAATGCATTATTCAGTGGGAAAACTTGTACTAGTAAAAACTCAAGGAATACACCTGTTTAGTCACCCTATATTTCTGTTCTTTGCTTTTACTGAAGATATTTATTTGGTAAGGGCTTTCTTTTTTGCACTTTAGACCTGTTTCTGCTTTATCTGCAATGAAATCAGTCCTGTCTGTACCATCTCAAATCACCCCAGATTCCTAGTTAGTTTATAGTGGAGTGAGATAGAAAGATAAGATGGGCTGCGAAAGTGGAAGCGCTTGTTCAAATACCAAGTGTCTTTGGGGCAATGTCATAAAAATGTATTAATATGAAAGGTGGCCGAACGTTAACATTTAATAGTGTTGGATCTGAAAACTGCAGCAATAAGATTTTTTTTTAAAAGACCACGGAGGTGAGATTAGTTGAAATGTTAAATGTCATCCCTCTTCTCCTCCAACAGAAACCATCCCAGTATCCTCCTCTACAGACTGGCAAGCGGCATTTGGGTTTGGCTCCTCCAAACAGCAAGAGGATGACTTAGGGTTTGACCCCTTTGATATCACCCGCAAAGCCTTAGCAGACCTGATTGAGAAGGAACTGTCAGTCCAAGACCAGCCTTCCCTCTCACCTACATCTCTTCAGAACCCTTCCCCGCACACTACAACCGCCAAAGGGTCAGGGTCTGGATTCCTGCATCCTGCTGCGCCCTCAAATGCCAACTCTCTCAGTAGCACCTTTCCAGTCTTGCCGCAGAGGTTCCCGCAGTTTCAACAGCACCGAGCAGTTTACAACTCCTTCAGTTTTCCAGGCCAAGCAGCTCGCTATCCTTGGATGGCCTTCCCACGCAATAGCATCATGCACTTGAATCACACAGCAAATCCCACCTCAAATAGTAATTTCTTGGACTTGACTCTCCCGCCACAACACAACACAGGTCTGGGAGGGATCCCTATATCAGGTAGGTGAATCAAGGGAGCCATGAATGTGTCACCTGATTCATGCCTTCAGCTTCTCTGAGCCAGGGTGGGAAGAGGGGGATAGCCAGCTACCAGTGCTAGACTGCTACCAGGATTGTCTTCCTGGGATTCTTTTGGGGCAACATTGTTTTAAATGGGCCCTCTTTCATTTTTTCAGAAGGTTTAATTGGATGTTTAGCCTTGTAACATTGAGCTTTATAAGGAAGGTGGAGTATCTTGTGCCCAATTATTTCATTTCAAAAGAGATTGGTATTTCATTTCTTCAGTCTTGCCAAGCTCTGGCTTTCCATGAAAACTTAAAAGGAAGACTGGGCCTTGGAATTCCAATCAGACTCCAGTATCAACATGCAGGTGCTAATCCAAGTTTCAAAAAGATATGCAAAAATTCTTTGCAAGCATAAGGGATAAAGCCACCAGCCAGCTGTCTTGGCTAGATTGTTCCCTTTCACATGCAACCAAAACAAACTGCATATTTAACGCTCCATGCTTTATTTCTGCACTCCAAATGGTTTTAATGTTTTACATGCAATCTTTGATGTCCTAAGAGAAAACAGGCCAGTTCTGGACCATGGCTGGATTGGTGGGATATTGCAACAAACATTGTGACTAGAGGGCTAAATAGCCAGAATATTGGTCTGGTTCACTTCTGGGATTTGGAGTTCATCTTGTACTCCCATGCCGCCTTTAATAGTTTGGCCTGAACAGGTGTTTTCCAGGAAAAAATATTTGTGGCATTTTGTATTCAACATAACTAGCAATTTAAGGAAGAAAAAGTCTCCTAAGCTATTTGCAGTCATGGGTTGAGGAAAGCTGTTCCTTGAGACATTGCCGCTATTATTTTCTTTGAGCATTTTGGAGAAACATGTTGCAACTTCCTATTGTTCTTACAGTTAGGACAATGGAACAGATGGCCTAGGGAGGTTGTGGAAGCTCCTTCACTGGAGGTTTTCAAAAGGATGCTGGGTAGCCATCTGTCTTGGATGGTTTAGACTAGTGGTTCTCAAACTTTTTTTTTCTCCATAGACCACTTGAAAATTGCTGAGGGTCTCCACAGACCACTTAATGATCTTTCCAAATGTTGTTTGTACCATTAGGTAACTATTGTAAAGCACTTTGGATAAAAGTGTCATATTAAAAAAAACCTTAATAATAATAAAGGGTTTTTTTGTACTAGAAATAAAAGCACACAACTCATATTTTAATATCAGTAGTATTACCTTCCTAATGTGATGGATGTGCCCTCTCTCCACCGCTGCGGCAGCCCCCGAGTTGGGCCTGGGAAGAAGGGCCATCTCTCCTGGCAGCCTCAGCCCTGGAGCTGGGGAAAGTTGTCTCTTTGACCACCACAGCCCTGCACATCCCAAATTCCCCCCATGCCCTCTTCTCATCCCACTGCCGTCTCCCATCTACCCCCTATTCTCCGCAAGGCCACCACCTCACCTTACCTGTGCATCTTCTCCAGGGTCCAGGCTCCTAATTAGTGGAGCCACACCTGTGTGGCTTCATTAATTAGGTGGGTGGCCCTTCATTCTCTTGTATGCGGCCACCCAGGTGCACACTTTAGAGGAAACTATCCGCGGACCACCTGAATGGAGCTCGCGGACCACAGTTTGAGAACCTCTGGTTTAGACGCAACAAAACCTGCATCTTATCAGAGGGATTAGACTTGATGACCTTTGCGGTCTTTTCTAACCCTACGATTCTGTTCTAATGATTAAAAAAATCTAAAGGCGAGTGAGCTAGACATTTTTTACTACATATTTTTGTTACTCAAGTGCAGAGGCTAATTTTGGCAGTTTCTTCCCTCTGCTTTGTCCTCTGAATCCTTGCTGGAGCCCAATCATTTCCATGCTTTTTCCTTGGCTTCCCTGGAGTAAACCAAATTGTAGCCTGAAACAAATGTTGGGAGTGTCCAGACAAGCGTTTACAATGAAGTTGGCTCCCTCAAGTTAAATGATGATTAACACTAGGTTTAAAAAACAAACAAAAAACTTTAAGGTAAACAAGAGGGCTCCTAGTTTTTTGCTACCTCATTAAGGTGTTTACACTTACAACCTAACAGTGCAAATAGATCTTTTCATGAAATTAGATCAAATATATTTGCGCTTTCAGACACTAAAAATTATTCTGAGCTCTGTGACTTGATATATTTTATCGTGGACCAGTGGCAAAAGGTGCTAGTCCAAGGGACCAATGGTATGGTTGAGGTTAGATATCTTGAGTCATTATGGTTAAAATAAATATTCTGTGGTGTTGCAAAGATAACCTCAACTTTGCAATAAGGCTTTTGATTCTGGCAAGATGGGTTTGCAAGGTCATTCTTAAAATCACATCATTTATTGCCTTTTGGCCATGCTGTTTTTCCCTTTTTGTGCTGCACAAGACTTGGGTATCCTTCTTGGTATTGCTCTGGAGGAAGGGCTCCATGGACCTTTGTGCCCATGACTAGTATATAGCCTGTCACTTACACTTTTCACTGCCTCTTTCTAAAGGACAGAAATAATATCCTTAAACACCAATGTTTTCTATCAGTATGTAACCATTAGAACCAATTCATCTTCCAAAAATATTTTTAAATACAGAAAACACAAAATAAACATCTGCTGAAGTCTCTATGGGAAGTTCTGTCATGTTAGCTTTGAACTCTTGTTAAGAAAACATTGCAGGTTGCCTAGTTCACAGTCTGGCAAGTCTGTTAGTTCTCCAACAACCCACATTCATAGTGGTTTTGATAAACTCCTTCAGAGAAGGATATCATCTGCATGGGTGCATTGGCTAGTCTGTTTTTCTCTGATCCAAAATTAATGTAAGTACAAGAAGGTCAGATCATTTTGTTGGATTATGGATTTTTATTGTATGGATTTGTTCTGTTTGTATGGCTCATCATACACAGGTCCTGTTCAGTGACTGGGGGCTCCTAGGAACTACTGAAATATAAAATAATTATTCCTGGAAGATAGGAGGAAATGTCAGTATACTTCCTATGTTTTCCCATGGCATGTTGACCTATTAGAACACATCTTATATTTCCCACCACTCACTGATAGAGAGTTCTCATTTCAGATAGGTCTTCGATCTGCAGAGCTTTCTACAAAATTACTCTTACCTTTTCATGTGATAACTTCCTTTCCGTGGGCTTCTCTCTATACTGATATAATCAAAATGTTATGACCCCTTAGCGTGGCTGTAATTTTACATTCCATATGGGAAGAATAAGTGATCCCGGTATAAGGCACCTTTGTATGGATAATTGCAGCCATACTGGGGGACTGTACTAGTATAACTAGATTGGTAAAATCAGACCTAACAGATAGTTATACTAATACTAACATCTGTGTAGACTAGGTCTTTAAGGCTGTGTATACACTAAGGGTCTGTAACTGATATTCTAACAGGGCCCTGCATGAGATGGTGTGGGGGTAAGCTCATTTAGCATACAAAAAATAGTGAATTGATAAGTATACATAAAGTTCTATTTAGTTAGGCAAAAAAGTAACATGAAACTATGACTATAATAGAGAATTTCTCACCTGTGTCATCAGTGGTAGTACTTCTGTAGACAGGGCTCCAACAGCATCCAGCATTTTACTGACATGGTGGTAAAAATACTGGAAGCTGTGGGTGTCTTGCCTACATTAGGGCTTATTGGTAAGATGAACACTTTCATGGATCAGAAATAAATGCTTTCAGGATGAATACAATTTACAAACAATAATCCTGGACTAGTGTTTAGAAAAAGAGAACATCTGAGCCTTCTACGCATCATCCAGTCAACTTGCCTTTCCACTCACCCAGCCATTTTCAACGTTTTTTTATTTATATGTATATAAAACCAAACCTGATTAAAAGAGCCTCACAAAACTTTGATTTGAAATCAGCATACTGTTTGCTAGACTCTTCAGTGCCTTGATTTGCTAATTTCACTACAAATTATTTGGGGATGTTTAGCCAATTAAATTGCTGAACTTTTAGTGCTATAATTTTTCATGAAAAAGTTACTTAGTGCCATAGAGTATGGCTCTTTCAAATGTTCTGTTTTAACCATTATGGTTCCTTATTTAAGGGAGAGAACATTTTAAAATTAATATCATTTTACACTGGTATTCATTACAGTTTTGTTTTTCAGTGTTAACTTTAGGACACCATATCAATTTTATCTTCTGTTTAGTCCAGAACAGAATCACTTTATTTTGCACTCCTGTAACTCCAAAACAGCTGTTTTTGATGCCCAATAATATAAATGGAAGGACACTCAGGACATGGCACCATCTAAATGTATATAGGACCTGTATTAAGAAAAAAAAATCACATGTGGATTTGACTTTGCTTGTTCTGATGTGATTCATGAAGGAAATGTGTGATGGTTGTAAGGCTACTGTATTTCTAATTACAAACATTAAATACTTAACCAGGCAGTTGGCCCCATACTTTTCTTTGGTATGCATAGAAATTTTGAAACTGGAATGTTCACCGGGCACAAATGTACCCCTAAACCACCATTTAACCATTTCCCTCAGCCTTCTTGCAGTGATTCTAAAATTAATATCCATATTTTTCAGTTGGCTAGACTATTCTAGATATTGTTTTTTCTGTTTGCAAAGGTTTCATGGTCACATTTTTGAAGGATTTTCTCTTCTGGGGATTGGACTGATTTGAAGATCAGTATTCTACTGTACATATTGTAATTTAGTGTTAATATAAGTAGCAAGGTATGATTATATACAACTGCAGAAAACTTATGGACATACCTGCTCTTCTGCGTACCATTATGACAGTTGAATCATTTTCATCAATTTTGCTAAGCCCTGAGATTTGGAGAGTGTAGATAGGGTTTTTTTTTTTGAGAACCCTTGGTTCTGGAATGTTGGTCATAATCAGTCACCTTCAGGGTCTGGTGCCAGAATCATCTCAGACTTCTGCTTGGAGGTAGGTGTAATGGAGAAATTGCTTCTATTGAATCGGGGTTGTATAGCTTGTTAGCAAATCTCTTGTTCTTACACACAATCTGATAGATGGGAGCACTCTGTAGATAGGAAAATGCCTGAGTGGACTCAAGGGAGTGGGGGCTTCTTTTTTAAACAGGCTTAAATTTGTAAGAATATTGAGCACCACACAAGTCCTCCTATATTGCTGTTTCTACATACAAACACATTGACTGTTACTACATAACAACCAAGGTGATGGCTTACAAAAGTGCACCCTTACCTGTTTGCTTCAGGCCTCTAAAGTAGAATTGCCTAGAACGAAAAGGGCAAAGCAAATTATATCTATCTAATATTCTTATTTGGTGTTCCTTTTTTAATTTAACACTCCACATCTGAAAGGTTTCTCTCTCTGCCTTCTCCCACCATTTGAGTCATATGGCATCTCATCATATCTATCAAATTTATGCTGAACATCAAATCTGTTTACCTGCTACCATACCTCAGACAGTGTGCTATTAACATCACTGCTTTACTAGGATGTTGGCCTCTGCTGCCTCCTTCCTTGAATTCCCATGAGTCAGACCACAGAGGAGGGTGATGTATCCATCATAGCCAGTGCTGAGAGTCTCTCTCTTGCACTGACATCGAGAGAGCAATTTTCAGACTTTCTGATGTAACACCTTCACACCCAAGTCTAACCCTCCTTGCAGTTAGGAATGCCTCTACCTCAGTGGTCTTTACCCCTCTGACCTTGTCACTCGTGTGTCTCATAATTGATTCTTTCTAGCGCCTATACAGAGCAAGGTATGGTGGTATGTTTTGAACAAGTCTTGGGAGCCATGAGCTCTTGAGCTTCTGACACACGCTCTGACCTTGGCCAAATCACATGATGATTCTGCTGCAGTTTCCCCTACTGTAAATGGGGATACTTGCCTACCTTGGAGGGATATATTAAGTATGTTGTAAAATGCATTGATGGTGAAAAGAGCTATGTACGAAGTATTATCCAATCTGTTCCTCCATGGCCATGTGACTTCTAACAGCGGCATCCCATCTTTTCTAGTCTCTCACTCCCACTGACCATTCTGTTTGCATGTTCTCTAATGTCTCACTCAATTTAATATTTCCACCTTCTTATCCTTTCCTTGGCCACATGCAAAGGATTTCCATCCACCTTTAATGTAACTGGCCAAACTTGCATCACTGTCACAAACGCTTCATTTGCCACCTGTCACTCTTCTGACATAGTACTTTAAGGAAAACTACCTGTTTACTTGGCACTCTTCCTTGTTGTTTAGTCTTGTCTCTGCAGCATTGCTTGCAACATTTCAACCATTATCAACAATTCCTTTTTCTTCTGCTGCCACCTTCCCAACTCCCTAAAATCTGCAGCTACTTGCCCTTTTGTAAGCCTTTCTCTGACCATGACATACACACTAATCACCAAAACTGAGTAGTGATTTTGGGTGCCCAACTTGACAACCTTAAAGGAGTCTCCGTTTTCAGAAAGTGAACACTCACTATCAGATGCCAAGTTGATACCCAAGATCACTATTTAGTTTTGAAAATCTTGGCTGGTTTAGTCTTTAATCCCTTCTTTCTTAGCAAAATGATTGTGTTGCTATCAATGTTCAAACCACGTTTTGCACAATAGCCTCAACTATTTGTAATTCATGTTTCATTAAGACAGTTGCCTAATAGCATCTGTGCATTCTGTCTTCATCAACAAAAGTTTGTCTTGACCTCTGTGTAAATCTTGGCACTCACTGATTGACTTTGTCCTCCTGAATAGTCTCTGTAACTGTTCAGGTGTCGGGTTTCTTTTCATTGTGGTCCTTCCCCATGTAACACTGCTTTTTCTCTGGTGATTCCTCCTATTGAAACTCAAGAGCTCAGTTGTAAGCCCTTTACTTCCCTCCTTCTCTCACTTGTATTTTAACTGCTACTTTTTCCTGTTTATCCTGATAAATGTTTCAACTGGTTCAGCACAATACATAGTAGATGATAAATCCACTTATAACCAGTTTTCTGGGATTTCTTTAGTCTTGCCTATCCCACAGTGTTAGCCATGTGAACTCCATTGAATCAGTGTTAGTTCATAGTTGTTTCTGTATATTATATCCTTTAAATCAGTGGTTTTCAAACTGTGGGCCGAACCAAGTACTGGGTCACGGAATGTAAGGCACTGGGTTGCGGTGGCTTTGGTCAGCGCTGCTGACTGGGCCGTTAAGTCCCATTGGTGGTGCTGGCCGGCTAAGGCAGGCTAGTCCCTACCTGATCCCACACTGTGCTGCACCCTGGAAGCAGCCAGCAGCAGGTCCGGCTCTGCGGGAGGGCAAGGGGGTGGTGCTTGTGGGCAAGAATCACGCAGAGGCACTTGTCTGCCTCTGCCTAGGAGCCGGACCTGCTGTTGGTCACTTCTGGGGTGCAGCACAGTCCGTGGTACTAGGACAAGCGGGAAGCCTGCCTCTGCATCCTGGCTGCGCCACTGATCAGAAGCCACTGGAGATAAGCCCGTGCCGCAGTTCCCTGCCCCAGCCCTGAGCCCCCCTCAAACCCAGAGCCCCTTTCTGGACCCCAACCCCCTCATCCCCAGCTCCACTGGGTCACGCTCATCAACAGTTTTCTTCAACTTGGTCTCCAGAAAAAAAGTTTGAAAATCACTGCTTTAAATTACCACTCTTACGCTGATTGTCAAGGCTCTGCTCATGTTCATGTTCAGCCATGTTCCTTATGGATTAATCTTTCACCTAAATATCAGTCAAGGGTTTGTGGGACAAATTTCAAACTCTGTTCTGCCTTCTGATATCCCATTTTGCCTTCCGTTCCCATAACCATGGCCTTCTCCTTGACTCTGAACTCCCCATATATGCTTTGGCTGCAAACTTGTCTATTGTCACTTCTGTAACGTTGCCTCTGTGTATCCCCTCCCCACCCCCCCGTCTTGATGCCACCTCTGCAGAGTTCTTTATCTTGCTTTGAATACTGTAACTCCTTTTAAAGTTTCTCAAGTTCCTGTTTGTTCCAACATGTGCAAAATGTTGCTTCCCACATATGTGTAGAGTGGAAAGATCTCCAAGCATATACCCAGGCTCCCTACTCATTTCAGGGACCAGATTGACATTGCCTTGTTTTTAAAAACCAGCCATAGACGTTTCATTCTGCCTCTTGAATCTTGTCTCTTTGCTCTCCATCTGCGCCCTCTACTCATTTACTAAATAAGATGTTGAGAGGGAGAGAGATTCTTGTGTGTGTTCAAGAACTTTTTATACAGCTTCTCCCATTTGGAGCAGTCGCATTGTTTCTATACATTTTTAAAATCTCATTTGTGTTCTTAACTTTGCTGTTAATTTAGTAACTGTATTTAACCCTGAGGTGTTTCAGATACAGTTGTGTGAAAGATGCTATTTCTAATAAACCTCTTTGTATAAATATCAGTGCGCTAGTCTACAGCAGTGGTTCTCAACCTTTTTTAATTTGCGGACCCCTAAAAAACTTCCAATGGAGATATGGACCTCTTCAGACATTTCGAATGGAGGTGCCAGACACCTTTGGAAATTTATTGTCGGCATATATAGTTGAATTCTGTCCTGTCACTTTTCAGTCTGTCTTTTGCGAACCCCGTAGATCGAGTCCATGGACTACAGATTGAGAACTACTGATCTCATAGGACTTAGCTTTGGGCATTTGCAAGTTTCAATAAACTTTCAACCTGAACTGCTGTCCTAACCTGATGAGCTAACTTGTACACCAGCATTAATAGTAACATTAAGGTTCCAAATTTTCAAAATGTTTTGAACGTTCCTAACTTACGAAATTAGAAAGTTTTAAATGTTTCAAGAACTCTTGGCTCCAAGCTTTTCTCCCTTAACTGCGACAAGTTCAGACGGACTGCTAATGTCAATAACACAGCTAAGATGGAAATAAATGTTTTACTGGTAAAAATGGATTTCTCATAGGATTAAGAGTGACTTCCTCCTGTAGGTTGTTGGTCTGCATTCAGGTCCACCAGTTGTGAGCAAAGATTATATCTAGTGGCTTTTTACTATTTGTTTCACTTTGTAGTGGATAGGTGGTTCATGTGGCTGACTTTCCTCTTTTAGTGTCACCCTTCGTGGTAGTGCACTGGAGGAGCAAGGTATTTAATTAAAATAGATTGTGCTCCGTTCCCATCCCTGGTAGTGGGGAAAGTTAGCACTCTTTTTGTGGGTAAAAAATACTTCTGTCCTCCTGGCTGTAAATTCGTCACATTTCAGTGCTAATCTTTGTTTTGCTTTTTAAAAAAGGGATTAATTGAAAGCTAAAAGATGTCTAGCCAGAAATGCGTGTATAGACAGAATGAGTCCCCAATTCTGGTTAGGGCCTCCAGATGCTGTGGCTATAGAAGTAGTAGACTTTCCCCTTGTGATAGATTTTTGACATGTTCTTTTTCTGGAAAGCGTTGATCCTTAGGGCCTAGAGCTGCTGTAGCACATTTTTAAAACTTACAAAGTAAAATTCTAAAGTGTACAACTTGCTTTGTAAGTCAATCTAAAAGAAACAGATGTCACCAGTAGAATAGTGAGAGCACACTACAATGCATAAACAGATCTGACCTTGGATAGACTGAGAAGAGGTCAAAAGTTGAGGTCTTTCATGCAAAACTCGCTTTCACTTCTTCCCATTTAAACCAGAGGACTATTAGCATGCACACTTCAACAGGTTGGCTGCAGCAATATCTCAGAGGAGGAAGATCTCTCATTACTGAGGGCCCTAAGTTACTATAAGGCTTTATTGGTCAAATCAAATATCCTAAATTTCAGTTAGAACCTATCTGGCAATAAATGCAGATGGCCAAACTCTGATAGTGCACATTTCTGAATGAATGTGTTTCTGAGTAGAACATAGCTTTTTGCTATCTGCAATTTTTTAAAAAAATGGAGTACCTTAATCGGGTAACTTAATTTGAAAGAATATAAAGATCTCTATGTGAAATTAGGCTGTCTGACTTGTTTCAGTATATGCAAATTTAATCCCTTTCCTCAACACTGGAATCTTGTGTTGGGAAAAAGATATTAAGCTGAATTTGGAGTTCAATTATTTGTAGGCATAGGTATCTTTTTAAACAAAAAAAAGTTTGCTTACGTAAGTGGGTCAACTATATCTGAAGATGACATTCAGTAATCATACTGAGTCCAGGTTCAGATGCCTTGTTTTCCTTTCAGCTTCCTTCTCTACTTCTCTCATCTGACCTGATCACAGAATAACTCTATAAAGGTACCTGCAAATGTACATTAATGCTTAACCATCCTAATTTATTTGTTACAAAGACAGAAAAGTCAAGAATGGCTCTAGTGGTCCTCAGTGTGCACCTGTGCACTGCACTAATTTTATTCTTTGCTCTGAGCATAAGAATTATAAAATCCTAGGACCAAAAATCCCAACTTAAAATTGCTGTCTGTATTTCACACATGTCTTAATAACATGGTCACAACTAAACCTCATAAAGTTCAGAGCACATTCCATATAGCACTTCCTGTCATTACACTCAACTCCACAGAAAATTCCAAATATCTGATAAAAAAAAAAAAAGTAACTGTCCACAAATCTTGTATGGGATTCTCCTTTTAGGGTCTGGAAGTCTTTTTTTTTTTTTTTTTTCCACTGATTTACAATAATCAGTGAAGGTTGAAGTTCTGCTTAGACTGCATCAGTCATTTGCATTAAATATACCCAGAATAGGTTAATTTTGGTCATCCTGTGTGCATGGATGTTATGTACCACTCCATTTTTAACCAAGATGTGCTTTGTATATATCCCAGATAAATATTTGCACTCATTTCAATGTCTTCATTGCTTCCCCTTCAGCTCGTCGTTGCTAGTATTGGCCCTTTGGTAGTTCTCACTGTATAGTAGCCCATGTAGTATGTTATGTCCTTTCTGAAAAAATTAAAAATGCTTGGTTACTATCAACCAGTAAACATTCTGTGTATATAATGGCAACTAGATGGAGGCCTCTACTGACCAATTTTTCAAGTTTTTTTTTAAATCTGCTGAACTGATGTCACTTTGCATGAACAGGGCTTAGTGCGGCCCCAAACTGATTAAGGCTTCTAGCTGTTACATTATGTAAATGTTAACCATTTAAAAATTCAGCATCACAGATAAAGGTGTGCTCTGTGAAAACCAGTGGCATGAAGGTATGTATTGCTTTCAAATAAGCTCTATTCCTCCATATTTTTGGCAGGCTGTTTTCTCACAAATTAAGTGGCTTGCAGCTGTAATGGCACCAAGTTTAGCTCTTTGTTTTCATAACCTTGATTTGTAAGCAGAAGATTACAATCACTCTCCTGAAACTACAGGTAAAAATCTCTTCTCAAATCTACTCTGTGGAACCCCATTCTAGTCTTCTCTCCTTACATGCACAGCTCTCCCATTGAATATCTGACTTCAGATATGCCTCGTGGCTCTTGCGAGGTGGAGGGTGAGTACTCTTCCCTTGAAAATAAAATTGGTAGGTGGCTGTTTAAGTCTTATCCAGTCGCTGAAGGCCTAGTTAAGGATCATAACTCCACATGGGAGAAAAGTTAATGGTCACAGGAGCTGAGCTGAGTTCCAGCACTTCCACAAAAGAAACGTTCAAGTTTGTTTCCTGAAAACCATAACTGATGTGAAGGTTGCATGAATGAAATAGATTAGAGGAAATAAAATATGAAAGAGAATAAGTGGGAGGATCCGTTTGAACCTATTCTGAAGTTCATTCTTGTTCCACATCTACAGTTTGTGCTCTATTGCTCAACCCAGAGCAATGATGCAGTGTTATGAAAATTTCCTTGCTTTCCCATCTGCCCCATGCACTACTTAAAAGTGCATTAGAGGGGATTCTCTTTCTGTTCTGTTTTCTTCTCAGAACCACAATGGAATACATTCGGGGGGGGGGGGGGGGTGTAGTGTTATATACTGTTAAGATGTGTGATCCCTTTCTACACTGCTGTTGCTACCACAGTGGAGCTGCACTAGTGGTGAATGTAAACATCTGACTTTGGCAATGCAGATGTATGCTAAGAGTTTCCATTTTATATCATTGGTAAATGACACTTTAACTGTTTTTTTTCCCTTAGGAGACACATTGGCTATGAGTAGGGCTCTACCAAATTCTCCATTTTGGTCAATTTCATGGTCATAGGATTTTAAAAATCATAAATTTCATGATTTCAGCTATTTAAATCTGAAATTTCCTTGTGCTGTAATTGGGGACCTGACCCAAAAAGGAACTGCGGGGAGGTCACAAGGTTATTGTAGGGGGGGTTGCAGGACTGCTACCCTTACTTCTGCGCTGCTGCTGGCAGCTGCAGCGATGTCTTCAGAGCTGGGCAGCTAGAGAGCGGCGGCTGCTGACCAGGAGCCCAACTCTGAAGGCAGAGCCACCGCCAGCAGCAGTGCAGAAGTAAGGATGGCATGGTGTGGTATTGCAACCCTTACTTCTGCGCTGCTGTCTGCAGAGCAGGGCCCTCAGTCACCAGCTGCCACTCTCCAGCCACCCAGCTCTGAAAGCAGCAATGCAGAAGTAAGGGTGGCATGGTATGGTATTGCCACCCTTACATCTGCGCTACTGCTGGCAAGGCGCTGCCTTCAGAACTGGGCTCTCAGCAACAGCCGCTGCTCTCCGGCTTCCCAGCTCTGAAGGCAGCGCAGAAGTAAAGGTGGCAATACCAGGACCCCTCTAAAATAACCTTGTGACCGCCCCTTGCAACTCCCCTTTGAATAAGGACCCCCAATTTGAGGAACATTGGTTCCCCCTTCCCCCCCCCCCCCCGGCCCCACCATGAAATCTATATAGTATAGTGTAAAAGCACACAAGACCAGATTTCGCTGGGGGGAGACCAGATTTCATGGTTTGTGATGCGGTTTTCATGGCCGTAATTTCATAGGGCCCTTGCTATAAGCCCTGGTCATTAGGATTTTTAGACTTTTAAATGTTTTACCTGCTAATGTCAAAGTAGGTTGTAGTCAAACTGAAATAAAATGGTCGTGGTACTCGTTCAAGCTTTACTCACTTGGCTCTCAGAATAAGAACCTTCACAGTGGATTGTATTGATCTTCAAAATAGGATCATGCATGTCTTCTTCACACCTCCTTGGTGGGACTTGGGTGCCATCCCAGGCTTCCCTATAGTGTGGCTTCCAAGGATCAGACTGGGAAAAATTATAAATGGCGGTACACTCCAAAGCTCCACTCCCAACCCAAGCTTTGGACCTTTGTGATAGCAATCGGATATTACTGACAGTAGATTGTGCAGCTCTTCATATGATTGTCTCCTTTCTTGCATGCTGTGATCATCTAAATGCAGTATTACAAATTTACTATTGATCAGAAATGCAAATTACCTGTGGCATTGTTTCAGGTTGCCTAGAGAGCTAGGCAGATATTACTGAATCAATTTAGATTTTGTTCATATTTTGCAGGTTATTTTTGCAACCATAAGGATTAAAGTCTTTTTAAATAAAAGCTTAAATTCTGAAGGACAGCATGGTAGCCACAAGGAAAAAGTATTGGCTTGCTGGGATGCTTGTCTGTCATTAGGCTTTTAACTAGGGCTGTTGATTAATCACAGTTAACTCACGTGATTAACTTAAAAAAAAAAACCACCATGATTAATTGCAATTTTAATCCCGCTGTTAAACCATAGAATACCAACTGATGTTTGTTAAATATTTTGGATGTTTTTTTACCCTTTCAAATATATTGTTTTCAGTTACAACATAGAGTATAAAGTGTACAGTGCTCACTTAATATTATTTTTATTACAAATATTTGCACTGTAAAAATGATAAATATTTTTCAGTTCACCTCTACAAGTACCGTAGGGCAATCTGTTTATCGTGAAAGTGCGACTTACAAATGTAGATTGTTTTTGAGTGCAGTTGTCTTTAAAAAAAAAGAGAGAAATTTTAGAACCTACAAATCCACTCAGCCCTACGTTTTGTTCAGCCAGTCACTAAAAGGAACAAGTTTGTTTACATTTATGGGAAATAATGATGCCTCCTACTTGTTTACAATGTCACCTGAAAGTGAGAACAGACGTTCACATGGCACTTTTGTAGCCGGCATTGCAAGGTATTTGTGTGCCAGATATGCTAAACATTCGTATGCCCCTTCATGCTTTGGCCACTATTCCAGAGGACATGCTTCCATGCTGATGACACTCGTTTAAAAAAAAATAATGTGTTAATTAAATTTGTGACTGAACTCCTTTGGGGAGGATTGTATGTCTCCTGCTCTGTATTTTACCCACATTCTGCCATATATTTCATGTTATAGCAGTCTCGGATGATGACCCAGCATGCAGTTCATTTTAAGAACACTTTCACTGCAGATTTTACAAAATGCAAAGGAAGTACCAGTGTGAGATTTCTAAAGGTAGCTATAGCACTCGACCCAAGGTTTAAGAATCTGAAGTGCCTTCCAAAATCTGAGAGGGGCGGGGTGTGGAGCATGCATTGAGAAGTCTTAAAAGAGCAACATTCCGATGCGGAAACTACAGAACCTGAACCACCAAAAATGAAAATGAGCTGCTGGTGGCATGTGACTCAAATGATGAAAATGAACATGTGTTGGTGTGTACTGCTTTGGATCGTTATAAAGCAGAACCAGTCATCAGCATGGATGCATGTTCTCTGGAATGGTGGGGTTTGGGGTACAGGAGGGGGCTCTGGGCTGGGACAGGCTTTTGGGGCACGGGGGGGAGGGCTCTGGCTGGGGGTGTGGGCTCTGTGGTGGGGCTGGGGATGAGGGGCTCGGGGTACAAGAGGGGACTCTGAGCTGGGATTGAGGAGTTCAGAGGGCAGGAGGGTTGTGGCAGGGGATTGGGGTGTGGGGCAGGTTCAGGGGTGCTTACCACGTGGCACTTACCGCAAGCAGCCCCTGGAAGTATGTTTCCCCCTCCTGCTCCGGGGTGTGGCCAGGTGGCTCTGTGCATTGCCCCGTCCACAGGCGCCACCCCTGCAGTTCCCATTGGCCAGGAACTGCAGCCAATGGGAGCTGCGGGGACAGTGCCTGCGGACGGGGCAGTGCGCAGAGGTGCCTGGCTGCGCCTCCTTGTGCTACGTAGGAGCCTGAGGGGAGTCACACTGGCTGCTTCTTGGGAGCTGCATGGAGCGAGGCAAGCCCCTGACCACTCCCCAGCTGGAGTGGGGCAAACTCAGTGATGCAAGATTTCATGTCTTTCATTTTTTCTGTAGCCAGTAGCTGCTGACAGTGCAACATTAGTCAGATAAGCAGGACAGGTAATAAGTAGCAGCTCTGGTTTCTGGTTGAGTTTAAACTCCAATGCAATCTTAGCCATGTAGGAAGCAGAATCTGTGTTAGTTGTGGCTAAATTTTCCCAAGTTTGTTGGTATGTCTCAAACATGTCCATTACTGCTGCGTTGACAAAACAGGTGTCAGCTGAGCAGATGAATGTCACACTCAGCACAAAACAATGTGGGTTTATTTGCTTTGAAATAAAAAAATGAAAACAAAAGGCCAAGAATTGGATGGTCCAAAGCATCAGGAGACTCGTCAAAACTCTGATTAGACAACATATTTCCATTTGTTTGTTCCATCAGTTTAGATACTGAAGCATTGTCGTTATCTTTCAGATATTTGAGTGAGATTGTCTGTCTGCATTAGGAAGGGTTTTTGCTGCTGGACAGCATTGTCTCACAAAGTCACCAACAGGCTCCTCCGCAATTAACAGCGATTATCAGTGAAACAAGGAGCACACACACATTTGTTGACACAATCGTGCTGTTTTTTCTTTCATTAAAGCCCTGGTGAAAACTCCTGATATTGATTGTTTACCCCAAACCTCACTTTCTTCTTAAGCTTCTTGTCACTTGCTTTTGAAATGCTCCTTTATTTTGTCAGTGCGAGCACAGACCTAAATGCTGCATTACTTGCAGCGCAATGCATCCTCTTCGCTCCCGTCTTTACTTTCCTTGAAAATTTCTAAGCACTGATTTTCTTGTTGATATTCAGGCATAGATTTGTGTTTTTTGCCCCAGGTTTCCCTCTTTATCTGCAGAGGATTTATTTTTTAAATTCAGTGCTGCACTGAACGGACACAAAGGAGTAGGTGGGCAGAATCTCCTTTTGAGGCAATCATAGACTGTCTATGCTACTGCAGTAAGTTGGCCTAAGTTAAGCAACTCCAGCTACATGAATAACAGCTGGAGTCAATGTATCTTAGGTCGACTTACTGCAGTGTGTCCCATCGACTTACCTTACTCCTCTCATTCCTGGTGGAGAACCGGGGTTGACTGGAGAGCATTCTGCCATTGATTTAGTAGGTCTCCACTAGACCTGCTAAATCGACCCCCCCAGTGCATCGATCCCCAGAGCATCGATCCCGTGGTAGTGTAGACATAGCCATAGTCTGATATTAATGTTTGATTTTTCCAACCTCGACTGTGTGTGTGTGTTCTGTGTTTTAACTGCAGTATTGCTTCAATCTTAGAGCTGCAGGACACAATAGTCGCGGAAAGTATTAGTGTTCAGCAAAAATAAGCACCCAAAAAATGAGTGGATTGATAACGGGTGTAAATGAGTAAAAACCCAAACTCTTTTAATTTAAAAAAAAAAACTTGAAAATTTATTGGTCAAAATTAGTAAAAACTGAAAATGCAGTGCACTATGCATTAGCTGCACCTCCAGAGTGATGAGGGTTGGATTAATGAGTGGATGTAATTTGTCCTATTTTAGGCAAATTATGCTTTCAGGATCCTGGCAAGTGAAGCCCTCAGTTGTGCTAAATATTGTGGGGTTACCACAAGTCATTGCTACACAGAATCATAAGGGTTCTGGATAGAGGGAAAACATGGTGTCTCCTAAACCTGCCATTACTCAAAGTTTAAACTGTTAGTAGCTGTCTCCACTAAACCTCTTAGACTGTTTTACATTTTAGTTATCCCTTGATTAAAGAAGCCCCTATTTATGTTTAAACCTAAGTTTATTCTTTCTGCACAGATAAGAGATAGTACTTAAGATCAGGGGTTCTAAGCTCTCTCCTGTGGATTTAGTGCCTTGGTTGTATGTTACGTATTCTTAGGATGGTTTAAGGGACTGGTTCCTGTAACGCTTCCCAGGAAGTCCCAGTTCTCGATGAAGCATTGCAGCAGCCAGCACAAAGGATTGTCTTAAGAGCTGACAGATGCTGTGCTATAAGGGGGCACGGTTTCCTGGTACCTCCATTTGTGGTTGTGAGCAAGTTGAGAATCTCTGTCCTAGATTTTGGTGGGTCTCCTTTTGGTATTTGTTACACCACAATCAGCTCTCTTCACCCTTGCCGTCTTCTTAAGCTGTTCATGCTTTTAATGTATGCATCTTACCTTGGTGTGCCCTCTTCTTTCTACTGTAGTCTTGTGATCTTCTGGATTTTTTGCAGCTATTGAATGTCCTTTTTTAAAAACTGATCAGTACTGTACACAGTACCTAGGGCTGGACAAGGGCCTTTATACATTTAAGCCATTTTAGTGCTGACTATTTAATACATCACCTTATTCTTTTCACCCCTTGTGTTGCTATATGGTGCAATCAGTTTGGTGGCATTGCTAGTATAACACTTTATTTCATCCAGCTGTGTTCCACTGAACTTTGCCTGTTTTGGGTTACTTGAAGTGCTCAGCCTTCTGCACTGTTGTGCTGTTATATCTTGCTCTCGGTAACCCAAAGATCTAAATCTGAATCTAAAATTACAGGAGTGTTTGCTTTTTAATGGAACTAGAATTTATTTAGTATTTTGGCATGAAGGTTGTTGTATTTCATTATGACTTCGAGAACTATTATTGAAGTATGTATTGCAATGTAAGAGATAATTCACATGAGGCACTTATTCTTATAGGATAGGAAACTTGATCTAAATTAGACAAGCTGTTTCCATACATCTATTCTAGACTCCCTTGGTGGGAAAAGTCAAATTCATGTGGAATAGAGTGTAGGATGCTATAAAGATCACAGTCAATTATACAAGGTTAGTAAAGAAGCACAATATATCTGCTTCTGTATAATCAATCAAATGATAGGATTGATTATTAGTTTAAAAAATCAAACAAATTACTTTTGAGGAAAGCATAGTTAAAAACAGATGAGTCTAATGGGATGTCATTTTGTCATATTTAATAAAAAGGCAAGAGTAAATTAAGCTTGGGTTATTCATTATGTAAAAGCTTCAAAACAGAGCATATCTATTGTCTGCATTTTCTTGTGGTATCTCTTTATTCTGTCTTCTGGCTGAATGCAGATGAGTATCCAGTCCAGTTCTTTGCAATATCTTGAGATATATAACTGAAGTTTGCCAAGACAAAGGATTACATCTGCCTTAAATATTTATTTAATAGGCATGTTATATTTTCTCTATAAATAAGTAAATCTGACTGACCATTAGTTGTTTCATGGCAAAAATTTGGTCCTAGATCTACATGTTGAAATTCAGGTGACAACTTGATATTGGTCTAATTTTGGAAAATTTCCTCTCGGCCACCTTGTCCGCCATCTAAATTAGACTAAAGTAGGAAGATAAGGGAAGCCACACAAAGATCAGATTCATACATGAAAAGCCTAGGAAGGAAATTCAATCAAAATTGCTCCAGGTCCCAGATTTGGAGATAGCTTACTTCATCAAACTACTGTACCTCCCTCAAAACAAGCTGAATAAGGGATCATGAGAATTAAGTTTCAAAGCTCTGACTGTTTACAAATTCCCCTATAAAAACTTTAGAATCTCGTCAAACTGATGTTACCAGTGTAGTGTCTAGGCCTTGTCTAAATTAATGTAGTTTAGTGTTTAGGCCTTGTCCACATATACAGGCATATGCTGCTCACCTGATTTGGAGGGATAATCTTTAAATATAAGGATATTCTAACGTCCTTTGTATTTGCAGTAAGACTGTCCACTAAGGTATCATTGTGATAGTAGGATTTTTTGTGATGTGGAAACTTGTCCATTAGGAACTCAAACTATCAGTTTTCCACATAGATTAATGCTCAGACATCAAATGGTGGTACACTGTTGGTCGTTATCAGTGTGGGATGAGTTGAACTTCTTGTGTTGATGAAAGCTTATCTGTCACTATATACTTCCCTAATTTATCCACCATAGGGAAGGACAGGTGCTAATGTGTAAAGCTTTTTAGGTACAACTGTTGAATTTCGTGCTTGTGTATCACACTGGAAACTGAACATTTTCAGCAGAAGTGCCATACTTCGGAATCTGTTCACTTCTCAGTGGGGACACAAGTTTCCATCAACATGAACAGAGTTTATGAAATAATGCACACTGAGGAAACAATAGACCTTCATGTCTGAAATGCTTGGTTTTACCTGAACCTGTTTTTTAAATGGGAGTTGGCTTTTTTCATTGCAGCTTTACCAAATTAATCTATTGCCATAGGAACAAAACAAAGTTATATCAGACCTGTTTCTAAGATTATCTTGAGTCAGAATAGAAAACTTTTCCAGAAAGATTATGATGTGATTGGTGGATTTAAACTTGGCATATGAGTTCCCCCACATTTTCCTATCCTCCTCCGCACACTGCTTAAGTTACTGAAAGAGCCTATGAAGAGAAACAAATGTGAGGATGAGGAAGTATTAGTCTCATATTACCAGTTTAATGGTGATAAATGGAAATAAGTCTCCTAAAAATATTCAAAATTACACCACCTTCTCTTCTCCTCCCTCCACCCCCTCCCCCCCAAAAAAAAAATCTGGTGGAAGTGGTACAGGGACTTCTTTTACAGACTCAGGTTCATCTGGGGTTTAAATGATTTTTTCATTATCCTCTTGTTTTTATATATTATGCCAGTTTTATGATGCAAATTGGATTAAAACTTGACTTTATAAAGAATATAGTAGCAACTGTGGGACCAGCCGTGGGCTTCAGGAGCCACACTCTTAAATAACATGTAGGAAGCTTTATTATAAGTGGTGGAGGTAATGATGACTGTAGTTAAGGTTGCCCAACACTTTCCATATACGACTCTGTTTTCAGTTGCTTATAACTTTGCTGATCTCTAAGCATTTGGACTGAAATTTACCATACAGTGCTGCAGAAGTATTGCATAAGAACAGAAGAATTGACAGGACACCTATCTGACCCAGTATGACTTTAGCCACTAATTGAGAGTTCAGAAAAAAGTGCAAGAACTTGGAAAACTATGGATTAACTTGCCAACAAGGGATCTTTGTGAACTGTAGAGGCCAGTGAGGAAGGCACAGACATCTGGAATTTTGATCAAGTGGCTGCAACTTTAATCCCTTAACAGAATAATTTTCTCAAGGCCATTTGTCCTCGGAGCACTGGGGAAGGCAATAGATGACTCGCCTATCATCTACCCCCACAGTATCAATGCTCAGATCCAGAGCATCGTGTTCACTCAACCCACCCACTCAAAATAAGACCTCATCAAAGTCTGTATTATTCCAATCTCTACTGCATTTTACAGTGGTGGGTAGAGTGGTAAGAGGTCCTCTTCTGCTTAGCCTGGCCCTTAATTGCCCAGTGTCCCAGCCAGCCAAACCGGGAGCCTGTTGCAGGCACCTGGATTGCTCAGTGAGAGCTCCTCAGTTAAGCAGAGCTATCCCATTGGCTGAGTGGTGTCATGGGGCTGCCAAGTGGCTGTAGCCTTTCCACCTATCCCTACCCCAGAAAGCCATGTTGGCTGGAAAAGCCAGCTTGCCCTTCTTCCTAAACTTTACAGTCATTGGTTGGCTTACGCCCTAAAGCATAAAAATTTGTATGTCTTTAATAAACAAAACACCCCCCTTTCCCCTCCATGTCATGTAACTGTGAATGTTCTCATTATCCATATAGATGACAAGTCTTTTCTGAGATCTGTTAAGCTCTTGACCTCAGTGCCTTGCCAAGAACTCATTGCCTCAGATTAATTCTGTTGACGTAAAAAAAAAAATCATGTAGTCAGTTTTAAATTTCTTACCTTTCAATTTCATTGTATGTCCCTTTTTGCTCTTGTATTAGGGTAAATTGGAGTACCCAGTTTACCTTCTTTATACTGTTCTATTAATATGTACATCTTCTCTCCAAACATAGTCCCAACCTTTTCGATCTCTTTTTATAGAAGTCTTTTACCTCAAATTGTTTTTTTCATCTCTCTCTGGACTCCTGTTTATGCCGCAGTATGTCTTTAAAAAAAAAAAAAAAATGATGCCAGGTTACCAGAATTGATTAGGCAATGTGGCATTTAGACTATCTTTGGTATTTTCTGTCCCATTTCTTATACATCCTGAGTCCTGACACCTTGCTTGCTTTTTTTGACTACTGCTGCACATTGAGCTGTTTACATTGACAGCATGGTGTCTTCCCTGAGTGTCACTACTTGCCACTAAATTTATATATTATAGTGCCACTCCTAATTACTGCCACATTAATACCAAGTAGGAAATGAACAGTATCTGGTCATAAAATTATTCTGCACATTTCAGGCTGGCAGGTATTGCAGAAGCATTGTGTTTGGCCCCTAGTTAGTCATTGAAGAGAATCTTGTCTATCTTCTGCAACTAGGTGGTGTTGGACAGGTAGATCTCTGCAGTCTACATCCACTTCTGCTGCCATAACACGTGGCTGTTGAAGATGGTGGTAAATGCCCATTGAGAATTTCCCATAATCATTTTTCTGAGTTAATGAATTAGAATCTTCTTGTATTGAGAGCTGAATCCAGCAACTTGATTTTTATGGTGCTATTTGAGGGCTATGGGCACAAACCTAATAGGAACAGTTGTGACTTGGGTTGTAGCTGATTTTTCACCTCTTCTATGCCACAAGTTCATTTATCTTTCATTTCAGCTAGACTTTTGGAAAGCTCCTCTAGTTTTCCCATCCGTTGGCTAAACAAGAAGTTGCAAACACGTGCCCAACCTTCCAAAGGAATTACAGGGAATAAATTCTAGAGAGCCCAAAACTAGATTAAAGTAAAATAGGAGGAATGACTGATTGACAAGTCAGTGAGAGCAAGTACAAGTGTGTGCACCAGGGTTTCACACTAAATGGGTGCAGAACAAATCTTGTGAAAACCCATCACTTTCCTACAAGCATATTGTACAGGTCCTGATATATTAGCCACTTGCCTGCCACATACTGTTGAGCATTCTGTAAGATTGTTTGATAATAGCATTATTCAGTTTTGTGAGCGAGGGCTGAAGTAAGTTAGTCCTTGAAGTCTTTATTGGCTTGAGAAAAAAGCTTCTCTGATCTCCTTTTCTGCTATAGCATGTAAGGTTTGAACCACTTTCGGTACTTGAATAATTTGCGAAATAGTAAGCAGGCTTTTGGATTAATGATTTCTGCTGTTGGATTTGTTGACTCTTGTGTCTCTAGTCTTTGCTCACTGGTTGAGACTTGACATTTGGTTTTGCTTCTCCTCTTCTTCAGATGTTACTTTATTTGCTAACTTCTGAAGAATGAGTAATTCTCTCGCCTCAGCCAAGGAGCAAAGATAACATCAAATAATTGCAAGTATTAGTTTAACAGCTGATAAGATAAATTTTGTATCCTGAAAATTACTCTGTGGTATGGTGACCAGCATCCAACTATTGTAGATAACTTCAGTTACTGTATAGTGATCTTGAAAGTGATTTGATGCCTTTGTCCTCTTCCTGGTTTCCACACCGGATATCTAAGTCTGACTATACTGTGCACAAGGGCCTTCACCCTTACTATGTTTTAGATTCTGCTTGCTGCCATATAGGATGGCATACTTGGTCAGGAACGTGAAAGGTCGGGAACACCCTGCTGCAATCCTTATGGCACGTTGGCTGGGTGTAGTGGATTAATATGGTAACTGATCTTGCTGTTGATGCCATGGGTTCAAGTTTGGCTTAGATCACAAATAATGATTTGAGATATTTAATCACTTGTCCATATGTTGAGCAAAAATTCGTTCCATATGAAAATATAAACATTTATTCTCATGAGAAGTCTTGGAGAAAGAGGTACCATAACAGGACAGAGATGGTGTTGGAGAACTTTCACACTGCATGCTCCCTTTAGTCCTAGGCACTCACTAAGGATATCTGTTCTTCACTCTGTGCAGTCAGACTTACAAATGTCACTGAAGAATGGTTGGAGTTGGGGGAGTACCCCATCCTTCCCCTTCTCATCTTGTTGAATTGGAATCACACATTAGATGCCACATGGTCCATTTGGTTGCAGTTCAAACTTCCTGCCAGGGCTTAGTCTCATCCAATGCTGGTGGAGCAGCATTGCCCTACAAATACTGCACTGTCAAAGGTCACTCTTCAGATCTGACATCAAACATCTCTTTTACTCTCTCTCTTTGGCTGTCAAGGTGGAAGTTGGCATCAGTGATTTAAAAGAATCAGATAACTACATTGTGCTGGCAAACATTTCCCTCAAATAGGAAATGGGATCTTGGCTGACTGTAAATAATTGCTAAATAGGGCTTTTTGCATTTGCTGACACAATCACTGCACCATCAGTATCTTGATCTGTGAAGTGCTTTGGTATACCCGGAGTAGAAGAAGCATTGTATAAAATCAAGGTCTGCTCTGTTTGTCATGGTATCAGCCCCTGCTGTTTCTGTATTAGTGTTCCCTAAATCATTAAATGTAATCGTCAGGAGCTCAGCTACTGCAGTGACGAATGCAGTATAAGAATCTATATAGAAGAGAATCTTCCAGTGCCAATAGCTGTTATCCCATTGCCCTTCTTTGGTAATGGATGCCCTGAAACATCAGGGTGAAGGAGTTCAGCGTTCACTGTTTGGTGTCTTGTTTCAGCTGGAGCAGATTGCAATGCTGGGAATTATTCTGAAAGATCTTTTAGGAATTTCCTCCTTTGCCCTTAGGCTGAAAGAGAGATACATTCTTTCTGACTTAATGCACGCATTGCTACCTTTTCCTTTTGAATCGCATCTGCAGTGCTGTAAATGAGCAAGCTGTAATCAAACAGCCCCGTTCTTTGGTTTCCCCAAGTGACTAATCATGTTGGACTTCAATAGCAGAGCCCTAGCCTTTCTTCACTTTAATATACTGGAAGGCATGCTCAGTGGCAGGCTTTAGCATCTGCTGTCTATTCATAAAGCAGATGAATTGGGTAGACTAGCTGCCAGCCCTCTGATAAAAGATCTCATGGGTCTTCTCCCACTGCTAATGAAAGGAGAGCCATTGTGTCCTTAACCATTCAGGTCTCTAACTTGAATAAATGGTGACATGAGTGGGGAAGGAGTTAAATCTTTCCCCTGCACCATTACACTAAAAAAGTGAAACAATAAAACATGCCAACCCATCTTGATTAATTCATAGTCCATATTAAAATCCCTAGCCCAGTTTCTTGACAGGGGAAACTGTATTAAATGCTTAATAGAGAAAGAAGATCCCCTTCCCCCACCAAAGGAGGACATCTGTTTCTAACTTCAGCTTTTTATTTTTTTATCTTTCATTTTTTTTGTTGGTAAATCTCCCAGACAACAGCAGTTCTATAGAGAGTTTAAATATGAAGGAATGGCAGGACGGGCTAAGGGCACTTCTACCGAACATTAACATCAACTTTGGTGGGCTGCCCAATCCTTCTTCCCCCTCCAACGCCAACCACAGTGTACCAACGTCCAACACTGCCACCTCCGACAGCCTGAATTGGGACAGCCCTGGCAGCTGGATGGACCCCGCAATCATCACAGGTAACCATTTCTCACTCCTTCAGCTCCACTGGCAGCCATCAGCTGGGTATTGGTACAAACTAATCGGCATCTGAAAAAAAATAAGTCTGTATGCGGTGGTCTCTTCCAGCTTCCATCCACAAAACTTCAAGGAGCCAGGAATCCTTGTGGAACAAATAGGTATAATGAACCCCCACTTAGCCCTTTCCAGTGCATGCCCAGGATCTTCACAGGTGGTTAGAATGCTCAGTGCATAACTGTAGGCTTATGTTGGCGTCCCTTCTGCTGGATGGTATGTCCAGTATGTGCACTGCTGGTCTTCTGTTAATGCCTTCAGTGCCTGGACTTCTAATTTAAAAATGAACGTACTCCACTTGTTTATAAAGCTCTGTTTTATAAGGCTGTCTGGTTGTGTATCTCTGTTAGATAGGCTGAAGCATGATTCAAGCAGGGAGAGCAGGAAGAAAAGCATGCAGTAGTGGTAGAACTGGGTTTGGGTAGGTAATGGACAGGGACCTGGGCCTTGTGATTGGGGGGTGGGAGGGTTGGCAAATGCGTGATGTAAGAATATGGACTTCATGACACAAAAAGTGTTTCTAGGAGGGAAACTATTTGGATTTAAATGTTCATCTTTGTGGGAAGGGTGAGATATAAACTGTATAAACATGTTTTCTGTACAAGCTAATTGTTTTCTCACCACTGCCATCTGTTAGGTTAAATTGACCTCCTTCACACTGAACATGTTTCTGTTGTGACTCACCTGTTTTCCTCCCACTTTTTCTTCTCTTCACAGGGATCCCAGCCTCCACAGGAAACAGTTTAGACTCCCTTCAAGACGACAATCCACCACACTGGCTAAAATCTCTTCAAGCCCTCACAGAGATGGACGGCCCCAGTGCAGCCCCATCACAGACCCACCACAGTAACCCCTTCAGCACACAGATCCCTCTGCACAGAGCCAGTTGGAACCCCTACTCTCCCCCTTCAAACCCTACCAGTTTCCATTCCCCTCCCCCAGGCTTTCAGACAGCCTTCAGACCCCCCAGTAAAACCCCCACAGATCTACTACAGAGCTCAGCGCTGGATCGTCATTAGGAAAGGAGGAGGAAAAAACATGAGAAATGCAGGAATTGCCCCACCCTGATTCCTCCCCATGCCCACCCACCATTCCCTTCTCATATCTTTCTTTCTGAAGAATCTAGTTCCTGATCAAATCTTCCCCTCCACCCCCAAATGCAATGCGATCACAGGGTCATGACCGTATATTTTTTGTTGTAAAGTTTCTGCTGATCCAGTGTTTGAAATACACTGTTTAAAAATATTTCCTTAAACATTGTAAGAAAAAAGAGAGAGAGAGAAATCAAAGTGCTGTCTCAGTGCTTAAAAAGAGACTATATCAGTCTGTCTTTCGCACATAATGAGCATTTCTGCCTTGCAGAAAGTCAATCTACAGTAGGGGAGAAATGTAATGCAAAAATATAGAATGAATTGCAGAAACATGAACATTTTATTTTTAATTTAAACAAAATTACTGAACATATGGAGGAAAGCAGTGGCCTTGCAGTTATTTTGCATTCAGGTGTCACTACACAGGGAAATTGCTATGTATTTTTTTGGAAGGGGGTACTTTATGTAAGTCAGTAAGAAGTTTGACAAGAAGTGGGTCAAAGGACAAAATGTGTAGAAGTAACTGGCATGTTGCTAAAGAGTGGTTTAAAGAGGGGGGAAAAGTTGTTTTAAAAATTTTTGGCGTTAGATTTAAAGTAAACTTTAATGTTTTAAAAGTATTCACAGATTTAATACCTAGCATATAACATAATATAAGCAGCTGAAACACGAGTGATATTTACTTCAGTCTTTCTGTCTCCTCTGTCAATCTCTCTTTCTTTTTTTTTAAATTCACCTGATTAGGGCACTCTGGGATAGCACTGCATTGGGGCCACATGATCACCATCAGGAGCGCAACCTTTGACCTCCTCTGCCTGCAGCTTTTACTTAACCCTGTAGTTTCTGGACGTTTGTGCAGTATTGAAAAGACAGGAAAAAAAGAAACAGATAAATAAACATGGTTATAACCTGACGCTAAAACTAAAAACAAGGAAATGTACCTCTTTCTTCAGAATTAAAACTAAAATCTTAAATAAAACAGAAAACTTGATGATGACTTTGTTTTCCTTTTTCTTGGTTTTTAACTCTGCATGGGGTTTTATGGAGTACCAGCAAATCCTAGTAGATTCTTCCCATTCATTTTAAACTGAAACTACTGATTACAGTAAAAGTAATCTTGTCTTCCCTGGGACTGGGGACAAATAGCACAGTGGTGACATAATAGCATGATGGCACTGAAAGCTGAGCACTGGGGGGAGTTCTAGTTACTGCTTTAAAACTTGGTTTTTCAATCCCTGTACCTCCCAATGCCGAGTGAACTTTTGGCAAAGGGACGTCTTCGTTTAAAGACTCAACACCCCTCCCTTTGGGTGCAGGTGTGCAAGAGCTGTTTACGTACACGAGATCTCTAAGGGTGTATCTACACAGTGAGCGGCAACGAGTCTCCGAGCCCAAGTCAACAGACTCTGACTCACTGCCATGGGCTGTGTAAATGTACTCTGAGGTCTGCCAGGGAGCCCAACCTTAGTAGTCACAATATTTAAAATAAGCAAACGTTTTGGTGGGGTGGGGGGCAAGATTAGGGGATGACACTTTCAATCCATGATTCAACCCCTAACTTCATGTCCTCTGCAGGAGGCTTTCCATTCTAATAGCCCCATCGTCCACAAACCAGCTGCAAACTTGGCAAGCTTCTTAGTGATGGTGACTTTAGAAAGCTACTTCCTCTCTTCTCATGCCACATTACCCTTCGGTGCAGTTTTCAGAGTGGCTGCTTTTCCTAGGAGCATTTATTTACTAAAGCTTGTTAACTGAACTGAGGTTACTGGTTCTAGATGTCATAATTGAAAATAAGCCTTGTGCTCTCAGTGCTCAGAAGAATGCTTTTCAACCTGTTCGTGCCAAAAAAATCACTTGCCTGAAAACTATCAGGTGGTTTAATGGCTTCTGGATTAAAGGCTTCATTTAACAAAAACTCAAAATTAAAGCTGGTGGTGTGGACTGAAATCAGTGTGAGTGCCCCCTGCTGCTCCCCAGCAAGCAATTCCTTCATAAGCATGCCAGATGCATGAATTCTAGGTGAAGAAAACAAAAGAAACTAGGTTGGCTTTAATATCCCTATTGAGATCATGGTGAGGATTGGGTTAGTTCTGAGACACAACCTCTATCATTAGCAAAACTTGCAAACTTCTATTAAAGGACTACAAATCCCTATAAATAACCCTCTTAAAGACTGGTGCAATTAGTTACTGCTAGTTAAGTTAGCAACTCACAAAGCGTGACCATTTCCATGTATTTGGATTCAGTCCCACTGCCAGAGTTTGGAACGTTTAAAACAAAAACCTGCATGTCAAATTCTCATGCCAAGCATTATGTAGGCTCTAGCTGTTTACAATGTGTTGTGCTAGCCCTATGAGAGTAAACGTACCATTCAGAAGTTTCATGCTAGCTGCATTCTTTTCTTCCTGGGGCTTCACCTCCCTCACAAAAGCAAACTCCCTAGCTGGTAACTTTGGGTATTGTAGTACACAGATGTTACTGCATCCAGCTTGACAGTGTATGGTATTTACTTGTAACCTTTCTCAAATCTAGATTTAACAGAGTGATGATGATGCAAATTGACAAACAATACATCAGATGGGCTTAATATGTTTGCTGTCTAGTTGTCTCATCTGCTGTCCATGGTTGATTCCTTCACTGGGAGATAAGCCCAGGGTGTTTCTACGCTGTTCAAGTGTATTGCATTGGAAAAGCGATGTGAGGCTTTATTAGTCTCATGAGGCTCTGATTACCGATATGGTTTTCTTTTTGCATCAAACGCCATACCAGTCCTTTTATTGAAAGATCAGTTTACATTTTCATCTGTGTTCTGGCCTTACGTCCGTATCTGTACATGCTTTGTTGCTATTTACTATAATGTTCTCAGTGGCTAATTTATTATACTGTTTGCATATCTTTCCAGTAGTCAGGCCAGAATGCTGCTGCCAACCCCAAGCATTCAAAAAATTGTGACTGGCTTTAAAAATCCTAAGATATTTTTAAATTTGGCATATTTGCCTGCTAGTTTGAGTCCTTAGGGTTCATGTTTCCAAGTTTTTCTCCCCAACCATAAGTCTAGAAACATTGTGGCAGGAGGGAATCAATGAAAGCTCAGAATCTTATGTAATCAAATGGCTCCAGGAGCTGGGGCTTTAAGAAAAACGCGAACTATCACAAAACTTATAATAAAGCCATAAGAATTGACCATGTTTTCATAGAGGTTTCTTTGGCTTCTGCACACATTTCCTTCACACTCTCATGCCAGTTGTTACTTTTCTGGGGAAGGGGCAGATTTCAGATATATTTCTGAACAGTAGATTTGAAATGTGTATAAAAAGATAGTGTGACTGGAGTTACTGTACTTGCCTCTTGCCTCAGGATATAAAGGTCCACGCCCTATTTAAATCCAAGGTGAGTTAAATCTTAGTCTTATCCTAGTCTGTAGTATGCATGGATGCATTGAATGAGAGCACCACACATTGCAGCATGATTGGCCCTCTCTGCTGTGGAGAGACTGAGAACTGGAATAATATAAGGTGCAATAGTTCAGAAATGAGGTGTATTGACAGAAATGGGGGAGAAGGCAGGGAGTGGTCCAGTACTGGAATAATGGGAGCCACTGCAGCATGGAGGGGCATTAGCAAACTTAGTGTTTTCAAATAAAAACTTTCATTGAGCTCCGCTTGCCCTTCTTGCACTCAATTTGAATTATTTTCTATGTATGGAAAGTGATTGTGTGATGTGATTTTTTTTGGGGTGGGGTGGGGGGGAAGGTCCTTTGCATATTGCTAGGCAATTTGCTTTTAATATTCAAGCATTACCTAGCTGCATCCCTGCACTAGGAGTACCTTTCACCGAACTGATCACTTCTGGGGTGGTATTCCGAGCTAAATGTGCAAGACTTAATGTATGCAACTTCTCCATTTGCCCACTAAATCCTAACCTAACTCTGTGGTCATTCATACCTAAGCTTGGAAATTTCTCTTGTGCTGGCTGAGAACAACAGCTGGTCATCCATCTACACACTGGTAAGTCTTGCATTTAAATCTATTGCTTTAAGCAAGGGCCCCCGACACAAGATATGGTGCTGAGAAGGAAAACTTGAACACTATTAATTCTGCCTCTCCAGCCATGCAAATGGTGGTTGTCATAAATATAAAGGGAAGGGTAAACCCCTTTGAAATCCCTCCTGGCCAGGGGAAAGCTCCTCTCACCTGTAAAGGGTTAAGAAGCTGAAGGTAACCTCGCTGGCACCTGACCAAAATGACCAATGAGGGGACAAGATACTTTCAAAAGCTGGGAGGAGGGAGAGAAACAAAGGGTCTGTGTCTGTCTGTATGCTGTGCTTGGCCAGGGATAGACCAGGAATGGAGTCTTAGAACTTTTAGTAAGTAATCTAGCTAGGTATGTGTTAGATTATGATTTCTTTAAATGGCTGAGAAAAGAATTGTGCTGAATAGAATAGCTATTTCTGTCTGTGTATCTTTTTGTAACTTAAGGTTTTGCCTAGAGGGGTTCTCTATGTTTTTTAATCTAATTACCCTGTAAGATATCTACCATCCTGATTTTACAGGGGGGATTTCTTTATTTCTATTTACTTCTATTTTCTATTAAAAGTTTTCTTGTAAAAAACTGAATGCTTTTTCATTGTTCTCAGATCCAAGGGTTTGGGTCTGTGGTCACCTATGCAAATTGGTGAGGCTTTTTATCCAACATTTCCCAGGAAAGGGGGGGTGCAAGTGTTGGGAGGATTGTTCATTGTTCTTAAGATCCAAGGGTCTGGGTCTGTAGTCACCTAGGCAAATTGGTGAGGCTTTTTACCAAACCTTGTCCAGGAAGTGGGGTGCAGGGTTTTGGGAAGTATTTTGGGGGGAAAGACGCGTCCAAACAGCTCTTCCCCAGTAACCAGTATTAGTTTGGTGGTGGTAGCGGCCATTCCAAGGACCACGGGTGGAATACTTTGTACCTTGGGGAAGTTTTGACCTAAGCTGGTAAAGATAAGCTTAGGAGGTTTTTCATGCAGGTCCCCACATCTGTACCCTAGAGTTCAGAGTGGGGGAGGAACCGTGACATGGTGGCAGCGGTGGGATTAACCTGAAATCATTTTGAGATCCAGTTGAGATTTTTTGAACTAGAAATACAGATTTTAAAAAGGAATTTTTTTTTCCTGTGGCTTTGAAGCAGCTTTGAAACTGAAAGCAGCTTGGGTTTTCCCTGCTTTGTGGCCAAGCAGAGACAAAAGGGGATTATCTTTGTGAATTGCAGGTTTTCTTTGCCTGGAGGCAGGGTACTTAACTCCTGCAGGGAAATTCACAGTCTTCCAACCCAGAGTTTTTTTTTTTCTTTTCTTCCAAAAAGTAAATAGGGGGGGTGTGCTCTACCCATTTGCCTGGAGACAAAAGTGGCAGGGTGTTTTTTTTTAGGATTTTGATTTTTTTGTTTTACAAGGAGCACAGGTTTGAAAAGGAATTTTTTTTTCTTTGGGCTGGGTAAGCAGGTTTCCAAGTAGCTGGAGGTTTTTTGCTTTAAGTTGGGCCCAGAGCAGGGACAAGGGAATTGTCTTTTTCTGTAGGCTGACAATCACTATCAGAGAATAGGTATTCTATTCCAGCACAGCAAAATTTTACAGCCAAGTTTTGTTTGTTTATTTCTAAACCTCGGGTGTAAAGTTAGTTAAAAACAGAGAGGTTAGAATGACCAAATCCTCAGCTCGACTACAGCTGGAATTAGCCAAATTTCAGGCTGAGGAAAGACAAAGGGAACATGAAAGACAGATAGAACTCATGCAGCTGAAGAAGGAACAAGAAAGGGAGGCAGCGAGAGAAGCAGAACAACACCAAGCGGCTGCTCACAGGAGAGCTATGGAAGCGAGGGACAAAGAACTGGAGGAGAAGGAAAAAGAGAGGAAGTATGTGGAGGAGATGGAGAAGATAAAGGCTCAGCAGAATATCCCAACAAACCCTAGTAATCCTTCTCCAAGTACCACTTCCCATCCCAGAAAGTTCCCCACCTACAAGGCAGGCGATGATACTGAGGCCTTCCTAGAAAACTTCGAAAGGGCCTGCCTTGGGTACAACATCTCTACTGACCAATACATGGTAGAGCTGAGGCCGCAGCTCAGTGGACCCTTAGCTGAGGTGGCAGCTGAAATGCCTAAAGAACACATGAACAAGTATGAACTGTTTAAATCCAAGGCGAGAGTCAGAATGGGGATAACACCCGAGCAGTCTCGTCGGAGGTTCAGAGCCCTAAGGTGGAAACCAGACATGTCATTTACCCGACATGCCTACCACATTGTGAAACATTGGGATGCCTGGATATCAGGAGCAAGTGTTGAATCTCCAGTAAATTTGCCCTTCCTAATGCAAATGGAACAATTCTTAGAGGGTGTTCCTGAGGAAATAGAAAGATACATCCTAGATGGGAAACCCAAAACTGTAATCGAGGCAGGAGAGATTGGAGTCAGATGGGTGGAGGTGGCAGAGAAGAAGAAAACTGGTCGCAGTTGGAGCGGAGACCAGAAGGGACCACCCCAGACCACACCCTATTACCGGGGGCCGCCCAAGGCCCCACCTACCTCCCAAAGAACCCTCCAGACCCCTTATCGTCCTGCCACCCCGTTCTCCAGCAACCCTCCTCGCCCCAGTGACCCGTCAGCTGGACGATGTTTTAAATGTAACGAGCTGGGGCATGTAAAGGCCAACTGCCCCAAGAACCCCAACAGATTACAGTTCATTGCACCGGAATCACACCAGAGGTCCACAGGCCCAGATACCTCCCAGATACCCTTGGAGCGGAGGGAAACTGTGAGTGTGGGCGGGAAGAAGGTCACCGCGTGGAGGGACACCAGAACACAAGTGTCAGCTATCCATGCTTCCTTAGTGGACCCCAATTTAATCAACCCAGAGATCCAAGTGACGATTCAACCCTTCAAGTCCAACTCTTTCAATTTGCCTACAGCCAAGTTGCCTGTCCAGTACAAGGGCTGGTCAGGAATGTGGACTTTTGCAGTCTATGATGATTATCCCATCCCCATGCTGTTGGGGGAAGACTTGGCCAATCATGTGAAGCAGGCCAAGAGGGTGGGAATGGTCACCCGCAGCCAGGCTAAACAAGCCGTGAGGCCTAGCTCTGTTCCGGAAACTTCTATCAGGACCCAGTCAGAGGTGATGGACCCGGACCCCAGGCCAATGTCTGCAACAGCAGTAGTGGATCCAGTCCCAGAGACCCAGACGGAACCAGTCCCAGAACCGGAACCAGCCGAACAACCAACACCAGACCCCGTGCCAGCACTGAATCCAGTACTTGCAACCTCAACACCAGAGGGCCCCACCGAACCTGAACTGGCAGCAGCCGATAACCCTACACAAGAGGCTCAGCCGGAGCCTGAATCCCAACATAGTGCACCAGCGGAGAGCGGTTCACAGTCAACAGAAACAGCTCCATCCCCTGTATCGCTTCCAGAGGGACCAAGCCTAGGTCCACAATCCAATGAGGAACTGATGTCCCCAGCATCAAGGGAACAGTTCCAGACCGAACAGGAAGCAGATGAAAGCCTCCAGAGAGCTTGGACGGCGGCACGGAGCAACCCACCGCCTCTCAGCTCTTCTAATCGATCCAGGTTTGTTGTAGAAAGAGGACTTTTATACAAGGAAACTCTTTCTGGTGGACACCAGGAAGACTGGCATCCTCAGAGACAGTTGGTAGTTCCAACTAAATACCGGGCCAAGCTCTTGAGCTTAGCCCACGATCACCCTAGTGGCCATGCTGGGGTGAACAGGACCAAAGACCGTTTGGGGGGGTCATTCCACTGGGAGGGAATGGGCAAGGATGTTTCTACCTATGTCCAGTCTTGTGAGGTGTGCCAAAGAGTGGGAAAACCCCAAGACCAGGTCAAAGCCCCTCTACAACCACTCCCCATCATTGAAGTTCCATTTCAGCGAGTAGCTGTGGATATTCTGGGTCCTTTTCCGAAAAAGACAGCCAGTGGAAAGCAGTACATACTGACTTTCATGGATTTTGCCACCCGATGGCCGGAAGCAGTAGCTCTAAGCAACACCAGGGCTAAAAGTGTATGCCAGGCACTAGCAGACATTTTTGCCAGGGTAGGTTGGCCCTCCGACATCCTCACAGATGCAGGGACTAATTTCCTGGCAGGAACTATGAAAAACCTTTGGGAAGCTCATGGGGTAAATCACTTGGTTGCCACTCCTTACCACCATCAAACAAATGGCATGGTGGAGAAGTTTAATGGAACTTTGGGGGCCATGATACGTAAATTCGTAAATGAGCACTCCAATGATTGGGACCTAGTGTTGCAGCAGTTGCTCTTTGCCTACAGAGCTGTACCACATCCCAGTTTAGGGTTTTCCCCATTTGAACTTGTATATGGCCGTGAGGTTAAGGGGCCATTGCAGTTGGTGAAGCAGCAATGGGAGGGATTTACACCTTCTCCAGGAACTAACATTCTGGACTTTGTAACCAACCTACAAAACACCCTCCGAACCTCTTTAGCCCTTGCTAAAGAAAACTTACAGGATGCTCAAAAAGAGCAAAAAAGCCTGGTATGATAAACATGCCAGAGAGCGTTCCCTCAAAGTAGGAGACCAGGTCATGGTCTTAAGGGCGCTCCAGGCCCATAACATGGAAGCATCGTGGGAAGGGCCATTCATGGTCCAGGAGCGCCTGGGAGCTGTTAATTATCTCATAGCATTCCCCACCTCCAACCGAAAGCCTAAGGTGTACCATATTAATTCTCTAAAGCCCTTTTATTCCAGAGAATTAAAGGTTTGTCAGTTTACAGCCCAGGGAGAAGATGATGCTGAGTGGCCTGAAGGTGTCTACTACGAAGGGAAATGTGCTGGTGGTGTGGAAGAGGTGAACCTCTCCATGACCCTTGGGCGTATGCAGCGACAGCAGATCCAGGAGCTGTGCACTAGCTACGCGCCAACGTTCTCAGCCACCCCAGGACTGACTGAACAGGCATACCACTCCATTGACACAGGTAATGCTCACCCAATTAGGGTCCAACCTTACCGGGTGTCTCCTCAAGCTAAAACTGCTATAGAACGGGAGATCCAGGATATGTTACAGATGGGTGTAATCCGCCCCTCTGAAAGTGCATGGGCATCTCCAGTGGTTCTAGTTCCCAAACCAGATGGGGAAATACGTTTTTGCGTGGACTACCGTAAGCTAAATGCTGTAACTCGCCCAGACAACTATCCAATGCCACGCACAGATGAACTGTTAGAGAAACTGGGACGGGCCCAGTTCATCTCTACCTTGGACTTAACAAAGGGGTACTGGCAGGTACCGCTAGATGAATCTGCCAAGGAAAGGTCAGCCTTCATCACACATCTCGGGCTGTATGAATTTAATGTACTCCCTTTCGGGCTGCGAAATGCACCCGCCACTTTCCAAAGACTTGTAGATGGTCTCCTAGCGGGATTAGGAGAATATGCAGTCGCCTACCTTGACGATGTGGCCATATTTTCGGATTCCTGGGCAGACCACCTGGAACATCTACAAAAAGTCCTTGAGCGCATAAGGGAGGCAGGACTAACTGTTAAGGCTAAGAAGTGTCAAATAGGCCTAAACAGAGTGACTTACCTTGGACACCAGGTGGGTCAAGGAACTATCAGCCCCCTACAGGCCAAAGTGGATGCTATCCAAAAGTGGCCTGTCCCAAAGTCAAAGAAACAGGTTCAATCCTTCTTAGGCTTGGCCGGTTATTACAGACGATTTGTACCGCACTACAGCCAAATCGCTGCCCCACTGACAGACCTAACCAAAAAGAAACAGCCAAATGCTGTTCAGTGGACCGGAAAGTGTCAGAAGGCCTTTAACAAGCTTAAAGCGACACTCATGTCTGACCCTGTACTAAGGGCCCCAGACTTTGACAAACCGTTCCTAGTAACCACAGATGCATCCGAGCGTGGTGTGGGAGCAGTTTTAATGCAGAAAGGATCTGATCAAGAATTCCACCCTGTAGTGTTTCTCAGCAAAAAACTGTCTGAGAGGGAAAGCAACTGGTCAGTCACTGAAAAAGAATGTTATGCCATTGTCTACGCTCTGGAAAAGCTACGCCCATATGTTTGGGGACGGCGTTTCCACCTGCAAACTGACCATGCTGCACTGAAGTGGCTTCACACCGTCAAGGAAACTAACAAAAAACTTCTTCGGTGGAGTTTAGCTCTCCAAGATTTTGATTTCGACATCCAACACATCTCAGGAGCTTCTAACAAAGTGGCTGATGCACTCTCCCGTGAAAGTTTCCCAGAGTCAACTGGTTAAAATCGTCCTTGAGATGTGGAAAATATTGTTAGTCTTTATGTACTTGGTAGTATATTTAGAGATGCATGTGTCTTATTAACTCTGTTTTTCCTAGAGCTCCAGGAAGAAATCCCAGCCAGTGTTTCACCCTAGCTGAGATTTGGGGGGCGTGTCATAAATATAAAGGGAAGGGTAAACCCCTTTGAAATCCCTCCTGGCCAGGGGAAAGCTCCTCTCACCTGTAAAGGGTTAAGAAGCTAAAGGTAACCTCACTGGCACCTGACCAAAATGACCAATGAGGGGACAAGATACTTTCAAAAGCTGGGAGGAGGGAGAGAAACAAAGGGTCTGTGTCTGTCTGTATGCTGTGCTTGGCCAGGGATAGACCAGGAATGGAGTCTTAGAACTCTTAGTAAGTAATCTAGCTAGGTATGTGTTAGATTATGATTTCTTTAAATGGCTGAGAAAAGAATTGTGCTGAATAGAATAGCTATTTCTGTCTGTGTATCTTTTTGTAACTCAAGGTTTTGCCTAGAGGGGTTCTCTATGTTTTTTAATCTAATTACCCTGTAAGATATCTACCATCCTGATTTTACAGGGGGGATTTCTTTATTTCTATTTACTTCTATTTTCTATTAAAAGTTTTCTTGTAAAAAACTGAATGCTTTTTCATTGTTCTCAGATCCAAGGGTTTGGGTCTGTGGTCACCTATGCAAATTGGTGAGGCTTTTTATCCAACATTTCCCAGGAAAGGGGGGGTGCAAGTGTTGGGAGGATTGTTCATTGTTCTTAAGATCCAAGGGTCTGGGTCTGTAGTCACCTAGGCAAATTGGTGAGGCTTTTTACCAAACCTTGTCCAGGAAGTGGGGTGCAGGGTTTTGGGAAGTATTTTGGGGGGAAAGACGCGTCCAAACAGCTCTTCCCCAGTAACCAGTATTAGTTTGGTGGTGGTAGTGGCCATTCCAAGGACCACGGGTGGAATACTTTGTACCTTGGGGAAGTTTTGACCTAAGCTGGTAAAGATAAGCTTAGGAGGTTTTTCATGCAGGTCCCCACATCTGTACCCTAGAGTTCAGAGTGGGGGAGGAACCGTGACAGTGGTGTTGTGGCATACAGTATTACAACTGCTTCAATGCATTGCTTGTGAAACATATCTTTGGGTTGTTTGCTGAAGAGGCCTGACATGGTCAGTGCCTTCCCTTATGCTCCACTTCCTGTCTTGATTTCAACCCTAGATTATGACCATTGTTTGCTTTACATAGCAAAGCAGTGGCTGCTTAATGGGGTAGGAGACCCTGCACAGTCATGGTTTATTAAGATATTTATCCTAACAAGGGGGCAGAGCAGGATGCTTCCCAAAAAGTGAGAAGCATTGATTGACCTGCCCACTTAAGGGAATTCACCATTCAATACAAGTTGCTTTCGCGATTGCTGAATTGGCCAAGTGTGCCATGAAAAGACTTTTTCCATGAATGAGAAAGCGCTGGTGGTTCAATGTCAGACTCGGTACAAGCTGCCTATTTGGGTTTCTTGAGTTGCAAGCTTCTTGAATGAGGAGCAACTGCCACTATGGAAGAAAACTATATAGAATGGCAACTGTTCTAGACAGGATCCTAAACACTGGGTGTTGGGGAGGGAAGGGTGCATCCTGTCCTACAGACAGGTGCAATCTGTTACGGTTTAAATGATCACTGTGTCAGATTCATTGCTCATTGCTGTGGAGTCCAGGGAAACCAGCATTTCTATTTTTTTTCCCCAGTCCTGAGATAAATCTGGCAAATCCCTATCAATTCTAAGACAATGTTTGTGAGAGTAGGATGTGACTTTTGGTATATCTACACTACGAAATTAGGTCGAATTTATAGAAGTCGGATTTTTAGAAATCAATTTTATATAGTCGATTGTGTGTGTCCCCACACAAAATGCTCTGAGTGTATTAACTCGGAGTGCTTCCACAGTACCGAGGCTAGCGTAGACTTCTGGAGTGTTGCACTGTGGGTAGCTATCCCACAGTTCCTGCAGTCTCCGCCGCCCACTGGAATTCTGGGTTGAGATCCCAATGCCTAATGGGGCAAAAACATTGTCGCGGGTGGTTCTGGGTACATGTCATCAGGCCCTCCTTCCCCTCCGTGAAAGCAATGGCAGACAATAGTTCTGCGCCTTTTTTCCTGAGTTACCTGTGCAGATGCCATACCATGGCAAGCATGGAGCCCGCTCAGCTCACTGTCACCATATGTCTCCTGGGTGCTGGCAGACGCGGTACTGCATTGCTACACAGCAGCAGCAACCCCTTGCCTTGTGGTAGCAGACGGTGCAATAGGCCAGATAACCATCTTCATCATGTCCAAGGTGCTCCTGGCTGCCTCGGTAAGGTCAGTCAGGAGTGCCTGGGCAGACATGGGCGCAGGGACTGAAATAGAAGTGACTCGACCAAGTCATTTTCTTTAGTCCTGCCGGCAGTCCTAGTGCACTGTCTTCTGCCGAGCAGCCATGAGATGTGGATGGCTTGCAGTCCTACTGCACCTTCTGCTGCCAGCCAAAGATCTAAAAGATAGATGGAGTAGATCAAAACAAGAAATACACCAGATTTTTGTATTCATTTGCTCCTCCCTCCGTTAAATCAGCGGCCGACAATCATTTTGGTGAGGTCTGTCAGAGGCACCTTGAAAAGTTTAATGGAGATTCAGTCCTTCCTGAAATACCAGGGGGAGGGATAGCTCAGTGGGTTGAGCACTGGGTTGAGCAGTGGCCTGCTAAACCCAGGGTTGAGTTCAATCCTTGAGGGGGCCATTCTGTGTGACACTTGTTTGTTTCTCCTTGATGTAAAGCCACCCCCTTCGTTGATTTTAATTTCCTGTAAGCCAACCCTGTAAGCCATGTCGTCAGTTGCCCCTCCCTCCGTCAGAGCAATGGCAGACAATTGTTCCATGCCTTTTTTCTGTGCAAATGCCATATCATAGCAAGCATGGAACCCGCTCAGATCGCTTTGGCAATTGGGAGCACATTAAACACCACGCGCATTGTCCAGCAGTATATGCAGCACCAGAATCTGGCAAAGTGAAACCGGGTGAGTAGGCAATGTCAGCGTGGTGACGAGAGTGATGAGGACATGGACACAGACTTCTCTCAAAGCATGGACCCTGGCAATGTGGGCATCATTGTGCTAATGGGGCAGGTTCATGCTGTGGAACGCCGATTCTGGGCCAAGGAAACAAGCACAGACTGGTGGGACCGCATAGTGTTGCAGGTCTGGGACGATTCCCAGTGGCTGCGAAACTTTCGCATGCGTAAGGGCACTTTCATGGAACTTTGTAATTTGCTTTCCCCTGCCCTGAGGTGCAAGAATACCAAGATGAGAGCAGCCCTCACAGTTCACAAGCAAGTGGCAATAGCCCTGAGGAAGCTTGCAATGCCAGACAGCTACTGGTCAGTCAAGACTCAATTTGGAGTGGGCAAATCTACTGTGGGGGCTGCTGTGATGCAAGTAGCCCACGCAATCAAAGATCTGCTGATATCAAGGGTAGTGACCCTGGGAAATGTGCAGGTCATAGTGGATGGCTTTGCTGCGATGGGATTCCCTAACTGTGGTGGGGCCATAGATGGAACCCATATCCCTATCTTGGGACCGGAGCACCAAGTCGGCGAGTACATAAACCGCAAGGGTACTTTTCAGTGGTGCTGCAAGCACTTGTGGATCACAAGGGAAGTTTCACCAACATCAACGTGGGATGGCCGGGAAAGGTACATGACGCTCGCATCTTCAGGAACTCTGGTCTGTTTCAAAAGCTGCAGGAAGGGACTTTATTCCCAGACCAGAAAATAACTGTTGGGGATGTTGAAATGCCTATAGTTATCCTTGGGGACCCAGCCTACCCCTTAGTGCCCTGGCTCATGAAGCCATACACAGGCAGCCTGGACAGCAGTCAGGAGCTGCTCAACTACAGGCTGAGCAAGGGCAGAATGGTGGTAGAATGTGCCTTTGGACGTTTAAAAGCTCACTGGCACTGTTTGCTGACTAGGTCAGGCCTCAGCACAACCAACATTCCCATTGTTATTGCTGCTTGCTGTGTGCTCCATATCTGTGAGAGTAAGGAGGAGACGTTTATGGCGGGGTGGGAGGTTGAGGCAAATCGCCTGGCATCTGATTTTGAGCAGCCAGACACCAGGGTGATTAGAATAGCACAGCAAGGTGTGCTGCGCATCAGAAAGGCTTTGAAAACCAGTTTCATGACTGGCGAGGCTTCGGTGTGACAGTTGTATGTATTTGTCCTTGATACAAACTCGTCCCCTTTGTTGATTTTAATTCCCTGTAAGCCAACCACCCTCTCCCCTTCGAAATAAAGTAACTATTGTTTTGAAACCATGCATTCTTTCTTTATTAATTTTTTAAAAAGGGAGATAACTGACAAAGTAGCCCGGGTGGGGTGAGCTCGGGGAGGAGGGAAGGACAAGGCCACATTGCTTTTTGTAGCCATGCTAGAAATCAAACTGTTTGAATGACAGCCTTCTGTTGCTTGGGCCATCCTCTGGAGTGCAGTGGCTGGGTGCCTGGAGCCTCCCCCCTGCCCCTTACCCCTCTCCACATTCTTGGGCATCTGGGTGAGGAGGATATGGAACTTGGGGAGGAGGTCAGGCAGTTATACAATGGATGCAGCGGAGGTCTGTGCTTCTGTTGGCTTTCCTGCAGCTCCACCAGATGCTTCATCTTGTCCATTTGCTCCCCCATTAGCCTCCGCTCTTTGCGCTCACTTAATGCTTTCCTGGCCTCTAACACTGAATGCCTCCATGCATTAAGCTGTGCCCTATCAGTGCGGGAGGACTGCATGAGCTCGGAAAACATGTCATCGCGAGTGTGGTTTTTTTCGCCTTCTAATCTGTGATAACCTCAGGGGACGGAGATGATAGGGGGAGCGTAGAAACATTGGCACCTGCTTGGGGGGGAGAAGATAAGGGAGAGTAAAATTTAAGATGATACATTTCTAAGAATAAAAAGGATACTCTTTCACAGTGAATCAAGCAATTCACAGCAGACAGCACATGTGCTTTAGGTACAAGGTTGCATTTTGCCTTTTATATTGAGCACCTGCTGGTATGGTGACACATCACACAAAGTGGGGCAACAGAATTCGGTTTCCAGGCAGCCATGGTAAGGCACAGGGTACACGGGGTTGCATAACATGTTATGCATAACATGTGGGAATGGTTTCAAACTGCAGCACCATCCTTTCCCATAGCAAACAATGGGTTGGGTTTGACAATGTAAAAGGAGGGGCTGCAGTTTTCGGGTGGATGTGCAGTACACACCTCTCCCTCCCCCCGCTGCGTGGCTATTCTCCAGGATGATCCCTTTTAGCCAAGTGCAAACAGCCCAGCATGCATGGGGTCCTTTTACTGTTCCCTTACAAAAATTCCCCTATTTCAACCAGGTGACCATGAATGATACCACTATCCTGAGGCTAACACAGAAAGATATAGACCAAATGTTGCTTGAATGCGACCAAAACCCAGGACCATTCGCTGCCATGCTTTGTGCTCCAATGATTCCAGACTACTTGCTACTGGCTTGGCGTGGTAAAGCGTCCTACCATGCAGGACAAAATAATGCAGGAGAGCTTCATGGAGATGTCCCTGGAGGATTCCTGCTCCATCCCCAGACATATGAACAAACTTTTCCAATAGCAGTACTGGCCGTGAATGCATCCCAATTCTTCAGGGCAAATCAAACATTAAACACTATTGCTTTTAAACCCTGTACTGTAGTTACAAATGTGCGCTCACCAGAGCTGCCTTCTCTGGCTTCAGGGTCGGGGATCCCACCTTCGGAGGGTATTGGGTCCAGGGTGATGAAAAGGTCCTGGCTGTCAGTGAGAACACTGCTTGCCTGCTGCGCATTCTCCTCCTCCTCCTCCACAAAATCCTCCTCCCTGTTGCGTGAGACTCCCACCTTGCAGGTGTCCACGGACAGTGGTGGGGTAGTGGTAGGGTCCCCCCCCCAGAATGGCATGCAGCTGATCATAGAAGTGGCATGTATGGGGCTCTGACCCGGAGCGACCGTTTGCCTCCTTTGTCTTTTGGTAGGCTTACCAGAGCTCCTTAACTTGCACCAGGCACTGCTGTGTGTCCCTGTTGTAGCCTCTCTCCATCATGCCCTGTGAGATTTTGGCAAATATATTGGCATTTCTTCTTTTTGCTCTGAGTTCTGCCTGCACAGATGCTTCTTCCCATACAGCAATCATAGTATATCAGGGTTGGAAGGGACCTCAGGAGGTCATCTAGTCCAACCCCCTGCTCAAAGCAGGACCAATCTCCAATTTTTGCCCCAGATCCCTAAATGGCCCCCTCAAGGATTGAACTCACAATCCTGGGTTTAGCAGGCCAATGCTCAAACCACTGAGCTATCCTTCCCCCCCAATCAGATTCAGTGTCTCCCTTTCGGTCCATGCTGGAGCTCGTTTGCAATTCTGGGGGGACGGCATGGTCACCTGTGCCGCTGAGCTTGCCACACTGACCAAACAAGAAATGAAATTCAAAAGTTTCCAGGGCTTTTCCTGTGTACCTGGCTAGTGCATTGGAGTTCAAAGCGCTGTCCAGAGTGGTCACATTGGAGCACTCTGGGTTAGCTCCCGGAGGCCAATTCCATCGATTTGTGTCTGCACTACCCCAAATTCGACCCAACTAGGTCGATTTTAGCGCTACTCCCCTCACCGGGGAGGAGTACAGAAGTTGATTTTAAGAGCCCTTTAAGTCGACGGACCGGGGTTGGTTGTGTGGACGCATCCATTTTAAAATCTACCTAACGCAGCTAAATTCGACCTAACCCCATAGTGTAGACCAGAGCTAAGTCTAAGGAGCACCAGGTGGGAGGGTAAGCTCCCAAGGAAAGGTGGGTTGGTTGGTGTGTGTTTGTGTGTGTGTGGAGTAGGAGATGGGTGCAAAGAGATGGCTGTCCAATGGCAGAAGGGGAACAGAGGTCACATGATGAAGATATGCCTGAGTAGCACTTTTCTTCTGGCCCATCTGTTTCTGTAGAACTTTAGTTTGCAGGAATGAAAGTTTTTAAATTCTATCCCTCTGCAAAGAAAACTACTTGCATATGGAAGCTGATTGTTGCTGTCTTCCTGACACTGCAGACAGACAATAGCTCTGAGAAGTTCCACTCTGCTGTTAACTGAAGCCTAGCAATTCTCAACTTGCTAACTCACTGCTGGTAACTTTAGCAGATACCTATACCTACTCTTGGACTCAAGGAGGAGCTTGAGTAAACTACCGCCACTTCTTCCAGTCCAACTCATGGGAGTGTGGTCAGAAGAGTGGTAATAGAAGAAATGAAATGCAAGTTCTTCCTTGTCCCAGAAAATAGCCATATCCAGTTGATAACGTAAGAGCAAGCCAAAGGCACAGAGAAACTGCCCCAGCTCTTTAACTATTTTTGAATTGTAATATATTTTTAATATTATTGTGCAAAAACCCTGAGTAAATCATACTCTGCAGCTGACAAACCTTCCACGTTGAGTTGTTACACCTGCAGAGCTAGAACAATGACATAGGAGTCACTGGGCTGCACACTGGGGTTGTCGGTGATGACAGTGCCGGAATTTGTTGAGCTGGTGCTCGTGGAATTCGGCTCACTGGTTGGATCATTAGCTTCCCTGACTGCTGTCGGGTACTGGTGGGTGGCATGACAAAGATGCAGGTACATGCCGCCGTGTGTATCCTCTCTGGCATCCTGCATCCGACTTCACTCCCATGGCTTCCAGTTCTGAGCAGTAGCGCTCCTCCTCATATCAGACAAGAGATTGCCACTGGCAAGTTACTGGAGAAAGTACGCGCTAACTCAAACCTGCTGCTGCACAATGACCTTTTTAAACCACTAGCCGCATGTTTGCCATCGCGTTGCCCATTATGGTCTCAACTGCCACGCCAGGATGTTAGGGCAGAAACACTCTGATGAGAGGAATGGATGTCTGTTATAATCCCCAACCGGTCCCTTGTCGCCGACCCCCACAATCTGCCTGCCTGGTTTTGACCTGCCCCGTCTCCAGTGGTCCCTGTTGAACAGGTTCCAGACCAGGCAAGGTCTCTGTGCAGCCAACCAGTGTTGCTGGGGCCTTTGTGACGGGCCTTTGTGACAGCCCTTTGTGCAGCTGCGGTGCAACACAGACGATGGCGCACGTTATCGATGAATGCCTGCTCACTAGGTTCAGTGGTGGCCTAGCAGAACTGCATCACGCCACTGAAGATGCCATCGCTTGGCTAGACGACAATGCACGCACTAAATATTATCCTTTTAAATCATTGCTAGGGAAATATATTGCCTCTCTGAGGAGCGACTGATCTTCATATAACATTTGCCAAAGAACCATAAAAATATTAGTGAAGAGCACATTAAAACTGCACAGCCGTTTAGAAATACCGGTCATTGTTTCAAAGTCTCCATTAAGTAATTGGAGTTCTTTCATGTTGGGCTGCTATTCTAAAGGTGCTTCTCATCATGGTACAAACTAGGACTGAAACATTCCTGGCAGAAACCACAGGCAGGTGGAAAATTGTAAATTGTGTAACTTAAACCCAAATCACTATTTAACCCCACTGTATGATGAGATGGTGGTGGAAGATATCCTGCATGGAGTGAGGTTTACTCCTAGAGTTTAATAAAGATTAATCCCACATTCCTGAACTCCAACATGTCTTTCTCCATTCTCTTTTTTGGTAAATAACCCCCAAGCGGCAAAATGCTTTCTCATACTTGTCTCCTCTCACCTGAAGCAGGTGTTTTGCTTCTCTCTACAGGTTTTGTGGACAATGTGCTAGGACTCAAAGCAGTTCATATACTTGTTCCCCTTCACTGAGTTGTGCTGCTTTTAGAACTAGAGTTGGTCAAAAAAATTCTTGACCAACATCTTTCTGTCCAAAAATGTGGCTTCACCGAAACCAGAATCCTGCAGGAAAATGTCAATTCCAGTGAAATTCTTCCATTTTCTGTCAGGAAAATCAAATGTTTTGTTTTTGAAAAGGCAGTTTGAAAACAAAACGTGGTTTCAAACTGATGCTTAGAAATGCAAGTGTTCATTTCAAAATGTCAACGTTTTGTTTGGGAAATTCCAGCAAGTTTCATTTGTAAGTTTCTAATCTGAACATTTTTACTACTTGTTTGGAAATTTTTTTACTGCTTGTCCCAATTCTGGGTGTAAACAAACATCGATCTCTGAATTTCATTCAGGGTGGAAATTCCATTTTTCTCTCCAGCTCTTTGAATTGGAGACACTGCTAGCTCCAGAGCATGTCCCAAAGGCTCTCTTGAATTAAAAAACCCAATTGTGTGTACGGGTTGGGATGGGGGAGTATATTCTCTTAAAACAGGTAGAAAAATGTTGCATTTTTTTAACTTTGACCCTCCCCAAAAGGCCATAAAAATATGAAATCCATGTGAAAATTCCCCCCTCCTTTTGTGTTTTTGACGAGCTTAAATCTCATCTAAGTTACTGAGGAATTGAATGGTGTAGTTTTCACAGCAGAAGTTGTTGATTCCCATCAAATCTGTGTGTTGTGCTTTTATTTAACATGGTCTCTGTGGGATCTAGGCACAAACATCCTCTAATACCTTTGGCTCAAAATGCCATTGTCTCTCACTAGATTTACACCTTCTAGGAATCCTTTCATACTGGCAGCTGTGATTAGGGAATGCTGCCCTGTCCTCTGCTAAGAACGAAGCCGTTTCACAAGCTTCGGGCATGCTATTGGAGAGTAGAGTGCCTTTCTTGAAGTTTGATTCTTCTCTTGGGCAATGGCTTTTATTACTGATAACACAAGCAGTCCCAGTGATTGTTTCTCGGACACGGGGGAGTTCTGCGTTGAGAGAGCAGCATGTGCCAGTTCAGCTTGTCTAGTCATTTTCCCAGCAAACAGTAATGCTTTTTATAAGGATGGAAGACTTATATTTTCTCCTACAGCACAGCTGTGGATACAATTTCATTCGAGGGGTCTACATATTTTTTTTTTAACAAAATGGTGACCTGCAAAGGATTTTTTTAAATTGTGCTCTGGCCCTTTTTCTGCTCCTTTGTTGTGTGAAAGAAAGGCCTGAAAGGTGGGCTTTCCTAAGCTTCCTTTTCTTTTCCCCCTGCGTTTTTTAAACATAGCTAATATTTCTATATCAGCTCTAGTCTTGTCTGGCTTTGCTGGAGGAGCCACTATATATGTACTGTCGGCTCTCGCCTTAATTGAAGAAATGAGATGTTGACTCTACAGTCACAAAATCCGAATGCCAGTTGAGCCGTTAAGAGGGGAAGGAATCTTTAGCCAGACTGTTTGTTTGTAACTTTGTTTTGGTTAACGCCTATGTAACTGTAAAGGTTTCTTTAATCAAAATGTTCATGTTGCTCGTTCTTCAGCAGTCCCCATTGTGTTTGGTAGAGTAGACATGAAGTGAATTTCTAATGCAGGAAGAAAAATATTGGGAGACTGAATTAAAAACCTTTCAGGTCACTTCATCCTTCATGAAAAACCAAAAAGGGTGCACACCCATTTTCCCCTTTGCCGTCACCTTTAAGCATTTGTTACTGTATGTCAACCTCTGGAACTCCTTGCTAGAGGGGGTTGTGAAGGCCAATACTATACCAGGGTTCAAAAGGGAACTAGATAGATTCATGGAAGATAGGTCCATCAATGGCTATTAGTCAGGATGGGCAGGAATGGTGTCAGAAGCTGGGATTGGGTGACAGGGTATGGATCACTTGATGATAACCTGTCTGTTCATTCCCTTTGGGGCACCTGCCATTGGCCACTGTCAGAGGACAGGATACTGGGTTGGATGGACCTTTGGTCTGACTCAGTATGGCCGTTCTTATGCTGTTGGTCCTTGATTCTCTAAGTAGAAGTGATAAGCTGTAAAGAATCAATATTAAAATAAAACCCTTTTGTTTCACTTAGTCCCAAACTACACTCCTAAACTAGGATCAAAGAAGTTCCAGTTACATCTCCACCTCCAAAAACCCTTCTCTCTGGACACTTTTCTTTTGGAGATTGATGATGTGACCCAGGAATCCTTCAGTACCAACTGTCCAGGGCATTGCAAAATATCCTGATCCTGGTATGTGCATTCTGTTTCACTAAAGAATATCATGGGAGGTCTTAAATGAAAGCCGGGATCAGGGTGGTTGTTAATATCATGAAATGTACATACAGACACTATCCAAGGAGTTATATATGTGACAAGATGGCTCACTGCCCTGGATACCCTGAGAACCATCACAGATGGCCATGTAAACTTATCCACAGAATAGATGGTCAGAATGTTGTGTAATGAAATGCCTATATGTGCTCGGGCTGTATTGTAATCTGGAGCAGTTGACTTCAGCTGTTCACTTTCTCATTAAAACAATCAGGATCCTTATAGCACATGACCTTACATTTTAAACAAGCATGTAAACAGCCTGGGTGCAGAAGAAAACAAGAGTGGGGTCAAATATACTTTCAACATGAAATGTCACTCTTTTTCACCTGTTTGCAATAACCGCTTGAAAATCCAGTCACACTGATTCTATCATATGCCTCTCCTTGCTGAGCTTGGGAGACTTCCAAGGAATTGGTGTTAATAAGGAATTGGGTAATGGCTTAAAATTGTAAGCTGATCACTATCAATACAGGCTTAAGGGCTTATGTTCTTCATATCCTCTGTAGTAGGCTGTGGGTATGTCTCTGGGGGAGTTGGCATGACAAGGCATTATAGCCAGGGAGATATCTCCTGGCTTCTGGGGGAAATGAATGTACATAGAGGAGGCAGATGGTGTTGCACCCGGCCGCAGAACCACTTGTGGGAAGACGTGGATTTCAGAGCATAAGCTTTGCATGGACGTCTGGTGTGAATTCTCCTGACTCCTGTTAAAGGCAAAAATGAGACAAGAGTGAGAACAAGACACTCTGCTAATAGGACATCTCCCTCTGTTTCAACCCAACCAATCCTGCTCCATTCTATCAGAAATATCCAAGGACAGCAGAGAATTATCATTTCTATCCTGATGGCAGCATGTTGCAACCTTCCAAAAGGCAGCAGGCAAAAGTGCATTTAAATTGCTGCATTGCTGAGAAGGAATTGAGTAAGGAAGTGGGTAAACATATTAACTGTTCCCCACTGCAAATGTGCCTTCCAGTGCTTAGGTGTAAGACCAAAGGAAAATTAGTTTTGGGTTAGTCCCTAGTAAGTGTTCTAGTTACACTGCAAAATAATCACATCTGGTAAATCAGAAAAATTACTAAATTCCAAAACAGAAGAGACCCAGTCTTGCAACAAGGGTTGCTACAAACCAGGACTATGGTGCTTTAGCAGAACCCAGCACTGGAACAGCAGGGACAGTTGCAGCTGGGCATTATAGCATAATAGCAGGCCTTATATCCCAATCTGATCAAAAAACGGGGAGAAAAAGCTCTGTCCATGATGTGGATTGAAAAGCCTTTGGGGCATGTGTGCTGCAAAGGAGAAGTGATCTGGAATTAACACTTTCCCCAGTGAAGAAGCCAGTCTTTGACTACCAACATTGTTGGATCCAACCTCCATGGGTGAGCAGTCTCTCTATGGGGTAATGGCAACAAGTACCTTTGGAATCCCTGGTTACTGCACCCTGCAAGTGCCCCAGGGTATACAGAACTACGGAGGGCGGAGATGCGGTAATCAAGCCTGTGATGGTGCTTCAGTTTCCCAAAAGCTCCTTGTTGCTTCTCCATTTCCTTGTTAGTGGAATCAGCTTGCCTTGCACCCCGGCACGTCCTGCCCTGCTGTTGCCTAAAAAATGAAAAGAGAAACAATGAGACATAAAGCAAAATGTTGTAATGCACTCACGTTTTGGTGAGAATCAAAGTTTATGAAGATTTTTCAGTAGGGCTGGTTGAGAACTGCAGAAAACAAACTGCAATCTGTTACTTTGTATTTTTTCAGGGCCATTTCATCAAAATGCTGGAAAACTTGGATCACAGAGAATATAGGCTGACTTTGCTAAACAGGAGACATTTTGCCAATGTTGACTATTCACAGAAAATTACGTTGGTTTTGTTACAACATTTCTTGACAGGAAACTCCATTTTCATTTGCAAAATTTCAACCAGCTCTATGTTTTGGGCCTTTGGGCCCAGGCCTGGTATGGTAAGGAGCACTGTGTAGACATTGTATGTGATTACTGGGAGAAGGGGACTCCCTTCAGCTACTCTCATTTCCTCCAGGCAGTCTGCAAGCTCAGGAATCTGGCTGCAAGGGGGTGTAGCATCAAGCCCTATGCAGACTTCCACTGCAAAGTGAGACTGTGCAAGAAATGAATGGGTTAACTCTCGCTGTGCCCCTCTTGCTTCCTCTGGCTTTATATTTATATATAGGTCATTAAGGAGATACTTTAACTCAAATTTATTCTATTTAGACTCTTAAACCACACGAATCACTGTGATACTTTTTCCAGTGTCTGATCTGTGGTAGTGAGCAGTACCAGATGTTTCAAAGCCAGGTTAAAAACAAACACAAAAATCCCATTACACAATTATGGAATAACCTATCTTCTAGCAAAAGTGTCCTGACCCCCACTACTCAGTGATTGACTTGTACCTTGAAGCATGAGGTTTTATACCTCTTTAAAAATATCCTCACTAACCTAGCTGTAGATGTTCCCATTGTGCGTGTTCATGTCTAATCCTTTTTTAATCAGCATTACAGCCAAGTGCTTAGTCTATCTTGCAGCAGTGAGTTCTGCCGGTTTAACTATGCATGATGCAAAAATGTGTTTCCTGTCACCAGTTCAGTTTATCCGCATTCAATATTTCTTGGAACAAGGAGCTGACCCTGTTTGAAAGGGTTCTAGTTACTTTTGGCTGTACTTCACTAGTCAGCCAGAGCAAGGATTTGATTCACAAAGGTGGTGACTCCTGTCTACTTCAGGATATCTAGGGCTTTCTGTTGTATGAATGGATCAAATTAGTTCAAAGAGTCTGTCAGATATTGGGCATACACTTGGTGTCTGGTTCCAGGTGTCCTAAGAGGCCTCCTGGATACATGTGGTGTTCTCAGCAGGAAAGAAGCTCCTTGTCATGACGGATGGTGCGTTCTGTTGTGGACTAGTCACTCTGGCTTGATGAAGCCATTCATCACCCTGTATAGCTCTCTTTGGCAGTTGCTGTAGAGGAAAGGAAGGATTTCTTAGGCCCTTTGCATAGGTGTACAGAGTATTTGTGTTTCCATTTGCCTTGGACTATTTTTCTGGCATCGGTGCTTCACTTTTTCTCTCTCAATCTGAGGCAAATCAACTGGGATTCATGTAGCAAACATCTGGCTTTCCCTGCCTACTTGAAACCACTGGGGAATTTGAGTCTATATATCACTTTGTAGAATGCAGCAGCTGTTTAACCATAAACAGCCACCTTACAGTTTTAAAGGGGGAAGTGTTAAATACTGTAACTGCAGTGAGAATGTCTGTCGGAAGAATGTGATTACACAGGCTGGAATTTCTGAGGGCCAGTGTATCTAATCTCCTACTTTGCCATGTGATTAATGACCACAGGTGCTCAAGACCTCAGTGTTGTATCTCGTTTGAAAGAGTACTTCTAGCAGCATGGTGTCCCTGACCTGGTGTTGGGCGCTAGTGCAATAGTGACTTGCCGCCTGGGAAGAGTGTCACCTACTGAATCACCAACCCCCATCCTAGCCCACAATGTTTTGACCCTGTTTAGCGTTTGAGGTCTGCCGGGATTGCAGCCTATGCTGCAGTAAGTTTGTGGGAGTCTCTTGTTACAATCCTGCCATCAAGCTGTATAATGGAGTGTTGTGGTGACTTCCCTGTTTTTGGATCACCCCTTTCCCAGCCCTGACTGATTGCTGGGGTTCATAACCATTTTGGAAGAGCAATTGTTTGCCTTTGGAACAGACCACCATACGGTAACAAGTTGCTATTTTAAAAATCCTTCCTGGAGAAGGATACTTAGCTTCCCTTCACCTCAATCCTCACTTGTGATTACAGAAGTTGAGCACTGTGCTGTATTATCACTGAATTCCATCTGTTTTTCACAAAGAAAATATAAATATTTCCAGCAAATGCATTTAGCATATTCAGTACCCCAGTTATGTTACTTCCTTCCTTGGTTAGGAGAGAACATTTTAAAGTGGGAAAACAAATAGATTCCTCCAGTACCGTAGCTTTCCTCTCTGTGCAACACTACGTCTAGGCTTTATCATGGGCTAAAGGTGATATGCTTGTAGGAGTCCTTTGTTAAAATTCTAGCACTACTTCACTCTTACTAGTGATACAGGTGTAGGGGGACTTCTCCTGCATGATTTTTTTTTTGCAAAACAGGTTTAAGTTTTAATATAGTACATTGACTGCACCTTGTCTATACTCAGCCAAAGCTCTCTTTGCTTGCAAAACATTTGGTAGAGCCAAATGATATAGATCTACAACTCCAATGTTATTTCAGTGGAAAATATGAACTCTGCATTAACTGCAGTTGAGCAAATGGAACCATTGTAACATTTGTAAAATGAAAAGGAGTACTTGTGGCACCTTAGAGACTAACCAATTTATTTGAGCATGACATTTGTGAATTTCAAGTTGGTGGAGCTCTTTGGCCAGCAGGTGGCATTACCAGCTTATCAATTGTCTCAATAACAGCACTGGTGTGGCGGCTTGTTCTCTAGTGAGATGACCCAGTACATCTGCAGTGTACAAGATAAGGTAGACTACTGTGTGTTGCTGTAATAAAAAAGCAAAGGGTGACCAAGGATCATCCAAACCACAACTGGTGAGCTAATGCCTACCAAGATGTTTCACAGGGATGAAATTGGAATTCAATGAGCATTTCTCTTTTCAGAAGCTTTAATTTAAGCATCCCCAATAGCAGCAAACCTGAAGAGCAAAACTGTGGCAGTCTAAAGGAAAGCTTCCAGAGGCTACGTCTACACCGTAAATGCTGCCGCAGCACAGCTGCAGCTACTCCAGTGTAGTGTAGGTGGTTCCTACATCGACAGAAGGGGTTTTTCTGTCAATATAGCTAATCCACCCCTCAGTTGATGGGATTTGCTGTCAACCTGGTTGCATCTATGCTGGGGGTTAGGTTGACCTAAGTAGGGTACTCAGGGTGTAAAATTTTTAACAGCCCTGAGTGACGTAGCTATGTTGATCTAATTTTGAAATGTAGACCAGACCTAAGTATGTGTATATGTTCTCGGGAGGGAATCTGCAAACCGATAAAATTCCCGCATCTCAGCTGAGAGCAGTTCAGCTTTCGACAGACTGGCACAACTGGATTAGCTGCCGCAGCCCATAAGGTCCTGGGGCAAGTTGCCTTTGGAACAGACCACATTACGGTAACAAGTAGCTATTTTAAAAATCCTTGTCTGTTCCAAAGGCAACTTGCCCCAGGACCTTATGGGGTGAACCCTTCCTGCTGTAGAGAAGTAAGGTGCTTGGAATGCTGGATTAATCATTCTGGAGCAGCAAAGCTGTCCAGTGTTTAACTGAGACTTCCACAATGTATGGAGAAGGGCCAAAATACAGGTGTTTTTTTTTTTGCCACAAGTATAAAGCTAAATCACGCCACGTGCTGTACGTTGATCTCCCTCCCCCCCCCCTGCAATAAGTGAATACAATCCATACATTTGTAAAGATCAGTTTTGAATAACAGAAGTTAATTCACATTCTAGACTTCACTGAATACTCTCAACTCAAGATTCAGTCTGAAGTCCTGAATTTTTCCTGCTTTTCCAAATGCAGAGCCCAGTCAGACAGCAGAGGGAACTCTAGTCAAGGAACCCTGTAGCTAGGCACTGTGTGGCCACTGCTGCTGTTGCATTGATGTGACTTGGAGGAACACTATCTGATGTCTGCTCCTGAAGGGCCAATGAAGAGTATACTAAAAATAGGGCTGATGCTGCCACCACTATCCTTCTTAGTCTTAGTTTCCAAGGCCAGAAGGGACCATTGTGATTATCTACTCTGACCTCCTGTGTAACACAGGCCACGGACAGGAGTGACAGAAGTGCCCTAAAAGGGGCGGCGGAGGGCACTGCTGCTTAACTGTGGCCCTTTCCTGTCCCTCCCCTTGTCCCTGAGGCTCCACTCCCCTGCTGCCTCTTCCCCCACCCGCATGGCCCCACCCCCGCTTGCTTCTCTCCATCCTCTCCCCCACATTGCTCGCTCTTACAGGTGGTAAAAAGCAGGAGGACATAGCCATCCCACTTTTAAAAGTGATGGGGCCATGACCCCCCGCCCCACACACACACACACCATTCCAGCACCTGTGGCCAGGGAGCTCCCCCAAAATAATTCCTAGAGCAGAACTTTTAGACAAACATCCAATCTGGATTTAAAAACTGTCAGTGATGGAGAATCCACCATAACCCTTGGTAAGTTGTTCCAGTGTTATACTGTTAAAAATTTACATCTTCTTTCTAGTCTGAATTTATCTGTCTTCAGCTTTCAGCCATTGGATCATGTTATACATCTCTCTGCTAGTTGGAAGATCCCATTATTAAATATTTGTTCCCCATGTAGATACTTATAGACCATAATCAAGTCACCCCTTAACATTCTCTTTAAGCTAAATAGACTGACTTAAGGAACTCAGTCACTATAAAGCGGGTTTTCTAATCCTCTAATTATTCTTGCAGCTCTTCTGACCCCTCTCCAATTTATCAACATCCTTCTTGAATTGTGGGCTCTGACCTAGACACACGATTGCAGCAAGGGTCATACCTTGCCAAACATTGAGGTAAAATATCCTCTCTACTGCTACTCAAGAGTCTCCTGTTTATGCGTCCCAGGATTGCATTAGATCTTTGGCCTCGGCATCACACTGGGAGTTCATGTTCAGCTGATTCTCCCACAAGCCCCAAATCTTTTTCAGTCTGAAACCAACCTGCCTCATTTGTCGTCTCCCCCATTTCCCCCCGTCACTTGTCATGCCTTTTTATCAGACCTCATGCACTAGGAATTAGCATTTATGATACGACAGGATCCTGTCCAAAATCCAAGGTACTTACTCCTCCCTGGTGTTCAGCTGCTGTGCGCTGTTTCTCAGTAGCCTGTCTCGCAAGCAGCACGCAGCGAAGGAGACAGACATGGTCAGAATGATCACGCCGCTGATGAGAGAGGCTATGACTGCTACCCGGAACCCTTTGTCAAGGGGCTTTGGGATGGCTGGGGAGATAAACATGGAACACGCCTGTAAGGAGTTTGAGGCTGGCACAACAGTAGCTTGGACAGATTGAGGATTATCCCTTGGAGTTAAGCAGCCCTCTCACAGGGCTACCGAGAGCCCTTTCTACAGAGCGGCTGTCACGTGGACGCTGGCTCTCATTCATCCTTTCTCTGTTCTCTCTAGGGCCAGGTCTCCGTGGCCTCTCACAACTGCCATCCTGCTCTAGCCCCTGGGGCAACAGCTCTTTCTCTCCTGCTACCCTTCCACTGGGTGGCTTTTCCAGTTGAGGCAACCCCTTGCAGTCACTGAACCACCACCCTAGAGAGGCTGCTTCCTCAAACTTTCCCTATTGCAGTCTCTCTCTCTCTTTCTTTCTCTCCCCCGCCCCTTCCCACCCCCCCAGTTCTTTATTACATCACTTCTTTACTGCTGCAAACTCTCTGCCTGCTGTGATCACTGAATTGTTGTTAAGAGCATGCAGCTTTTCTGGGCCCTTGGTGAGAGTTGGCTGAGCCACCCTTCTGTGAAATGAGTTTTACGGGGCCTCAGCGTCTGCTTACCTCTCACTTCCTTCCTCTGCCCTCCTCTTTGGTTACGTTCTAGGGAAACAACTCCACTGAAGTGTCAGACTTTGAAGCATGGTAGACGTACTGTGGGATACTGTGCCCGTGCCCACGAGCAGCTGGGAGCAGAAAGAGCTCTGCAGTCCCAAGATAAAACTGCCCCTAGAGAAATTCTTTGACTCTCTCCACCCAGTCGTTCACTCAGCTGTACAGCTACCCGCCAATTCATACATCCAGCCATTCATGCCTCTAGCTATCTGCCATTTATTTGCAGTACAGTAGTCTCTTAGACCCCAACTGAGACAAGGACCCCCTTGTACTGGATGCTGTACATACATATAGGAAGAGACAGGCCTAGCCCCAAAGAGCGCAGTCCAAATAGACCCGATAGACTAATGGTGGGAGAAAGGGAATATTGTCCGATTAATGACACACAGACTTTGTCCTCAACCTGCCTAGTTGCCAAGAAATGCAACACCTTTCACACCCTTGTTGCTTGGGTCTGAGTATCCTGGAACTTGAGAAGTTTTCTAAGACTCCCCCCCCCCCCCGTTTTTCTTTTAACAAATTTAGCACTTGGGAGTAATGCCAACTGCTAGTCTTGCAAAGTAAAGTCCCCTTGGTCTCGCCACATAACTGGTGTCGCATAGGCAGTAGTCAGGTGTCGTTTTCACATATTGCTTCAATAATGTCCCCCCTCATCTGCCTTAAAAACCGAAGGCCCCACCTCCAAGGGTTTTGAGACGGTTCAAATTCCCTCGGGTTGGGTTTTATTGAAACTCCTCCCAAAATAGCCAATGAATAGCCATTGCAGCCCCCCCTCGTGATTTGAGTGGCAGAGAGACGTGTCCATGGAGAAGTGGACTGATATTGCTTAAGGCTAGAGGAGTTGTAAGACACTAGTGTAAACAATCTGTTAAGCCAGTGCTAGCTGAAGTGAAGTGACTGATTCATTCGTCATTGCCTTACCCTCGCAGTGAGGTGCTGGCTGACTCCAGTAAGAGGTGCTGTCTCGGAGGAGACAGGCCAGCTTCTCGCTGCCCACCAGTTGATACCCCTCTCTGCACCAGTACACAATGACTGAGCCCAGGGAGAGGCCGGTGCCCTTCTCGATGTAATAGGATCCGTAAGGTGGAGGGAGGAGCGTCACACACTGAACTGGGAGAGAAACACAGCAAATCAATGCTGATAGTTACACAGAAGCTGTTTTTACCCTAGAAATCAGAATTCGTGTTTCATTGGAGGACCCTCTTTAGGGGCTTCAGGGATGTACATTATGAGCCCTCAAACCTTACTGAAAGAGAAGAGATGACAGATCTTTAACTCCTTTTCTTCAGTATGTTAGTCACTGAAGTTACATGTGTTTAAAATTACCACAATGGTAACTGTAGTTACCGTCCGTTAGTCTGCCTGGAAAATCTCTTCCCCTCACAGTTGCTCCCTGTGCTGCTTTCAGTTCAGTCATTTCACCAGTTGGCCTGTGACAGTAGTGGCCTTGATGGAGGAAAGCAGTTAAGCGTGTGCCTCCATGCTCGTCTGAATCAGGGCCACCGTACGCAAGGCCAAGTCACCAAGACCTGCATTTCACGCGGGTGTGCATACGTGGTGCTGGTGTTCCAATTGGTAACATCGACAGTTAAGGTTGCCTGACATGTTCCATTATACGACCATACTTTTCGTTGTTTAACTTTTGAAAAATTAACTTGTTTGGGCTGAAATTTTCCACACTGGGTGTCTGCCGGAGGCTGATTTTTCTTTTTTTCTTTTTTTCCTTGCGGAGAGAGGAAGTTTCAGCTACAATAATTCCGCTGTTTCCCAAAATGAGATTTGTTTTTCCCCATATTAAAAAAAGAATCTTAAAGCCATTTAGTTGAGAAGCTCTAGTGACTCCATGCTTTGGAACAGGACCTTGATGTTGGGTAGGGCTCCTCCTGGTGTCAGAAATATCTTTTGGCGTTCTTGTGAACATTTGCCCAAGTTCGGCTAAGTTTATAAGCCAGCCAAAAAAAATCTGTTTGCACATGCTCAGCAGAGGCTTGTTTAGAGTTTGGCAGATAACAGCTGTGAAGACAGTCGACACTGAGCATGCTCCAGCCCTTCCCATCTCCTGTGTGCAGCTGGGACTGCACAGGCATCATGTCTGCTGAGTGAGGGAGCATGCTCCCTCCCAAGGATCCAGGGGCTGGCTGAGCAGGGTTTTATTGCACTAGCTATTCCTGGCTGATGTGGTTCTGGCCCCGGGGCCTGAGAGCAGGGAGACTGTGCAGTTCACCCCCTACTGGTGGCCAGGCAGCATGGAGGAGAAGGAAGAAGCAACCTGAATGGAATGCATGCAGAAGGAGTTAGGAGCAAGAGGAGGGGGACAAACTGGGGGGGGGGGAGGGGGGGAAGCAGGGAGAATACAAAGTAGGAACAGGAACAAGGGGGAGGGGCAGGAGCCATTGAGGATAGGCGAGCTGGGGGGTGGGGGGGTCCAGAAGTCAGGAGAAAGGGAGAATATTGGTCAGAATGGGGGATAGGAGTAGACAGGGAAAGGCTGGGGGACAACAGGGGTGGAAGGGTCTATGGCCACTAGACACACTCCTGCACAAAACCTGGAGTTGAACACATTCCTGAGTCTCAGCATTCCTATGCTGGCTTGCAACATGTCTGCGTCCCCCTCTCATGGTAGATCCACTTAAAAGCCTTCTGTGCCCTGGGCCTCAGTGATTTCATGTGCTGTGGCTCTAAATATTCCAACCCTGCTTATGGCTGCACCTGCAGCCTGGATTTCAGCCTCTTTGTGAGACCGGTCCTATGTGGCAAAGTAGTCTATGATCGTGTAATTAAAGCCCGTATCAGAATGCATACAGATAGTGTGGCCAAGTTAAGGTACTACACTGGCCAAAGCTTAAGAGAAGTATGTTAAATCTTTTGGAGATCCATCTTAATTGTCTTGTACTCTTTCCCCTTTTCACATTACCTCATGTTCATAGTGTCTGGCCTCAGCCCTTGATGACAAAGGTTAAGATCAGGAGAAGAATAGATGAGTTCATCAGTGTGACATAGGCTGGAAGTGTAGGGGAGGCAGCGTGCTCCTCCCCTTGACATTCAGAGCGCCTTCTGGTGCTCTTGGGTGACTGGATGTTCATAGCAGCGTTAACAAGCTCTTGAGGATGCTCCATTCAGACCTCTTTGACCAATGGGTTGGTCATCATGGGGTGGAGGGAGAAGTCAGAGTAGCACAGAGGAATCTCCCCTATAAATAAAGGGGTCAGAGCTTTCACCTCACCTGAAAATTTTGCCTATTCAATTACAAAGCTCTCCCACTGCAGGGATGTTGCCATGGTGCTTGGGGCTATGACTGTAAGCAATAAATACACGTTAAGAGCAGATGACTCTTCCCACTTATAGATCCCAAGTCTGCCAGCAAATGTGCATAACAGCACTAATATTCTGCACTTTCCTCCCACCTACTCGTGCCTTTCATGCCAACCAGTTATATGGGCAAGTGAGACCCCCACCCACCACACCCCAGTCCTCCCCACATTTGTTCTGCAGCGTAAGGGAGAGAGGGACACTGGCTTACTACGTACCTGAAAGGTTGCTACGGACATCGGTTCTATTGGTGACATCGCTCGGGAAGCCCCTTCCGATACTTCCAGCTCCAGTGAAGGTGGCCCCGGAACTGATGGCATCACTCCAGGCAAAGTGGAGGCAACTCCAAGCCAGCATGCAAAGGGCTAGACATTTCCCAGACCTTTGTCCCTTCATGCTGTCAGGAAACACAGCATCCTTGGCACTATCCCAGACGCGTCCCAGGTCCCTAACTGCCTGTGTTTTCTTTTTCCTTCAATCCAGGGCAGGCTCACAAGGAACGAGCTGGGTCCTTAAAACTTTAAGCCACCAGGAGCAAGCGAGTTGTTGCTCTCCAAAGGATTGTCTCTGCTTCACTTACTCTGACAGAAGCCTTGTGCTGAGCCACTTGTCCCTCTCTGCTAACCGCTGTGAATGCTGCCCAGTGTTACTCGCCCATCCTTTTCCTTCCAGTCAACCCCTTGCTCTCCCAGACTTGCAGACAGCCTGTGGTTTTGCCTTCCCCTTCCCACTGTGGTAGTTCAGTGACTATCGAAACTTGCCGCCAGTGCAGGAAACTCAGGAGCTGCATAGGAAGTGAGAAGTAATAAGTGGTTGGAAGTGTAATTTCCAGTCTTCTCTTGCAGGGACTGGGTCTCACCATTTAGTCTTTGTGAATTTGCTGGGTGTTCTTGCAACAGCTCAGATGCCCCCCCCGCCATTGCCTGCCGAAATCAGTGCCTGTAAATGGAGGTGAAAAAACATCTCAGATTTGCATCCAATTCTTATTTTGATCCTGTGCACAGAATGCACTCTCCTGGTGTCCTTTCCTCCCCTCGGATCCTCCTGAGTCCCTTTCCTCCCCGTCCACCAAAGCTCAGGGCTAATTTTCTGTAAAATCAGTAAAGCTGAATACGCTGTCTCTGATTCACAAGGGATTTTGATAATGATACTTCATTCAACAGCACCAGCAGGGGAACCACTCAAGCAATACATTTCCTTTTCTCCTTGGGTATTTTTTTCCCTTTGCTGTCTTCATGTGTCTTTGACACATCTGTCTAGCACCTGTTGAATGCTTTATTAATAGTATATGCTAGACTGGTGACCACCTGTTGGCTACTGAGATTTCTGAGACTATTAGAGAGACACGGTGAGTGAGCGAATGTCTTTTATTTACTCCTGGAGGAATTCTGTGCCATTGGGTGGGTGCAGAATTCGTTTTCCTTGCAAATTTCTTTGCTTCCCTGCAGAAAACTGACTTTCTGATGGGGAAGCAAAGGGAAGCTGCAAGACTGGTCACACGCCTCTCCCCTGCCGTGCTGGCACGTCGTTTCGGGTGCCTGGAGCAGCCAGAAGAGAGGTAAATCACCGTGGCGGGCAGATGAGTGGGGCTGGGGAGGTCCTGGCCGGTGGCTCCTACGCTGCGCTGGACTCAGCTGCCAGTCCTGGCTGGGTGGGGCAGGAAAGGATGGGACTTCCGCTTCCCCTCCAAGGAGGGGCTGGGACCATGTCAGACCCACCCCCAGAAACTTCCCCTGGCTGCAGGAAGCTTCACACCCCCTGCCCCCATATCTTGTCTCCATCACTCCTCAGCCATGGTGGGAGGGTTCACTGTATGGGGAGTTGCTCCCCTGTCTGCCCAGTCCCCATGCATTTGGAGCCACCCAGATCTCCTGCCGAGCCCCAGCCACCTTCACCTGGACCACCCTCTAGAGTCCCATTCCCCTGCACCCGGAATCCCCCTGCAAGCCTCTGTGCATCCAGATCCCCCCGGCACCTGGACCCCCCACTGAGCTGCCTGCACCCAGATTGACCCACACAAAACCTCTCACCCCACACCTGGATCCCCCCCCACTAATCCCCTCCACACTTGGATCCTGCCGGGCTGAGTCTGCTTGCCCCACATCTGGATCGGGGGCCAAGGCTGGGGCTGCATGCAAGATTCGACCTTTCACTGCTGGCCTTTCACATGTCTGGAGATCTGGGTTCAGGTGTGTCCAGGTCACAGCTGGAAATGAATTTGCAGAGCTCCTCTGCCTGTTGTCCCTACTCGACATCACAAAATGCATGCCACAGTTCCACATGCCTTGTGCTCTCTGCTCAGGCGTAACAGCCAGGCAGAAGGTGAAGAAGTCCAAGTCAGGAACCAGAAGGTGCGGCAGCCTGGGGAAACTTGTTCACCCCACCCTTGTACTCTGCCTGTTTGTAGCTAGTGCTACCAGTCCCTGATTTTCATAAGTCACTACACGTCCCCCAATCCAGTCAGAATAGTCAAGAAGAACACCCAAGACGCAGAACACTCAGCCCCCAGTTACTGATTATCTGGAATGAGTGGAGGCAGTGTGGGAAGGATTGGGTCTAGCACCTCCTCACTGGCACAAGGCGAGGATTAGGCTGGAATTCAAACCTCTTTCCTTCCCACCCCTTTTGAGCTCTTCTGACATGAAGTAGCTGGATAAGCGAGCACAAATCTGGCCTGTGTTGCACAGGCAGAGATAAGTCTTGTCACATGAGCCAAGAGTGAGCCAGCCCGACTAAAGGCCTGGACACAATAACTGTTATTGGTTTTGTGTTCAAAATGCTGAGTAGATAATAACATGGATTTTTCTTTCATTAAAGTTGTTACAAGCTATTCCAGGACTCAACAGAGAGAAAGGGCTCATTTATTCCAGAATTAACATGCTGCGAGTATGACTTCAAAGTTTGGCCTCCTCCCACCTCCAGCTGCTGTCACCTGATCCAATACCAACAGCCGGGCACTGTGCTCTGTAGAAGGTGGGAGTGGATTATCCCAATGAGGGGGATCCAATCACAGGTCAGATGGAGGGGGGTGGGTGGGGAGGCGAGTGGATAAAGACCCTTTCTTCTGTGGTTTGTTTCATTATGGAGAAGCCAGAAAGGAAGGGGTCTGTACAGAGAATGGGATCAGCTGGCTTAGCAGCAATCAGAGACCAGCCATTCTGGCCACATGTTTCTTAACTGCAGGGTTTATTCATGCTCATGTTCACTCTGAGAAGGAAAACAAATCCAAATGGTCTTATGTAACTGTCGTAGAAAGAGAGAGCCTGAGGCCTAGTATAAGGAGGCCTGGTATAAGGCCCAAGACCTGAACTAAAGTCAGGGCCCTGCTGATATAAAGGAAGGTTAGCAGGAGTCAGGCTCTGTTAGAAAACATGCCTACTTGCAAGTCCACAGGAGCTGGAAAGAAAAGGGCGGGTATTGCAAAGAAATGTTTGGCACATGACACTCTCACATAAACACATTGTGAAAGGGTTGTACCAGGACACCCCAACACCAGATAGGGTGTAAACACACTCCTGAAGGTGGTACAAGGACACACTGACTCCTCTTAAAGATAAGGTCGGGATGACAGAGTGATGGATAGAGATGCTTTGATTGAACCAACAGGCAGGGAGGAGGTGAGGTGTGATCCAAGGGCATTTGGTACTGACTTAGGCCACATCTACATGAGAGAGTTCAGTCACTTCCAATGTCCCCACCATGGTCTTCCAACCACATGATCCCCAGTTCCTGCTCTGCAGTTCCATAGCAAGCAATTGCTGCTCTTCCCGTGAGCATAATGTCTATTTAACGCCCCACACTAATGCTCCTCTCAGGCCATGCTCTCTCGTGCTCCCCCTCTCTGGTAGCTGCACTTTTCCTTCTGCAGCCAAAAATGCAATTTACGTCTGACTGACAAAGACACACCTTTCTTGGGAAAGTAGGGCAACCTACTTCCCTTTTGAGACAGATGGGGTAACCAGAGAGCTATCTTCATCTGCCCATCCCACATACAAAAAATCAGAGGCCTCTTTAATTTGATATAAGTTTTTATGTCCAACTCTGCCCACACCCACATAACACTAGTCAGTTTTTGACATGGTTCCTCAAGCCTGGTAGCTCTATAATTTGTTCTCGTGTTCCAGTGCAGAAAAGTTCCTATGATGCCAAAAAGCACAATGTTGAAGGAAAGCAAACACCTCTCTCCCACACTGCAAGAACAAGAACTTCTGAGGGAAGCTTGACTGAGGTGCTCAGGTACATAAATATTATTGATCATGATAAAAGGCTACTCAGGGCTTTGCTGTCTGCCAGCCACCTGGGTTTGATTTTTGATGCACTGCACAGAGTGACTTGAACTGGCATGGGGATGGACAGCAGACAGGACTGGGTAGGAGACTAAAAACAGGATGGGGATGAGAATGGGGAGCAGTAGATGAGGTGGAGGTGCTAGGGATCGGAAGTGGAATGGAGATGAGAAAATCCACAGTAACATCAATGTGTGAGATATCCATGATCAGATTAACAGGCGGTGGTGCAAAGGAGAATGGAGGTACGCTGACAGGTGTGTATGTGTGTGCATGCAGGGGACATCCCTGCTCTGGGATAGCCGGGGGGATGAGGTGGATCTAGCAGTTCCAGAGGGAGGAGATATTGTGGGACTGGAACTGCCGATCAAGATTGAGGTGAATTATAGGCTTGTGCTGGGGATACCTACGCACCACCCGCTGCATTGCATCTGGACCTAGCCAGTTATGTGAGTCTCCTATACGAGACTGTGCAGTCTCCCAGTGTCGTCTACAGCAATTGCCTACATGAAAAAGTAAAAGTGAGGGAGTATTTATGTATTTCAACTGTCTTTAATGTAATGGGTGTCTTTACAAAAAGCCTAATCACACTTTAGCTGCCCTTGTGGTGAAGGTGCTAGATTGGGACACAGGAGATCTGTGTTTGAGTCTCTGCTATACCACAGATACTTTTGTCTAACCTTGGCCAAGACACTTAGGGCCCATCAACACTGGCAAGTTTGTGCGCAGTAAAGCAGCTTTGAGTGCTGTAACTCCCGAGGTGGACACACTGCCAAGTCAAATAGTGTGCAGAAACTGCACAGATGCAGCGCTCTAAAAAACCCACCCCGACGAGAGGCGTACAGCTTTCTGCACTGGGGCTACAGCTTCTCTGAGTAATTACTGCATCTCCTGAGGAAGCTCGTGTAGGAAGGTAATATGGATGGGGAGTGTTCAGCTGTTGTGACCTGCACTGGATGTGCCATGTTTGTCTTTCTTCCACAGGACAGAAGCAACTTTGTGTGTACAAAGTGCAAGCTCGTCTCCATATTGGAAGAGAAGGTTCAAGGTCTGTAGCAACAGGTATCGACCCTGCGTTGCATAAGAGAAACTGAAGATTTCCTGGACAGACGTCAGGATATGCTTCTACGGGCACAAGGTTCTGAAGATTCAGAACAGGCTGTGCAGTGGGGACAGAAGGATGGTGAAGGAATTTGGCAACGTGACCTCCAGAAGAAGAAGGGGGAATGTCCATGTACCAGCAACGCAGATACAGGTAAGTAACTGTTTTCATGTTCTTTCCACAGGTACCATTGTGGGGAGTGGCCCAGATGATAAGTCTGGGGGAAGGGAGCAGAAGGAGACTCCACCAGTTGAAAGGCATGAGATGCACTGTCCTAAGGTTGGGGGTTCCATGACCACCACTCCCAAGAGAAGGAGGCGGGTGGTGGTGGTCGGGGACTCTCTCCTCCGGGGGACTGAGTCATCTATCTGACACCTTGACCAGGAAAACAGAGAAGTCTGCTGCTTGCCAGGGGCTAAGGTTCGCGATGTGATGGAGAGTCTGCCGAGACTCATCAAGCCCTCGGACCACTACCCCTTCCTGCTTTTCCACGTGGGCACGAATGATACTGCCAAGAATGACCTTGAGCAGATCACTGCAGACTACGTGGCTCTGGGAAGGAGGATAAAGGAGTATGAGGCGCAAGTGGTGTTCTCGTCCATCCTCCCCGTGGAAGGAAAAGGCCGGGGTAGGGATCGTCGAATCGTGGAAGTCAATGAATGGCTACGCAGGTGGTGTCGGAGAGAAGGCTTTGGATTCTTCGACCATGGGATGGTGTTCCAAGAAGGAGGAGTGCTAGACAGAGACGGGCTCCACCTAACGAAGAGAGGGAAGAGCATCTTCGCGAGCAGGCTGGCTAACCTAGTGAGGAGGGCTTTAAACTAGGTTCACCGGGGGAAGGAGACCAAAGCCCTGAGGTAAGTGGGGAAGCGGGATACCGGGAGGAAGCACGAGCAGGAGCGTGTGAGAGGGGAGGGCTCCTGCCTCATACTGAGAAGGAGGGGCGATCAGCAGGTTATCTCAAGTGTCTATATACAAATGCACAAAGCCTGGGAAACAATCAGGGAGAACTGGGGGTCCTGGCAAAGTCAGGGAATTATGATGTGATTGGAATAACAGAGACTTAGTGGGATAACTCGCATGACTGGAGTACTGTCATGGATGGGTATAAACTGTTCAGGAAGGACAGGGAGGCCAGAAAAGGTGGGGGAGTTGCACTGTATGTAAGGGAGCAGTATGACTGCTCAGAGCTCAAGTATGAAACTGCAGAAAAACCTGAGAGTCTCTGGATTAAGTTTAGAAGCGTGAGCAGCAAGGGTGATATTATGGTGGGAGTCTGCTTTAGACCACCAGACCAGGGGGATGAGGTGGACGAGGCTTTCTTCCGGCAGCTCGCAGAAGCTACTAGATCGCACGCCCTGGTACTCATGGGCGACTTCAATCATCCTGATATCTGCTGGGAGAGCAATACAGCAGTGCACAGACAATCCAGGAAGTTTTTGGAAAGTGTAGGGGACAATTTCCTGGTGCAAGTGCTGGAGGAACCAACTAGGGGCGGAGTTCTTCTTGACCTGCTGCTCACAAACCAGGAAGAATTAGTAGGGGAAGCAAAAGTGGGTGGGAACCTGGGAGGCAGTCACCATGAGATGGTCGAGTTCAGGATCCTGACACAAGGAAGAAAGGAAAGCAGCAGAATACGGACCCTGGACTTCAGAAGAGCAGACTTTGACTCCCTCTGGGAACTGATGGGCAGGATCCCCTGGGAGAATAACATGAGGGGGAAAGGAGTCCAGGAGAGCTGGCTGTATTTTAAAGAATCCTTATTGTGGTTACAGGAACAAACCATCCCAATGTGTAGAAAGAATAGTAAATATGGCAGGCGACCAGCTTAGCTTAACAGTGAAATCCTTGCTGATCTTAAACACAAAAAAGAGGCTTACAAGAAGTGGAAGATTGGACAAATGACCAGGGATGAGTATATAAATATTGCTCGGGCATGTAAGAATGAAATCAGGAAGGCTAAATCACACCTGGAGTTGCAGCTAGCGAGGGATGTTAAGAGTAACAAGAAGGGTTTCTTCAAGTATGTTGGCAACAAGAAGAAAGCCAAGGAAAGTGTGGGCCCCTTACTGAATGAGGGAGGCAACCTAGTGACAGTGGATGTGGAAAAAGCTAATGTACTCAATGCTTTTTTTGCCTCTGTCTTCACGAACAAGGTCAGCTCCCAAACTACTGCACTGGGCAGCACAGCATGGGGAGGAGGTGGCCAGCCCTCTGTGAAGGAAGAAGTGGTTCAGGACTATTTAGAAAAACTGAACATGCACAAGTCCATGGGGCCGGATGCGCTGCATCCAAGAGTGCTAAAGGAATTGGCGGCTGTGATTGCAGAGCCATTGGCCATTATCTTTGAAAACTCATGGCGATCGGGGGAAGTCCCGGAAGACTGGAAAAAGGCTAATGTAGTGCCAATCTTTAAAAAAGGGAAGGAGGAGGATCCTGGGAACTACAGGCCAGTCAGCCTCACCTCAGGCCCTGGGAAGATCATGGAGCATGTCCTCAAGGAATCAATTGTGAAGCACTTAGACGAGAGGAAGTGATCAGGAACAGTCAGCATGGATTCACCAAGGGAAAGTCATGCCTGACTAATCTAATTGCCTTCTATGATGAGATAACTGGTTCTGTGGATGAAGGGAAAGCAGTGGACGTGTTATTCCTCAACTTTAGCAAAGCTTTTGACACGGTCTCCCACAGTATTCTTTTCAGCAAGTTAAAGAAGTATGGGCTAGATGGATGCACTACAAGGTGCGTAGAAAGTTGGCTAGATTGTCGGGCTCAAAGGGTAGTGATCAATGGCTCCATGTCTAGTTGGCAGCCGGTATCTAGCCGAGTGCCCCAAGGGTCGGTCCTGGGGCCAGTTTTGTTCAATATCTTCATTAATGATCTGGAGGATGGTGTGGATTGCACCCTCAGCAAGTGTGCAGATGACACTAAACTGGGAGGAGTGGTAGATACGCTGGAGGGTAGGGATAGGATACAGAGGGACCTAGACAAATTGGAGGATTGGGCCAAAAGAAATCTGATGAGGTTCAACAAGGATAAGTGCAGGGTCCTGCACTTAGGACGGAAGAATCCAATGCACCGCTACAGACTAGGGACCGAATGGCTAGGCAGCAGTTCTGCAGAGAAGGACCTAGAGTGGACAAGAAGCTGGATATGAGTCAACAGTGTGCCCTTGTTGTCAAGAAAGCCACTGGCATTTTGGGGTGTATAAGTAGGGACATTGCCAGCAGATCGAGGGACGTGATTGTTCCCCTCTATTCGACATTGGTGAGGCCTCATCTGGAGTACTGTGTCCAGTTTTGGGCCCCACACTACAAGAAGGATGTGGAGAAATTGGAGAGAGTCCAGCGAAGGGCAACAAAAATGATTAGGGGTCTGGAACTGGGAGGAGAGGCTGAGGGAACTGGGATTGTTTAGTCTACGGAAGAGAAGAATGAGGGGGGATTTGTGTTAAGGAAAAGTTAGCATATGTGCATATGTGACTTCATTTTGGTTTGGGGCCCACCATTGTCTAAAAGCAAACACATCATGCACCAGGAGGAGTGTTCCTTAGATACTGCATTCCTGTGAAACCCCCCCCCCCTTGTTTCCAGCCTGTCTCGACTCCCGGTTTCTGTTCTTTGTCTGTTCCTAACTCCCTGCCTCCTGGGCTTGATGCGAGCCTCCCATCCTGATAAGAAAGGCTACTGGTGCATTGCTTTAGGACCATGTTGTGTAGTTGAAGTAATGGTTTAGCACGGGGGATGCACTTAGCAGGGATAGGTGGTAGATAAGGGAAGGGTTTGTCTATTGGCTAAGGTTTCTGATGCATGAGGGCAACATGCTTTGCTAAAAGGTATATAATCTCTGTATAACCTGCATTCGGGGTCCGCTCCTGATTAGCAGGGGGGCACCACGCTCGAGCGTAATAAACTTAGTATCTTTGGGAACTCTGCAGTTGTAGACTTTGTTCATGTGCCTCAGCTTAGACTCGAACTGTGCGTGACCTGTGAGGTATAATTCGCAGCAGTTCTTGTGTGAGACCTGTGAGGTATAAATCGCAGCAGTTTGTGTGCGTGACCAACTAGGTATAATTCGTAACAGTTTTGGTGACCACGAAAGGACTCTAGGCTCGCCTCAACAAGCGAGATTACACTCCTCCTCTCGGACAGCTCCAGCCGGCACAGGGTGAGTTCACCTTTGAGAACTCCAAGGAGGGGGGGTGTGAGCCGTCGCTTAGGTGATAAGGTGGCACATTTGGTGTCCTTTTGGTAGCCCATTATGGGTTCTGGGCAGAGTGTAAGTAAGGGGACCCCTTTGGCTGAAATTTTCGAGAATTAGGGGAATATCTCTGGTACCCATGGGTTAGGTAAAAAAAAAAAAAAGCTGTAATCTTGTGCAAGGTTGAGTGGCCAGCACTAACAACTCAAACACCTTTTGAATGGCCACCGGATGGTTCCTTTGCTGGAGAAAAATTAACAGCGCTTAGGAAAAGGCTGGAGAACAAAGCTCCAGCCCAGATGGATTGTTGATATGTATGGGACAACTGGGCTTATGCGCATGCGAAAGGACGTCCTCTTTCCTCCTCCTTTTCTTATTCATCTCAAGGGTCTCCAGCCCCGCTCTGTGCTATGCCTGCTTCTGCCCCTCCTCCGGCTTACCTTCGGCTTTCTGACTTATGCCCGTCACCTCCTTGCTTGCCAATTGGCCGTGCGTTCTGTCCAGGTGACAAGCCTCATGGGGGGAGGACTCGGGTAGCCCTTGTAAGTGGGAATATGTAAGAGAAGAGACCAGGAGAGCTCGGGGGCTAGTTAAGAAGCCCACCCTCCTTGTTAAATTGGTAGTGAAACAAAGCTGGTGCTCATGGAAGGGACAGTTCAGAGAAAAAAAACAGGATCGGGCCCAAGCAGGCAGGCAAGAGATAGAGATTGGAAAATAGGTTGAAAACTTGGAGGTCATAGTGGAAAAAGAGTAAATAATTACAGGAATGGGAAATGTAAATCCCAAAATAATACTTAGAATGGTAAAATCTAAGTTAATTGGGTGTCAAGATAAGCAAGTAATTTAAGAAAGAAAAGTAAAAAGTTAACTCTGTAGTTGCTGAAAAGAATTAAGCAGTTGAACTTTGTGAAATACTGGGGGAAAAAAAAGAATTCTTGGTTTCTTTGCAGCCATTTTGAGGAAAATGGGCCCTTTTCCAATGGTATGCAATTATACAGTGCTACTTAATTAATATCTTATTAGGCTCCAAGGGGCTACAATAGGTGGTGTCTTCCTTTTCAGGTTGCTGTGTATTTGACAGCAGGAGTTAAAAGTAAAAGGCAATCAAAAGTCTGATAAAGTTTATTGTGCCCTTTTTAAAGTAAGAATCTTTAAGCTGTGGATCCAAAAGCAAGCCGGAAACCATTTGTTTTAATGTAAATTACCTAACTGATAAGGTAGAGGCCACTAAAACCTGGGCTGCCTATGAAACAAATACAAGAAAATATGTGTAATTCCTCTGTTTTGCCTGCAATTAACAAGGGTATTTGTATAAAAAGGAAATATTTTAAGCAATGACTGACTGCCCAGAAGGGGTAGATCTATGTTCTTTTTGCCTTTCAGAAAATCAGAGAAAACTGATGCCAGCTGAAAAGCAATTCAACATATCATGAATTTACTGGCACAATAGGAATTATGTTCTGTGTTCTATGTCCTGTCTTGTGGTGTTTGTCTTGTGGCCAGAACTGCTGTTTAATTTTTCATAGGACAGTTTAGTTTAAAACTAAATAGAAGGGTTAAATCAAAATGCAGATACTTGTTTTATTCAACTTGGAATACGAAGTGTTTGGATAATATCAGAAAAATGTGATATACTAAAGTTTAATACATTTGCTTAAGTAAAAAAAAAAATTTCATTGACCAGATCTTTTAATTGAAAAAAATTGTTAAAATTTGCACATCAACAGTCTTTGGAAGCAATGACATGAAAGGTTAACCCACTCCACATATTATACATGAGATCCTTCTAGCTACCTCAAATTTCTAGCCAGAGGGCTGGGGAGGGAGGAAAGCTATTGGACACCAGAGGTTGCACCAAGTGGACTCCTCAAAAGTGGGTGTGCTTGTCCTGGCTTGTTGCTCCAAAGCTCTGTAATAGTCATTTTCCTAGAAGGGTATATGTGGCATACATTGAACAATAAGACTAAAGTGCTGTATAATGGGCAATGTATATGTGTTCATTTTTAAACAAAGGTGTATGAGTAAAAAGTGAAAGTTTCCTTTGCAAGTTAATAAAAGCCAAGAAGGGGAGAAGAAAAAAAACAGAAAACGAGCTAATTCAGCGCTGTAGCTGGCAGGCTCGGTCCAAAGATAAGATACTGGCCTGCCCAAGGACACTACTCACAGCTAGGATTTGGCTGACAGCCAAGAAAGAGGGGGGCTTGAATGTGCCCAATCATCTGTGAGATCTGCAACACACTGCCAGACATTAATGAAATGTGTTAGGTCTCTGTATTTACAGGTGAAAGAAGTCCTGCTTCAAGAATCCTGAGCAAACCTGCCATTTGTTAAAACCAGGTGACTGGGTCTACATAAAGGTCCATCAACAAAAGACTAGTCTGGCCCCATGCTGGAAAGGCCCTTATTAAGTCCTGCTAACTACCAACACCACTGTGAAGTGCCAAGGACTGACTGCCTGGACCCATGCTTCTTACTGCAAAAAGATCCCTCCACCTCGAGATGACTTCACTTCGACTACTGATCAGCCTGTCCCTCCTTCTGGGTTTTTTTTTCTTTCCTCCTTTTGGACAGCAGGGAAAAGGACAAGGTTAAGTGCTAGTAACCTCTCCCTTGTCCACTGACAGAGCTAACCTGCATTCAGTATTTGCTAAAGAAACCAAAGCACTACAGGGTGACGTGCTAGTAACCTCTCCCCTGTATAATGCAAAAGCATGACTGTTCCAAGAGAGAAGAAGGAACGCCTGCTCTGCTGAAACCACCAAGATCCAGGGATTCCTGACTGCAAAAGACACTGAGAATTGGCCTTGGTGGCAAGGATGGAACATTGTACATTGTCAGGGAGGAAGTTGCAGGATGTATTCTTGGGAATGTGAAGTGAAGTGGTGGGGTGGGTTTATTCCAGGGGCTGGAATCTGTGCTTGTGGGCAAGTATGAATACCAAAAACGCCTTACAGCCACGGACATTACTCCCACCATCTGCCACCACTCCTTTGCAGGTAAAGGTTCCTGGATCCATCATAGCTACATTAAGTTGGTGCTGGGACCCCCACCTGACCCTGACAAGCCATTGGACGAGCCACTTCACAAATGAACACCATGACCAACCCATGGACTAAGCTTTCCAGCTATTGGAACCTTTACAGCCCACCAGGACTTCTTGTGTTCCTGTTTATCGGACTTACATTGGTGGTGGTGTTTTTTGTATGGTATAGAGGAGAATGCCGACATTGATATGGTTTGCCTGGGGGGGTTCCTCTCCCTATTCCCAAGTCCAGTACAAGGATGGGAGGGCAATAGCTTTTTGAATTTAACCCGTGCCATAAAACAGGGTGTAAATCAAACGCAGTGTTGGATTTGTATTCATACCCCCACATATTTGGGTCAGGGGGTCCCGTTGGTAGGGGTACCTATCCCTCTTAATTGAACACTCCAAGCTAAGCTATGGGCAAACACTACATTCAACTGGAATGTTACAATCCAAAGATGGTCTATTGATATGGTGGCCCAGGGTAATTATGCTTTGTGTGCCATGACGTAAGGGCATGGAAAATACAGTTTTTGTGGAAAATTTTGTGGGATGCAAGGACACCACCCAGATCAGCTCTGGTGCAGCAGACCCTTCCACCTACTCCGGGTCCCCGTGGCCAGTCCCTGAGGGGTCTGGCTGGTATTGGTTATGCAATCACACAGCCTATAAGGTTCTCCTGGCAGGATGGTGTGGTACATGTACCTTAGGGGCTATAGTACCCGCCATGACAGTACACCAAACCCTAACCCAGGGAGAGATCCGCAATCTAGTATAAAGAAACCAACGAAGTATTCCTTTAAACCCTCTTTCTCAACGGCCCACAGGCTTTCACTCCTTTGCGCGATGGTTTCTGCCATGGTTAGGAGTAAGTGAACTAGAAAAAGCTATAGTTAATATTTCAGCTGCTTTGAAATTAATGGCAAATGCAACTGCAGATGCCTTATCTGCCCTTCAAATTGAAGTAACTCAGGTATCCTAAACTACATTGCAAAACCACCTGGCCCTGGATTATCTCCTTGCAAACCAGGGCGGGGTCTGTGCTCTGGTTAACTCAAGCTGTTGTGTATTTGTAAATCGGCAGCATAGGGTGGAAACTGATATCCACATCCTCATGCAGCAGGCAGCCCTATTCTACCACATCAGCCTCGACAATACCAGCGCTGGATTCCAGGAGGTCTGGAACTGGCTCACCTCATGGCTACTGGATATGGGGGCTTGGGGACGGTGTATTTTATATTTCATTCTTTTGGCTGTTATTGCTTTTGTGTTATTTTTTGTATGCCTACAATGTTGTGGTATGTGCTATCGGCAACTGCTAACCCTGCATCTTGGTTGCTCAGCCCCGATATCGTTTACTGACGTACAAAAGAAAAGGGGAGACTGTTAAGGAAAAGTTAGCATATGTGCATATGTGACTTCATTTTGGTTTGGGGCCCACCATTGTCTAAAAGCAAACACATCATGCACCAGGAGGAGTGTTCCTTAGATACTGCATTCCTGTGAAACCCCCCCCGCCCTTGTTTCCAGCCTGTCTCGACTCCCGGTTTCTGTTCTTTGTCTGTTCCTAACTCCCTGCCTCCTGGGCTTGATGCGAGCCTCCCATCCTGATAAGAGAGGCTGCTGGTGCATTGCTTTAGGACCATGTTGTGTAGTTGAAGTAATGGTTTAGCATGGGGGATGCACTTAGCAGGGACAGGTGGTAGATAAGGGAAGGGTTTGTCTATTAGCTAAGGTTTCCGATGCGTGAGGGCAACATGCTTTGCTGAAAGGTATATAATCTCTGTATAACCTGCATTCGGGGTCCCTCCTGATTAGCAGGGGGGCACCACGCTCGAGCGTAATAAACTTAGTATCTTTGGGAACTCTGCAGTTGTGGACTTTGTTCGTGTGCCTCAGCCTAGACTCAAACTGTGCGTGACCTATCGGGTATAATTCGCAGCAGTTCCTGTGTTTGACCTATCGGGTATAATTCGTAATATTTGATAGCTGCTTTTAACTATCTGAAAGGTGGATCCAAAGAGGATGGATCTAGACTATTCTCAGTGATAGCAGATGACAGGACAAGGAGTAATGGTCTCAAATTGCAGTGTGGGAGATTTAGGTTGGATATTAGGAAAAACTTTTTCACTAGGAGGGTGGTGCAACACTGGAATGGGTTACCTAGGGAGGTGGTGGAATCCCCTTCCTTAGAAGTTTTAAGGTCAGGCTTGACAAAGCCCTGGCTGGGATGATTTAGTTGGGATTGGTCCTGCTCTGGGCAGGGGGTTGGACTAATGACCTCCAGAGGTCCCTTCCAACTCTGATATTCTATGATTCTACAGCGCTGTGGTGCCAGTGTAGACATTGTGGTGATTACAGCGCTGCAGTTGGCCTCCAGGAGGTGTTCTACAAAGCCTGTTCTCACCTCTCTGGTTATCAGTTTGAACTCTACTGCCCTGCCTTCAGGTGACCAACCGTCAGCCCCACCCCATACATTCCTTTGCAAATTTGAAAGTCCCCTTCCTGTTTGCTCAGTGATGCTTGCAGTGATCTCAGCACATCTTTTCAGGTGACCATGCCTGCTCCAAGCACCAGGCGATCGCTCACTTGGAGCAATGCTGAGCTACTGGACCTCATCAGCATTTGAAGAGAGGCGGCTGTGCAGTCCCAGCTGTGCTCCAGCCATCGGAATTATACCTATGGACAGATTTCACGATGCATGACAGAAAGGGGCCATGACTGGGACACACTGCACTGTGGAATAGAAGAGAAGGAGCTGCGGAACGCCTACCACAAGGCACGGGAAGCAAACCACTGCTCTGGTGCTGCGCCCACGAGCTGCTGGTTCTACAAAGAGCTGGACGCGATACTCGGTGGCGACCCCACCTCCACTGCAAAGGCCACTGTAGATACTTCGGTGGCTCGCGTGCCAGTCAAGAGTGGGCCGAGCCAGGAGGAGGCAATCTTGGATGAAGAGCAGGAGGGGGAACCAGAGGCAGAGGATGACTTGGAGGCCAGAGATGCATGCAGTTAGGAGCTCTTTTATACCCTGGAGGAGCCTAGCCAGTCACAGCAGTCGGATCTTGGCAAAGTGCAAACAGAAGGGGAGGCCCCTGGTAAGTGGATCTGATCTTGGGAATTGCTGAAGCGAGTTGTTGGGGGCAGGAGGGTTGCAGGAAGCAGGCTTGTCTCCCACCTCATGTCTAGTTTGAGTGGCAGAACAGGCTGTTGATGTACTCTCTCACTTCATGGGAATCTCCCTCAGAGTTCTCCAGGAAACGCTTGTGGAGATGCTGGACAATCTGCTACCGCAGGTTCCTCGGCAGAGCTGAACTTTGTTTCTTGCCCTATTAATGGTAACTTTCTCATGCCACTGTGCCGTCACAGGGAAGGGGCAGGGACACCATTGCTGCACACAGGCTAGCCATATAGGGGCCAGGGCAGAAGCTGTAGGCTTGGAGAAGACTCTCCCTTGATTCCTTGCTCACCTGCAGCCGCGAGATATCTTCCATAATGATCACCTTTTGTGGAAAGTGTGGGGACAGGAATGATTATCAGGCCCACCCTACAGGGCTGGCTCTCCCCAAGTGCCCAAGAGGCACGTGCCCAGTGCACAGCTGGGTCCAGGAGCAGTGATTTATCCTGCCCCTGCGGCTACTCACCATTCTGGGGGTCTTGTGGCTTATGTGTGCTTGCCTGGGGTCAGCCAGTTAGTGACAGGTGTGTGAGTACTGGCTGTGTTTTAAAGCACTGAAACAGTGTTGTCTGTGTTGCAAACAATACTGTTTCTGTAAAATGTTGCATTTAAACTTCACAGAGATGACCTTGTAGGCACAGCCCCCTTCTTTATTATTGGCAGCAGAATGATTGTGAAGAATTAGGAAGCCTCCAAGAAAAACTAAGGAGGACTTTATGCGTGAGGTTATGATGCACTCCGCTGCCGAGAAAAAGGAATTGAAGGAGTGACGGGACAGTGAGAAGAGGGACTGAAAGGAGAACACGGCACACCAGAAAGAAGCCAGGGAGTGGCTCTTTCCAGTTATGGAGCACCAAGTGGACGTGCTCCAGGTGATACTAGCTCTTTAAACCAAGCAGCTCCACGCCCGCCCTCCCCTGCAGCCACTGTCACAAAACTCTTTCCCATGTGCCCCACCCTACAATGCCAACACACTCTTATCAACCTCCTGGCTCCAGTCTCTACCCGCAGCATTCCACTCCTCCCTCCTCACAGTCTAGCAGTGCGGACTCCCACTACCCACTGCACTCAACACCCATCCCTCTGCAGTTTGGCCCTGCTGAAGTACAGCACCTGCTGCATCGTACTCCAAAGGAGAAGGTTGGGTATGATCCCTGGACACACACAAATCTGTAGCTGTCCCAGGACCCCTCCTCCTCCTTGAGACCTTCCATTCCCCCATCTCCCCCTTCCCCACCCCCCGCTGATGAATTTTTTCGTTTGACTCTCTCCTCTGGTGGTTGTCTTTCAATAAAAGAACTGTTTGTTTGAAAGCAATCTTTATTCTATTAAGTGAAACCAAAAGGAGCACTGCAAAGCAACATTCAATTATGTTAAGGCCTCTCTTGCATCAGGTGCACCAATCACCTCCTAGCATTACAAGCATTGCAATCCCAAGCATAGCCCCACCTCCATTCCACCCCTTCCCCAAAGTCCCCGCCCCACCCCACCTTTTCCCACCCCAGCCCTGCCCCCATTCCACCCCTTTACCTCAAGTCCCCACCCCTGCCCTGCCTCTTCTCCATCTCCTCCCCTGAGTGTGCTGCATCCCCGCTCCTCTCCCTCCCTTCCGGAAAGTCCTAAGCTCTGCTGAACAGCTGTTAGGCGGTGGGGGGGTGGGAAGTGCTTGGAGGGAGTGGGAGGAGCAGGGACGCGGCGTGCTTGGGGAAGGAGGAGGCAAGGAGGGGCTTGGGGGCAGCAGGGGCTTGGCTGCTGGTGGGTGCTGAGCACCCTCTAATTTTTTCCCATGCATGCTCCAGCCCCGGAGCACGCACGGAGTGGGGGTCTATGTTGCCCAGAGTCACGGTCTTTTGGAGCAGGATGTGATTAATGGCCCTGCACACTTCCATCAACATGAGTCCAACGGTCGACTTTCCCACTCCAAACTGGTTCGCGACTGATCGGTAGCAGTCTGGAGTTGCTAGCTTCCACGGTGCTATCGCCACGCGCTTCTCCAGCGACAGGGCAGCTCTCATTCTCGTGTCCTTACATCGCAGGGCTGGGGCAAGGTCATCAAACAGTCCCATGAATGTGGCTTTCCTTATGCTAAAGTTCTGCAGCCACTTCTCGTCATCCCAGACGTGCATCACGATGTGATCCCACCACTCAGGGCTTGTTTCCCGAGCCCAAAAGTGGCGTTCCACTGTGGTCAGCACCTCCATGAATGTCACAAGCAATCTCGTGTCGTAGCTACTATGCGTGGCGAGATCAATGTCGCGCTCCTCTTGCCTTTGTAGTTTAAGGAATAACTCCACTGCCACTCGTGACGTGTTGGTCAGAGCGAGCAGCATACTGGTCAACAGTGCGGGATCCATTCCTGCAGCCAGAAAGAGGCAGGGCAGAGCGCGCAGTACACAAACCATTGAAAGATGGCGCCAAATGCGGACAGAAGCACAGGGATTGCTGGGAGGAGAAGCAATGCATCACGGGGCATTGGGACAGGACCCAGGATGCCGCACGACCTCTTCTGCCTTCCCACAAGCCTTAGCGGCGGAAGAGGTGCTCTGTGGGATAGCTGCCCAGAGTGCACTGCTCTGAGTAGTGCCGCAAGTGTGTACGTGCTATTGCGCAGGCAGCTGTCAGTGTGAACACACAACAGCGGTTTCCCTTCGGTGCTCTCCGAGCGGCGCGGTAACTGCCGGCGCTGTAACTTCGCTAGTGTAGACATACCCTTAATCACTCTGTTCCTGAGTTCCACCATCTGACATGAGGATAATAATGTGTTTTCTATTTCATAGAATCATAGAATCATAGAATATCAGGGTTGGAAGGGACCCCTGAAGGTCATCTAGTCCAACCCCCTGCTCGAAGCAGGACCAATTCCCAGTTAAATCATCCCAGCCAGGGCTTTGTCAAGCCTGACCTTAAAAACTTCCAAGGAAGGAGATTCCACCACCTCCCTAGGCAACGCATTCCAGTGTTTCACCACCCTCTTAGTGAAAAAGTTTTTCCTAATATCCAATCTAAACCTCCCCCACTGCAACTTGAGACCATTACTCCTCGTTCTGTCATCTGCTACCATTGAGAACAGTCTAGAGCCATCCTCTTTGGAACCCCCTTTCAGGTAGTTGAAAGCAGCTACCAAATCCCCCCTCATTCTTCTCTTCTGCAGGCTAAACAATCCCAGCTCCCTCAGCCTCTCCTCATAAGTCATGTGTTCTAGACCCCTAATCATTTTTGTTGCCCTTCGCTGGACTCTCTCCAATTTATCCACATCCTTCTTGTAGTGTGGGGCCCAAAACTGGACACAGTACTCCAGATGAGGCCTCACCAATGTCGAATAGAGGGGGACGATCACGTCCCTCGATCTGCTCGCTATGCCCCTACTTATACATCCCAAAATGCCATTGGCCTTCTTAGCAACAAGGGCACACTGCTGACTCATATCCAGCTTCTCGTCCACTGTCACCCCTAGGTCCTTTTCCGCAGAACTGCTGGCTAGCCATTCGGTCCCTAGTCTGTAGCGGTGCATTGGATTCTTCCGTCCTAAGTGCAGGACCCTGCACTTATCCTTATTGAACCTCATCAGATTTCTTTTGGCCCAATCCTCCAATTTGTCTAGGTCCTTCTGTATCCTATCCCTCCCCTCCAGCGTATCTACCACTCCTCCCAGTTTAGTATCGTCCGCAAATTTGCTGAGAGTGCAATCCACACCATCCTCCAGATCATTTATGAAGATATTGAACAAAACCGGCCCCAGGACTGACCCCTGGGGCACTCCACTTGACACCGGCTGCCAACTAGACATGGAGCCATTGATGGAGCCATTGAGCCAAGATTTATAACTCTTTGGACAGGAACTGTGTCTTACTACAATGTTACTGTCAGTAAATAGTGCTTAATAAATAATACCCGGGAGGTTGTATCATTGTTAAATTACGAGACTATGATTAATACTTTTCCTTTTTTTAAAATGCATCCACCCCTCCCTATGTGCTCTTTCATATGTTGTCACACCCACACCGGTAGTAATGGACAACGTTATGAAAGCTCTGAATTTTGACTATTTAATTGGATTTGCTTTGGCCAGGCTCACTTTCTTCTTGTTTGCTTTCTGTGATCATTCAGGCAGTCAAGCTTTGCTGTTTACTGACAGCTAATTTTGAAACTTCACATGTGGGGGTTTGCAGAAATAAAAATTAAAATATCAATGAAAAAATATATACACTGCAAATGTTTGTGCACTTATCCAATCAGGGGACATACCATGTGGCTTCTCTGACCTATCACAAGTGATCATTGCAGCTCTGCTAGGATATACTCTTGAACAAGCAATAGAGTTTAAAAATAGATAAAATAATACATTATTTACTAACTTCAAGTACGTCTGAGGGAATCCTGATTGCAGAACTTCTGTAAGTAAAAGAACAGGCCTACATTTATTGGGTATATTTTTTGTTGTGAATTATTTGCTCTGGTCTATTGCTTAGCTATGGGAAGCATATTTAAAGTTCTTTCCTCATCTAAACCAACCAGAGCTGCTGAGAAAATACGAAACATTTTCCATTAAACTGTTCCTATTTTTTGTTGCATATTTTTCCAACTAGCTCTTCTTCCAAGCCACATTACTTTTATTTCTCATATCTGACTGCCCTAGAATTCATTTTTTTCACAACTGGGGAGCACGTATCCCATAAGAGAGACACAGTGAAGACGACTGCTGTATCCATTCTAAACTGCAGGGACATTTAGTTCACCAGTATGGAATTATCCAGGGTGGAATTTGGCCAGGACACCCTTTTGGGGTCTCTAATAAGGAGGAGTGGTCAGGAACAGCTCAGTTTTAAATCTTCTCTGGCTACCATTGTAACTAATGAGAAAAGTTTAAAAAATAATCCTTCCCCCCTCCACCCCCCCCTGCAATTTGCTTAATAATGGTGTATGGACAGTTAAGTGAGAGGACCTGGCAACGAAGCTGGGGATGTTATGCATTTGTATTGTGCGGACGTGCAAGGTTATATTATCAAAGGGGGAAAAAAAGGAACATTGGCTAATTAGAGTCCAAATGTCAGTTGCAGAGGTTGTGACAAGACTTTGTTTTTCTGAAATAATCACTGGCTAAATGCTGGAGTACAGCCAAAGATTTTTTGATGACGGCCTTCATAAAATAGTGTTAAGGAGGTTGAATAATCACACAAAGAGCAAAGTCTTATGAAGGACTGAAAAAATATGAAGAGGTAGGAAACATCACAGCAAACGACTGCTTCTTTGAATGGAAAGAGGTTAATATTAGGGAGTCAACGTAGGAGGATAATGAGGGCATCTGCTGAGGGTGTGACAACATATGAAAGAGCACATAGGGAGGGGTGGATGCATTTTAAGAAAAGGAAAAGTATTAATCATAGTCTCGTAATTTAACAATGATACAACCTCCTGGGTATTATTTATTAAGCACTGTTATTGTACCTGATATTGTGTGAAACAAGAAGTAGGCAACGTGGTTTAGACACGCAGTGCACTGGATAGGCAGGAGATGGTCCATTCTCAAAAACAGTGTAGTTTCCATGCTCCCACCACCACCATATGCATATTGCTCTTTTTAGGGTGCTTTAGCATTGATTGGCTTCATGGATGAGGTGTTCTGAGGGATTTGCATGATTAAAGAGTGGTTATTTGGGCTCTGATTCTCAAAGCTGCTTAGTCACCTCTTTTATTACCAGCAGGAGAGTGGGGTAGGGGGAGAGAAAACCTTTTGTAGTGATAAACACCCATTTTTTCATGGTCGTTGTGTATAAAAACATCTTCTGTATTTTCCACAGTATGCATCCGATGAAGTGAGCTGTAGCTCACAAAAGCTTATGCTCAGATAAATTGGTTAGTCTCTAAGGTGCCACAAATACTCCTTTTTGTGGATACAGACTAACATGGCTATTAATCTGAAATTAGTCACCTCTGAGGATCTCAGAGTTGGTGCACAACGAAATGGAGCTGACCTGGGTGTCATATCCAGTTTTGGTCGCCTCAAATGAGGATAGGTATAGCTGTAAGTGCAAACTGCAAAATTCTAGAAAAGGGCAACACATGTGGTTAGAAATATAAGGAGAGGCTTATCTGATAAGAGTGCAAAGTCTAGAGCCAACATTTTCACAAGTGTTCCCTGATTTCAGGTACCTCAAGATTTGGAGGCCTGGGTTTTCAGAAGTCCTGAGTAGCCACAGCTCTATCTGAAGGCAATTGAATAGATGGTGTGGATAGTCAGCAGCTTTGGAATTCAGGCCAAGGGTGTTTCAGGTTGGGCACCCAAAATCACTGAGTAATTTTGAAAATGTTGCCTTAGGATTATTTAACCTGGGAAGGAGACAAGTTACAGGAGACATGACTGAACATTTATGATTATGAAGGGTATGTAGTCAATGTCAGACAAAACTGCTTTTTTTAAATGCTACTTCATAATATGAAAGCAAAGGGACATTCCAAATTAGTGCTCAGTATATTTAGGCGGTGTGCTGCTTCATATAGGGGACAATCAATCTATGTAGTTCACAGACTTAAGAAGCCAGTGAGTTAAATATTGACTTTTAAAGGGGCTGATTGAGCAATAATCAAATTGTATCAGCTGCACTTATTAAGAAAAGGGTAAATAAATCTCATGCTTCAAGTCATTAACTATGTCAGTGGTCAGGAGCCCACATCCATGTAAAGAGTTGCACCATTGACCAACTACATTGTTTTTTTCCCCTCTTCCTCTCAAGTCTCAGGTATTGGTTGTGGTCTGAGATAGGATCCAGTAAGTCTGTTCATTCTCTTCATGTTGCAAGAAGGTTCACGTACAGGATGACTGGATTGTACCTGAGTCAAAAAATACAATAATGTATTCCACCCTGTTCATCATGCAGAGTAAGGAAAGCTGTCTGCAAACTGAGTTTATTAAAGAGCAATGAAAGCTTTTTCAGAGGATCCAACCCAGATAGAAAATGTTAATCGGAGTTGAATCAACAATGTTGCAAACAAGGAAATGTTCTACCTACCTGTGATCCCTTACCTAGCAAGGAAGGATTTTCTGTCATCATTTACTGATGCAATCTGTGAAGGGAAGAGCAGCTTCTTAGTGTGCTCCAAGCACTGATTTTTCTAAGCAACGATTAGTTGAACAATTTCCACAGGACGGACCAATAAATAAAAGAAAATTCCTTGACAATACTTCTTACATGAACGGCTGGGACTGAGTTTGGGCTCCTAGAAGTCAGGCTTCCTGTGCTGCTGAATAGTTGTTTGTTCAGGATTTTATTTATTGGAACACTAAATGATTTTTGAAGATTCTCTTCCTCTAATCTTTCTTGTTTAAAGTGAGCCACGAAGAAAATTGGAAGGAATGACGCACTCCGCAGTCAAAGATTGCAATGGGCTGGAGAACCCCAGTTTTATGGTGAGTTTATTGCTTTAAGAAAAGTATAGCTTGCATAAAGTTTGTATGAGTTCTGAGAAGGAAAGCTTTAACAGGAGCAAGGGAGGAAAGGGGAAAAAGAAGCAGCAGAGAGAGAGAAAGAGAAGGGGTGTGTTAGAGTGAATGAAAGGGGAAAGGAAGAGAGATTGAACAGTCTTTCTAGGGTCCTTTGTAAAGATGAGGCTGACATGATCTGGTATCTTCTTCACTAAATCCTATTGCTTGTACAATAGTAATTTAAAGGCTGTTTTGCTACTTTGGAGTTCCTTTTTTGTATTCTATAAATAAGAGAGAAAAGATGAGGAGATGAACTGACGTTGCTGTACTATAGTTTATGTATCTGTTTCAGAAGGGATTAAACCTTCTGCCTCTTGTTCCCTGGGTTGGAGGTTTTATATGATGACAAGGGCAGGGAAAATTAAAATTGGTCCAGGATTTTTTTTTTTTTGGAATGGGTCTATTTCAAAAGAGGTAAATTGATGAGAGGTTGATGGAGAGAATTTGGGGTGAACTAGGCACAGTGCCCTGCAGATTTCCAGTACAGTAGCAAATTCATGAGTGAATTATATGTGGTGTTACTAGCAGCTGTGTAACTGTGCTGGAAATCCTGGAAACCGGAGGAGAAGGGATGATCTTGTGGATAAACCACAGGACTGGGAACTTTGTTCTCTCCTTCAGGATACAAGTAACTTCCATTAAAATCAAGAAGAGTTGCTCATATCCTGAGGGGAGGGTTAAGAATTAGGTATCTGTGTTCTGTTTGACCTTGGGCAAATCAGTTACTGCTCCATGCCTCAGTTTCCTCATCTGTAAAGCAGAAAAATAAAACTTAGCTCCCTTCCAGGAAGGCTATGAGGGTAAATATGGTAACACTGGTAAGGTGCTTTGAGATCCTCATGTGGAAGGTGCTGTAGAAATGCAAAGGGTTATTCTTTTTATTATTAAAATGTTCCCAGCCACAGCTCAGTTCAGGTTTCTAACTTTCCTAAAGATTGAATCCTCCCTTACCTTGATCATCTGGGGTTTTGTGTTTCAAGCAGTTCATATTTATTCTGTCAAGATTTTTGTTCAAAATAATGACGACTCCGATTTTATGCTGAGAACAGGCAATCACGGGGGTCGACCTGGATGTCTGAGCTCACAGGATTGAGGCTGATAATTGTAACGGATCGGTAACGAATCTTCTGCTTCAGGCAACAAGACAGAATCCAAGAGTTGTCCTGCTCAGGCCCCCTGCTGCAGAGGAGGCAAGGGCTTGTCCTGTCACAGAGACTTCTGCTTGTTCCTGCTTCTCCCAAAATGAGAGGTCGATTCCATTCAGCAGTGCCTCGTGCTCTCTCCTTCCCAAGGTTCCCAGGCAGGATCAGGCATTCATGTGGAAGTGGCAACGGTACATACACTGTACTAGTTACTTTGCTATAAGCCTCTCTTCTGAACAAGAGCTCCAGAAAGTGAGCTTGCTTCTGTCTGGATCCAGCTATTTTTAATGCTCCCAGCCAGTCTACATAAGGACAAGAGATAGGGTTTTAAAATGTGTTAGCCAATATGTTTTAGGCCTTTACGCTTACTGTAGACTAGGTTGTCTATTGAGGATGACGGTCCAGAAATCTGGATATTTGATGAAAATAGTGCCATGTCACACCTACATATTTGATATATGTGCACAGTTTGTCTTTTTTATTTTGACTTCAAAAGTTGTATTTATTTTCTGCTCCTGTTTCTTCACTCTACAGTATCATTTGCTTTGCTCCCTTCATTGGGAGACTGACTTTCTCTGGGGGGGTTATTTCAGACACACCTACCCAGCTCCCTAATGCCTGCGATCATAGAGACCCACTCCAGACCCTGCCCAACCATTGCTGCTTCTCCTCTCCCCAAAGTCCCAGCTCCCACTGTGAAAGCTGCTCACGTGGAGTGTAAGATACTCCCGCAGCCACTGCACCTCACAGTCTGTGCATGCTGAGGTCTGGCTGAAAGGGAAGGTGAGCTGCTCTGTCGAGGGATGTTCCATGAAGGAGCCTTTTTCTCGTCAGGGCTGGGTTAGCCCTAGGAATGCGGCAGGGCAGTTGCTCCCACCCTCCCTTTAGTAAGGTAGTGCAGCTTTAACAAGGGCTTCCCTGCCAAAACCTCATTGGGTCTCTTGTTTCTTGGTTGAGCAGAGTTCTGGGTTGGTGGACACTGGGTTGTCTGTGCATACAGCATGCTTGGCCACGGAGGGGGATTGGGGAGGAGGAGGAACGTGTCTTGTGGTGGTACAAAACCATCTCCATAGTCCAGCTGTTACCAGATTTGCCCAGTACTTTGGGGTTTGCTCATTTATTAGGGTTATTCTTCTGGGGGGAGGTGTTCTGTAATTCTATTAATGTACTGCTTGTGTCACTTGTGTGTTCAAATGGTGTGCTACTTGTCCTTTCTCCAGGTTCCCTCCCAATGGAGCTATCCTGCAGGCCCTAGGTTCCCCAGGGCTGGGTTCCTTCAGTCCCACAATCAGATGAACACACACACGCAGACACTAACAGAGCAAGTCCGAGTGGACTGGGTCAATCAGCACTCTCAAGCTGACCCCCTTATATGCCCCTGGTCTCAATAGGATGGGCCAAGCAGCACTTTCAGCTGCCGCAGGTTCAGCACATCCCTATCCCATCTTCACGTCACAATTGTACTGATGATAACCCACTTGATGAGCAAACCCCACGGTATTTTTGGGTGCTACAGGGATCTTTAGCTTAGGTAAAAGAAGCGTTGCTGCAGGGTAAATAGGGAAGCTAAAAACACAAAAGAGTAAAGTTCAGAGAGAGAAACAACCAGCTTAGCCATAAAAGTTATTTATTGAATAACAGTGATAACTACACAAGGAGGGCTAAACAAACATAACAGTTACATTATTAAAGGTTAATAGCTGAGGTAGAAAAGAAAACAGAGAGAGGGAGGGATCTCACCCACTCCATGAGGCTTGAATTGGTCGGGGTTCCCAGGTGATGGTGGTAGCTCAGGGTCCTGAGTGCTGGAGACAGGCAGAGCCCCCAGCATGATCAGTCAGGAGATGGAGTCCCAGCGGAACTGGTGCAAAGTTTGGGTCCATGCATCAGAACACTTGAACATAGGTAGGGGTTTTTGTAGAGAAACAACAGTGGTTCAGGGGAGAACACTAGATTTGTTTATGGGTAAACTGATGACTCAAGGGTTTTCTTTAGGCTAGACAATAGGAACTGATCACTCTTGGCTATGGGTGGAGTTTTCTTCCAGGAAGCTTACAATGCAATTACGTTGCTTCAGTATTTTGGATATCAATCAAGAATTCATTACTAGAATTGGTCTGATCATTGCTGAGCTGGGTGTGTGCAAGCATAGGTTCATTAACATCTGGAGCAGAGCTCCCCCATGATGCAGTGCTTCCCTGCTTTTCTGGTCCCAGAGTTCAGTGCGGTTCTCTGTTCTCCATTCAGTATGCTAATGAAGATGCCTTAATCTTGTCACCCTTATCAGGAGGGGTCTAAATGTGTCTCCCAATGCCCTTCACTGCTCTCTGCAAGTCTTTTCTTGGTCCATTTTGGTTCAAGCAGAGAAAGCGGGGGGGGGGAGGGAGGGCTGCTGTCTTTCATGAGTGAGACAGGCTAGATACTGTGCCCTGGTTCCCCAAGAACACAGAGCTGACTGGTGTCACAACACATAGGGTAGGCAGCATGTGCGGCTTTTCTCAGCTACAAAAGGTGGGTCAGTGCACAGTGCAGCCTGGTAAGAAGGGGAAGGATAAAAAGAAGAAATGGCGGGTAACCCAGAGGACTGCACCTCCCAAAATGATGAGTTTCATTGGATCCTCTCTACACACACACACCACACACAGTTTTCACATTGTTTTTAAATGCATTTCTTGATCCTCTCCCAGCCAGGTTGGAGTTAGTGTGAATTAAATTACCCCCCTTACCACATGTTGACAAGAACCTGAGAGACATACACTGAAGTCAATCCCACTGAAGTCAATGAGAGTTGCAGGTGATGAATACCTCTCTGAATGAGGCTCTAACTGAGGAATGTTCTGTCCTGGTCCCTACAGGTTGAAGATGGAGACCAATACAGTGCCTTGTCTCAACTCCATGCCAAGGGCCTAAAGGAAAAGAAGAAAGACCAGGGCAAGAACTGCAGTACACTAGTGTACTCTGTCACTGAGATTCCACCATGGTACCTCTGCATCCTGCTAGGGATTCAGGTGAGACCAGCAAGAACATGGTGGAATGGGGTGGGTGGAGGTTTATTGGCTTGTTCATAGCCCTGCTCAAGTAAAATGTGAATTAGGAAATGGCTCATATTTACTGGCCGTGCCTGAAACCATCTGATTGGCTGTTGGTGCTGTCAAGTCATCCCTGTTTAAGTGCATGGGGTCAGATTGTTTTTGTTTGATATATATTTACATTGTGCTCAATGCAGTACAAGCAGGCAGATGCGGTCCCAGACCCAGCGAGCTTGCGCACTAAGGACAAACAGTAACAGACAGCTCATTGAATAACGCCAGTGTTAGTGTTATGGAAAATATCTAAAGACTCCAGGCCCTCTGTGACTCTACTACAATAAAAGCTAAGCAGAAGTAGCACTAAAAAGAAACAGTACAGCTTCTATCAGTTTATAGGACTGCGCGAGAGAAATACACCCAACTTGGGTGCTACAGTACAGGCCAATGGAGTAGAATATATGGTAAGATGCTTACCAATGATTAAACTAAGACAGTCATGCTGACTTTGTTTGGACACTGATGGATAGTTCATGCTTTGTTCATTTCATAAAGTGATCTTGTCAGTTTAGTTTAGACTCAAACTTTGGGCTCTGTAAAAACAAGGTTTTATGAAACCCAAGATGACTGGAAATATTTCCATCATTTTTTTAATTAAAAAGATTCTAATGAAAGCAACAATTATTCTGGGGGAACTTTAACATTTCCTGCAGTGTTAGAATCCCAAACGTTGCAGCACCATACTAGTGCATGGGAAGCAGAAAGTGATGTTGACAAGGAACAAAAGCTCTATTTTCATTGCCCAAGCTGAGTGAAGTGCACAATCAGCATTAATAGTGAAAAGAAAATTAGATTTTAAAGATTTTTTGTGTTGACTAATTAAAAGTCTTTACACACACACGTTTACTGGGTTTATTAAAAAGGTGGGGCCTGATTTTTCCACTTCTTTGCATCTCATGTAGCTATTTACACCTATGCAAACAAAGTATACAACACTACCACCAGGGTAAATGAGTGGACAGTTCTAATCTGGTAGCATTTTGCACCCACTTTGCTGATACCCCCAGTAGTGGCTTGTGGCCTAAGGAAGCATGAACAGTGTCATTAGGGATACTGCAGGCTGAGGGAGTTGATGGTGCCCTAGAGCAAAGCAGAGTGGCTTGAAACACACATTTGGCAGAAATCCAACCTGATACTTCCCACCAGTAACCTGCCCCCCTTTCCTGGTAGAGAGCTCCCAAAATAGCTTTCTCCAGACCCTGGAAATGTGCTAGTTCCCATTGGACACCCCCTTGGGAACTAGGTACTGTTGTTTCTACAGAGTGCCGAGTGGTGGTAAGGTGAGAAAAATGGATAAGGTTGGGACAGGTTGTTAAAGCTCTGACAGACACTTTAGAACAGCCCCCACCAGAAAATAAAACTTTTAAGAAAAAATTAAGGTTATCAAGAATTAGTGTTGTTGGTGTCAATTTGAGTCCTAATCTGCGAGTGGCTTTTCACCTTCCCTCAACAGTAGAATAGTTATACTGGGTAGGTACCGAGCCCTTTTTCATGCCGGTCTTTTCTCTGTGGTTCTTAGCACTACCTGACAGCTCTGGGTGGTCTTGTAGCCATCCCTCTGATCCTGTCCAAAGAGCTTTGCCTGCAGCACGACCCCCTGACCCAGGGTCACCTGATCAGCACCATCTTCTTTGTCTCGGGAATTTGTACCCTCCTTCAAGTCCTCTTTGGAGTCAGGTAGGCAAAATCTTTGCAATATAACCTATCCAAAGGTGGTGAAAGTGATTTGGAGGCTGTAATTGCTATAGGCTCTCCAGTTAGTTAATTGTGATGTATGTTAATGAATGAGAGTGATTTGCTATTCGTGGCTGTTAGGGCATGTTCCAGAGCACACAGAACTATAGGGACTTCCTTTTGCTACAGATCAGTGGGGCAACAACTCATAAAATGGTGTTCTGAGTGACAGCTGGAAAGATAAACCCTGCTACCATGCTCTGTGCTCTGAAATGTGGAACAATACCAGGGACCATTTACTTTCATCCAGTACCCGCACTAGGACTAAATCACTAAATAGTAAACATTCTCTGTACCCAGCAAAGTCGACAAAAGAATTGACCATGGTTATGGGATAAGTTTGTGAAAAGCTTTCTCAGAAGACCAGGGATGTGGAGTAGAGCAGAGGGATGGCATGACGTGCACCTTGCAGGGGCAAAGTTCAACCTTCTTGATAGGTCTGAAGGCTTCCTCTTAAGCTAACGCTGGGCAGGTTTTGGAAGGGAGAGATGGAAATCATGCCACCTTTTCAACAAGTTGTAGCTGGCCTTGGGGAATGAATGAGGCATGAAGAAGTGGAAGGGGGAGAATTTCACTCTGATTACCCTTGTGGGCCAGATTGTAAACTGGTGTAAGTCAGCATAGTTTTGCTGACTTTAGAGGAGTTGCACCAGTTTCCACCAGCTGAGGAACTGTCCTTCAGTCTGGGCTATCAGCAAGGGAGGCAGCTGCACTGGTTTAAGTGCTACTGTAGACAGGATAAAACCATTATCAATATTGCCTCAAGAAGATTTGCCTCAACTAGTTGCTAAACTGGTGCTGGATGCAGTTTTATTCCATTTATTTACATTGAAACTGTTTTCGGTGCTGGGTTAGCAGCAGCCACTAAATTTTCCTAGAGTGGGCAAGGTCAATGGCTCAGTTAATGGCCACCCCTTGTGACTACTTCAGAATCACATTTTGGAAAAGATCCCTTCAGAGGCATTTTGTGGAGCAGCGGGAGTTTCACCCAAAAGAAAGGGTGATCAGCACCCAAATCTGAGCACCTGCATTAACCTAGCCTGGGTCTGAGCAGACACACCACAAAGCCATATCCAAGTTACAATGGCCCAGATCCTCAATGAGATTGAGGCATCCAAGTCCTATGGGAGTTCCCAGCCAATTGTGGCAGAACTTGTCTGTTCTTTTGGGCACGTGTGGGGAATTGTGGGAAGGCGCTGGAAGACTAGCAGCACTTGAGTGATTTTAGCCTGCATCATCACTGCAAAGTGGGTGAGCTACCCACCCGTGGCAGGCTACGCACCCAATTGAAAGCCTCATTTGTACTTTAGCCTATAGCCCCAGAAAGGGGAGCTAGCCCGGGTTAAAAGTGCCACCAAACTTGGGTAAGAAGGTTTTGCATGTGGGTGGTGCGGGGTAAGGGCAACACTCAAGAGACCTAGTTAATTCTGTAGTGAAGATGATATACTCTGTGTGTGTATTTTTGTACCACTTGTTAATCTGGGGTTCCAGGGTGTGACACAGCACTGAGGACTGACAAGTGGGTCAGCACTCTGATCGCTGAAGCCTCAATTTGTTTCCCCAGAGATGGCTGATTGAGCAATTAGCTAATCAGAAAGAGAAGCTGGGGGAGGTAAGGCACTAACTAGCTCTCAGCTGGCTCACCTGACAAAAGCCAGGAAGGAAGCATTACAAGGTGTGGAAGGAGCTCAGACTGAAAGAGCCCCTTTAGAGAGGATGATCTCCTTCCTAGGGCTCTAGTAAAAGGGGACTGAAAGACCATAGGGATTAAAATCTGTGATGTTGCACTGTACTGGTGCCAGTGAAAGGGTTTAGAATAAAATACAGACTGAACACTAAAAGAAAGTGGGTCTGAGTAGTTTCTGGGGGATCAAAGGATGGGGTCAGAGCATTGCACTGTTGCAATTGGGGGTTGTCCCATGATCCTGATTCTCCCTGCATCTGGTGGTTTGAAAGTTTGTTGGGGAAAGCTGGGGAAAAGACTCAGTACCTGGGCATGGAAAAGACCCTGCAATTGGTGAGTGTGCAGCAGAAGGAGCTGCAATGGATGACGTAGACCTTCCAGGAGTGCCACCAATTTGATAGAGAATCCCTGATTGCTTGGGAGGTGGAGCAACAGTGGAGCCTACAGGAGTTCATCAGGGAGCAGATCCAGGTGCAACAACAGTTGGTCCAGAAAGTGCAAGTCCAATGAGGGGACAGTGGGAGTCCTTTACATGGATGGTTCTTGTGCAAGATGGGCCTAACTGATGACCTTGGTGCATTCCTATTAACAAGTGAGAAAGTAGCCATGGCAGCTGGTTGAGGTCCTCCAGGTCGTGCCAAATTTCATGGGGGAGGGTCTGGTGGCTTATGTCTCCCTGAGTAAGGAGCAGCCTGGCACTATGAGGCTGTGAAGGTGGCCATTTTAGAGTGGATCGGGCTTTCTGCCAAAAAATACCAGCGGAAACTCCAGGCTGCTGAACGGACCAAAGTGGTACAACCCAGGGCACATGACCAAAAGCTGCCAGCCAGCGTGTAGCCTGGTCTAAGGCTAGACAGTTGAACTATCGGGGAAATTATGGACCAGGTGATAGTGGAACAATTTCTCCAGAGCCTCCCAGGGAGTACCTGACTCTGGGTGAGCAAGCATCAGCCTACCACCCTGGAGGCTGCAATTAGACTCTCAGAGTTCTTGGAAGTCGACTTTCCCAGAAAAGGGGTTTGCCCACCTATGTGCCTGGGACTGGGGATAAGGGGTAGTGATAAGAACTCTGATAAGAAAAGGGAGGAGGCAAAAGGGACTGTCAGGGATGCTTGTGTGCTTTCAATGTGAAAGGCCTGGTCATATAAAATGGGACTGCCCAGAGATGAAATGTGGGATTGCAGAATTCTGCACATGGACTGGGGCTCTTGGGGGTGTGGCTAAAAGAAAAATGCTGACCGTCCCTATAAAAGTGAGATGGAGGCCTCAAAAGGGGAGAGTGGCTAGAGCCTTGGGATGTTAATTGATCCAGGGAGATTTAGTGAAGCTCCTGGATGAGAAAGTAGAGATAAAATGTGTTGATGGGGAGAAGCCAAATAGCAGAGGTACCCCTAGAAGTAAAAGGAAAATTTGCGTGGAAGCAAGTGGGAATAGTGGAGAGAATACCCCATCCAGCAGTAGTGGGTATTGACTGGAGCATCTTCGCTTATAGGAAGAAACAGGGGATCCGGGACCCCACATGGAACAAAAAGGGGGAAATAATGAAGGCACAAGTTAGCAGAATTAGACTGCCCTAGATAGAATGAAATATGCCACAGGAAAATAAAACCAGGCTAGGTGAAAAGGAAAAGGTAGAACTGGGCTGAGAAGAGAAATTCAAGCTCTGTCCCAGGGGGTGGGAAGTCCAGGGAACTAGGCCACAGCAAAGGTGAGGGGAAGAACCCAAGGGACTAGGTGGGGCTAGGAGAACTGGAGGCCTTAGAACAGTGGTCCCCAAACTTTTGAGGGTCATGCCTCCCTTTCCCCGGTCCACGCTTGCCCCCCTGAGCTAGGGCCAGGAGTGGGGCCAGAGCTCTGGAGGAGGGGGGCATGGACAGAGGTAAGGGGGCCAAGGCTGGGGGTGGTCTGGTGCCAGGAGCAGAGCCAGAGCCATGATCAGAGGCCAAGGTTGGGGAGGCAGAGGCTGGGCCAGGAGTGGAGCCATGGTGAGGCTGGGAATGGGACAAGGCATGGGGCTGGGAGCTGGGACCGGGGAGGAGCTGGGTGGCGCTCCTTCTGTGGGGCTGGGCTGGGCCTCGCTATGCCCCCCAAAGGTTCCTCTGTGTCCCCCTGGGGGCGTGCACCTCTCAGTTTGGGGACCTCTGCCTTAGAAGGAGGAGAATGGGCAAAACCAGCATGCCCTACCCCAGGACCAGGAGGAAGAGGCTAAAAAGAGTGAACCTATAGGATGCCCATGATGTGAAGTTCTGAGGGCTGAGACACTGTTATGGGGGATCCCCTACCCTCAAAATGCAATTTCTTTTGGAGGAAGATGGAGGGACCAGAAATGGGGCCCTACAAGCCTGCCCTGAGGGCAAATGGGAATCTAAAGAGGCAAGTGCCTCTTGCAAGGTGGGGAGGGTGTGTGTGTGGGGGGGGGGGGGGTGAAAGTCTGCTGTTAGGGAAGTGAGGGAGGTATGTGACAGAGTGCTGAGGCCTGGCAGCTGGGTCAGCACTCTGATCACTGCAGCCTCCAGTAGCTTCCCCAGTTCATGGCTGATTGAGCAATTAGCTAATCAGGAGGGGCTGGGGAGGTAAGGAACTAACTAGCCCTCAGCTAGGTAACCTGAGGGAAGGAAGGAAGGAAGTGTTACAGAGGAGGAGGACAGGGCTAGCTGAGCCCAGACTGAAAGAGCTCCTGAGAGATAATCATTTCTTTTCATCCTAGAGCCCTGGTAAAGAGGGACTGAAAGATGTAGGGATTAAAAACTGTGATGTTTTACTGTACTGGCATTGGTCAGTATCGGGTTTAGAATGGCACTGTGGTGTGGGGTCCACACTCAGAAGGGTCCCCAGTGCCCAGGGTCCCTGACCCCCCTTCCCCCTCTCTGCTCTGAGGTCCTGCCCTGTTGGGCCCTTGGGGCTACTACCCCTTTAATGGCTCCCAGTGGAGCAGATTACTATCATATCAATGAAAAAGGTCCACAGGAATTAACTTGTATACACCTACAGTTTATTTGAGAAGGAATTACACAAGCAGTAAAGGGTTACATTAAGCACATAACTCCTATGTTAGACATTAAAGAACTATACATTAAGAGCTATACATTCCTCTTAGTGAGCCTGTCTTTCACAAACATACACAAATGGGTCCTGTGCTAGCCTCACACAGTTCCTGCTTGGCAAACAGAGAAGGTAGTTACCATGTCTGTGGACAACTTCCTCCTTCCAGGTCTGGTCTATCTTGGATTCCCTTGAGGAAAGGCCTTGGCTGCCTGGAAACCGCTCTGGTCACAGTCCTACTGGAGCCCAGAGAGCAGAGTTTTGACTACTTTGTCTAGCAGCATCTTCAAGCACCTCTCCCTTTTCTCCTCCTTCTCGTCTCTCAGTAATTTACTTTGCTTGATTCTTATACTCTTTTTCCCTCAAAGGAGTCACATGTCTTAAAAGCATGCCCAGTGGGCGTGTAGTTGTTAATTTTAGCTGATTAGTATTTTGGAAGGGGCTTGGGGTGGGGTACCAAACAAAGACCACTTCACGTTTACTCACTCATCAATCATTCGCTCTGGCTCTCTGCGTGGTGTCCTTGCTGTAGGGTCACTATAACCAGGTCGGCCTGTGCTCCATGCTGGAATTTTGTGCATGTGATATTCACTTTTGGATGGACCCATATTTACTGACCGATAGGTTCAATATCGATCACACACGCAGGCTTTTCCAGTCCTTTATCAAATCTGCATGACCACACCAATTTGGCACCATCCCAACAGTTCCCCATTCGATATTCAGTTACCAAAGATAATTGTAATATTGCATCAATCATACCCACAATTTGTACGCCAACTATTAGATCATGTGTCTCCTTTTCCGGTTTCTATAAAACTTAAAGCATTATCTTACGATTATTAGTAGCATAATTCAACAACTCAATCTTATAAGTTTTCCGCAAAGCTTGCTTTTTCTTATATTGCTTACACATCTGATATCCACAACAGAAACATACAAGGAATAATACAGCAGTTCCAGAAATCCAAAATAGTATTGCCCATTCAACTCCATTCTATGTTGTTACTTGACATACGACATCATACCAAGCACATATTTGAGATCTTATTTTCTCTACAGCTTTTTCAACAATTTTATACTTCCGAGCAAGCATACCTTTTACAGATATTATCAATTTAGCTGACTGTTCTATTTGGTCCTGTGTGCCTTGATTAGTTTATCTCCATATCCCAATCTGTATCATTCCACTCGATTTCCCTCAAACTTGGCAATGTTAATCTATGGCGGTGGTTCCCAAACTGGGGTTCGCAAATTTTCACTAATGGCGGCCAGAGGACCCCAGGCATTGGAGGCAGCAGGTGGGACCCTGTTGCAGGGCAGACAGCCCAAGCCTCAGGGAGAGTGGGGCAGGGCAGTTGGGGCTGGCAGCCTGAGCCCTGCCCCTGTCAGCAGGGGAGCCGGCAGCCCGAACCCCAGCGCTCTGCAGGGGGCTGGCAGCCTAAGACCCAGGAAGAGTGGGGCTGGGCAGTTGGGGCTGGCAGCCTGAGCCCTGGCGGTCAGCAGGACCTGCAGCCTGAGCTCAGTGGAACTCCGTTGACCGGGGTGGTCAATGGGGTCCAGCAGCAGGAGCCCCACGGAGTGCGGAGGAAATTTAAACTTAAATCCCTGGAAATATTCATTTTTAGGAGGAGGTTCATGAGATTTCACAATTTAGTGAAAGGGGTTTGAGGGCTGTTAAAGTTTGGGAACCATTGATCTAGGGTGAGTCGTCAAAGGTTTTAGTAATTTGAGGGTGCAATTGATATTGTTCGTACTGGAAATGAGTTATGTCTCCACGAGTACACCACATCCCTTGGTCCATAAACCAAATTTGTTTGTTACATTACCCTTTTTCCTTTTGATTCCAACATATATCTTGGTTTATTTAATATAATCCCCACCAGCCATTTTTCCACTATAAAGTCATGGTGAGATTACCTCCTTTCCATTCCAAATTCCAATTTCCTTCTTTAACCAAGGTACCCCATTCCCATTGGGCTCCTAGTATTTGCTTCCATCCTAATCCAGGTATCCACCATAATCCATTCCCTTCTGGTACTATTTCATATTACCCTGTTTCATTTTCCCACACGCTGGCATATATTACCAGTGTGACAAAGCTCTGTCCTTGCCTCCATGGGTCCCGCGTTTCCTGGCAGATTTCGCTAGCCTCAGAGGCTCACTGTGACCCTCCATGTAACCCTGCTCTCTCTAGAGACAAGGGTCACAGTCTACTGAGCCATTTTAATCATAAGCCACCGAGGGAGGTGAGGAGAAGTTATACTTCCTTGCACAGTCTCTGTTGTCTCCCAGTCGCAATCAGAGAGCAAAGGTGGGGGGTGGGGAGCCCGGGCCCACCCTCTACTCCGGGCTCCAGCCCGGGGACCCTAATAGTATCAGCTATGGTAGCTGACCTTTTAGAAACATAACATGTACAATTCCCTGGGCTACTTCCCCCACAGCAGCCCTCACTTCCTCAAGCTCCACTTCACCCTTACCTCAGGGCCTCCTTCCTTGTGCCTGATATGGTGTGTACTGCTCAGTCTCTCCAACAGCACAACTTCCTCCCACAGCTCCTGACATGCACACTGACCTGGCTAACTGAGAGGCTTTTAACTAGTTTCAGCCAGCCCCTGATTGGCTTCAGGTGTCCCAATCAACCTAGCCTTCTCCCTGCCTTCTGGAAAGTTCTTAATTGGCCCCAGGTGTCTTAATTGACCAGGAGCAGCTGCCATTTCACTTATCCTGGTACTAGGGATTTGTTTAGCCTGGAGCTAATATATCTATCTCCCACTACTTTTCCATTGCCATCTGGCCTTGCCCCGTCACACCAGGTACACTTCCTGTGTCTTTCCATTGGCTACACAAGAAAGGACAAGAGTACACTGACGTATGGTACATGTACACACTTGCACCTTTCAGGTATCTTGGAACGATTGATTAATATAAGAGTAGTAACTCAATGCCCAGTTAAGACTCTGGGGCCCAGTTCCTTTTTGGCTCTGTTCCAAGATATCTTTCCATTGTTTTCCCAAGATTCCCTGGGCTTCCATACAAACTTCTCCCCAGGATGATCCTGAGTGAATAGCCCTTATTTGGTTAACAATATCCAAAACACTTTCCCCCACCAATTCACTCAATTCCATCACAGAATGTCCCATCTCTTGATACATTATTTCTCCTGGTTCCCCAATATGTGCTGACTGCATTAGTTGCTTTAAAGTCTCCCTCATTCTTTCCCTTAGGGTAGAGAGGCTCCATGTGTTTCCCAATCCCATTCCAGTGTTTAGTGTTTCCCATATGGTATCTCTTTTGACCATTCCTCTTTGTAACCATCCTCTGCTACCAAATATTGGGCCCTGGGGGCTACTACTCCTGGATGGATCTTTAATAGCTCCCAGCGGAGCAGATTACTGTCATACCAATGAAAAAGATCCACAGGAATTAACTTGCATACACTGCAGTTTATTTGAGAAGGAATTACACAAGTGGTAAAAGGTTACATTAAGCACATAACTCCTATCTTGGACATTAAAGAACTATACATTAAGAGCTATACATTCCTCTTCTTTCGACATCCCAGACCCCATATGTTTTATGTTGTGCAATCCATTTAGAACAGTGAGGGTAATGAGTGTCAATCATCCAATCTTCTGGGAATAAGTTTATAAAAACTTTGAATCTGGACCCTTTGTATATGTATCTGCTTCCATGGTCTGGAATTAACCATTCCATACATTCAGGGGAACAATTGGTTACATTATGATGTTTCTGGGTCACTTTGGTTATATTAACCCATGTTTTACCTTCTATACTCCCTATATATGAGGTATGGCATCTTAAAGCACATTGATGTTCTTCAGGACATTTTTGTCTAGATATTTCCCATCCCTCAAATCGGGTGTTATGACTATGTCCCTTCATCATTATCCATTCATTTCCTAATTCCCATTTGAATACAGATTCACTGCCATATCCTAATGAAGATGTGGTCTGGGTACACCAATTACATTCCCATTGACATATGTCCATATTCTCAGTGATGTTATACAATTTCACAGTTGCTCCTATATCTATGGCAGGAACCTCAGTCCCATTTTCAAATCAAGCTCCTTGAATTATACATTCTTGGGGTGTTTTGGTTCAAAGGACTTTTTCTTGGGGTACATCTGGTTTCCATAGTTCCCCAGTTCTAATATCGATAACTTGGGATTCGTGAATTCCTGACTTATGTATACAATTAGTTACACTTGAGGTCCAGACTCATTGTTTACTATCTGGATCATATTCCCATTCAACTACCAAAGTGTGTTCTTTTGATGTTACTTGCCCACCTTTTGTCAATATTTTAGAGTTGAACCCTTGTATCCATACGGACATACATGCTCTATCTGTTACTTGAAAGGTCCATATTCCTTGAGTGTCCTTTTTGGTCCTAAAGGGATTAACAGATTCTGTTACCATACAGTGCCAAACTTCTCCATCTCCAACATCTAGTTCATCCTCATCATAACCTTTACCAGGTCTGCCCACTCTTTCCAGTCTCTGAACCGAGGAATCTGCTGCTTGGATAAAAAGTTGTGCATTCTCCTTTTCCTTTAATTCTGGGGAGATAAGTGGTGTTGAAGCATAACCTTTGGACAATGCTACAGAGGTCATCTCAGAACCATTATTTATTGTAAGGTTCATGCCAACTGGTACTGTGCCTAAATCTATAGTATCCTCAGCAATTAGGGTCTGTCTCCGAATTTCCCTTCCTGCTTTTTCAGTTGGAAGCAGTGTTATAGGTCTGCATCCTATAAAAGGTGGAATTAAGGTAAATGGACACTCATATCGGAATCCCCATTCTATCCTCCTATACAGATACTCTCCTGGTTCTACAAATACTACTTCAAATTTCTCCAAGCATCTCCAAATAAGTTGGAGACCATCTTCACAAGAACTTCTTCCTGGTCAGGGGTAGGTCCACCATACAGGACCTCTACTCCAGAGTCTCGTGACATTCCAGTCCCAAGTCGTATATCTTTCCTTTGCTTTAATGACCTCTCCATGAGGGGTGCCTATAACACTCAGTACTATTTCTCGCTGCTTTACCCAGTCAAGATTGGTACCCCCAATTCGAAGGAGAAAATCCATATGATTCCTTGGTATAAGCCCCCATTGCTGTTGGAATTGCTTGATCTCACAGTTTTTGGTTGCTTCTCCCGTGGACAGATAGATGGTGATCCAATAGCCATGTGGTGGATGAACCCATAGATGACCCAACAAAACAGTATGTTCCTTGCTTCCATGGATCAGTCTGTGAAAATAAACAAACAAAACACAGGCCTCTAACCTTATAGGTTAGTACATCTTACATGACTATATACTATTTTATATCTACCCTATATATTCATGAACTATTATACTTACTTTCTTGATAGATACAGTTTGATTTGATCAGAATGCCTCCATACATCCCCATTCGGAATGGCCACCAGAATGACTATAGGACTGGCAACATATTTCACAGGGAATGGTCCTTTCCATGTGGGTTTTAGCTTACCCTTACTCACCAATTCTTTGAGCATCACTTGGTCTCCTATCTTCCATTGGTACACAGATGGTCCTTTCTGTTCTTCCCTTTGTCTTCGCTGATTTTCTTGTGCCCAAATTTCTTCAATTGTTTGTACCAAATCTGTTATCCAAACTTCTTTCTGCCTATTAAGGTATCTCTTTTCTAGGTGGGAATTCAGGGGTTTTCATAGCTTGCCTGTCGTTAACTTAAACGGCGAGTACTTACTTCCAGCTTGTCCCAAGGCTCTCATGGTCATTAGGATTGCAGGTAAAGCAGTTTCCTAATCTTGACCTTGTGTTTGAATTTGCTTGGTCAAGGCTGCTTTTATTTCTCTATTCTTTCTTTCCAATTTTCCTGCACTCTGTGGGTAGTAGACTACATGCCATTTTTTTGTTTCATTCCCATCATCAATAATAATGCTTTTACCACTGCTCCCACAAAGTGAGGTCCTTGGTCACTATCTGTGGTCAAGAGTATACCCCATCTGCTGAGTATTTGGGTCCATAAAGCCTGAGCTGTAGTTTGAGCTGTGTTATCTGTTGTGGGGATTACTTCCACTCATCTTGAAAAATCTATGACCACCAAGCAAAAGGTTTTTCCTGTAGTTCTTTTCAAAGGTCCATTGTAATCCATTTGTAATTTTTGCCATGGGCCCTTAATGTCAGGTTGGTGTCTCGGTATTTTTTCTTTCCTGCTTTTAGGATTAACTTGGGCACACGCTAAGCCTTGTTGACAAAATCTGTTAATATGCATGTCCATTCCTGGCCACCACATTACTTTTTTTTTTTACTTGTGCTAATGTTCTCTTAGCCCCAAAATGTCCTTGTTCATGTGCAAATTGGATTATTTCTTCTCCATATTGTTCTGGAGGTACCCATCTGGGATGGGTTGGATCACAGAAACCCCCTTGGGGCTGCGAACTGATGTGCCGAGACTACTTCTGCCCCTGCTTTCCTTGCCAGTTTGGAACTCCAGAGCCCTGCCTGGCTGTGCCAGACATGCTTGCTGGCCACAAACACAGACCCAGGTCTGAACCACGTCCCACAAACTGCAAGCTTAATTGAAAGCAGCTTAAGAAGTGTTCTTGTCTTTAACACTCAGATGCCCATCTCCCAGTGGGGTCCAAACCCCAAATAAATCCATTTTACCCTGTATAAAGTGTATACAGGGTAAACTCGTAAATTGTTAGCCCTCTACAACACTGACAGAGAGAGATGCACACCTGTTTGCCCCCCCTCCCCCGGTATTAATACATACTCTGGGTTAAAAAATAAGTAAAAAGTGATTTTATTAAATACAGAAAGTAGGTTTTAAGTGGTTCCAAGTAGTAACAGACAAAACAAAGTGAATTATCAAGTAAAATAAAATAAAACATGCAAGTTATGCCTAATACAGTAAGAAAACTGAATACAGATAAAACCTCACACTCAGAGGTGTTCCAGTAAGCTTCCTTTTACAGACTAGTCTCCTTCTAGTCTGGGTCCAGCAATCGCTCACACCCCCTGTAGTTACTGTCCTTTGTTCCAGTTTCTTTCAGGTATCCTTGGGGGTGGAGAGGCTCTCTCTTTAGCCAGCTGAAGACCAAATGGAGACCCAGCAGCACCCCAAATTGAAAACTTCTGAAATGAAAGAAAGCTAGGAAGGACAGTCATCCTATTTCCCTTAATACACTATCAATGCCTCCCTTATGTCCAAATTAATCTTCTGCCAGCTTACCTTTATCTAAGGGTATGCCTTCACTACCAACGTTACGTGGCTGTATAGTCACGGCACCAGTGCTGGGAGAGAGCTCTCCCAATGCTGTAAAAAAAACCCCACCCTCACGAGGGGCATAGCTGTCAGCAGTGAGAGCACAGCTACCAGCGCTGGTGCACTGTCTACACTGCCGCTTTACAGCGTGGAAACTTGCATTGCTCAGGGGGGTGTTTTTTCACACCCTACAGCGAGAAAGTTTCAGCGCTGTAAAGTGGCAGTGTAGACAAGGCCTAAGTATTGCTCTCCACCAGGCACTAGGAAAGGCAAGATGCTGTGCCATCTGGGTTTGATGTAAAAGAGGCATCAAACTGTGTGTGCCATGTGCATCTTGATAAAACTACAGCCCAAATGGTTTTATTATTTTCCTCAGCATGACATACAGGAGGGGCAATCAAAATCAGCCTGGCAGAACATGCATGAGAACTGTCTCTGGACAGATAAGCAATTGATCAAAATCACATTCTCTGATCTCTTGGGACCAAATCCTGTACTCATTGAAATCAAAAGAAGTTTTTCTATTGAGTTCAATGGGAACAGGCTTTGACATTTGGAGAGCAAAGAACAAAACCACTCAAGCAAGGGCTATGTTGCTTATACCACAGGTATCAAAAGCTGCTGACTCGTGAGAAAGTCAGCAGACATCTGATCTTTGTCCATTGCAAGGGAGAAATCAGCAATATATAAGGTTAGAACAGACTTTGTACCATATCCTACTAATAAGGCCATCTGCAAAGGATCAAGGAAATATGAAGGCTCCAGATTACCTTAAAGTCCACAGTCTCTTGGTTAGAATGTTCCCATCGGTATATGTTCATAGTCTAGAGGCTGGAGCAGGAATCAACAACACTGTTTAAACACCCCCCCCCCCCCCCCCAGGACTCCTGACCAACTTAACAGCACAACACATATGCTAAACAAAGCCTTTGTTTAAGTTTGTTAGCATATGTATTGTGCTGTTAAACCCATATAAAGAATGAATGCCCCTTCCTACCCCCAGTTCTGCTCCTTTAAGGAGCAGAGTGCAGCTCCACCCTCACTCCGGGGTGGGGGCTATTAGCGCCTCCCCAAGTCTTTCCAGTACAACATACCCACTAAAAATCTCTTGCCGGTACTGCATACTGGAGCAACACCCGACTTGCGCTCCTGAATAGATCCATCTGTGAACCATACCCACTTGTGATCCAATATTGCCTGTAGTAGGTCCCCTGCTTCTTGCACAGGCCACTTGTACTGTGTCTGTTTGGGTACAGGCATTCATGTTGTTCCCCTTCTATTATTAGAGCATATGGAAGTTGTCAGGGCTGATTCTCCACTCTGGCACGTTGAGTGCAGAAGGTGGGGGCCTGCAAGGATTCTAAAAAATTAATGCTGGCAACTCCAGGCTTGTATTAAACTCCCAAGGTTACAGCTTTTCTCTGACCTTGGATGGGTAGATGCTGCCCCCACCCAAGTGCAAAACCCCTTTGAGAACCCAGGAAGGAGCACTTGGTAATTCCTTCCTGTGGAATACCCTCAATCCCTTTCACCCCGCCTCCGGGGAAGAGCTGAGAGAGAAAAACAAAGGAAATCAGCTGTTGCCACCAGCTAATTAAACAACATGTGCACAAACCTCTTAGGCACAAAATCCAATCCCGTTCTTAAAATAGGTAAATTTTATTAAAAACAAAAAGAAAGAAAATACATTTGGAAACTCAGGTTATTGCTAGATTTTAAAAACCCCACTTAGAAGAATTAAGCATCAAGAATAACCTTCTTGAGGTCCAGCTTAAAGATTACAAGAAAAACAAAAGCATTTGGGGTTAGCACAGAGAAGTCCACAAGCTATAAAGACATAAAAAGAGAGAAACCTAATCACGTCTTCCTAGACATTTCCTGATCTACTTACATATTTGGGGATTTCAAGTGAGTAGTTTCTAGTTTTGATTCAGATGATTTTTCATACCTGTCCCAAAGCTTTTTACAGCATAGTTGCTGCCCTGTCTGCCTCTCTCTGGAAAAGAACAGACAGACCAACCAAGGGGAAGTTTTCCCCCCAGTTTTAAAAAGTTCTAGCCTTCCCATTGGCTCTTTTGGTCAGGTGCCCACTCCCTTCCTTTTACCTATGCAGGGAGAATTTTTAACCCTTTATAAGTAAAGCAAGTAGAGAACCGCTACTAAAGGGGATTTTATAGCTAACTGGCTGGCTGGGTGCCCATAAAAGGGAGCTACCCTACCTTTCATTTATCACAGACGTAGTGAGGGTTCCTTTACTTTATTCACCACAAGCCTGCAGTTCTGTAGAATCAGAGCCCACTTAGCCAAATGATGATCATTTACTCTAATATCAGAAGTCTTCCTTTGCAGAATCAGTTTCACTGGGGTGTGAGCTGTGGTCACAATAATAGGCACTTGTCCTGTTATATATTCCCATTTTTATAAAGCCCATATAATAGCCGAGCATTCCAGTTCACATGGAGAAAATGTTGACTCATGCGGTGTTAATTGCAGCTTCCATAAGCCACAGGGTGTTGCTTTCCACATTTTCCTATAGTAGTACTGCATCTCCCAAGCTGTGCGATACAATTAAGTAAAAAAGACTTAGCTGGATCTGGATATGCTAATATTGGGGCAGTCATAACTGCTTCTTTTAGCCTTCTGAATGCCTTTTAAGACATGTGACTCCTTCGAGGGGAAAAAGAGTATAAGAATCAAGCAGAGTAAATTTACTTTGTGCTCGCACTGATCCCGCACCGGGTCCTCCATGTCCTTTGTTGGACCGCCCCACTCCATGTCCCATGCCAGCATGATTAGGACCGCTGTAGCCTGCTTGGTTGCTGTAAGCAACCTTGCTGACTGCCTTCCAGGAGGAGTCACTTATTTTGCTCACTAGCTTTTCTGCCTCTTGTGTCATTTAAATTAATCTGGCCTGATCCAACTCCTCTCAAGATCCTATAAACACCTAACTAGGTTCCCTTAAACCATCATATAACAAATCCGTTACTTGTCCTTCCTCCTCATCAGCTAGAGAACCTGTTAACACAGTCTAACACAAAAAGCCATAACTGACTCTCCCTCCTTCTGATGCATCAGAAAAACTGCCTTTTTTAACTCAGAAGGGGTTAAGAAATATCGAACTATCCTCTGTACCACCACCTCTCTGTCGTCTTGATTTGACTCCGTTTCAAGCTCTGCTAACATTGCCAACCCTTCCGTAGGGCCAGCACAAGTTATTACCAACTCTTAGGTCTCCTGAATCCAAATACTTTCTCACAGTGTATCCCATTAACCAGGTCAGACATGTTTTCTGAGTCAAGGGGCCTAATTGCTTTGCTAATGCCTGCTTCTCACTCTTGGTCAACTGATGCGTTGTCTGTTCCAATACATAGCCTGGGGATTTAGGTATCTGAACCACCCCTGCCGGCTGTCTTTCCATTTCTTCCCCTGATTTAACAGGCTCATCCTCCTCATCCAGGAGTTCAAACACCAAATGTCCCTCTTGATCTTTCACCATTGTACCATCAGTGTTGTATTTAGCTCTGTATCTCTGTTTTCTAATCACCTGTGGACGCCTTACAGATATATCAATGTCATGGTATGTAGCTGACTCGCTGCTTCACTCCCATACTTTTTGCCAGACTTGGCTTTACATATTCCTCCACCTTCTCTTGTGCTTTTTCCTTCTGCCACTCCTCCACAGCTTTTTCCCATTCCTTATCATTCCAGGGATCATAATCAAAAGCTATGCTACAAATAGTTTTTCTAGCCACCTGTCACAGTTCCTTCCCCACTCTGAACTCTAGGCTACAGATGTGGGGACCTGCATGAAACACCCCCTAAGCTTATTTTTACCAGCTTAGGTTAAAACTTCCCCAAGGTACAAACTATTTTACCTTTTGCCCCTGGACTTTATTGCTGCCACCACCAAGCATCTAACAAATATATAACAGGGAAAGAGCCCACTTGGAAACGTCTTTCCCCCCAAAATCCTCCCAAACCCTACACCCCCTTTCCTGAGGAAGGCTTGATAAAAATCCTCACCAATTTGCATAGGTGAACACAGACCCAAACCCTTGGATCTTAAGAACAATGAAAAAGCAATCAGGTTCTTAAAAGAAGAATTTTAATTGAAGAAAAAGTAAAAGAATCACCTCTGTAAAATCAGGAAGGTAAATACCTTACAGGGTAACCAGATTCAAAACATAGAGAATCCCTCTAGGCAAAACCTTAAGTTATAAAAAGACACAAAAACAGGAATATACATTCCATTCAGCACAACTTATGTTATGAGCCATTTAAACAAAACAGAATCTAACACGTATCTAACTAGATTGCTTATTAGCCCTTTACAGGAGTTCTGACCTGCATTCCTGCTCTGGTCCCGGCAAAAGTAACACACAGAGAGAACCCTTTGTTTCCGTCCCCCTCCAGCTTTGAAAGTATCTTGTCTCCTCATTGGTCATTTTGGTCAGGTGCCAACAAGGTTATCTTTAGCTTCTTAACCCTTTACAGGTGAAAGGGTTTTTCCTCTGGCCAGGAGGGATTTAAAGGTGGTTAGCCGTCCCTTTACATTTATGTCACCACCAAAGCAGATTCCAGCTTATTAATCACTTCAATGCATTTCTTATGATTTTCTTTTCCAGGTGGCTTTGTAGCCTGTTCAGTTAAAACGGACACAGCAGCTTTATATTATTTTTCCTCCAATTTATACTTTTGCTTTTCCTGCATTTGTGCATCAATATCACATTCCAATTCATGACAAGTTTGGGTTAAAGCAGGCATCTGCTGGACATTAACATTTTGCATCAGAGCAGTTTGCAAATCTCTTTTCACCCCCTCATTTTGCAATCTTAGCTTTTCCAGCTCCTGTTGCAAACTTTCCTTCTGCTGTTTCCAAATCTCCCGCTCCCCAGCAAACTTATTCAGAGCCTGATGCATAATCCACACAGCAGCATTTATCCTTTGTTCCCTCTTAGGAGTAGGAGTGCCACATATCTGATATTTTGACAGCATTTCATTCCAACCCCCTTCCTTATTGTGACAGGGCAGAGTGGTCCCGCATTGGTACCACAGAGGTTAACGCTTCCTTCCTGGCAGAGGAAGCCCCACCCCGGAAGCCCTGCTGGGCGTGCTCTAACTGGAGACTAGGTATAAAAGCCTGCAAAGCTGCTCAGTCTGGACTGACCACTGGAGGAGAAGGAGGCACACTGCCAGCTCCTGAGGAGGGACAGCCAATGCTTCAGGATCCAGGGGCCAGCCAGGCTGGGACACACCCAGCGTCTCAGATGGAGGTCTTGACAGGAGGGGATGGACCGCAGGACCCCCCCGCCCCCCAAGTGGAGAATATGACATTGAGGGTAGGAAGTGACCCAGGGGAACTTTAGAGACAAGCAGCGTTAAAGCTGCACTGACACTCGGCGTGTTGTGGGCAGATCCCCACCGAGCTAAGAGCGAGGGGAAACCCGCCAATAGGCAAGCCCTGGGTCGGGACCCGGTGGAGAGGGTGGGCCCAGGTCCCCCTATCACTCCGGTCATTGGGATATACTTCCCCCTCTCAGGCAGGGAAGGCTATGGACTCTGGCCACTAGGCCATACTGCCCTGATATGCAGGGCGAGTTGCGTGGACTCTGGCCGTTGGGCTACACTGCCCTGTTATGCGGGGCACAACACATGGATGCTGACCTTAGGGTCCATTACCCCGACCAAGGGGCGAGCACGGGGAAACTGGCCATTGGGCCACATTGGGACACCCTTAAAGGGACGAGCGTGGGAACTTAAGAGTGGCGAGGCCCCAACACCCCATCCACCCCTGCCACAAAGGGGCGCTGCGGTGCCGGACCTGTCACACTTATACAGGACAGGAACAGCATTTGGCAACCATGGATCAGAATCAAGATCTTCACATGCCTGTCTCAGTAAACACCTCTCCACCATCCCCGGGGGTTTCAGGGCGTCCCCCTATTCCCCCAGTTCACCAACCCTTCCCTGTCTGCATTTGCGAAACATCATCGACTCTAGGAACGACTAATACAACCCCGCTCACCGGTATATTTCCTTCTCTGCGTACTGTAACTAAATCAGGTTCCCTGAGCTAAAATTAATATAAGGCAGAACTGATTCAGAACAATATTTAAATTAGTTGGTTAACACCAGTGATTCAGGATACCAAGCTCCTCAAAGGCCACCAGTTCAGAAAACAGTCTGATTCAGTTTAAAGACCCTTTTTCTTGGACATGACAGTAATCATCCTCTGCTACCAAATGTTGGGCCCTTGGGGCTACTACACCTGGATGGATCTTTAATGGCTCCCAGTGGAACAGATTACTGTCATACCAATGAAAAAGGTCCACAGGAATTAACTTGTATACACTACAGTTTATTTGAGAAGGAATTACACAAGCAGTAAAAGATTACATTAAGCACATAACTCCTAAGTTAGATATTAAAGAACTATACATTCCTCTTAATGAGCCTCTCTTTCACAAACATACACAAACAGGTCCTGTGCTAGCCTCACACAGTTCCTGCTTGGGAAACAGAGAAAGTAGTTACCAAGTCTATGGACAACTTCCTTCCTCCAGGTCAGGTCTCCTCAGCCCTCTGGTCTATCTTGGATTCCCTCGAGGTAAGGTCTTGGCTGCCTGGAAACCCCTCTGGTCACAGTCCTACTGGAGCCCACAGAGCAGAGTTTTGGCTACTCTGTCTAGCAGCATCTTCAAGCATCAATTAAGGAATCCCCTCTCCCTTTTCTTCTCCTTCTCATCTCTCAGTAATTTACTTTGCTTGATTCTTATACTCTTTTTTCCCTCAAAGGAGTCACATTTCTCAAAAGCATGCCCAGTGGGTGTGTAGTTAGTAATTTTAGCTGAGTAGTATTTTGGAAGGGGCTTGGAGGTGGGTATCAAACAAAGACCACTCCATGTTTACTCACTCATCAATCATTCACTCTGGCTCTCTGCGTGGTGTCCTTGCTGTAGGGTCACTATAACCAGGTCAGTCTGTGCTCCATGCTGGAACTTTGTGCATGTGATATTTACTTTTGCATGGGCCTGTATTTACCGACCAATAGGTTCAATATCGATCGCACATGCAGGCTTTTCCAGTCCTTTATCAAATCTGCTTTTGCTTAAAGGGACCCTGCTCCCAGGATCCTCTGCAGTTCTTCAGCCATGTTTAAGTCATGTCAAGTTGTGCTCACACCATTCATTCAGCACAGCCAGACAAATCTGGCACCATTCCAACCTCTTCCCGCACCCCCAACGCCCCGCCCCCTGCTTGCTCCTCTCTGCCCCCTTCCCTCTATGTGAGTGATGGGCAGGGCCTTGTAGGGAAGAGGGCAAGTGGGGGCGGGGCCTCTGGGCAGAGGGTGGGGCCATGGTCCAGGCACCGGGACCCACAAAAGACTAATCTGTCCCTGGTGTTGGTGGAAGGGTTTGGAATAAAATACAGACTGAACATTGAAAGGAAGTGGGTCTGAGCAGTTTCTGGGGCATCAGAGGT